>NW_027507903.1:53194120-53936620 GCF_037356315.1 Lithobates pipiens | reverse complement strand
ATACAGCGAGTAAATCGATACCTAACATGTCATGCTTTCAAATTGCGCACACTCATGGAATGGCGCCAAACTTCGATACTTAAAAATCTCCATAGGCGACGCTTTGAAAATTTTTACAGGTTACCAGTTTAGAGTTACAGAGGAGGTCTAGTGCTAGAATTTTTGCACACGATCTAATGCACGTGGCGATACCTCACATGTGCGGTTTTAACGGCGTTTACATATGTGGGTGGGACTTACATGTGCGTTCACTTCTGAAAGCAAGCTGGGGACAGGGGCATTTTAAAAAAATTTTTATCACTTTTATTCCTATTACAAGGAATGTAAACATCCCTTGTAATAGGAATGGTGTGTGACAGGTCCTCTTTATGGGAGATGCGGGGTCAATAAGACCCCACATCTCGCCTCCAGGCTGGAAAGCATGAGATCAAGAAGAAAAATTCACTGATCTCATGCTGACAGCCGCGATCGCAGCTTTGTTTACTTCAGGGAACCCGAGCGTGACGTCATAACGGCACGCCCGGGCCTCCGATGGTCATAGAGATGACTGGTGACCATGTGGTCACCGGAAATCTCTATTGCCGTCCTCTGGTGCCGGCCAATTCTTTCTCTGGACCCCCGATGGCACGGGAGAGCCCGGAGAAACACCAGATCCGGCGGGAGGGGGGGGATGTCCCCTCCTGTCGCCTATAAGAACGATCAAGTGGTGGAACTGCCGCCATGATCATTCATATCGTGCACAGAATCTACGGCTTCAAAACATGATATCCGAATTATGCAATGTCAATTTTCAAGGACGTCATATGGTGCCCTAAGGTATTGAAGTGGTTAATAAATGCAAAAGGTTTAACTGGACATTAATGCTGGTCCAGTAAAATTTAATTTGTAAATTTTCATTTTCAAAACATTTGTTTTTTTTCAAATGGTTAGTTATAAAATAGTTTTTTCAATTTATTTTAAGCTGTTCAGGTTAAAGTAAAGCTAAAGGCAGCACTTGTTTTCAGTTTGCATAGAAGTAAGGGGAGTTTTTAAACCGCTTAAGGACCAGCCTCGTTTTGAAATTTTGTTTTTTACAAGTTTAAAACAGTTTTTTTTTTGCTAGAAAATTACTCAGAACCCCCAAACATTATATATTGTTTTTTTTCTATCACCCTAGAGAATAAAATGGCGGTCATTGAAATACTCTTTTTCACAAGCAAGTCTTACAAGCACACATTTTTGAATAAAAAAATAGGACAATAGTAAAGTTAGCCCAATTTTTTTGATATTGTGAAAAATAATGTTACGCCAAGTAAATTGATACCCGCTTCAAACTTGTACCCGTTCGTGGAATGCCGTCAAATTTTTACTCCATAGGCAACGGTTAAAAAATTCTACAGGTTGCATGTTTTGAGTTACAGAGGAGGTCTAGGGCTAGAATTATTGCTCTCACTCTAACAATTGCGGCGATACCTCACATGTGTGGTTTGACCACCGTTTTCATATGCGGACGCTACTCACATATGCGTTCGCTTCTGCGCGCAAGCTCGTCAGGATGGGGTGCTTTAAAAAACATTTTTTATTTATTTTACTTAATTTTATGTATTTTTTCACTGTTTTTAAAAAAAAAATTGGGTCACTTTTATTCCTATTACAAGGAATGTAAAAAAAGCACGACAGGTCCTCTTAAATATGAGATCTGGGGTCAAAAAGTCCTCAGATCTCATATTTGGACTTAAATGCAAAAAAAAAAAAAGAAATTTGTGATTTGAAGAAATTACTTTGAAAAAATGGTCCTTTAAGATGTATGGTGTTGTTATGACGTCACTTCTGCCCTGCTATGGTATGGAGATGGGTGGGGGCCATCTTCCCCTCACGTACAGATCCCGATCGTCTCCGCCGCTGCCGACAGCTCCGGTAAGCGGGAGAGCGGCGAGAGGGGGTGGCACCTCTCCCGCTGCCGATAACGGTGATCTTGCGGTGGATCTGCCACAGAGAACCCCATTATCGTAAACACGACTGGCTCCTGAAGAGATGGATACCTCGGTTGTGGCAGCAGCTGTTGCCGTTACCGAGATACCCATCTTTAAAGTGCCAACATATATGTACAGGAGCCGATCGGCAAGTGGTTAAATGATCGGTGCACTATTAGAGAGAGTTCCATTCACTTCCTGTCCCATTGCCAAAACAGGAAGTGACAGGAAATCCCGCCAACGTGAAGAAATCCTTGGTTGGCTCTGTGGTTCAAACAGATGGGCTGCCATCTTTTCTCCTTTCTTTTTTCCCGTGTGAGAAATGTAGTGACAGAGAAAGAGGAGAAAAGGGATGGCATTGGCAGTGGAGGCCATAGGAAGGGAAACAGCTGCTTCACAATGTTTACCCCCCTTTGCTTGCTAACTTGGGGAATGCAGGAAAGCAATGTTTGCTGAGTCAGAGCCTGTGAATGGACAGTTAACAAACCTGACCGCTAATGTGTACTCACTGCACCTTAAAGCAGAACTGAAGTTCTCCTTTAAGTCCCCCTCCCCCCTCCTCTACCACATTTGGCATATAATTTATTTTTTGGGGGGGTGGAGCTGGTACCTAGTTTTGATAGATACCTGCTTCTACTTTCCCTTGGATCGCTTAGACCAGTGATTCTCAAACAGGGTTCCGTGAAACCCTAGGGTTCCTCCAGAGGTTGATAGGGGTTCCTTCAGCATTGGGCAATTTCTGCCTCTCAGATAAGTTCCCACTGACACCATTGATCTCTTTAGCTATCTGTAAGGAGGTAATTCTTCCTAATGACCACAAGTGTAAGGACCATTCTTCCTACTGACCATCACACAAATGTATCATGCGTTGTAGATTTCTCATGTTTAGCAGGGGTTCCCCAAGACCGGAGAACTATTTCAAAGGATCCTCTGTGTTGAAAAGGTTGAAAAAAGGCTGGTTTAGATGATCTGAGCAGAAGTTCAACCCCTCCTATTTTCACCTGCAGCTTTCTGAGACACATCATAGGTTCCAGAAGGCTGTGGGACCATTCACAAAGCACAGCATGACTAACGCACGCACAGTAGGAAGTCAGCTGGTAAACCGCAAGCTGTCACAGTTGGCTTCACACACTAAAGATGCTGACGCCAGGGACCCGGAAAGTGAAGAACTAGCCCAGGCGAGGATGGCATTGGATCCCCAGACAGGAAAGAGCCTTATTATTAAAATCAGCAGTAATAATATTTGTAGTTTTTGACTTTTAATTTTTTTCTGGCGTGAACAGCCGCTAAGCTTTGCAAAGCATGACTTAGTACTTGGTGGCAAAACTCTTGTTGGCAATCACAGAGGTCAGATGTTTCTTTTAGTTTGCCACCAGTTTTGCACACATCTCAGGGGGGATTTTGTCCCACACCTCTTTGCAGATCCTCTCCAAGTCATTAAGGTTTCGAGACTGACGTTTGATAATTCAAACCTTCAGCTCCCTCCACATATTTTCTATGGGATTAAGGTGTGGAGACTGGCTATGCCACTCCAGGACCATAATGTGCTTCTTCTTGAGACACTCCTTTGTTGCCTTGGCCATGTGTTTTTGGTCATTGTCATGCTGGAATACCCATCCACGACCCATTTTCAATGCCGTAGCTGAAGGAAGGAGGTTCTCACCCAACATTTTACGATACATGGCCCCATCCATCGTCCCTTTGATGCAGTGAAGTTGTCCTGTCCCCTTTGCCCATAAACAGCCCAAAGCAAAATGTTTCCACCTCCATGTTTGACAGGGGGGATGGTGTTCTTGGGGTCATAGGCAGCATTCCTCCTCCTCCAAACAAGGCAAGATGAGTTGATGCCAAAGAGCTCAATTTTGGTCTCATCTGACCACAACACTTTGACCCAGTTCTCCTCTGAAACATTCAGATGTTCATTAGCAAACTTCAGACGGCCCTGTACATGTGCTTTTTTGAGCAGGGTGATCTTGCCAGCTCTGCAGGATTTCAGTCCTTCGTGGAGTAGTGTGTTACCAATTGTTTTCTTGGTGACTATGGTCCCATCTGCCTTGAGATCATCGTCAAGATTCTCCTTTGTAGTTCGTGGCTGATTCCTTGCCATTTTCATGATCATTAAAACTCCACGAGGTAAGATCTTGTATGGAGGCCCAGGTCGAGGGAGATTGACAGTTAATTTGTGTTTCTTCCATTTGTGACTAATTGCACCAACTGTTGTCAGCCTCTCACCAAGCTGCTTGGGGAAGGTCTTGTAGCCCATTCTGGCCTCATGTAGGTCTACAATCTTGTCCCTGACATCCTTGGACAGCTCTTTGGTCTTAGTCATGGTGGAGAAATTGGAATCTGATTGATTGCTTCTGTGGGCAGGTGTTTTTTATACAGGTAACAAGCTGAGATTAGGAGCCCTCCCTTTAAGAGAGCACTCCTAATCTCAGCTACCTGTATAGAAGACACCTGGAAGCCATAAATCTTGCTAAATGATAGGGGATCAAATACGTATTTCACTGATTAAAATGTAAATAAATGTATACCTTTTTTGAAATGCATTTTTCTTGATATTTTTGTTGTTATTCTGTCTCTCAGTCCAGGTTCACACTGAGCTGCGGGAATTAAGCCATTGCGAATTCAGCTGAACTCACACAATTTCCCTCCCGCATGTCAGTCCCAATTTTGCCCATGATTTCAGAGACATCTGTGCAGAAACTGCTTTTTGAAATTAGTGCAGCGCAGAAGATGCGGTGTTGCACCAATTAGAACGGTGTCATTGACGGCAATTGCCACCGATTTGATATACGATTTGACATGTCAAATCACATGTCAAAACACTCCAGTGTGAACCAGTGTTAAATTAAACCTACCATTAAAATTATAGACTGATCTATTGTTGGGTACTGGAAGGCGATACTAGCTTATGTGACTCAAATCACCACCATACCATTGCAACAGTCCATGGTAATTTGCATGCTGGGCTTGATAGAACAAATTATCCCTGCGGTAGCGAATCGCACTCTGGTGGGGTTGCTCCTATTCTAAGCCTGCAAAGCCATAGCCCTCAGCTGGCACAAATCTACTCCCCCTCCCCTCTCCCTAGGGAAACAATTAATCAACAACAGCTTACCCCTCTACAAAGACACCTACGCCAACAGAGGCTGTCCTCAAAAATATGACAAGTCCTGGTCCAATTGGCTTGCAGACCTCTCCACAGCCTCTGAAGTTTAAACCTCTAACTTAAGTTTAAACCTCTAATTAAACTATATATCCAGGAAACCTCATGCCAGATCCTAATTGTATGATGCCTTAATCTTAATATCCTGTCTAGTTCTGTGCGCCCAGGACCGGCAAGGACTCACGACCCCAGGAACTAGCCTATTGTACCCATTATAGTGACCCTTATTTCCTTATCTGCTTAATATGATTGTATACGAGATGATATGTCCCTTGCATGGGTCACCCAGATACTTGTAATGACCAATGTATGTTGTTGTGTTCTGTTTTTTGCATGTTTTGAAAAACAATAAACAGATTTTTCAAAAAAAAATTATAGACTGACCATTTCTTTGTCAATGGGCAAACCTACAAAAAAGCAGGGGATTAAATACTTTTTTCCCTCACTGTACTCTAATCCAAAAAAAAAAGAAATGTTTTGCCTAAAGTTCCATTTACACCACTGAAGTCATTCTGTAAATAAAATGTCAAAGACTTTTTTTTAAGTTTAACTTTTTTAAAGTTTATCTTCCTTGTTAGTATTTTGAGATATAATACCCCATGGAATAAAGGTAATTAGCAGCACAAGAGTATTCATCAGGGATTAATAGTCTTACAAACTCTATCATGTAGACATAGAATCTGATCTCTCAATTCAGTTCCTGTGAACATTTAAAATAAACATGGACCAGGCTCATACCAATGACTATGTGTATATAAAGGAGACTTGAGTCGAAATATATTTGTTTTCACTTATATAACTTTATAAGTTATAAGTATGCGGTATAAGACTTATGCAGGGTATTTACCATGATAACTTCAGGTAAGCCACGTAGACCAAATATCTTAAAGCTGAACTGCGGGCAAACAGCTAAATACAGAGATAACAGATGTATTTTAGCTCTTTTAAATACTTAGAATTTGCATTTCTGTTTATTCAGCCCAGATAGTCACACAGTTCTGCTACACACCATAGCCCTATCTGACAGGGTAGGCTACCTGATTTTTTTTCTCTGCTACAGGTTATAGGTCCCCTTCCCCAACCTGCAACTGGACAGTGAAAGGAGAAGCAGGAGTCTGATTAGCTCATCTTTCTTTCTCTCCGCTCTCTCTTTCTATCAGCATATACTTTGGGGGGCGGGGGAGTGTGCTGCAGCACAACTGATTGGTTCTGTTTGCTGCTATTCCCTCTGAATCTGAGCTTTGCTATACAGGAACTGTAAGGCGTGTATACCAGTGAAATTCAGGTACTTACACTGCTTGCATTTAAAATATAAATTTGGTGATGCATTTATGAATACTAGCTGTAATAATTTACAGTTCCTTGAAAAAGTCGTCATTTTACAACCAAAAATGTAAATGTATTTTATTGGGATTTTATGTGACAGACCAACACAAAGTGGCACATAATTGTGAAGTGGGATGAAAATGATAAATGTTTTTTTAATTTTTTTTACAAATAAATATTTGAAAAGTGTGGTGTGCATTTGTATTCAGCCCCCTGAGTCAATACTTTGTAGAACTACTTTTCACTGCAATTAGAGCTGTAAGTCTTTTTGGGTATGTCGCTACCAGCTTTGCAAATCTAGAGAGAGACATTTTTGCCCATTCTTGTTGTCAAAGCTCAAGCTCTGTCAGATTGTATGGAGAACATCTGTAAAGAGCATTTTTCAAGTCTTGCCATAGATTCTCAATTGTATTTAGGTCTGGACTTTGACTGAGTCATTCTAACACACGAATATGCTTTGATCTAAACCATTCCATTGTACCGCTGGCTGGATGTTTAGGGTCCTTGTCCTGCTGGAAGGTGAACCTCCGCCTCCAGTCTAAAGTCTTTTGCAGACTAACAGGTTCTCTTCTAAGCCCTTGTATACACGGTCGGAGATTCCGACAACCAAATCCGTCTGAGTTATTCCGACATATTAATTCCGGACCAGGTCCGGAAGTGATGTTGCATACACACGGTCGGACTAAGTTGTCGGAAAATCCGATTGTACATAACGTGATGACTTTATTTCGTTACAACGGGATTACGTTCAGACTCGTAGCCAATAGCTTTGGTCTAGGAATTTTATCTGAGCATGCATGGCACTTTGTCCGGCGGAGTAGGCTACACATGATCGGAGTATGACCGATCGGAGCATTTTGTCGGAAAATATTTCCGGCAAGTTGGAAAAGTTGGTCCAATGGATATTCCGATGGAAACAGTCCGATGCAAACCACACACAGTCGGAATATCCGACAAAACGCTCCTATTGGAAATATTCAGACGGAATCTCCGACCGTGTGTACAAGGGCTAAGACTGCCCTGTATTTGGCTCCAGCCATATTCCCATCAACTCTGAGCTGCTTCCCTGTCCCTGATGAAGAAAAACATCCCCACATCATGATGTTGCCACCACCATGTTTCAGGGTGGGGATGGTGTGTTCAAAGTGATGTGTAATGTTAGTTTTCCACCACCAATAGCATTTCCTTTTAGGACAAAAAGTTCCATTTTGGGCTCACCTCACTAAAGCACCTTCTTCCACGTGTTTGTTGTGTCCCCCACATGGCTTCTCTCAAACTACAAATGGGACTTCTTATGGATTTCTTTCAACAATAGCTTTCTTGTTGCCACTCTTCCATAAAGGCCAGGTTTGTGGAGAGCTGTGGATCTCTGTAGCTCCTCCAGAGTTACCATGGGTCTCTTGACTTACTTCTCTGATTAATGCTCTCCATGCCCAGCCTGTCAGTTTAGGTGGACAGCCATGTCTTGGTTTGCAGTTGTGAGATACTCTTTCCATTTTTGGATAATGGATTGAATAGTGCTCCATGAGATGTTCAAAGCTTGGGATATTTTTTTATTAACTTAACCCTGCTTTAAACTTCTCCACAACTTTATCCCTGACCTGTCTGGTGTGTTCCTTGGCCTTTATGATACTGTTTGTTCACTGAGGTTCGCTAACCAACCTCTGAGGGCTTTACAGAATAGCTGTATTTATACTGAGAATAAATTACACACTGGTGGACTCTATTTACTAATTAGGTGACTTCTGAAGGCAATTGGTTCCACTAGATTTTAGTTAGGGGTATGAGAGTAAAGGGGGATGAATACAAATGCACACTTTTCAGATATTTATTTGTAAAAAAACATTTATCATTTTCCTTCCATTTCACAATTATGTGCCACTTTGTGTTGGCCTATCACATAAAATCCCAATAAAATACATTTAAATGTCAAAAACAAAACAAAATGTCAAGGGGTATAAATAATTTTTCAAGGCACTGTATGTCTTGCCTGAAGTTCATCTCTAATGTTGGGAATGATAAATCTTTGTACAATGCATGCAACTGTAATGCCTTGTACACACGGTCGGACATTCCGACCACAAAATCTGTCTGATTTTTTCAGACGGATTTTGTCCTAAACTGATGTTGTATACACACGGTCGGAAAAAGTTGTCGGAAAATCTGATCGTTCGGAATGTGATGATGTTCGTTCATTACGATGGGACTAGTAGCCAATAGCTTTGGTAGCCAATAGCTTTGGTCTCATAATTTGATCTGAGCATGCGTGGCATTTTGTCCGATCGGAATTCCCTACAAACGATCGGAAAAAGTCAGATCAGATTTTTTTGTTGGAAAATTTGAGATCTTGCTCTCAAATTTTTTCCATCGGAATTTCTGACGTAAAAAGTCCGATCCCACACACGATCAGATTTTCTGACAATATAATCCGATCGGACCTTTTCCATCGGAATTTCTGACCGTGTGTACAAGGCATAATTGAAATGCTGGGAGGCTATGACCGTCTGGATTAAATGCCAATCTCTCATAATCGTATTGTTCATTTTAAACCTATGGAAGCCCAATGTATAAATACCTACACGACCATTGGTAATCTTTGTTGTTTGTTCTTTACCTTCTTATTACTGTGCAACATTACTACAATTTTCTTGCCTTTGCAGAGACTGTGTCCCGGCGAAGCGTTAAATGAAATGTTGCATGAGAAATGGGGCTGATGCCATTGCTGACCACGTAAGAAAGCTAATTGCCAGACTGCTATGCTGGCACACTGTCTTCAAAGGTTTCCAAATCACTGACTTAAAGTTGGACTCCAAACAAATAATTTTTTTCCCATGCAGTTATGCTGTGCCCAGGTCAACTACTTGTTTTGTCTACGGGTGAGCAGAAAGCTTATACTCAACCGATCCTTCAATCCTCCAGAGAACGGTGCTTCCTCACAGTCCAGAGGTGGCCTGTTCCTGTTCTATGGAGTCCGCTCTAGGCGTGATGATGTCAAGAACAATCCACTATTCAAAACCACAGATCAGAGGGGATCCCGGACCGGTCTTGTCCTGGGAGGATTGAAGAAGTAGGTAAGAATATCTCTGCTCTCCTCTGCTCTAGAAAAAAACAAGTGTTTAACCCTTGCAATGTGGGCACAGCCCCACTGCATGGGGAAAAAAATGTAAGTTAAGGTGGCCATAGGTGAACTCAAATTGAGCCAATCCAACATGGACAGGCAGAACATTGATCGTTGTGTGGCCAAGCCTGCTCAACAAAATTCAATCCTTTGATCAACTTCTGTTGAAGGGATGTGCTTAAAACATTTCTCCATAAGCGGCTGCATCATTGTATTCTTGCAGCAATGGGAGCTGCTGTTAAAATACAATGTCCTGATAGGGGTATCCCTCCATCTGCCTGGCTTGTGCGAATGGAGGAAGCTTTTTTTTTTTTTTTATTCGGCCTGCTGGCTGAGAGAAAAAAGCTACATGTCTATGGCCAGCACAAATACATCAGCAAAATCAGACGTCCTTTTCTGCATGCTTGTTCTGAGTCTGTGACTCAAAGGATTGAAACAAATAGTCAGTGTGACAGCCAAATGACCAATCCAGACAAGGAGGAGACAGGTAAAAATATCTGTATGTCTATTAAAGATAAAAACAATACACTACACACTTACAGTATAATGGTAGAGTAGTATCTCTAGAAACAATATACTCCTTGAATCATACAAATACTAAAACAAGAATAAAAATTAAATGGAAAAAATAATGGTGTTAAAACCATAGGGCTGTGGCAAACACCACAGACAACAGTCTTTATGAAGCAGATGGATAGGTGGACAGTTCAGAGTATTATCAAGATTCAGCCACTTTTCTCTTAGCGTGCACCTTCCACCAGAGTAAGAATGCAATTATCCACCTCATGAAGCACACTCCCCCAGGGGGTTCAAACTCACCAGACGCCACTATCAAGAAAGCCTTGAGTAAATATGCACCAATCGCTCTGTGCTGGGCCACCACTTATCCAGAGGATCCACTGATATAGGTACTCCAATTGTATCATAAAACACAAGTATTGATATACATAGCGTAATCCTGTTTATTATAATGCAAAATCCCCATACAGTGGAAGCCCCCTTAATCCTAGCTGCTTACATTTAAAATACAATTAACAAGCATAAAAAAGTGTGTAAATGGCGCTGTCATCATCTCCAGCCTTCCGCTGGAAGTGTGCTGTTCCTTGCAGACACCGCTTAGCACTTCCGTGTAGAGGGCAGGTCGTGGTGGAGAGCACAACGTCACTTCCGGTATCCGTGCTGGTCACGCCCTGACCGGTTTCGTCATCTGACCTCAACTGATACCCTCTGTTGTTGGCTAGTAGCGGGAGGACTAACAATGTGCACTCCATTATATCGTGTAGTGTAGTGTAGTGTAGTGTAGTGTATACGTTGCTGGGAATGATTTATGCAAGAATGAGTGGCGGAACTATACGGCACGGTGTGACACACAGGGCTTCACATCAAACTGAAATATTTGGGCTTATGGACTATAGCACTCAGCAATACCATCAATAAAATATTGGGTAAACAGATAGAAACAGTGCAATTACAAAAATCAGATGGACTACCTAGTTCACCAAGCTGTCCGTAATGAATACAAAGATAATGTAAATAAAATGGAACACGCCCAAAACAAAGTGTATAAGGAGATGTGGCACAAGAATATAGCATCAAAATAAATGATGTAACTAATAAACTACACAACCCAGCAGAACAAACACATATAATGATAGCAAAAATTATGAAAATTAACATTCTGGTGGATAGACTGCATACTTAACACAATGAGAAAGGAAATGTCTCCCCTGGGACTGCAGCCAGAAAGTAACAATAGTGTATACAAAAAATATAAAAACTGAATGATGAAAACTCTGGTCTTTACACATGCAAAATTTTCATAGTTATATAATTTATTGTACAATAAATTAAACAACAGATATACAGTATCTCACAAAAGTGAGTACACCCCTCACATTTTTGTAAATATTTTATTATATCTTTTCATGTGACAACACTAAAGAAATTACACTTTGCTACAATGTAAAGTTTTGAGTGTACCGCTTGTATAATAGTGTAAATTTGCTGTCCCCTCAAAATAACTCAACACACAGCCATTAATGTATAAACCGCTGGCAACAAAAGTGAGTACACCCCTAAGTGAAAATGGGCCCAAAGTGTCAATGTTTTGTGTGGCCACCATTATTTTCCAGCACTGCCCTCTTGGGCATGGAGTGCACCAGAGATTCACAGGTTGCCACTGGAGTCCACTTCCACTCCTTCATGATGACATCACAGAGCTGTTAGATGTCAGAGACCTTGCTCTCCTCCAACTTTCCGTTTGAGGATGCCGCACAGATGCTCAATAGGGTTTTGGTCTGGAGACATGCTTGGCCAGTCCATCACCTTTTCCCTCAGCTTCTTTAGCAAGGCAGTGGTCGTCTTGGAGGTGTGTTTGGGGTCATTAACATGTTGGAATACTGCTGTGGCCCAGTCTCCAAAGGGAGGGGAATCATGCTCTGCTTCAGTATGTCACAGTACATATTGGCATTCATCGTTCTCTCAATGAACTGTAGCTCTCCAGGGTCGGCAGCACTCATGCAGCCCCAGACCATGACACTTCCACCACCATGCTGGACTGTAGGCACACTTGTATTTGTACCCCTCCCATGGCTGCCGTCAAACACGCTTGACACCATCTGAACTAAATACGTTTAACTCATCTTATTAGACCAAAGGACATGGTTTCAGCAATCCATGTCCTTAGTCTGCTTATCTTCAGCAAACTGCGAGCTTTCTTGTGCATCATCTTTAGAAGAGGCTTCCTTCTGGGAGGACAGACATGCAGATCAATTTGATGCAGTGTGCAGCATATGGTCTGACCACTGAAAGGCTGACCCCCCTATCCCTTCAACCTCTGCAGCAATGCTGGCAGCACTCATACGACAAACTTCTTATAGCCTAGGCCATCTTTATGTAGAGCATAAATTATTTTTTTCAGATCCTCAGAGAGTTCTTTGCCATGAGGTTCCATGTTGAACTTCCAGTGACCAGTATGATGGAGTGAGAGCAACAACACCAAAATTAACACACCTGCTCCCCATTCACACCTGAGGCCTTGTAACACTAACGAGTCACATGACACTGGGGAGGGAAAATGGCTAATTGGGCCCAATTTGGACATTTTCACTTAGGGGTGTATTCACTTTTGTTGGCAGTAGTTTAGACATTAATGGCTGTGTGTTGAGTTATTTTGAGGGGACAGCAAATTTACACTGTTATACAAGCTGTACAATCACTACTTTACATTGTAGCAAAGTTAATTTTTTTTAGTGTTGTCACATGAAAAGATATAATAATATAACTTTTGTGAGATACTGTAAATAAGTTAAAAGAAGTTACAAAATGTAGAGAGATATACTATATCTAGGATCTAGTTTAAGGCTGGGTTCACACATGTCCGGTGCAAATTGTATGTCCATTTTCGCTGTGAATAAAAAAAAGCATTTGTTCAGCAGTTCAAGTGCATTTTTGATCTGGTTCTGATGCAAATTTGCAAAGTTCAGGAAGGAATTTTTGTCACAGCTTTGATTTCAGTGCTGACCAATACATAGTAGATAGATCAAAAGGTAAAAAGGTAGTGGTGCGCGGTACTATGGTGAAGAATCTAGTTAAAACAGGTTTAATATATTCAATAGGTACTCAAAAGATTAGAAGATAAATGTAATATCGTCTCCACTACAGGTAATAAATGGAACGTAGAAAAAGAAAAGACAATATATGTATATAAAAAATATAAAAAAAAAATATATATATATATGTATATATAGTGAGGGACCCTCACTCCTATGCGTAGTAGTATTTTGAGTGGTAGACAAATGGATAAGAAAAACAATTAATGATAAATAAGACTGGTGGTCCCAATGCGATTTTTTAGGTAGCAGAGTTGCATAAAGTGGCAGTGCTGAATATAAAGAAGGTCCGTGAAAATAACTACTACTGTATTTGTTTCAGTGACTAAAGTACTATACATAAAATAGTGGACGAAATAAAAAATATATAAAGTGAATCACCATGCGATTTGTTAAAAATGACGAAAAACGCATACAAAGTGCTAGTGCTGAACAATAAATAGATCTGAAAAGAAAATCTGCTAAGTCAAAGTATATGTGTAACCGTGTGCAAAAGTAATCATTAGCTAGATAAGGCAAAAGATGTAAGTAATGCTTGCCTTGTGACTAAAGAAATCGCATATGGTGTTAAAGCCAAGGGAGGGTTAAGCAAAGTGACTCTGTGCGGGTGTCTTTATACCATAGACTTAAATATCGGTGCAGTGCACTAAATTGAATCATACAATCAAAGAAAATAAATCAAATTGTTGAATCAAAACAAAAACGCATAAACGATCCAAGTGTTGGTGAGAGGGAAACAACCCTCTGGGAATAATCCAAAACAGAAGGAAAAAGGTGCACAGTATTATAATATTAATATTAGAAGAACCCACTAAAAATAGGAGCAAGCTGATATGGGGCTAGATCAGACCTTCCTGGGCCACATTGGAAGAAAAGGATGAGCAGAAAGGTCAGGCAAATCACTAGTTAACGATCACTGATATAGATAATGTACCTATCTCAGCAATAAAACTTCATTTGTTTGTAATATTTTTATTATGAAAGTAAAAGAGGACAACATAAAGCTAGTGCAATATTCACAAGATTTGTTTTTGATAAACAAATTCATCAATATCTGGTTGGATGGATGTAGTAGCTATCAATTCTCAATGAATTCTCAAGGTACTCATCAGATATTTAAGTTCTTATTTTGCCCTTCATGTGCTTCATCCTTGGAAATATTTTCCCACAAATATAGGTGCTGCCGAAAACTGATGACACGAATAAAGAGTGATTGTGAAGAGTCAGACAGGTTTTTTTGAGAAGATAAAACTTATGAAAGTTCAGTAAAGAGACACTGTAAAATTATCTTTGGCCACATGTGCTTGCTAAGTGTAAATGCGTTTTTTATAAATACCTCAAAAATCTGTATTTTTAAGTACGTTTTACATTTTTTGTTGGATCGCATTCATATTCCTCCTGGGCCGCAGGTTGGACACCCTGGGCTAGAAGTATAGATATCATTAAAGATTTGTATTTACTCCTAAATTCTTAATTTAACTAGACATGTGCATTCGTTTTCGTCCGAATGCATTTTCGTCTGAATTTCAGGTATTTTCGTTTTCGTTTTGACAAACGATAACGAAAGTGCAGAATCCGAAAAATGAAAGATCCGACATAAATAAATGCTTTATTTTCATTTTCGTTGTTACAACAGTTCGATATAGAATAGGAGATTCGACGAACCTGTGGTCGAATGTGCCTAACCTTACCTCTATTAGTCCAGGATTATATAGAGAAAGTATTCGACAGAGAGAAAATATTAGAGAGAAAAGATATGACAGAGAGAAAAGATTCTAAAGTGCTAATTTTAAAGGCTAATATGCAAGTTACTGTCCTAAAAAGTGTCTGGGGACCTCGGTCCTGCCCCAGGGGACATGTATCAATGCGAAAAAAGTTTTAAAAATGGCAGTTTTTTTGGGAGCAGTGATTTTAATAATGATTAAAGAGAAACAATAAAAGTGTAATATTCCTTTAAATTTCGTACCTGGGGGGTGTCTATAGTATGCCTGTGAAGGGTCGCATGTTTCCCATGCTTAGAACTGTCCCTGCACAGTGTCATTTCTGCAGGAAAAAAGTCCTTTAAAATCACTTGCGGCTATAATGAATTGTTGGCTCCCGTAATACAGAGAACACTCATTGAAAGTCATGGATAAAAAAACAGAAACCTGCGTTACATCAGAGGGGGGCGGGTCACCCATACGTCATTGGGGAAGCCCATTCGCGTCAGAGGGGGTGGGGTCAGGTGACGGGTGGCCCCGCCCTCCGCATATAAGAAACGTCAGGCTGCCGGGATCCCGCAGTGTCTCCTCTGTGGAGACAGAAGATGGATGGATGCGCTACGCTGGATCAGATCAGTCATCGCTGAACCCAGAGAGATGATCATCTATCGCTGGATTGGATTACCACTGCTGGAATCTTTTTTTATTTTTTTTTATTTTTAATAATGGACTTTTTCAAAAGTGTGTTTGTCTTATTTAACAATTTTTTTACCCTTTCTTTGTGAAATGGTAGGGGTATTTTTGTACAACAGGGGGGGCGGGATCTGGGGGTCCCCTTGTTAAAGGGGGCTTCCAGATTCTGATAAGCCCCCCGCCCGCCGACCCCCACCACCACCGGCCAGGGTTGTGATGATGAGGCCCTTGTCCCCATCAACATGGGGACATGGTGCTTTGGGGGGGACCCCAAAGCATCCTCCCAATGTTGAGGGCATGTGGCCTGGTGTGGTTCAGGAGGGGGGGGCACTCTCTCGTCTGGTATGGATATTTAGGGGGAACCCCACATCAATTTTTTTTTTAATTTGACACAGGGTTCCCCTTAATATCCATACCAGACCTGAAGGGCCTGGTAATTGAATTTGGGGGAACCCCACATTTTTTTTTATCAATGACTTTCAATGAGTGTTCTTTGTATTACGGGAGCCGACAATTCATTATAGCCGCACGTGATTTTAAATGACTTTTTTTCCTGCAGAAATTACACTTTGTGCAGGGACAGTTCTAAGCACAGGAAACATGCGCCCCTTCACAGGTATACTATAGACACCCCTAGGTACGAAATTTAAAGGAATATTACATTTTTATTGTTTCACTTTAATCATTATTAAAATCACTGCTCCCGAAAAAAACTGCCATTTTTAAAACTTTTTTTTGCATTGATACATGTCCCCTGGGACAGGACTCAGGTCCCCAAATACTTTTTAGGACAGTAACTTGCCTTAAAATTAGCACTTTAGATTTTGAACATTGAAGTCCCATAGACTTTAATAGGGTTCTAAATTTCACACGAAGTATGCTATATACTAGCTCTGTCGAATCGTCTTTATACATTCGACAGACACCATAAGCCTTCAAAGACAGATTCAACCGTAATTCATGTGGATTTTTGGACGAAAAGCAAAATAAATAAAAACTAATTTCGGGAGAAACGAAATAAATTTATTTTTCGGACGAAAACGAAATTCCGAAACAAAATATTTCACTCTGCACATGTCTAAATTTAACAATTTTGGGGTCAGAGTATCTAAAATAAAAATCCAAAACATTTCTGTATGGCGCAATTTTTGACACCTCTCTGCAAAAGATTCATTGTTAGGAATGGCTTCAGTGGCACAGACTTTAAGACCTTCAGTTCTCTTATGTTTCAGTGTAAAATGTCTCATTACAGTATGGTCCAGATCCCTTTGTCCTATCAGAGCCTGGTGACAGATAAACAATTGGCATTTTCTGAAGGAGAAATCAGCGACAGCCACTTCCATTTTTATTTCAAGACAGATTTCTTTTCATGTCCATCTCAGCTTATCCAAACCCAATGTCACCTCAAGACAAAAGCCAAAGGCTGGCTGCAAAGTGTATACACACCTGTAGTGACTTTTATATATATAAAAAATAAATAATAATAATTAGCATAAAGAAAGTAAATTAATCACTATTAAGAATTTGCAGTAAATCAGTTAACTCCTTTTTTATAGGTAATAGGTACACGTTAACTACAACACAATACTAATTACATAACAACAAATAACAACTACATTACCAAACTCTGATATCAGTACAGCGCTTTTGCAATTACTGAACTGTTCTGAAATATAGAAATAACCAAAAAAACTAAAACTAAAATAAACTAAATTGACTCTATCTTGCTCTGAATCCACCAGATATGACTAAAAAGTCTTAAATAACCACTAATTAAAAGTATTCATTACTTGGGAGCACACACATTCGTGTTCAGAATTATTCTTTTTTTTTATGCGTTATATTTTTATTGTTATAGGCAGGATATAATGAGAATATTTAAAAGCATTGGACTATAGTAGAAAACATTGATATTTACATAATATATAAGATGTAAGTTGACATTGGTGAACAGTCAATGAGTAAAAATGATTCCATTCCTTATAGTACCAATTTAATTCGGTAAATTGTAAAACATGATAATAAACAGAAATTGTTTAAAAAAAAAAAAAAAAAGGTAAATTGTAATACAATTGTGGTCCAGAAGCAGACAGGGCGAAAAGTGTAATGATATTTTTATAATTATATAATGCATTGGTGGCAAGGTGTTCAAGTATTTAGAAAAGTATTTAGAAAAGTATTAAATATATTTTTTCATTAGTTGCAAAAATCTTTATTTTGTAGAACCAATGGATAGATGGGATTGAAGTTTGCCATTTACATTATTTCCCTATTATACATGCTATCTAAAAATGTATCGTCACTAAACAGTACCCTGGAAAATGTTCCTATTGTCCTGAAACCTCCTGAAAATTGCTTTGTACTTCCTGGTATGTGACTGTGCCCCATAGCTGTATGCGTGCCACATGAGATCATTTAAGACACTGCTGTCTCTGACTGCTGACCTCATTAGATTTGGTGATGTCATTACTGTCTGACTTCTGCTCACTGTTCTCCTTGCTGAGGAACTGCAGTGTATGGATTATCCAGCTTCGGCTTCATTTGTTCTTTGGATCTGTGCTTATTCAGCCCTCCTGCTGCTACATCGGGAGGGTAGACCCTTCTCACAACCGTTTGGCCTATCAATGAACGAAATATGTAATTGCCATAAAAAAAGAGTGATCTCCGATGACAAAGGTTTAGTTTAACCAATAAATGTTAGCATCACTGATATCTGCTTAAAGGAAACCATTGACCATCTGGCCATCTGGTGTTCTTATAGCTCAGTTTAAAAAGTCCATCCAGCTCAAACTGATGTCTTATTACTGTGTTGGATTGTCACCTGTCAGGTTTTCAATAACATGGAAATCCCACAGAATAGAAATCCCGCTAAGACTGTACCCACTTCCAAATTCTAAAAGGTGACAAATCTGCTTGATAGATAATTAACCGTCATAATGGAGGTCATATCTGAGATCTCAGAAAAAAGATCTCCCACTGTTTGGATTGCCAGGTTTCTGGAAGGCTGACAGATGTGTGTAGTCAAAGAATCTTCCTAAGAAGTCAAAGTATTATTTATTCATAAGCCTGATTATCATGGCATTTTCACAACATAGTTCTATATCCAGATTTTCTTAATGGGAATAATGAAGCGGAACTACACAAAAGTTGAGGAATTCATTCTTCTCGGGTTGACCAGACGCCCAGATATACAAACTGTGTTATTTCTGGTATTTCTTATCAGTTATATTACATCACTTATGGGTAATGTCCTTATTATTTTTGCCAGCAGGATAAGCCCCCGTCTCCATACACCAATGTATTTTTTCTTGAGTAACTTATCATTTATGGACATTTGTTTCACCTCCAGTATAGTTCCCAAAATGCTGATAAATTTTTTATCACTGAAGAAAAGTATATCATTTGATGCCTGCTTCACCCAATTGTTTATACACATGGGTGTA
The DNA here is from genome assembly GCF_037356315.1 of Lithobates pipiens. Taxonomy (NCBI): domain Eukaryota; kingdom Metazoa; phylum Chordata; class Amphibia; order Anura; family Ranidae; genus Lithobates; species Lithobates pipiens. Next base: position 53,917,608 of record NW_027507903.1, on the reverse strand, counting down.
GGAGGCTCGGAATGCTGCCTTCTCCTAGCAATGGCTTATGATCGTTATGTGGCTATATGTAGCCCATTACACTATACCACCATTATGCATCCAAGCTTATGCGTGAAAATGGCAAGTGGCTGTTGGATTGTGGGCTTTATAAACTCATTAATACACACATTATTTGCACTGCAATTGCCATTCTGTGGCCCAAATGTCATTAACCATTTTTTCTGTGAGATACCATATATAATAGAACTCTCCTGCACAGATGCTTCACTTAATAAGACCATTATTTTTTTGTGTGCTATGTTTGTGGTTATGGGCCCATTTTTCTTTATTCTAATTACATATTGCTATATTATCTTTAGTATACTTAAGATCAGTACGTCCGTCGGCCGGAAAAAAGCTTTCTCCACTTGTGCTTCACATATTATTGTAGTCATCTTATTCTATGGTACAATTATTTTTTTGTACATGAGACCAGGAGACACTCATGTGGCCAACCAGGATAAAATGGCCACCTTGTTCTATAGCGTTGTGACTCCAATGCTTAACCCTTTCATCTACACCTTGAGAAACAAAGATGTTAAAGGGGCGTTACTGTGGATTACAAAAAAAAAGCATGTGTCAGAATGAGAATAGGAACTGGAATTACATGTATATAGACCAAACCCAATGCACCACTCTAGACCTGCTCCTTCATCTTGTCTCTAGACTCCAAGTGAAGGTTTAAAAAAAAAGTCTTCGTTTGTCATCAGATGAAAATAAGTTGACGAGAACTGCACTCCAATCTGTGCTCTTGCAGATCATTTTACTAAAAGATCTATAATATAGCTAAAGCCATAATATTGCCTAAAAAACAATAACTTTTCGTGAAAGAATAGAAGAGTGGGGGACCTCAAACACAAAAATAGAAGCTAAACCTAAAGGTTCATCCTTACACTCAAAATAGTTATTGATAATTGGAATAGCTTAATAATAGAACTCATGTTTAGATCATCCTGTCATGGTATGCTGTTACAAATTCTATCCCTTATATACTACTCATAATTATTAAAAACAGCAATACTTATTATGTACTTTAGTCAAACCCTAATAAGGCTAAAAATCTGCAAAAAGACTCCATATCATATCAAACATAAAATATTGGAAACACTGCAATAGCCCTTATAATATTACTTCACAAAAACGTATTGGAAGTCCACCAGGAACAACTATACAACAAACGTTGATCTATATCATGTATACCATGAATAAAGAAGTCCTTTTGATTTACAAGATTCTTTGCTGACCCAAGAAGATGCAGCGTGCATACGACAAGTGAATATAATTTTTAGAGCTAGGATTACACCAAACATCACCTAGTTCTTTTAAAAGTACTATTGCAACAATGTTTTGTGGACAAAGATGATGCATGGTGAAGTTTTTGATGAATTTGTGTAGAAAAATAAATCTGAAGTATGAAGGAGAATGTAAAATTATGTGGGGTGTCTTTGCTGCCTTAGAACCTGGCAGCTTGCAGTCATTGCAACCTGGAGCTAATAAACTCCAGGTTGGACAGGAAAGTAGAAGCTGAGGTCTTTTGTGGTGAATTAAATCTTAAAATAAGTTGCATAATTTCATTGATCCACATTTCAAAGCCTAGGAGTGTATCAGCAAAAATGATCATAACCGTAAAAGAACATTATTTTAAAATGGAAAAATCATAGCCCTGACCCGAATCCCATTGTATCGCTATGGCACAATCTCAAGCAAGTTAAAAATAAACTGTACATAAATCAGTCAAGTATACTGAAGGCTGTGGATTATACAGGGGAGATAAACCCTTATTTTATCATATGTGTTTATTTAGGAATTATCTTGATAATTTTTCGGTGCTCACTCTGCGATTCCGATTGCTGGACTTTGATCGCTCCCCTATCTGATTTCCTCATTTAAACAACTGGATTCTGACAAATCTATTTATCATACATATGATGGGTAAGTTCTATGCCATCACAAACATTTCCCTCTGTGAGACCCAAATAGCTGTAGACCATCTGAATGGGGCTTCTCTTATTCCCCCCTGTGTTTATATTTTGTTGTTGGATTTTTGTATACATATGTTACTTTATGATGTTCACCTGTATATTATGATTCTGTATCCAATTGTGTTTGTTATGTATCTTATATTTCTTTTTTGTATCTTTCATAGCCAATATATGCCTTACATCTCCTGAAGAAGCTCTATAGCAAAACATGTAGAGCCCAACAGGCATTTATACAGCTACTTTAGCTTTATATGAACATTATTGTTCCTGATTACATTGTGATAGTTTTAACATGTATTTCTGTATTCTTAAGAGTTAACATTGTTTACTTCTTTTCTTATTTTGGTATCAATAAAATATTCTTTATTGAAAAATATATTTTTTGTTTATACCTATGGCACCAGTAAAATCCATCTTTCCAACTCCATATAAGTTCTACATGTAATGTTGTGTAAATGTTGCAGTGTCCTTGTGGCCTGCAATATGTGTTTCATACTATGCAAGCCCGACATGTACGGTTGGGGGAACAAGTGGCTAATATTAAGAGGGGCTTAAAGGGCATAGTGCACAGGTACACAAAAAAGACCCCTCAGGTACTTTGTTCTTAGATACTGACAAATAAGTCCCCACGTTGAAGGGGCAGTTCCATCAAAAGAGAAATCTCTGAATTAGAAACTAGATGGATCTGTGATTTAAAAGTTGTTTCCTCTCATGGGTTAAATATTGAGTGGGATGTCAATGTATTTATCAATAGCCAATTTAATTTAAATATTTCGACACCCAGAGCCTTCCCGTCCACCGGAGCGGAACGGGCCCCACCGGAGGCCCTGGGCATACCAGTAGGAGCTGGGGCATACCTCTAGCGCGGGTGCGCTGTTCGCGGAGCTCCGGCCGCCCGGCAGGACAGTCCGAGGCTTCGGCCTACGGCGGCCATCTTGCTCCACCCGGAAGCCGAGCTCCGGCGCACTACAAAGCCCAGCGGCTGTTTCTACAACCTGCAGGTTGCCGGGGACACCCAGCCTGCCATCTAGAGCCCGAAGTCCTCCCTGAGTGGCCCTGGGATCATCCAAAACGGTCCTGGTAAGTGACGGCGGCCATCTTGGTACACCCGGAGGCCTCTCTGTTCTCTCTGGGCTCAATCCGTCCCCATCCACCTTCAGGAACACTCTAGCCAGACCACCAGAGACCCCTAAAGGGGTTATTAAAGGGGCATGTACTTTTCTCTGGCTGCATTTGCTGACAAGGCTCTGTCTTCAGAGAATTAGAGGGGCGGCCATCTTGCTACACCTCCGTGTCTTCTGGGCCCCATTCTAGACTCACTGACCCCCTGGAAATCCTGGCCGGGCACCTTCAGAATTATACGGGGATATCCTTGAGGACCAACCCCCCCTTATTACATAGGCTGCTGATACAGATCCAGAGACCCAGAAAGGTGGCCATCTTGGTTCACCCAGGCTGCTGTATGCACCCACACTCTTGAGCTCCCTCATTCTTACAAACCTGGATCTCTACATACACAGCCACCAAAGCAGCCCAACCAGATAGTGCCCACCTGGGGTCTCCGTCCGTTCAACTCCGCAGAGACACGGAACGACCATGTCTGGCTAAGGAAATGTCCAGCTGAGTCCCGTGATCGCCCGTAGCGGACAGGCTATACCTCAGACATTGCACATACCTGAACAGCATGTCCACACACAGCTCTCGATCTACTGAGTCTGTGGATCTCCAACAGGGTACAATCCAGCGATACCTGCTCCGTACGTCTCAGTCTGATCCCCGCACTCCCAGAGACAAGATGACACCAGCGCGTAATCCAGGAAAGAGCAAACCTCCTCCTCCTACTCAGCCGACAACGGACAGCGGCGAGGAATCAGATGACCCCCCGACCCAGCACTCGGTCCTTTCAAGTGTAGCGTCCAGATCCGGCACCACTGTTGTCCCTCTTCCAGGTGCAGTTCCTGGAGCCATTGCCCCTCCAACCTCAGGAGAATTACCTAGGTCTGAAGCGTCGACTCTTCTGGCGGCCTTCCGAGCGGAGTTTGAATCCTGGGCAGTCAAAATGGAGTCCTCACTCCACAAGGACCTTCAGGCCATCCAACAGCAGGTCTCTACCAATCAGACCGCAATCTCTACCCTAACTGATACTCAATCTGACCATGCTGCCCGCATCACGTCTCTTGAGCGGGCCTCCAAAGAACACTTGTACCGTATTCGTCAACATCAACTGCGCATAGAAGACGGGGAGAATAGGAGCCGCAGGAATAATATATGACTACAAGGCATACCGGAAGCCACGGCGGGTACAGACTTGAAACCATCTGTCACTGCCATCCTCAACCTAGTCCTGGGAAGAGAGACTATGTCCCCTATTGAGATAGACCGGGTGCACAGAGTGGGGGGGCCCAGGAGGAAACATAGTGACCGCCCACGTGACGTCCTATGCAGGGTTCACTATTTCACCCTTAACCACTTCCCACCCGGCCAATGTATATATACGGCGGGTGGGAGCCGCCTGCTCCTGATAGGACGTTCAGGAACGTCATTCAGGAGCAGCGGGATCGCGCCCGCGCAGCGGCGCGATCCCGATGTGCTCGTGTCACCCGGACACGGCACATCTCAGATCGGCAGGAGGGCTCTGTGATTGGCCCTCCTGATCACATGACGGCCGTGTCCAATCACGGCCGTCATGTGATGTAAACAAACAGCCGGTTGCTAGGCAATCGGCTCTCCTCTCCTCACACGGAAGTCACCGCTGAGAAGAGGAGAGCAGAACGCTGCAGCCGGCTGATGATCAGTGAGTATGGGCTGCTTTTCACAGCTTTTTACTCACTGATCATCAGTGTAGTGTAAACACACAACACACCACACAGTGAAAACACAGTCCCCACATATGTCCCCAAAACACACATGTCCCCAAAACATACATGTCCCCAAATAATAAAAACACATGTCCCTAATAATAAAAACATGTCCCCCACATATGTCCCACTAAAATCACATGTCCCAATGATTATCTGCACACATATGTACATGATCATTTGCGTACATATGTCCGTGATCACACAAACCAATTATTATACACTTAACGGAATTTTTTTTACCAAAAACATGTAGCAGAATACATTTTGGCTTAAATTTATGACAAAATTTGATTTTATTGGATTTCTTTTCAAATAGAAAAAAGAAAATATTGTTTTTTTCCCAAATTTCCGCTTTTTTTGCGCTTATATCGCAAAAAAAAAAAAACGGAGTCGTGAATAAATAACACCAAAATAAAGCTCTATTTGTGCGAACAAAATGATAACAATTTCATTTGGGTACAGTGTAGCATGACCGCGCAATTGTCACTGAAAGCGCTAGAGCGCTGAAAGCTGAAAATTGGGCTGGGAAGGAAGGGGGTGAAAGTGCCCTGTATTGAAGTGGTTAAAGAAGAAATTATGCGCAAAGCGTGGCGTTTGGGCCCTGTGGACTTTGACGGTTCAACTATACACCTATACCCAGACCTTTCTCGCAACACTCTCCACATGCGCCGAATGGTCCGCCCACTGCTAGACCTGATACGCCAAGCCGGAGCAACCTACACTTGGGGGCACCCTTTCAGCATCAAGGTGACCTTGGCCGAGCATAAATTTGTACTCTCTGATCCAGATCAACTTCCAGCCTTTTTCCGCTTTTTGGAGCAAGATCCAACTTATGTACCTAACTGGCTGGACCCCCCAGACGACCGCACTAGGGTACAAATACGTGATCCCCTCCCACAACGCCGCAGACATCCGAGGTATGCATCACACTCTGTTGATCCTGGACCATGTCACCCTACCTCTCCGGAAGATTAAAGTAACTTCAAGAAACCTTTTGGACTTATTTCGATGCACATTGTATGACTAGCGCCATCTCAGTATTATACCTATCCCTTGTCTCCTGGACGGGCAGCATTTTTCCTTTTTTGGGGATGTTATTCTTTTTTTTGTGGTTTCTCCCATCCTTTCATCTTACTTGTTTCTCCATATACTCTGTTGGTTATGCCATGATGGGAGATGGGGTGGTAGACCGCATACTAAATACCTCAGTACAGCTGGTGCACTTAATTCACGGACCTTCTCCCTGCCCTTTGCTAGTGTATTGTGGCTGGCTGGGGTTCGGGAGAGGCAATGGAACAGCGGGTTGCTCATGTTTGATCTAGTTATGTAAATGTTGAGTTCCTAATCTACTTTAATATACAGGTCTACTCTCTAGATGTTTAGCGGTAATGGCCCACCTGGATATGGGTGGAGGGGCGACTGATGGACCGGTTGGGTCCACGGTCCCTTGCTGCTATCCACGTGGGCTTCCTTAGTTATATACTCACAGTTTCTTACGCACCAGGTAGTTTCACCCTAATGCGCTCTCTGTCATATTACACGGATGGATCTCTGGCCCCCCGTTGGGGTATGTGGAAACATATGTTGACAATGTTTGCTCCCTTCCCGTGAGGTGTCTCACGGACTGTTGTCTCCTCTGCGGAGGGGGGAGACGGGACTGGTGTGGAGCTATTTGCCCATGCGGACCGTCTCCCCCTTCGTGGAGGATCTGCTGTGTGTTCTGTATTAATATCTTGTTATACTAATGTGCCTCAGTGAAGTTTTACATGCCTGTCATGCTACTGGGCTCATGGCTCAGGTTCTCCGCTTCGACCCTTCACCCTCAATAGGCTGGGCACGAATAGTGCTCGTATACGTGAACTTTCACGTGGTGTCCCGTTCTCGTGGACCCCTTAGATTTACCTGGTTCCTTACCTGGGAGCCCTCTTTCCCCCTTTTTTTTTTCCCTTTTCTTTTCCCTTTTTAGTTTTTTACTAGTACACTTTCTGCTACCTTATAAGTTCCCCCTTTCCTTCTCCTACTCCCCCCCCCCCCCACTGTCTATAACCTGATTTTCTTATCCGCATTCCACTATGGCTCACACAGTACTATCTCGTCCTCGCTTGACGTGTTGCTCGTACAATGTAAATGGCCTCGATATTGCATCCAAGAGAGGACAAATCCTTTACCACATGCATAAACAGCAGGTCAACGTATTACTGTTACAGGAAACACATTTCCACACAAACTCCACCCCTTCCTGCTCCAACAGGTACTTTAACAGATGGTTCCACAGTACAAACCCCTCTCAGAAAACTAAAGGCGTTTCTATTGCCTTCCACAAAACGCTCCAGATTGATCTGATAGACCAGCTGTCGGATCCTCAGGGAAGGTATGTGTTCGTAAAGTTCTCCCTATGGGGCACCAAATTTACTATAGCCAACCTCTACCTACCAAACACTAACCAAATCTCGACTGCTCTGCGATACATGAAGCTCTTGTCAGAATTTGTGGAAGGTAAACTAATTATAGGCGGGGATTTTAATGCCCCCCCTAGACCCGCTTTTAGACTCGTCCACCTCTCGCTCATCCATCTCCTTTACTAAGTTGAGGGCTTTTAAATGGGCTATATACGACCTCCGTCTAATCGACATCTGGCGGGTTCTGTTTCCAACAAATCGGAATTATACCCATTTCTCACAGGTCCATCACTCCTATAGTCGTATTGACTACTTCCTTCTTGACCATAGCTGCTTAGATTGGTCACCTGAATGTGACATAGACTCAATGGTCTGGTCTGACCACTCGCCTATATATCTGACATTATCTATCCCTTCCACACCGGTGAGGGAATGGACATGGAGGCTGAATGATTCCCTCCTCACGAACCCTGAGTGTTCCCACAAGGTCTCGGAAACGATCTCTAATTTCTTGCTAGATCATGCCACAGACACCACCTCGCTACCCTTCCAATGGGAGGCGCTTAAAGCTGTTCTGCGAGGCCTCTTTATTCAGGTGGGAACCCGCTTGAAAAAGACTCGTTCAGCTGCAATAACCTCAGCAACACAAAAGCTTCGGGACCTTGAGACCCAGCATAAACACGCCCCTACGCTGGTGACTTTGACAGAGGTTTCACTGGCCAGATCCCAACTCAGGGACCTATACGAGGCCTCAGCTCATACTTATGCGGACAGACTTGCTTTACATCAGTACCGATTTCGAGATAAATGTGGTAGGCCGTTGGCCCGCACCCTCCATCCAAGCACGCCTTCCACATTTATACCTCATATTCGGGCTCCTTCTGGAGAAATGCTTAATGAGCCCTCCAAGATATCACAAACATTCAGAGATTTCTATCAAACACTGTACAACCTACCGACCGGTATCCCATCTAGCCCATCCCACACTCCTGCGCCCGATGGCCAGTCCTATATCGAGGAAACTGAGCTCCCTATATTAGATGGTTATACTGCAGAAGAGCTAGAGAGAGTAATCACAGCAGACGAGGTAGTGGGAGCAATAGCGGCCACTCCTTCAGGTAAAAGCCCAGGACCCGACGGTTTTACCCCTAAATTCTGCAAAACATTTGCTCCTCTACTGACCCCCTTTATGGCTAAGGTGTTTAACTCTCTATCAGAAGGCTCAGCGTTTCCTCCACAAATGCTTGAAGCCCACATTGCCATTATCCCCAAACCAGACAAAGACCATACCTTGTGTGCAAATTATAGGCCCATATCATTAATTGGAGTGGATCTGAAAATATATGCCAAAATATTAGCTACTAGAATGCAACCGCTACTCCCCCGCCTTCTACATCTGGACCAGGTGGGTTTTGTAAGTGGCCGCGAGGCAAGGGATAACACCCTGAAAACCCTGCTTCTTACCGACTATGCCCGCACCCACGAAATCCCTCTATGCCTTTTGACGGTCGATGCAGAAAAGGCATTCGACCGGGTTGACTGGCAATTCCTTCGGATGTCTCTGCAACAGATAGGCCTGGGTCCCAAAATGTTATCCCGAATTATGGCCCTTTACTCCTCCCCTTCCGCTAGAATTCGGGTAAATGGTTCACTGTCACCTATATTTGCCATTAAAAATGGGACACGACAGGGCTGTCCTTTATCTCCCCTTCTATATGTCCTTGTCATGGAACACCTAGCAATAGCCTTACGCAATAACCCCAACATCTCAGGTGTATCGATAGGCCCCATTCATTCTAAGCTGGCGCTCTTCGCGGATGACTTGCTATTGTTTGTAACCCAACCCCACCTATCCTTACCACATATAATGCAGGAATTCACGAGGTTTGACATGCTGAGCAATTTCTAAGTAAACCATACTAAATCAGAAATCCTAAACATCTCACTGTCCCAAGAGGTCCTCCGCCAGATATCCGCTAGGTACCCATTTAAAACAGGCTCTACCTCCATCCGCTACCTCGGAATCCAAATACCCACGGAAAGGTCCCATCTATTCTCTTTGAATTATGCACCCCTGCTGCTTAGAACCAAGACGGATCTCTTAAACTATGCAAAGAAATGCCTATCGTGGCTAGGCAGAGTAAATGCCCTAAAAATGGACGTAATCCCTCGGTTTCTCTATTTGTTCTAAACAATTCCCATTTCCATACCCTCCTGGTTTTTCAGGAAGCTCCGCCAACTATTCTCCTCCTTTATTTGGGGAGGGGCTCGTCCCCGGATACGCTACGAGACCTTATCACTCCCCAAGATTCGTGGTGGAGCAGGAGCCCTGGATGCCTCCTTATATTATAGAGGAGCTGTGCTCACGCGTATACTTAACTGGTTCCATCATTCCTCCTCCAAATTATGGGTACAGATAGAGAGCCATATTAACCCAATAGATCTCTGTGCATTGCCGTGGACACCTACTGAATTCCTGAAAGGAGAGGTACCACTGAGCGACCTCACCCGACAAACCATACAAATCTGGACCCGAATGAATTCCTCCAAGACCCTATCTCCCATGCAGGGACCCATGGCTCCACTGTTTGGAACTCCGGCTTTTCCACCGGCCCTACAGGGAGCGAGTTTTGGACCTTGGTGTAAGGAGGACCACAGGCGACTTGCCCAAGTCCTACGTTCAGACCCCTCTCTGACTCATGACATTCCCTCTGACCCATCTTCTCATGCCTCTACGCACTGGCTGCAGAGACAACAGGTGATTTCCTTCATTCGCACTTTCCCATCGTTACCTAATGTACTCACTGACTTAACAGACTTGGAGGGCATGCTGCTCCAGGCCACCCCTCCTACACATGTAGTCTCTCAATTATATTCCCTCTTACATGTGGCTTACAATCCTGACCTTCCCCCATACACACAGGCATGGGAGGAAGACCTGGGCCACTCCATCTCGCCTGTAGACTGGCAGAAGTGCTTCATACTGACCCACAAAATGTCCATAGCCTGCAATTCTCAAGAAAAGGGGTTCAAGCTGTTGACCCGCTGGTACAGATGCCCTTCGACTTTGCACCGAATCAACTCGACACTTCCGGATACTTACTGGCGTTGCTTGTCATCTAAGGGAACCTTACTTCACATTTGGTGGGCATGCCCCCCTGTGAGGAAGTTCTGGCAAAAGATCCTTGACTTGTACTGCAAACTCATGGCGACCTCCATCGCACCCTCTCCTGAGATGGCTCTGCTATCTCTGCTCCCGGGACCGCTTAAGTCAGTCAAGAAAGACGTTCTGCGTCACTTTTTGGCGGCTGCTAGAGCGGTGTTGCCCAGACATTGGAAGTCAACGAGCATGCCTTCCCTGGGGGATTGGGCAATTGAAGTGGACCGAATTAATCGTTTGGAAAGAATGTTGTCGCAGGAAACGGGTAGGGAGGAACAATTCTCTAAGACCTGGACCTCATGGTCGATGTTTCGATATTCCTCAGAGTTTATCTCATGGGCCACAGAGGACTCTACCAATACACCTGTGTGATCAGGGTGGAATGTATATCTTTTGATCCCTAAGCTCTTTACTGTCCTGACCCCTCTTTCCTCACTCTCTTCCCCCTTTCTTCCCTCCCCTATACAAGTTGCAATAATACCCGATTACTTAAGTTATGACCAGAGGCGTAACTAGAAACCTCAGGGCCCCGATGCAAGAAATCAGGAAGGGCCCCCCCCCCCCCCCCGAAAAGCATGATTTTGATACTATATTTTTTTCCACTGTAGAACAAAGTAAAACATTTCTGTGCAGCCTGTGTCCCGAGTGAAACCTGTGTCACCAGTGCAGTGGTGGTACTGGAGGGGGGTGGCAGTGGTACTGGAGGGGGATGGTGGTCCTGGAGGTGGGTGGCGGTGGTAGTCATGGAGAGGGGTGGCAGTGGTACTGGAGGTGGGTGGTGGTGGTGGTACTGGAGGGGGGCTGATGGTGGCACTGGAGGGGGGTGGCAGTGGTGGTACTGGAGGGGGATAGTGGTCCTGGAGAGGGGTGGCATTGGTACTGGATGGGGATGGTGGTCTTGGAGAGGGGTGGCGGTGGTACTGGAGGTGGGTGGCGGTGGTGGTACTGAAGGTGGTAGCGGTCCTGGAGAGGGGTGGCGGTGGTACCGGAGGTGGGTGGCGGTGGTACTGGAGAGGCATGATGGTCTTGGAGAGGGGTGGCGGTGGTACTGGAGGTGGGTGGCATGGTGGTGGTACTGGAGAGGGGGTGGCGGTGGTACTGGAGGTGGGTGGTGGTGGTACTGGAGGTGGGTGGCGGTGGTGGTACTGAAGGGGGGTGGCGGTCCTGGAGAGGGGTGGCGGTGGTACCGGAGGGTGGGTGGTGGTACTGGAGGAGGGTGGCGATGGTACTGGAGAGGCATGGTTGTCCTGGAGGTGGGTGGCGTGGTACTGGAGGTGGGTGGCATGGTGGTGGTACTGGAGAGGGGGTGGCGGTGGTACTGGAGTGGGTGGTGGTGGCACAGTCTGGAGGGGTGGTGGCCTGGTGGTACTGGAGGGGGGGTGGTGGCACTGGAGGGGGGATGGTGGCATTGGAGGGAGGGGTGGCACTGGAGGGCGGTGGTGGAACAGTCTGGAGGGGGGGTGGTGGAACAGTCTGGGGGGGGTGGTGGTGGCACAGTCTGGAGGAATGGTGGTGGTGGCACAGTCTGGAGGAGTGGTGGTGGTGGCACAGTCTGGAGGGGGGGATGGTGGCATTGGAGGGAGGGGTGGCGGCAGTCTGGAGGGGTGGTGGTGGTGGCACAGTCTGGAGGGATGGTGGTGGTGGCACAGTCTGGAAGGGTGGTGGTGGTGGCACAGTCTGGAAGGGTGGTGGTGGTGGCACAGTCTGGAGGGGTCTGGAGGGGTGGTGGTGGCACTAGAGGGGTGGTGGTGGCACTAGAGGGGTGGTGGAGGCACTAGAGGGGGGGTGGTGGTGGCACAGTCTGGAGGGGTGGTGTTGGCAGTCTGGAGGGGGGGTGGTGGGCTGGTGGTACTGGAGGGGGGGTGGTGGCACTGGAGGGGGGATGGTGGCATTGGAGGGAGGGGTGGCACTGGAGGGCGGTGGTGGCAGTCTGGAGGGGGGGTGGTGGAACAGTCTGGAGGGGTGGTGGTGGAACAGTCTGGAGGGGGGGTGGTGGTGGCACAGTCTGGAGGGGGGGTGGAGGGCTGGTGGCACTGGAGGGCGGGTGGTGGCACTGGAGGGGTGGTGGCACAGTCTGGAGGGGTGGTGGCACTGGAAGGGGGTGGTGGTGGCACTGGAAGGGGGTGGTGGGCTAGTGGCACTCGAGGGGTGGTGGTGGCACAGTCTGGAGGGGGGGTGGTGGCACTGGAGGGAGGTGGGGGTAGCGGCACTGGAGGGGTGGTGGTGGCAGTCTGGAGGGGGGTGGTGAAACAGTCTGGAGGGGTGGTGATGGCACTGGAGGGTGGGTGGCACAGTCTGGAGGGAGGGTGGTGGCACTGGAGGGAGGTGGGGGTAGCGGCACTGGAGGGGTTGTGGTGGCAGTCTGGAGGGGGGTGGTGAAACAGTCTGGAGGGGTGGTGACGGCGGGTAGGTGGGTGGTGGTGGCACTGGAGGAGGTTGTGGGCTGGTGGCACTGGAGGGGGGTGGTGGCACTGGAGGGGGGGTGGTGGCACTGGAGGGAGGTGGTGGCACAGTCTGGAGGGGTGGTGGTGGCACTGGATGGGGTTGTGGGCTGGTGGCACTGGAGGGGGGTGGTGGCACTGGAGAGGGGGTGGTGGGCTGGTGGCACTGGAGGGGGGGTGGTGGCACTGGAGGGAGGTGGTGGCACAGTCTGGAGGGGCGGTGGTGGCGAACAGTCTGGAGGGGGATGGGTGGAACAGTCTGGAGGAGGGGATGGGGTGGAACAGTCTGGAGGAGGGGATGGGGTGGAACAGTCTGGAGGGGGGGATGGGGTGGAACAGTCTGGAGGGGGGGATGGGGTGGAACAGTCTGGAGGGGGGGATGGGGTGGGACAGTCGGGGGGGTGGGGTGGGGTGGAACAGTCTGGGGGGGGGATGGGGTGGAACAGTCTGGGGGGTGTGGTAGAACAGTCTGGAGGGGGGGGGTGGTGGCACTGGAGGGGGGGTGGTGGGCTGGTGGCACTGGAGGACAGGGGGTGGCACAGTCTGGAGGGGTGGTGGTGGCACTGGAGGGGGGTGGTGGGCTGGTGGCACTATGGTGGCACTGGAGGGGTGGTGGTGGCATTGGAGGGAGGGGTGGCACTGGAGGGGCGGTGGTGGCAGTCTGGAGTGGAAGTGGTGGAACAGTCCGGAGGGGGGTGGTGGAACAGTCTGGAGGGGTGGTGATGGCACTGGAGGGCGGGTGGCACAGTCTGGAGGGGTGGTGGTGGCACTGGAGAGGGGGTGGTGGGCTGGTGGCACTGGAGAGGGGGTGGTGGAACTGGAGGGGTGGTGGTGGCACAGTCTGGAGGGGGATGGGGTGGAACAGTCTGGAGGGGGATGGGGTGGAACAGTCGGGGGGGTGGGGTGGAACAGCCTGGGGGGGATGGGGTGGAACAGTCTGGGGGGGTGGGGTGGAACAGTTTGGGGGGGGATGGGGTGGAACAGTCTGGAGGGAAATGGGGTGGAACAGTCTGGGGGGGGGTGGAACAGTCTGGGGGGGGGGGATGGGGTGGAACAGTCTGGAGGGGGATGGGGTGGAACAGTCTGGGGGGGGATGGGGTGGAACAGTCTGGGGGGGATGGGGTGGAACAGTCTGGGGGGGGGGGTGGTGGTGGCACTGGAGGGGGGGTGGTGGGCTGCTGGCACTGGAGGGCAGGGGGTGGCACAGTCTGGAGGGGCGATGGTGGGCTGGTGGCACTGGAGGGCAGGTGGTGGCACTGGAGGGGGGTGGCAGGCTGGCACAATCTGGAGGGGGGATGGCGACTTACCGCCAATCAATCGATGATGATCGATTCCCCCTCCTCAGAATCCTGCAGAGTGATGCTGATCAAGTGATCAAGTCCTGCATGAAGCGTGCCTCCGTTCCTACAAGAAAGCCTTGCTTCAGAGAGCTCCTCCCCCGCCTTCACTGAATTGGCTGTTCCCTTTCAGTCGCTCTGGATAGGCGGGGGCGGAGCCAAACGAGCAATTCTCTCACGCTGGTGAAGGAAGCCCCCCCCCCCCCATCACCACGGCATGACAAGCGAAAATGAATAACAGCACACGCACACCCCCGGCCGGACAGTCAGGTGGGCCCCTCGGGCGGCGGGCGGAGGGCGGCGGGCGGGCTGCCGGTGGGCCCCCTGAAGTGGCAGAGAATTACAGGGCCCAGTCGCACTTGCGACTGTTGCGACCCTGATAATTCCGCCACTGGTTATGACCTCTAGTCTCATTAGACCAGCATGGTGGCACATACAGAGCTTCCCCCCCAGAGTGAACGTTGCCAGAATTAACACAATAGCCCTAGTCTACCTGTAATGAGTGGGCAACACCCGCTGAGAGGATAGTGGTGCACACACACCCACTTTAACTTAGACTAATCATGGTAGGACTACAGGCTCTCTTACCATTCTACCTAAATCGAAGCTCAAAACAAACACTTTAACCTCGTGACAGTTCGACACCACTGTAGTAGAGTGGATTTCTCTGTGGTTTCTTTTTTTATGTTTATGTAACAATGTAAAATGAATATGTTGGAATATTCTGTATTTTTTTTTTCCCCTCCTATCTTGCTTCTATATCTCAATAAAAATAAGATTGAATTAATTTAAATATTTCATTTTCCTCCTCCTCTTGTGTCTGGTATTGAACATTATTAGTTTTAATATTATATTATTATACATTTTTTAATGTTATGCCATTTTTATTAGATTTTTTTGGGCATTTATGTAATATAATGTCTATTATGTAAGGAAGGTCACAGGAACCATATTTATTATTGTATACTTTTAATAATATATATATTCGACCTATTTGGAATTGTAGACCTCAGAGGGTGGTATTTTAGATGCCATTGGTATTATTAGTTCTTAATGTTTTATGCCATTTGCCAAAAAAGGGTACATGGTTTAGTTTAGTTAAATAATGAATCAAGCAAAACAAAACGAAATACATTTTTTCATCCTGCACATATCTACTAGTGGTTGGTGGGCATGCACACTCGTTCACGTATGAGCGTGTGTGCATGCATGTGAATATGGATAACGGAGAATCTCTGTCCATGGCTTTGGCTGATAGGATTTCTCCATCTATGGATTAGGTTAATAGGATTTCTCAGTCTATGGATTTGGCTAACAGAAATTCTCCTTCTGCCCATAGCTATATGCCTGGGCATATTTCTCCTTTCCTGACATGCCGCACATGCTCTGTGGAGCTGTTTGGGCAGGTTCCTGTGTCCCTTCATGTTAATAGAACTGTACATATAGGGAGAGGTGATTTGTCATGTCTTCTCCGTGCCCCTGATTATGTTATTTTTTGACTAAAGTGTGTAGGGTGGAACCAGAAGCCGTATCATCACCAAGCACGCGCGATCCCGAATTGCATTGTGGGATTTGGAGTTCTGTGAATGGTGGTTTTTAGACCTGTTTAGACATGTTTCCGAATGTTTTTAATTACACTAAAGAACCCTGGTAGTTTTTACATTGTGAGCCTGGTGCTCTGTTTTTTCTTCATTCCCGGAGATCCTGTGATATGGAGAACCTGTGTATGGATGCCTAAAGCCCCATACACACGATCAGATTTTCTGCTGATTTTTGTCTTCAGATTTACCAAAACCATGTGGTGCAAGGGCCTGTCTGATTGCATACACATTGAAACTCCTAAGATTTGACCTCATATTATATGGTTTTGGTAAATCTCGCTATTTTGAGAGTCACACATGCTCTGATAGGCATACAGTATACATGATAGTGTTTTATTCCTGCGCTACCACTGGTGATCTATCAAATGTCAGGGGCTGCTGCTACTACCGGAATGGATCACACCGTATCCACTTAATATGAAACTAAAGATATGTTGGTATTGCGCTGCCCCTATATTAAATAACCCTCCGAGGGTGATAAGTATAATGCCTAGTTACATAAATCAATAGTGTAATATAAATATATATATATATAAATGTCTACTGAAGAATATCAAAAAGTGCAGTGCTACATTAAATAAAATAAAATAAACACACCACAGAGGTGATAGAATCCAAATAAATTAAAATCAAGTGAACAAAGGTAAGTAACTAAAAACAGTCTCTTAAAAAATTACTATTTTGATAAAGTGCAGGGAAAATGCAAAAAAAAGTAAATGCACTACAGAGTCAATTGAAAACCTCCATGGAAACACAACTGCTTCAATTGAGTGCAAAGCCAAAAAACTGTGAATTGATCATAAGGTGCCAAGTGCGTCTTATAAATGTGCAAATAAGTAAACACTCTCCAGTGGTGATATAAGTGAACCACCCTAATAATAAACAAACGATATACAAGAAAATAAGAAAGAGTATACCTAGACCAAAAAGAGGGTACCCTCTCCTGATCACATGGAAATAAACTTTAGAATTAAACAAAAAATATATATAGTAGTAAACGCACTACAGAGCCGGCTGTAACATACGTTATATCAGAATGAATCCGGCCTCTATAGATTAAATATACATATTGAAATCCATCAAAAAGAAAAAAAGAAAAATATATAAATATTCAAGTCCATAAATAAACAACAGTCTCCTTTAAGTGCAAGTGCTTTGTGCAAACTTGTGCAAATTCAACTGAGGTGTGGGTCTCCCAGTGCTTAATCCCGCTCTGATCACACTTTAGTGGGCAGTGGCCCCTTACCTATAGCAAGGAGGGATTTGCATAAAGGTATATAGATTTCTTTATATGTCTTCTCTCCTGGTAAATTCGGTCACCTTCTCCTTTAAATTTTATTCTTATTGCTCCATAGGACCCAATAGATTAATAGAGAGGGAATACCATAGTGTAGTATTTCACAAATAGCATTTATTAAAAAAAATCATACACAGGATACTCACACATTAAGGCTAGGTTCACACTATTGCGATGCGGGAACGCCGCGAATCCGCGGCGTTTTCCCGCATCGCATACCTCCCGCCGGCAGTTCACACTGCCCTATGCGGACGGCTGGGGGTGTCAATGTTATGTTAATGACACCCCCAGATCCGTCGGCATATCGCAGTGCGATCTGCCGACTCGCACAGGAATCGGATCGCATGGTGTGAACCCCCATGCGATCCGATTCCGTTGCGGACCCAAAAAAGGGTCCTGTGCGAGTTTGCTGCGGGACAGCTGCGAGTTCAGCCATACTATCTGTATGGCTGAACTCGCAGTGCTACGGAGATCGGATGTGATTTGCTGTGCGAATCACATCCGGATCTCCCCCCGCAGCAGTGTGAACCCAGCCTAATAGATAGAAAAAAAGCCTTTTTCTAGTAATCAGCAGAAAGTGCATCCACAGTCAACTTCCTTCCCGTCCCTACGCGTGACATCACATCACGTGACAAGCATCCCCTGATGAAGTCACGTGATGTGATGTCACGCGTAGGGAGATAAAGAAATCTATATACCTCTATGCGAATCCCTCCTTGCTATAGGTAAGGGGCCACTGCCCGCTAAAGTGTGATCACAACGGGATTAAGCACTGGGAGATCCACACCTCAGTTGAATTTGCACAAGTTTGCACAAAGCACTTGCACTTAAAGAAGACTGTTGTTTATTTATGGACTTGAATATTTATATCTTTTTATTTTTTTTATTTTTGATGGATTTCAATATGTATATTTAATCTATAGAGGCTGAATTCATTCTGATATAACGTATGTTACAGCCGGCTCTGTAGTGCGTTTACTACTATATATATTTTTTGTTTAATTCTAAAGTTTATTTCCATGTGATCAGGAGAGGGTACCCTCTTTTTGGTCTAGGTATACTCTTTATTATTTTCTTGTATATCATTTGTTTATTATTAGGGTGGTTCACTTATATCACCTCTGGAGAGTGTTTACTTATTTGCACATTTATAAGACGCACTTGGCACTTTATGATCAATTCACAGTTTTCTGGCTTTGCACTCAATTGAAGCAGTTGTGTTTCAGTGGAGGTTTTCAATTGACTCTGTAGTGCATTTACTTTTTTTTTTTTTGCATTTTCTCTGCACTTTATCAAAATAGCAATTTTTTAAGAGACTGTTTTTAGTTACTTACCTTTGTTCACTTGATTTTCATTTATTTGGATTCTATCACCTCTGTGGTGTGTTTATTTTATTTAATGTAGCACTTTGCACTTTTTGATATTATTCAGTAGACTATATATATATATATATATATATACAGTGACTACAAGTAGTATTCAACCCCCTGCAGATTTAGCAGGTTTGATAAGATGCAAATAAGTTAGAGCCTTCAAACTTTAAACAAGAGCAGGATTTATTAACAGATGCATAAATCTTACAAACCAAAAAGTTATGTTGCTCAGTTAAATTTTAATACATTTTAAACATAAAAGTGTGGGTCAATTATTATTCAACCCCTAGGTTTAATATTTTGTGGAATAACCCTTGTTTGCAATTACAGCTAATAATCGTCTTTTATAAGACCTGATCAGGCCGGCACAGGTCTCTGGAGTTATCTTGGCCCACTCCTCCATGCAGATCTTCTCCAAGTTATCTAGGTTCTTTGGGTGTCTCATGTGGACTTTAATCTTGAGCTCCTTCCACAAGTTTTCAATTGGGTTAAGGTCAGGAGACTGACTAGGCCACTGCAACACCTTGATTTTTTCCCTCTTGAACCAGGCCTTGGTTTTCTTGGCTGTGTGCTTTGGGTCGTTGTCTTGTTGGAAGATGAAATGACGACCCATCTTAAGGTCCTTGATGGAGGAGCGGAGGTTCTTGGCCAAAATCTCCAGGTAGGCCGTGCTATCCATCTTCCCATAGATGCGGACCAGATGGCCAGGCCCCTTGGCTGAGAAGCAGCCCCACAGCATGATGCTGCCACCACCATGCTTGACTGTAGGGATGGTATTCTTTGGGTCGTATGCAGTGCCATCCAGTCTCCAAACGTCACGTGTGTGGTTGGCACCAAAGATCTCGATCTTGGTCTCATCAGACCAGAGAACCTTGAACCAGTCTGTCTCAGAGTCCTCCAAGTGATCATGAGCAAACTGTAGACGAGCCTTGACATGACGCTTTGAAAGTAAAGGTACCTTACGGGCTCGTCTGGAACGGAGACCATTGCGGTGGAGTACGTTACTTTTGGTATTGACTGAAACCAATGTCCCCACTGCCATGAGATCTTCCCGGAGCTCCTTCCTTGTTGTCCTTGGGTTAGCCTTGACTCTTCGGACAAGCCTGGCCTCGGCACGGGAGGAAACTTTCAAAGGCTGTCCAGCCCGTGGAAGGCTAACAGTAGTTCCATAAGCCTTCCACTTCCGGATGATGCTCCCAACAGTGGAGACAGGTAGGCCCAACTCCTTGGAAAGGGTTTTGTACCCCTTGCCAGCCTTGTGACCCTCCACGATTTTGTCTCTGATGGCCTTGGAATGCTCCTTTGTCTTTCCCATGTTGACCATGTATGAGTGCTGTTCACAAGTTTGGGGAGGGTCTTAAATAGTCAGAAAAGGCTGGAAAAACAGATAATTAATCCAAACATGTGAAGCTCATTGTTCTTTGTGCCTGAACTACTTCTTAATACTTTAGGGGAACCAAACAGAATTCTGTTGAATTGAGGGGTTGAATAATAATTGACCCTCTGAATAAACTTTTCACTATTTAAAAAAAATTTAAACAAAGAAATAACATTCTTTTTTGCTGCAGTGCATTTCACACTTCCAGGCTGATCTACAGTCCAAATGTCACAATGCCAAGTTAATTCCGAATGTGTAAACCTGCTAAATCTGCAGGGGGTTGAATACTACTTGTAGGCACTGTATATATATATATATATATATATATATATATATATATATATATATTTATATTTATTGATTTATGTAACTAGGCATTATACTTATCACCCTCTGAGAGTTATTTAATATAGGGGCAGCGCAATACCAACATATCTTTAGTTTCATACAGTATACAGTTGTGCTCATAAGTTTACACACCCTGGCAGAATTTATGATTTCTTGGTCATTTTTCAGAGAGTATGAATGATAACACAAAAACTTTTCTTGAAAACACAGTTAGTGTTTGATTGAAGCCATTTTTTTTATCAAT
This sequence comes from Lithobates pipiens, assembly GCF_037356315.1. NCBI lineage: Eukaryota > Metazoa > Chordata > Amphibia > Anura > Ranidae > Lithobates > Lithobates pipiens. Next base: position 53,897,157 of record NW_027507903.1, on the reverse strand, counting down.
CAACTGTGTTTACTCTTTTTAAATCATAATGGCAACAGAAACTACCCAAATGACCCTGATCGAAAGTTTACATACCCCAGTTCTTAATACCATGTATTGCCCCCTTTAACATCAATGACAGCTTTAAAGTGGATGTAAACCCGATTTTTTTTTTTTTTTTTTTTTTTTATGTCATGTCATAATGTAGAGTATAATATTTCCTATCATTTGAGCCCAGTCTTGCCACAAATAGTTATTCTATCTCTGAGCAATCCTCTTTTATTGTTCAGTGAGATAAATCTTGACAAACAGAGAAAAACTTTGTCAAATCCTCCTGCACTAGCCTGAGACATACATAATTTTTTAATTCCCTCCCACTCCTTTCTTCTGCTGCTCTGCCAGAATTGGATGTTCCCCACTTTTGCATGATTTGACATGCTGAAGTCATGTGGTTACTTTCCTGTCTTTTCACTGGATGTTAGAGATCATAGCTGAAGTTCAGTGTAAAAAATACACAGGAGAATATGCATATTGACAAGGGGAGTGTAGAGGTGGGCGGGGAGTCTACTGACATCACGACTTCACCCACCGAGCTCCAGACAACAGACCCACCCACAGGATCTGCAGTTTTTCAGGTCTCATAGCAGACAGAGGGGACACATTTGACAGGTAAAGATCCACACAGGAGGCATGTATATCCTTATAGATAACCCCTATGGCAGTAGTTTAGAAAGGATGACATTGGGTTCACATCCACTAAGTCTTTTGTGGTATTTGTGGATGAGGCTCTTTATCTTCTCAGATGGTAAACCTGCTCATTGCTCTTGGCAAAAAGCCTCCAGTTCCTGTAAATTCTTGGGCTCTCTTGCATGAACTGCACATTTGAGATCTCCCTAGAGTGGCTCAATGATATTGTGGTCAGGAGACTGGGATGGCCACTCCAGAACCTTCACTTCGACTGTCAACTTGGCCTTGTGTTTTGGATCATTATCATGTTGGAATGTCCAAGTACATCCCATGCGCAGCTTCCTGGTTAATGAATGCAAATGTTCCTCCAGTATTTTTTGATAACACACTGCATTCATCTTGCCATTGATTTTGACCAAATTTTCTGTGCCTTTGTAGCTCACCCATCCCCAAAAAATCAGCGCTCCAACTCCGTGTTTCACAGTAGGAATATTGTATCTGTCATCATAGGCCTTGTTGACTCCTCTCCAAATGAAGCGTTTATGCAAAAATGTTGGTCTCATCTGTCACGTACCTGGTAGGCGAGCCCGGAATGCAGGGAGCGGCCTCTCGTAGCCCCTGGCTCAAGAACCCCTGGAGGTGGTAACAGAGATTCAAAAGTTCAGGGGGCACAAGTGCCTGGCAAGTGAAGGCAGGTCCGGATAACCAAAAGCAACACAGACAGCAGTCGGCAGGTGACAGCAGGCACAGGCAGGAGGACTGGCAAGGCAGACGATCGTCAGCGGAGACAGCAGGCACTGGCAGATCAAGGCAGGAACAGCAGGAGGCCGACAGCGGAGGCAGCAGGCACAGGCAGATCCGAACGGATCGGTGGGTAACAGCAGAGTCGGGTACAGGCCGGGTCGGCAGCAGGCGGGCAACAACGGTACAAGGGTAGAGACGTGGTCAGACAGGCAGGTAGTCGGTGGCAGGCAGCAAACGAACGTGGTCAAGAACAAGCCGGGTCATAGGAATCAAGGCAACAGGTAACTGGTAACAGAATCTCCGAACACGCTGTAGACTGGACAGCAAGAGGGAACGGAGGCAGAGTCCTTAAGAAACCTTTAGGGCGCCAAAGCGGTCGCACGACGAGTCTGCATGCCCCCGCGAGTGGCCGTGCGCCCGTCCGTGACCCCGCGCACCCGCGTGCGCTCGTTCGCCACATCACGCACCCGCGTGCGCCCGATCGTGCCAGCGCGCACCCGCATGCGTCTGTTCGCGTTAACACACTAAAGGGAAACAACGGGTTCTCAACAGGCCTCTGCGGGCAGATCTCCCATGAGCGATCGGAACGCCAGGACGGTCGTGACATTGCCCCCCCCAAGGGGCAGTCTCCGGATGCCCAGTTGTGCCATCTCATCTGGGTGGGATCTTTTAAAAGCACAAATTAGTCTCTTCGCGTGGATGTTGGATTCCGGTTCCCAGGAGTTCTCTTCAGGCCCGTACCCTTTCCATTTAACCAGGAATTGAATCTGGTTCCGTCTCTTCCTACAGTCTAGTATGGATTCAACCTCGAATTCGATTTCCCCATCGACAATCACGGGTTCTGGAGGACTGGTAATTAGATCGGCAAAAGAATCCGGAACTGCAGGCTGGAGTAGCGATGCGTGGAAAACTGGGTGAATCCGAAAAGATTCTGGAAGCTTTAGCTCGAATGCCACACTATTCAGTTTCCTCATGATTGGAAAGGGACCCACAAATTTCGGCCCCAACTTCTTGGATGGGCAAGACAGTTTGAGATTCAGGGTGGACAGCCAGACCTGATCCCCGACTTTGAGGTCCAGTTCCCCCCTTCTCTTCCTATCAAATACTTCTTTATTGTACTCCTGTGATTTGGTCAAGGTTTCTTGCAGAAGCTTGTTATTTGTCTCGAAGAAGTTGAGATTCTCCTGCACCGCTGGTACCGGACACTCAGGAAGGTTGCCAGACAGAAATAGTGGGTGGAAGCCAAAGTTCGCAAAAAACGGGGATTGCTTGGTGGCAGAGTGAACTGAATTATTGTAGGCGAACTCAGCCAAGGGTAGAAGCGAGGCCCAATCGTCTTGAGAGAAGGACGAGAAGCAGCGTAGATACTGCTCCAGAGTCTGGTTAGTCCTTTCGGTCTGGCCGTTGGTCTGAGGGTGATATGCTGAAGACAAGCGGAGATCAATTTTCAGAGCTCCGCAGAGCGCTCTCCAAAACCTCGAAGTGAACTGCACCCCCCTGTCAGATGTGATATTAGCGGGGATGCCGTGGAGTCTCACAATCTCCCTAATGAAGGTCTTGGCCGTCTCTGTGGCTGAAGGAGTGCCCCTCATGGGCAGGAAGTGGGCCATCTTGGTGAGCCTATCTACTACGACAAAAATCGTAGAATACTCTTCCGAAGGGGGTAACTCGACGATGAAATCCATGGAGATCATCCTCCATGGTCTGTCAGGAATGGGCAGTGGTTTCAGCAGACCCCAGGCTCTTGACTTACTGCTCTTGCTTCGGATCCAGGTGATACAAGCCTCTACATATTTCCTGCAGTCATCTTTCATTCGTGGCCACCAGAACGTGCGTCGGAGTAACTCCAAGGTCTTGTGTACCCCAAAATGGCCGGCCAACAGATGGTCGTGTAAGGTGGCCAGAACCAAAGTCTGTACTTCCTGGGGGACAAAGATCTTGCCCTCGTACCAAAGAAGATCATTACTAGAAGACAGCGGGATGCCAGGTGGAGGAGTAGTGCCTACGGAGGCCTGCTTAACTTGAGACACTAAATCCCCCTGGAGCAGGAGGAAGTTCCCCGCGGAGAGGATGGTATCCAAAGACGGAGGACTTTCTGGTTGACCGTACATGCACGACAGGGCGTCGGGCTTGGTGTTCTTGGATCCTGGACGGTAGGTAATGTGTAATGAAAACCTGGAGAAGAAGAGCGCCCACCTGGCCTGACGTGGTTTCAACCTCTTTGCTGATTTAAGGTATTCTAGGTTCTTATGGTCTGTATAAACCAGGATCGGGTGGGTGGCGCCCTCAAGAAGATAGCGCCATTCCTCGAGTGCTGCCTTTATTGCCAATAGCTCGCGATCACCGACGTCGTAGTTCTTTTCTGCGTCAGACAGTTTACGGGAGAAGAAGGCGACCGGGTGTAGCAAAGACTTGGGCCCTTGTCTCTGGGAGAGCACTGCCCCTACCGCTATTTCTGAAGCATCCACTTTTAGGATGTATGGCAGAGCGGAATCGGGATGCTTTAGGACGGAAGCCAATACAAACAAGTCCTTCAGAGTCTTGAAAGCCTCTTGCGCTTCGGGGGTCTATCGGAACTTCTGACCCTGTTTGGTCAATCCGGTGATGGGGGAAATGATAGAGGAGAATCTCCTAATAAATTTACGATAGAAATTTGCGAACCCCACGAACCGCTGAACCCCCTTCTTATCGGAAGGGGCAGGCCAGTCCTGGATAGCAGAGACCTTCTGGGGATCCATCTCGACCCCTTTTACGGAAATGACCAGACCAAGAAACTGGATGCTCTGTTGCTCGAAGATACATTTTTCGGGTTTGGCATACAGGCCGTGAAGACGGAGACGAGCCAGGACATTCTTGACGTGTTCTCGGTGGTCGGCTAGAGTGGAGGAAAAGATTAGGATATCATCAAGATAAATTATTACGAATAAGTCAAGGTAGTCTCTAAAAATATCATTGACAAAGTGTTGGAATGTGGCTGGGGCATTGCACAATCCAAGCGGCATTACAAGATATTCGAAGTGCCCGAAGCGGGTACGGAAGGCAGTCTTCCATTCGTCACCCCTCCGAATGTGGACAAGGTTATAGGCACCCGAAGGTCCAGCTTGGAGAATACTTTAGCAGAACCTAGTCTCTGAAAAAGTTTGGGTACTAGTGGCAGGGGGTAGCGATTCTTAATGGTAATTTTATTCAATGCCCGATAGTCCACACATGGGCGTAGGGAATGGTCCTTCTTTTCAACAAAGAAAATCCCTGCACCTGCCGGGGAAGTGGAAGGTCGGATAAATACCTTCTCAAGGTTGTCATCTAAGTAGGACCTCAGGGTACTCAGCTCAGTCTCAGATAAAGGGAAGATTCTTCTGAAAGGAATCTCTGCCCCAGGTAGTAATTCAATAGGGCAATCGTATGGCCTATGGGGTGGTAGGGTTTCGGCCCCCTTTTTACTGAATACATCCAGGAAATCATGGTAGTCCTTGGGTACGGCTTGTCGGGTCTCAGCGTCTGTTTCCAAACAGAGGAGGGCAGAAGAGTCCCTATCATCAACGGGGCAACAATGCTGGCGGCAATAGTCCGAAGGGAACTCAATCCTTCCAGTGGCCCAGTCGATGCGTGGGTTGTGTGCTCTCAACCAAGGCATGCCTAGAATGATGGGAAACAGTGGCGACTTGATGACATCTAGGCATAAGAATTCCTGGTGGGTCCCGGCAATGGTAGCAGATAAGGGGGTAGTCTCCTGGGTCACTGGTCCGGATTCAAGGGTAGAACCATCGGCCAAAAATACTGAAAGTCCCTTCTCTCTAGGCCGAAGGGGAATCTTGTTCTTTAGAGCGAAGGACGAATCCACAAAGCCACTACACACCCCGGAGTCAATAACTGCGTGAGCTCGGACAGTCCTTTCTGGAAGCTGTAAAAGAACAGGGACAGCCAGGTGAGGAGTGTTGTTAGACAGCACGGGTGAGGGAACAGATGGAATGAAAAGACCCTTACGCATCTTAGCTGGGCAAGTGCGAACAAAGTGTCCTGATCCTCCGCAGTAAAGACAAAGGTTTCCAACCCGGCGACGTTGACGTTCCTCAGGTGTCAGGGATGGACGGAGTAACCCCAGCTGCATGGGTTCCGGAAGATCCAATGTGGCTGTGGCAGGAGCAGGAGGGGCCGAATGAGTGGAGCTGGGTACACGTGGCAACATCCAGACGGGGCGTGTGACTGTGGAGGAACGCTCCTGGCGACGCTCTCTTAAACGTCTGTCGATTTGGACCGAAATGTCTATGAGGGCTTCCAGAGTTTCAGGGATGCCTATACGTGCCAGTTCGTCCTTCAGTGGTTCAGACAGGCCCAAGCGGAACTGGTACCGAAGGGCTGCGTCATTCCAGTCTGTGTCGGAGCTCCAGCGTCTGAATTCCGACACGTAATCCTCCACAGGCCTGCGACCTTGTTGCAGGGCGTGTAAGGCTGCCTCTGCGGTCGCAGCAAGTTGAGGGTCTTCATAAAGTTTTGACATTGCCAGGAAAAAGGTGTCCAAAGTGTCTAGAGATGGATCCTTTCGCTCCAAAAGGCGGTGTGCCCAGGCCTGCGGTTCGTCTGTCAATAGGGAAATGACGAACCCCACTTTGGTCGCCTCGAGGGAGAAAGTCCTTGGTTGTAAGGCAAAAAAGAGTTCGCAAGAGTTGCGGAAGGCTCTAAACTTATTCCGGTTGCCCGAAAATCGTTCCGGAGTAGGGACCCTGGGTTCGGGTGGCATCATCACCACTGATGGTGGGGCATGGGGCCCGGAGGCAACTGGCGAGGTCAAAGATAGAGCTTGAACTTGTTCCTCCAGTCTGCCATAACCTTCCTGCAGATTCTTCACCGCCTGGGTAAGGCCAGCAAGATGGCGGCAGAGCTCGTCCATAGGGTAGGCTCGGACATGGCTGTCCAGTACTGTCACGTACCTGGTAGGCGAGCCCGGAATGCAGGGAGCGGCCTCTCGTAGCCCCTGGCTCGAGAACCCCTGGAGGTGGTAACAGAGATTCAAAAGTTCAGGGGGCACAAGTGCCTGGCAAGTGAAGGCAGGTCCGGATAACCAACAGCAACACAGACAGCAGTCGGCAGGTGACAGCAGGCACAGGCAGGAGGACTGGCAAGGCAGACGATCGTCAGCGGAGACAGCAGGCACTGGCAGATCAAGGCAGAAACAGCAGGAGGCCGACAGCGTAGGCAGCAGGCACAGGCAGGTCCGAACGGATCGGTGGGTAACAGCAGAGTCGGGTACAGGCCGGGTCGGCAGCAGGCGGGCAACAACGGTACAAGGGTAGAGGCAGAGACGTGGTCAGACAGGCAGGTAGTCGGTGGCAGGCAGCAAACGAACGTGGTCAAGAACAAGCCGGGTAACAGGAATCAAGGCAACAGGTAACTGGTAACAGAATCTCCGAACATGCTGTAGACTGGACAGCAAGAGGGAACGGAGGCAGAGTCCTTAAGAAACCTTTAGGGTGCCAAAGCGGTCGCACGACGAGTCTGCGTGCCCCTGCGAGTGGCCTGCAACCGTTCGTGACCCCGCGCACCCGCGTGCGCTCGTTCGCCACATCGCGCACCTGCGTGCGCCCAATCGTGCCAGCGCGCACCCGCGTGCGTCCGTTCGCGTTAACACACTAAAGGGAAACAACGGGTTCTCAACAACAGGCCTCTGCGGGCAGATCTCCCATGAGCGATCGGAATGCCAGGACGGTCGTGACATCATCACTCCAAATGACTTTGTGGCAGAAGGTTTGAGGCTTGTCTCTGTGCTGTTTGGTGTATTGTAAGCGGGATACTTTGAGGCATTTGCATAGTAATGGCTTTCTTCTGGCAACTCGACCATGCAACCCATCTTTCTTCAAGTGCCTCCTTATTGTGCATCTTGAAACAGCCATGCCACATGTTTTCAGAGAGTTCTGTATTTCACCTGAAGTTATTTGTGGGTTTTTCTTTGCATCCCGAACAATTTTCCTGGCAGTTGTGGCTGGAATTTTAGTTGCACTACCTGGCCAATGTTTGGACAGAACAGAACAGAAACCCTCATTTTCCACTTTTTGATTACAGTTTGAACACTGTTGATTCGCAGTCTCAATTCCTTGGATATCTTTTGATATCCCTTTCCTGTTTTATACAGTTCAATTACCTTTTCCTGCAGATTCTTTGACAATTCTTTTGCTTTCCCCATGACTCAGAATCCAGAAATGTCAGAGCAGCACTGGATGCAAGATGCAAGGGTCTTTCAGGAGTCCAGAAAATGATTGACCCTTTATATACACAAACTAATTACAAGCAAACAGATGACAGGTGAGGATTGTTACCTTTAATAGCCATTCAAACCCCTTTGTGTCAACTTGTGTGCATGTTATCAGGCCAAAATCACCAGAGTATGTAAACTTTTGATCAGGGTAATTTGGGCCGTTTCTGTTGTGATTACGATTTAAAAAGAGTAAACATGGTTGACTGATAATAAATGGCTTCATCTAAACACTAACTATGAGTGAAATAAATATTTTTGTGTTATAATTCATATTCTCTGAAAAATGGCCAAGAAATCATAAATCCTGCCAGGGTATGTAAATTTATGAGCACAACTGTATCTGTTGTTGATTATACAGAAAGGAATTGGTTGAGATTCGAAGGCTATCTGTTACAAAATGTAAGGGTTCATATACTTTATCCAGCAAGAACATGTTCAAAGCTGGACTCTGGGCACATTATAAAAAACAGCATTTAGCAGTTTTTTTTTACATAGAACAGGCATATGTGTTGGAATCTCTCTTTATAATAACTCCCTGTACTATTTATTGGAAGACATTAGTACAGCAGTCTCAACTCAAGCTCATCCTTAAATAGTTTCTTAAGAAAATACAGTATATGACAATATAAATCCAGTGTATTTTAGTGACAAAGCTGGCTAAGATTCAAGCCATCTATGGGCAGTCGATCCATTGATTGACTTAAGTACAACCAGCATGTCAAATTTTTCATGCAATTATTTCCAGTGGCTTTAGCTGCTAGCAATAATCCCTGTGCGTTCTCCGTGCTGGGAGAACAGAATAGCTTGACGGGAGAGGTTCCTCCATCAACACTAAGGCTGCTTTCACACTGGGGCGGTATTCAGGCGTTACAGCGCTAAAAATAGCGCCTGTGTAGCGCCTGAAAAAAACGGCCCCTTTCCCTCCAGTGTGAAAGCCGGAGGGCTTTTACACTGGAGCGATGCGCTGGCAGGACGGTGAAAAAAGTCCTGCTAGCCGCATCTTTGGAGCGGTGAAGGAGCAGTGTATTCACCGCTCCTATACCGCTCCTACCCATTGAAATCAATGGGACACCGCGGCAATACCGCCGGCAAAGCGCCGCTGCAGCGGCGATTTGCGGGCGGGTTTAACCATTTTTCGGCCGCTAGTGGGGGTTAAAACCACCCCGCTAGCGCCCGCAGACCACCGCTAAAACGACGGTAAAGCGCCGCTAAAAATAGCGGCGCTTTACCGCCGACGCCGCTCCCGCCCCAGTGTGAAAGCAGCCTTACTGTGGTGATGGGGGAATCGATGATTTTCTTTCCTGAAAACCGTGGTTGCAAGAAAGAAAATAGCATGATCTATGGCCTGTGACACATAAATGTGAACGTGAATGTAATATAAATGTACTAGTAGGGTAGTTTTGCCAGTAGCTGAGATGTGATGTGATCTTTAGAAGTAATATACAGTAAATGTAGATTTAGTTTAATTCTGTGTTATTAAAGATACAGTATTCAGTAATCAGTCATAGACATAGGTTCTTCAATTAGTATTTGAAAAGGTCAGAACAAGCTCTAGGATAGACAGGGCTGGACTGGGACAAAAATTTGGCCCTGGACTTCATCCTGACTGGCCCACTTTAATTTTGCAAACACGCACAAAAACAAGTGAACAAGTGAAGTGGGAGGGCTAACATCATACAGGAATATTGCTACATCCTCATTGGCTGGAATTTTAGAAACCGGTTTTGCTGCACAACCATTGGCTGCCTTTCAGCAATGCAGCAGTGCTGAGGCTGAGCCAGGTTGCGCACTATGAAGTGAGGTGATGGGCATTGCAGATGACAGGCCTCTCTCATGCCGGCCAGACATGGCCAACCCTGATAGCCACCCAAGCCCCCCCTCCCTCTTCACTGTCCATTAGCCGTTCTACTTTATTTCTATTATAGGCAGTACACAGTGGTGACTCTAGGAACAATATATATGGGCGTATAAGATACCACAGACAAAACTGTGGGGGGGCAATAATAATTTTTCATGGTATAACTACTTGAAATCCAGGGACATACTGGAAAATATAGTGTATATAGTGCAGGAATGTGGAAAAGAAAAAACCTGAATAAAAACGTGGCCATACACAAGGGCAAAATGGGGCTAAACTGTAACTATAGCAAGCCATTCTAGATCTAAGCTAAATGAATAAGGCCTTCACCATTACAAATTGGCAGCATTGTCAAACTGCACTCCCTATAATGTGTGGACCTCATTGAGCTGCTATAAATCTCAATGCCTATACCTAAAATAATGATATATTAAATATCACGTATAGAAAGTCTCCCTGAAAAGCTCCACAGAAATATCCTTCTGCATCCACCAAGAATGAGTTTAGCAGCAATCCATCCATATAATGTACATATCAGTCAGCACTGGGCCTATACAGAGGTGATCTCATGCAGTGTACATGGTCTGAGGAAAAGAAAATGAGTGCATCCTAATACTGCTCTTATTAGACCTGTCAGTAGAAAGCAGATACTTTATTCCTTATATCAATTTACCGCAACCTAACGTGAGAGCATGGAGTAAGGGCCAGATCACACTGCTGTGATGTCAGAGATCGGATGTGATTCACACCGCACTGCAGTGAAAATCACATGCGATATCTGCGATGTGATTTCAGCCAAAAAGATTATATGGCTGAATTTGCATCGAATTCGCACAGAACTCTTTTTTGTCCGCAGCAGAATCGGATCACATGGGTGTTCACACCCATGTGATCCGATTCCTGTCCGAGTTTGCAGATCGTTTGCAGATCGTACTGCGATTTGTGAACTGATTTAGGGGTGTCATTAACTATAATTGACACTTCCGGCAGTTGGCATAGGGCAGTGTGAACTGCCGCCTGGAAACATGCGATGCGGGAACCTGCAGTGGATTCGCAAGGTTCCCACATCGCAGCAGTGTGAACTGAGCCCTAATAGATCATTGGAGAAATAAATGGTTTAAACATATAGCACATCCATAGACCCAGCCAATGCTGCTTGTGACTTGACTAGAGTCCCCATGTGTTTCTTATCAATGGCATAAGATACTGCAGCTCTACTATATGATAAAATAATGTTATCTCTCCACATTTCAAACACATCCTGAATACTGACCCTCAGGTAATGATTCCGGACACTCAGATCAGCCACACCAGAGCCCCATATTGAAGCGGCAATACAGCAAAACTTGCAAACTAAGATAAGGGGAGAGTAAAACTGCCAGACTCTAGAAACGAACCCCTTCAGTCACTATGGAGGGTGACTGCACTGTTACTAAATTAACCCCTATGGCTTCCCAGCTTTCATTCAAATCTAGTTTTGTTTAATGTTACAGAGATTACCACTAAAACTGATCCTCACACATTTTGCTGATCCATTACCTTGTACATTGATCTGGTGTTGCTGATGTCCCCTCAGGCTCACTTGTCATATTTCCTGCTGCTTTTTGCTTGTTTCCCCATTGGTCAAAACTGTGCTGTAGTTCGGGAGCTGGAATGGGTATGCCTGATGTCACCTGACATAGTGGCAGCTGCCTGCAGATCCCGAACAGCAAGAGATAGCAGGGAAACGAGCAGTGGGGACACAGGCATAGGAAGGGGGTCCCTCAGACAACACTCAGGCAGTGCAGAAAAGTTGGGCACAGGCAGCAGAAGAAGAGGATCACACACAGCACTTCCTCTCTAAGAACATGTCACCTGGGCAGAGGAGGAGGTGGGTGGAGCTAAGCACTCGGTGCGGAGGAGGAGAAACTTAAACCCTGCTCCGCTGTGAATGATGGGCCCTCTCAGCCTCCTTCTGTGTCTGACGTCACTGGTTGCTACACGCTAGGCGGCAGGTGGCTAGCAACCAGTTTGGAAATCTCACTTGAGAGACAAAATTTGTGCCTGTGTCAGCTATGTGGCGGCCAGAGGAAGATGCGGGACCGCAGGTACCCACTACACAAAAAAAGAAGAAGGCATTTCTGTCACTGAAACAGGCCCACTGAGCCATCGGCCCACCGGGAAACTCCCGGTAGTCCAGATGGCCAGTACATGCCTGAGGATAGAGGTGGCACCTAGAGGCCAATAAAAGTATCCCATCCAAGTAAACGTAGATTGCCACCTTTCTGAAGCTTCAAAGAAAGTTCTAGCCATTTTGGCTACAAGAACCAGCAGGGAACGGTGGGGAGGCCCCAAACGCTCTGCCAGCTTTGATTTATATCAACAGATCTAAGGAATACATTTTATTTCTCATAAAAGCTAAAATATTAGCTGCAGAGAAATGAAAATAATTCCTTCTGGTGGTACACATGTTGGGCTATGTGTACATGTAAACCTGTATAGGTAGCACATTTAGAATCCAAGAGAAATCCACAAAACTGTTACAGAGCACCTGACTGCAGGCAGTGATTGGTACCGTCGCGATCAGAAACAACGATCAGAGCCGTTCTGGGCCAATTCAACTCTGGTCATTTCAGAACACAGAACATCCTTTGGGGCTGAGAAAGGAACATCCCCCCCACAGTTGATTGGCCCATATTCATATTCCAATCAATTGAAAAGCATAGGATATGGACGGGGAGATTCCTACGAAGACTGTCCCTCTGACAGAGGAATTTCCACATTCTGGCATGCTTCTGCCAAAGGATACACTTAAGTAAAGTTTATTTCTGTATATATTTTATGCATTTCCCACTTTCAGGATATTAAATTATTAAATGAATGAGACATCTGTGTACTAAGCTAGGGCTCATATCTCTGTAGAGATTGTTACAATAGTGTCTATGTGCTTGGTCTAAGTTAACCACTTCAGCCCTGGAAGATTTGGCTGCTCAATGACCAGGCCATTTTTTACGATACGGCACTGCGTCAATTTTACTGACAATTGCCCGTTTGCGTGAAGCTGTACCCAAACAAAATTGACGGCCCTTTTTTGCCACAAATAGAGCTTTCTTTTGGTGGTATTTGATCACCTCTGCATTTTTATTTTTTGCGCTATAACCAGAAAAAGAGCGACACTTTTGAAAAAAAAAAACAATATTTTATACTTTTTGCTATAATAAATATGTAGCAGCGACACTTTTGACAAGGTGTCTGCTAGGTGCAAATTTAGTTTTTTCCTCAGAGCAGGAAAGGGGTTCTGAGGGTTGATTGTGCAGGCTTAACTTTGGCCTCAGTTTGTCTGGGCTGTGTTAGGGTTCTGCCTGGTCATGTGTACAGTTAGGCCTCATGCACACGAGACGCAGTTAAACGCGCGTTCAGATGCAGTTGGACAGTTTTTTCAACTGCTCCTGAACTCATTCAATGTTATCCTATGTGTCCATGCACACAGTCTCGTTTTTTTCCGTTTTTATGCAGTTGCGTTTAATCTCGTTTTTCCAGAAGCAAAAAAATGCGTTCAGAAGCAAAAATTTCCACGTTTCAGACGCAAAACGCGGCAAAACGTGGTAAAACGCTGCAAAACGCCGCTACCGCGTTTAGCCGCGTTTGCGTTTATATGCGTTTTTAAAGGTGACCTTTTTTTTTACATTAAAAATCTCAAAAATGATTGCAAATGATGAAAAACCATTAGAAAAATATTTTAAACAATTGCAATTGCAAGTGGACAATCCACAACTTGTGGCAAGTGACATGGCAGGTGGCAAGTGACGTGGCAAGTGGACAATCCACAACTTGTGGCAAGTGACGTGGCAGGTGAAGTGGCAAGTGACTTGGAAAGTGGACAATCCACAACTTGTGGCAGGTGACGTGGCAAGTGACCTGGCAGGTGACGCGGCAAGTGACCTGGCAGGTGACGTGGCAAGTGGAAAATCAACAACTTGTGGCAGGTGACTGGCATGTGACGTGGCAAGTGGACAATCCATAACTTGTGGCAGGTGACGTGGCAAGTGGACAATCCACTTGTGGCAGGGGACGTGGCAAGTGACATGGCAAGTGGACAATCCACTTGTGGCAGGGGATGTGGCAAGTGACGTGGCGAGTGGACAATCCACAACTTGTGTCAGGTGACGTGGCAAGTGGACAATCCACAACTTGTGGCAGGTGATGTGGCAAGTGATGTGGCAAGTGGACAATCCACTTGTGGCAGGGGACGTGGCAAGGGACGTGGCAAGTGGACAATCCACAACTTGTGGCAGGTGACGTGGCAGGTGACGTGGAAAGTGATGTGGCAAGTGGACAATCCACAACTTGTGGCAGGTGATGTGGCTGGTGACGTGGCAAGTGGACAATCCACATCTTGTGGCAGGTGACGTGGCAGGTGACGTGGAAAGTGGTGTGGCAAGTGGACAATCCACAACTTGTGGCAGGTGATGTGGCTGGTGACGTGGCAAGTGGACAATCCACAACTTGTGGCAGGTGGCATGGCAGGTGACGTGGAAAGTGGACAATCCACATCTTGTGGCAAGTGACGTGGCAGGTGATGTGGCAAGTGACGTGGCAAGTGGACAATCCACAACTTGTGGCAGGTGACGTGGCAGGTGATGTGGCAAGTGATGTGGCAGGTGATGTGACAAGTGGACAATCCACATCTTGTGGCAAGTGACGTGGCAGCTGACGTGGCAAGTGACGTGTGACGTGGCAAGTGGACAATCCAAAACTTGTGGCAGGTGACGTGGCAAGTGACGTGGCAAGTGGACAATCCACATCTCGTGGCAAGTGACGTGGCAGGTGATGTGGCAAGTGACGTGGCAAGTGGACAATCCACAACTTGTGGCAGGTGACGTGGCAGGTGATGTGGCAAGTGATGTGGCAGGTGATGTGACAAGTGGACAATCCACATCTTGTGGCAAGTGACGTGGCAGCTGACGTGGTAAGTGACGTGGCAAGTGGACAATCCAAAACTTGTGGCAGGTGACGTGGCAGGTGACGTGGCAAGTGACGTGGCAAGTGGACAATCCACATATCGTGGCAAGTGACGTGGCAGGTGATGTGGCAAGTGACGTGGCAAGTGGACAATCCACAACTTATGGCAGGTGACGTGGCAGGTGATGTGGCAAGTGATGTGGCAAGTGGACAATCCAAAACTTGTGGCAGGTGACGTGGCAAGTGGCGTGGCAGGTGACGTGGCAAGTGACGTGGCAAGTGGACAATCCACATCTCGTGGCAAGTGACGCGGCAGGTGATGTGGCAAGTGACGTGGCAAGTGGACAATCCACAACTTGTGGCAGGTGACGTGGCAGGTGATGTGGCAAGTGATGTGGCAGGTGATGTGACAAGTGGACAATCCACATCTTGTGGTAAGTGACGTGGCAGCTGACGTGGCAAGTGACGTGGCAAGTGGACAATCCAAAACTTGTGGCAGGTGACGTGGCAAGTGACGTGGCAGGTGACGTGGCAAGTGACGTGGCAAGTGGACAATCCACATATCGTGGCAAGTGACGTGGCAGGTGATGTGGCAAGTGACGTGGCAAGTGGACAATCCACAACTTGTGGCAGGTGATGTGGCAAGTGATGTGGCAAGTGGACAATCCAAAACTTGTGGCAGGTGACGTGGCAAGTGACGTGGCAGGTGACGTGGCAAGTGACGTGGCAAGTGGACAATCCATATCTCGTGGCAAGTGACGTGGCAGGTGATGTGGCAAGTGACGTGGCAAGTGGACAATCCACAACTTGTGGCAGGTGATGTGGCAAGTGATGTGGCAGGTGATGTGACAAGTGGACAATCCACATCTTGTGGCAAGTGACGTGGCAGCTGACGTGGCAAGTGACGTGGCAAGTGGACAATCCAAAACTTGTGGCAGGTGACGTGGCAAGTGACGTGGCAGGTGACGTGGAAGGGGCCGTGGCAAGTGACGTGGCAAGTGGACAATCCATATCTCGTGGCAAGTGACGTGGCAGGTGATGTGGCAAGTGACGTGGCAAGTGGACAATCCACAACTTGTGGCAGGTGACGTGGCAGGTGATGTGGCAAGTGATGTGGCAGGTGATGTGACAAGTGGACAATCCACATCTTGTGGCAAGTGACGTGGCAGCTGACGTGGCAAGTGACGTGGCAAGTGGACAATCCAAAACTTGTGGCAGGTGACGTGGCAAGTGACGTGGCAGGTGACGTGGCAAGTAAAGTGGCAAGTGGACAATCCACATCTCGTGGCAAGTGACGTGGCAGGTGATGTGGCAAGTGACGTGGCAAGTGGACAATCCACAACTTGTGGCAGGTGACGTGGCAGGTGATGTGGCAAGTGATGTGGCAGGTGATGTGACAAGTGGACAATCCACATCTTGTGGCAACTGACGTGGCAGCTGACGTGGCAAGTGACGTGGCAAGTGGACAATCCAAAACTTGTGGCAGGTGACGTGGCAAGTGACGTGGCAGGTGACGTGGCAAGTGACGTGGCAAGTGGACAATCCACATCTCGTGGCAAGTGACGTGGCAGGTGATGTGGCAAGTGACGTGGCAAGTGGACAATCCACAACTTGTGGCAGGTGACGTGGCAGTTGATGTGGCAAGTGATGTGGCAGGTGATGTGACAAGTGGACAATCCACATCTTGTGGCAAGTGACGTGGCAGCTGACGTGGCAAGTGACGTGGCAAGTGGACAATCCACAACTTGTGGCAGGTGACGTGGCAGTTGGACAATCCACAACTTGTGGCAGATGACATGGCAAGTGACGTGGCAGGTGATGTGGCAAGTCACGTGGCAAGTGGACAATCCACAACTTGTGGCAGGTGCCGTGGCAAGTGACACGCTAAATGCAAGTACACTGCAGCTCTCACAGCTGCTGCTACTCACTCTGGTCTCACAAAATTGCTGAAATAGTTAATTTTTGAGCTGGGGAGGGTCTATGATGTTAGCTTAACTAAACGCTTCTAGACGCAAACGCGGTAAAACGCGGTAAAACGCCGCTAAATCGCGGTAAAAATCGCGGCAAAACGCGCGTTTCTAAACGCCGGTTTCAACATGTGTCCAGCAGCGTTTGCATCTGCGTCTCGTGTGCATGAAGCCTTAGGTGCACATGAAAGGACCAGAACCAGGCCTGGCTGGACTCTTTGGGTATCAGCGTTCCTCTGAGCCAATCAGTGGGCGAGTCTGGCCCCACTGAGGAGTCTGGGGAAAGGTACTTAAGAGGCTGAAGTCACGTGTTTGGGGTTCATTTGTTAGGCCAGAGCTGCCTGTTCCTGAAGCTGGACCAAGGTAGCCCCGCGAGGGGTTCTGGTCACGGGAACATACGCTGCTCCGCAACATGGTCAGTTTGACTAGCCCCATTATACCCGCATGGTCTGGGGTAAGGTTCCATCTGTTTCTGAGTCTCAGAACCGGCTGGTCCGAGGCACAGTAACTGAGGGAGAATTCAAGGCATCCAGGTGTGCTCTCAACTTGGAGGGGCACCGCAGCCCGTGTAAGCGATCGGGGGAGGACTCTTCGGAGGAGGGCCAACAAGCTGGCATCCCAAGAAGTGCCTGGTTGCTGGGTTGTCAAGGACACTAACGGATCCACGTTTTTCCAGTACTGCCAAGGAGACAGAGAACGTTCCAGGTACTGAGGAAAGGTTCCTGTTCATTTTCGGTTGCAAATTTGTTCAAGGTTAGAGACTATACAAGTTCCGGATTAAAGTGCTGACTGCCATAATCTCTGGATAGAGATTTGTTCAGCATTGAAACGCCCAGCTGCGAGTGGCTACTCTCTGGGTTGTATTAGAGACTTTCTAGTGATTCGTAGTTCAAGGTGCCTGAGTTTCTTCACCCTTGCCCTCTGTTCCCATACGAGACTGTGTTTGTTGGATGTTACTCCTGCAAATAAAATCCTTTCAAAAGGACTTTTATGGTGTCAGCGTCCAACATCGTTGGGTACTTACCCTGGGAACCCCTATACCTGGAAGAACAAGCCAAGCGGAGGTAACCGGTAAGCCCAAAAGTCAAGGCCGCCCCATTGAGGGTTATGGCCGCTACAAATATCTCCAATTTTTTTTTTAAAGCATTTTTTTTCCTCAGTTTAGGCCGATACGTATTCTTCTACATATTTTTGGTAATAAAAATCGCAATAAGCATATATTGATTGGTTTGCGCAAAAGTTATAGCATCTACGAAATAGGGGAAAGATTTATGGCATTTTTATTATCATTTTTTTTTTTTTTTTTACTAGTAATGGTGGTGATCAGCGTTTTTTTCTTTTATTGGGACTGTGACATTATGGCAGACAGATTGGACACCTTTGACACATTTTTGGGACCATTGGCAATTATACAGAAATCAGAGCTATGAAAATGCACTGATTACTGTGTAAATGTCACTGGCAGGGAAGGGGTTAACACTAGGGGCGATCAAGCGGTTAACTGTTCCCTTGTGCGTGTGTGTTCTAACTGTAGGGGGATGGGACTGACTAGAGGAGATGACAGATCATTGTTCCTAGCTAGTAGGAACACATATTCTGTCTCTCCTCACAGAACAGGGATTTGTGTGTTTACACACATGCACACACACACGTCCCTGTTCTGGCTCTCGTGGCCGCATGGCCATTGGCCATCACGACCATGCAGCGGGCACTCGTGGCTCCAGCGGTGCGTGCGTGCACCTGCTATCCCTGCTTAAAGTGCCGATGGACAGCTGTGATTGTTCACAGGAACATGCCGACCTGCCGCAGTGTAATGACGGTAGCTGGTCGGCAATCGGCTAATTGCCATTCTGTATTCAATTGCACTGTGTATTGGCAGATTGCATGCAGATTATAAATTAGCAGATCTGCCAGTTGGAGATCTGTGTGTGTCTGTGTTGCCTAGCAGACCAGTCTGCGGACAAACTGCTGGGTGGTGGCAGAATACCGTTGGTTGTGTGTCTGGTATGTAGGTGTCTAGACAGTAGGAAGAGTGATTAACACCAGGGTTCCAACTTGTAGGAAAGCTGTAGGAATCCTAGAAGCAAATTGCTACACTGCGTCCCAACCCTTAGAGTGCACCAGATTGTATGTAAGATTTGTATCTGCCTGTGTGTGGTTAGCCAGCTGGATTGGAGTGTTTCTAGTGGTGGCCAGAGGTAGTGTGGGCTGTGAAAGTGTATCACAGCCAGTCTTATTTGCTTAGAATAAGTTTCCCCTTATTCCCTCATAACCCCAGTCAAGGACCACTCCCCTTGTTAGCTAGTCACCATGGTGGCCACACAAAATATTGACACTTTGGGCCCAATTTGGACATTTTCATTAATGGCTGTGTGTTGAGTTCTTTTGCATTTTTAATTACCTGCTTGGGAACGCACGTGGATGAAATTCAATTGAACCCTGAGGTGGTTAACTGCTTGTTTGTCGCAATATGAGAGTGTGAGGCAATATTTTCTGGCGAGTTCATACCCAACAGGAAAGCGGAGATACACTTGTTCGTGCGGTGTGGTGTTGGATTAACATATCAACTGATGATCCATAGATTCTGGTCTATCAACTTTATTTATGGACTATATTTTGTTGTTCCACGCATTATCACAATTTGGTGTGTAGCTTATTGTGTTTTTGGTATCCTTTACCCTCAGCACTACTTATTACCTTTATTTATATATATTTGGTAGTTTTATACATGTAAAAAGTGGCTGCTTATGTACACTACTTGTTATCTGAGGCGCAGTATATTGATCCCAATTGAGGGCGTGTTATGAAATCTTGTGTGTTTAAGATAAAAAAAAACAAGCCAGCTGTCGTGTCACCCATCTTTCTGGCCCCGATGGAGACATACGCAAACTCCGCCCATGTAATTACTAAAATTAATTATAAAAATTATTCAAATTAAATCTTTTTTGTCCAAATATTGCAGCCTGATGGGTCCTTACACACTTATGCCATAAAATGGGAAAATGACCTAGGCAAAACTCTGGACCAAGCCACCTGGAACCAAATTTGACTAGACTCCTCTAAATGCTTGCAGAACATACTGGCTCAAGAAAATGCCTACAAATTGCTTTCCCGTTGGTATGCGACCCCCGTTCATGTGGCCAAATTTGTCCCTTCTGCATCCCCTTTGTGATAATCAGCATTACAAAATCAGAGTGCAACAATTAATCACAAAGTGCAACAATCAGTCACATATCTGCAGTATATAAAGTACAAAATCAACATAAATATAAATCAGCCAGTTCTAAAGTGCGGTATAATATCACAAAAAAACAAAGAGGTGCCAAAAAAGTCCAAAAAACATATGTATTATAATTCCTCCAACAACTCAGATTGTTGCCAGACTCTTTCCAATGTAAAGAAGCACCAGCCACCACCTCATGAAATGGACACTCACCAGAAAATGGGAAACAAAAGGTTTAACAAGCTTAGCATGTCATCATAGGTAGGTATCATCTAGAGCAGTGTTTCTCAACTCCAGCCCTCAAGGCGCACCAACAGGTCATGTTTTCAGGCTCTCCATTATTTTGCACAGGTGATTTGATCAGTTTCACTGCCTTAGTAATTACCAAAGCCGTTTCATCTGAGGGAAATCCTGAAGACATGACCTGTTGGGGCGCCTTAAGGACTGGAGCTGAGAAACACTGATCTAGAATAGCCTATGCATCCATCCACAGTGCTCTCCTCTCCTGTTCCCAACACCGATCCAAGCTGCAGCAAATAAAGCTCACACTGAAGCCAACGTTAACAATAGCATAATATTTATTGCACCATGAGGATCACAGTTACAAAAAGAGGAGTTTGGGACTTTAAATGAGACACCTGCCTATGCTAAGGTGCTATGACTACCTCCTACACAAGGGCTAGGTATCACCATCTCTGTTCATGATACAAAGGAGAGGGGAGTTGGGACATTAAATGAGAGGTGTAGCTTACAGTGGGTGAACCACAGTATTATAATCAACAAAGAAAGAGAGGTAAAAGAGTAACAATATTGATGAGAGCTAGTTTTATTGAAATAACTCATCACCTTGTGTCATAAATAATTGAAATCTCAGTCCAAGGTAAAATTGTATACATCAGATATGGCTGGACCGTGACATGCTGCAATAACAGTATATGCATGAGAAACAAATAACATGAATACAATTAAATATATAGAATGCATAGTGGTGTAATAAAAATTGCATCAACACACTTGACACGTTTCGTGGTCTGAAATCCACTTCCTCAGGAGCAGATGCATAGGTCTCTGCAAAAAAAATACAAAATCAACAATAGAATTTAGAATGGTAAAATGGACAGTACATATGTAGTATGGATAAAGAACATAAGGGAGAATGAAGGAAACCTCCAAGTAGGTGGAATATCCTACCGTAATATGTCTCACAATCAGTGCATCGGTCCGCATGTGGTCCCGTCGGATAGGGGCAGCATGGGAATGTCTATATCAGGTGATTATCATTATGGTTCCATAGGGTTTTTGTATATCAACTGTTCTGTTTTTATCACAGCACAGACCTTATATTAGATATTTGCATCCTCTTTGTGCTTTTGAGGTTGTAGAGAGCAAGGCACTCTCTTTTACATCTGGTGGTCCTGCCCAAAGATGATGCGATTCTGGGCACGAGTCTATACAATAATAAGATCAGTCCTAAACATCTCTCTTGCATGTAATCCCTGGAAAGCCTTATTGCATAAGCCAATCTTGTCCCTTTCTAAAGCCCATAAGAAGCTGGTGAAATTTGTTTTTCTGGCGGCCCAACAGACATTGGCTAGATTCTGGCGACAACCATTTCTTGTCTTCGCCGAGGTCAAACAGAGGCTCATGGGTACTCTCCTCTATACTTACTGATATCCACACCAAATTTCTGAAGATCTGGGACCCATGGTTATCCTAGAATGATCACCTAAATCTGGACGGTACTCTACTCTCCATGTGATTACCTGCATGGATCATTACCACTAACTAGGCTGACTGGACCCCATTGGAACTCTCCCTATCCTACCTCCCTCCCTCCCTCTTTCCCCCTCCAGACAAGTCTTCTTTCTTCCCACTTTCTTCCTCTACATATTCTGCACCTACCCCTTGGTTTCTCAGACTCTACTTTATATCCTCCATTCCCCTACCCTAGATTCTGAGTTTGAATCCATAGCATCTTTTACGCCCACTTTCACAGAGACATGCACCTTTACTGGCATGGAACACCACTGCCGGTGTGTTTTGTATGTGTACCCCATCAAGGAGTATGCACAATCGTCTATTACTGTTCATTATTTAATTTTGTTTTGCTGTTCCCCTCTAATGGGTGCATTTATGCATCTCCCCCTCTGTTACACCTCTATCTTCTGTATTATTGAGCAACAGTTTGCTGTATAAAACTTCAAAATCCTAATAAAATACTTTGTGGCCTTATGTTTGTCAATTTAATTCTCACTTACTAAATAAAATAAATAAAAATGTAAATAGTCACAGTGATAGGAAATCACCCCAATGGGGGCACGTCATTTAGAACTAGAGAGAGGCATACAGTATACTCCTTGACTCCATTAACAGGAAGAAAAAAAAATGTTTTGCATAAAGTTTTAGTTACACCAGTGTAGTAATTTTATAAATAAAACCACAATGGCTAAATTAGCCGTGAATATCACAGGTACATTTTAGTTTCTTTCCAGTTTTTTTTTTTTTTTTTTTTTTTTTACTTTTCTTTCTTGTTAGTGTTTTGAGATATTATCTCCCATGGGTAAAAAAGTTAATTAGCAGCACAAGAGTATTCATCAGGGATTAATAAAGGTTTAAAAGCTGTATCATGTAGACATAGAATCTATATATGGTCTCTGAATTCTATGAAAATAACATGGACCGTGTTTATACCAAAGGCAACGTATATAAAATGGAGACTGCAGTTTAAATATACAGTATTTGTTTTCATTGTTAGGTGAGATATCAGGTAAGCCGTGTGCTCTATATATGCCGATTCTGTAAACAAGAAACTTGTACAATACTTCTCTAATCTAGATGCTGACAGCCTCTCTGAATTGAATCCCGATCTCATAAATCTGATTGCTCATTTTAAACCCATAATGGAGACAGTCAAACCTGAAATGTCTATTTTTTTAAATATGAGGCTCCATGGAAGAAAACATTTAAAGATAATTGCACCTTTACAAATTACAACATACAACTGAGCAAATTTCTAGTAATTCGTTTGTGATTTTACTACAATTTTCTAAAGAGTCATCATATGTCAGTGTTGTCACTGTGTTCCTGCAAGAATAAAGTGAAATATTGCATGAAAGGACTAGTTGCTGTTGAAGTAAAAATAAAGTTGCCTGGTTGTCACTTGCGTGCATGCTTTCTGAGTCAAAGTAAGCATGGCCATGCATTATACAATTAACTTACTTAATTTCCTTTAGATTTACCTTCAACTATGCAGTGCAAGGGCCTGCCTGATTGCATACAAATTGGAAGTGTTTCGGTTTGACCTCATATTATATGGTTTTGGTAAATCTAAAGTAAAATTTTACAAGAAAATGGTATAATATATGGGCAGCCTAAGTAAGCACACCAGAAAAGCCCAATGTCCTTATCTATATACTGTACATTTTATAGTAGATGTGTAGAACTATGTCACCAGTATCTACATTTGCCATGGACAACTCAGTACAGTTGGGCCCAGTATAAGGCACACGATTCCTATCTGACCTTCTACAAATCATAATTAACCCAGAGTCCAGGCAAAGTGTGAGGAATACAGGGGAATAGAACTTATTTTTTGTTTTTGGATGTATAGAATAAAAAAAATCCTTAAGGGTCCATGCACGCTGGCTTAAAAAAAAACACCAGTGCTCCTAGCAGAAAAAAAAATAAAAATGTCTGTTTTTTTTGTACTGGTGTTAAGCATTTTTTTGTTTTTTTCTGACAGAAAACTGCTCTCAAAAATGCAAAATAGAAGATTATTTTTTTTACCTCTAAACTCTGAGCTTTAGGCTACTTTTTGCACTGAGGCGCTTTACAGGCGCTATAGCGCTAAAAATAGGGCCTGCAAAGTGTCTCTCCTGTCAGAAGCGGTGCATTGCGGGCTGTTAAAAAAAAAGTCCTGCAAGCAGCATCTTTGAGACGCTTTAGGAGCGGTGTATACCAGTGGCGGCTGGTGCTCAAAATTTTTAGGGGGGCGCAAACAAACTGAAAAATACTGGAACCCGCCCACCCACCACCAATTGCAGCCACTTGTGCCCATCAAACGCAGCAACTGGTTCCCATCAGACGCAGCCACTGGTGCCCATCAGACGCAGCCACTGGTGCCCATCAGACGCAGCCACTTGTGCCCATCAAATGCAGCCACTTGTGCCCATCAAATGCAGCCATTGTGCCCATCAAATGCAGCCATCTGTGCCCATCAAATGCAGCCACATGTGCCCATCAAATGCAGCCATTGTGCCCAAACGCATCCATTGTACCCATCAAATGCAGCCACTTGTGCCCATCAAACGTGGCCACTTGTGCCCAAATGAGGCCATTTGTGCCCATCAAATGCAGCCACCTGTGCCCATCAAATGCAACCACTTGCCCATCAAATGCAGCCACTTGTGCCCATCAAATGCAGCCACTTGTGCCCAAATTCATCCATTGTGCCCATCAAATTAAGCCACTTGCCCATCAAATGCAGCCACTGTGTCCATCAAATGCAGCCACTTGCCCATCAAATTCAGGCACCTGCGCCCACCAAATGCAGTCACTTGCCCATCAAATGCAGCCACTGTGTCCATCAAATGCAGCCACTTGCCCATCAAATTCAGGCAACTGTGCCCACCAAATGCAGTCACTTACCCATCAAATGCAGCCACTTGTGCCCATCAAATGCAGCCACCTGTGCCCACCAAATGCAGCCACCTGTGCCCACCAAATGCAACCACTTGTACCCAAACGCAGCCACCTGTGCCCACCAAATGCAGCCACTTGCCCATCAAATGCAGCCAACTGTGCCCATCAAATGCAGCCACCTGTGCCCATCAAATGCAGCCACCTTTGCCTATCAAATGCAGCCACCTGCGCCCACCAAATGCAGTCACTTGCCCATCAAATGCAGCCACCTGTGCCCGCCAAATGCAGCCACCTGTGCCCCTTTAAATGCAGCCACTTGTACCCAAACGCAGCCACCTGTGCCCACCAAATGCAGCCACTTGCTTCAAATATACCATCCATCCCCTCCCATAGGAATCCATGCATCCGGCGTCCTGAAAGGGGCCTTTTTTATACATTATTGGGAATTTAATTTGCGCTTGCGCTGCACTTTTATTTTATTTACTTTAAGACACTCTAAAAAGAATAATAACATTTAATTTTTTTAGCCACACCCTTATTATTTACAAAACCACTATATATTCCCTTTAAAATCACCAGGAGTGACTTCAGGCCATTGGAATATGCTTTGTAAACAACCCCCTTCCCCCAGTATTGTCTGCAGTCTAGATATTCCCCGGTGTTTGCTAATTTGCCCACAGGGGCCTTTATAGGAATTATTTTCTGTGAAAAGGAAGAGAAAATGCTTTCTACCTGATTTGTCATGCAATTATAAATCATAGCCAACCTTTTGAGCACATAAAAATATTATGGGAGAGGTGCTGACCACACTTTGTAAAGGTGTCTTGAGGTAGTTATGGCTTTACATGTGTTTGCAATGTGCACAATAAAAAACTCTTCTTGGAATTTATAGTGTTGCTTACAAATGTCAGTCCTGCATCAGGTACACGGACCTGTCAGAAACAAGCACATGAATTTATTGCATGGAAGCAGGGTGTGGGGGGCCACACTACATACCATGGAAGCTTCGTCCTCAATGCACGTTCAGCCCGTGGGCCACACATCGTTACTGGTTGCAAGGGAGTTGTTGGCTACATAGCCGACAACGGGTTAAGAAATAAATTAAAATTTTGTGTTTTAGGTCTTTTTTTTTTTTTTTTTTTTAGCACATAAAAAATCTGCATTAACTAGCATATATTATCAGTACCAAAATATATATTAATGTGGAAAGTGTATGTATAAAATTTCCATACCGATGAAAAACAATATATTTTGTATACACTGTACATTAACCCTTTTCTGTGCCTCTCATGATCCATAATCATTTTACCCTTTACTATACACTTACCGGTCACACCTTATCCTCCCCTTTATTCACAATAACACTAAAATAAGTGTCACCTTTCTGACTTGTAAAGCTGCCCCAAGCTTGAATCAGTGGAGAAAGCAGCGTCAGGTGGCCTCTTACTATGGAAGGGACATACTACAATTTTTTCATGAATGTACAGTTTTTATTATGACATTTCCTCTGCAAAATTCTATCTGCAGGACATCTTTTGGGGAATAATGACATGGAACTACACGAAAGTTGAAGAATTCATTCTTTTGGGGCTGACAAGCAAACCGGACTTGCAGATTATTTTATTTGTGATCATTCTTATCATTTATATGATATCCCTTCTGGGTAATAGCCTTATTATTGTTGTCAGCAGGATAAGCCCCCGTCTCCATACACCAATGTATTTCTTCTTGAGTAACTTATCATTTTTGGACCTTTCGTTCACCACCAGCGTAGTTCCCAAAATGCTTATAAACCTTTTATCACCTAAGAATGGGATATCATTTGATGCCTGTTTTACTCAAATGGTTGTGCACATGTGTTTAGGAGGTTCTGAATGCTGCCTTCTCTTAGCAATGGCTTATGATCGCTATGTGGCTATATGTAGACCATTACACTATACCACCATTATGCATCCATGTTTATGCATTAAAATGGCGAGTAGCTGTTGGATCACAGGCTTTCTAAACGCATTAATACACATGTCCTTTGCATTGCGATTGTCATTTTGTGGCCCAAATGCCATTAACCATTTCTTCTGTGAGATACCATCTGTCCTGGAGCTATCCTGCACAGATGCTTCTCTTAACAGGACCATTATTTTCTTCTGTGCTATGACATTGGTCATGGGCCCATTTTTCCTCATTCTTATAACGTATGGGTACATTATTTTCAATATACTTAAAATCACTACATCCATGGGCCGAAAGAAGGCTTTCTCCACTTGTGCTTCACACATGATGGTAGTCACTTTATTCTATGGTACAATCATTTTTATGTACATGAGACCTGGAGACACTCATGTAGCCCACCAGGACAAAATGGCCACCTTGTTCTATAGTGTTATGACTCCAATGCTGAACCCTCTCATCTACACCTTAAGAAACAAGGACGTTAAAGGGGTTTTGCTGGGGATTGTGAGAAAAAAGCATGTGCTGGGATAGGAACTGTAAGTACAGTTGTGCTCATAATTTTACATACTCTGGCAGAATTTATGATTTCTTGGCCATTTTTCAGAGAATATGAATAACACAACAACTATTCTTTCACTCATGGTCAATGTTTGGCTGAAGCCATTTATTATTAATCAGCTGTGTTTACCCCTTTTAAATCATAATAACAACAGAAACTAGCCAAATGAACCTGATCAAAAGTTTACATACCCCAGTTCTTAATACCGTGTATTGCCCCCTTTTACATCAATGACAGCTTGAAGTCTTTTGTAGTATTTATGGATGAGGCACTTTATCTTCTCAGATGGTAAAGCTGCCCATTCCTCTTGGCAAAAAAGCCTCCAGCTTCTGTAAATTCTTGGGCTGTCTTGCATGAACTGCACATTTGAGATCTCCCCAGAGTGGCTCAATGATATTGAGGTCAGGAGACTGAGATGGCCACTCCAGAGCCTTCACTTTATTCTGCTGTAGCCAATGACAGGTCGACTTGCTCTTGTGTTTTGAATCATTGTCATGTTGGAATGTCCAAGTATGTCCCATGCGCAGCTCCCTGGCTGATGAATGCAAATGTTGCTCCAGTATTTATCATAAATGCATTCATCTTGCCATCAATTTTGATCACATTTTCTGTACCTTTGTAGCTCACACATCCCCAAAACATCAGCGATCCACCTCCGTGTTTTACAGTAGGAATGGTGCACACTGAAATATTTTGTTTCGGAATTAAATTTTTATCCAAAAAATAAATGTAGTTACTCCCGAAATTCGTTTTTATCTATTTTGTTTCGTTAAAAAAATGCATTCGTCTGAAAATCTAAAATAATTAAGGTCGAATCTGTCATTGAAGGCTTATGGTGTCTGTCGAATGTTCCATGAATATTCGACGGAGCGCCTAAACTGTACGACCCCGCAATCGTACATTTCTGACCAAATGTTCCGCCTACAAGCTATAGTACAATTCCAATGTTGTATGACACTAGTAATAATTATATTTATTAATTATTATTACTAGTCAACCAACATTAGAATTCTTCTACAGCCTATAAATGTCCGCTAGCGGTGACTGCTTTGTCGAATCTTCATGTTGAATCTTTTCTCTCTATGTCAAATAATCTTGGACTAATACAGTTAGGTTAGGCACATTCAACCTTTTTTTGCTATTGTCTCTACAATGTCAAATCTTTTCTTTCTATGTCGAATCTTTTCTCTTTATGTAGAATAATCTTGGATAGAGCGAAGGTTAGGCACATTCAACCACAGGTTTGATGGACACAGATCGCTATTGTCAGCGTCATGTCGAAACTCCTATCTATATCGAACTGTTGTCGCAACGAAAACGAAAATAAACAAAATAAAGCATTTGTTTATGTCGGATGTTTTGGTTTTTGGATTCTGCACGTTCCTTATAGTTTGTTAAAACGATAACAAAAATACCCGAAATTTGGATGAAAATTAATTTGGACAAAAACGAATGCCCATGTCTAGAATGGTGTACCTTTCATCATAGGCTTTGTTCTCCAGATGAAGCGTTTATGGTTGTGGCCAAAAAGCTAAATTTTGGTCTCATTACTCCAAATTACTTTGTGCCAGAAGGTTTGAGTATTGTCTCTGTGCTGTTTGGCATGTTGTACGCGGGATACTTTGTGGCATTTACGTAGTAATGGCTTTCTTCTGGCGACTCGATCGTGCAGCCTTATTGTACATCTTGAAACAGCCACACCACATGTTTTCAGAGAGTCCTGTATTTCACCTGAAGTTATTTGTGGGCATCCTGAACAATTTTCCTGGCAGTTGTGGCAAAAATTTTAGTTGGTCTACCTGACCATGGTTTGGTTTCAACAGAACCCCTCATTTTCCACTTCTTGATTAGAGTTTGAACACTGCTGATTGGCATTCTCAATTCCTTGGATATCTTTTTATATACCTTTCCTGTTTTATACAGTTCAACTACCTTCTCTGGCAGATCCTTTGACAATTCAGATCCAGAAAAGTCAGTGCAGCTCTGGGTGAAAGATGCAAGGGTCTGTCAGGAGTCCAGAAAATCATTGACACTTTATACACAGACTAATTATAAGCAAACAGATCACATGTGAGGATGGTTACCTTTAAAGAGGAAGTAAACCATGATGGGTTTACTTCTTCTTTGTCTCCCTGCAAAGGTAAAGCATAATGGGCTACTATGCATCGCATATTAGCCCATTATGTGTCACTTACCTGACACAGGAGCCAGCGATGTCACCGCTGTCCCCTGTAGTTCAGAGCATCCACCTTCTTCTGGGTATCGCTGCTCCGGCCACTCACGGCGCCGGAGCAGTGATGACGTCACTCCCACGCATGCGCATGGGAGCCGCCACTATCGCCGTTAGCAGCATAGCGCATGCGCCACAGACAGCAGTGCCTATCTTTTAGTAAATATCTCCTAAACCGTGTAGGTTAGGAGACATTTCTTGGACCTACAGGTAAGCCTTAATCTAGGCTTACCTGTAGGTCAAAGTGGTTTGTAAGGGTTTACAACCACTTTAATAGCCATTTAAACCCCTTTGTGTCAATTTGTGTGCATGTTATCAGGCCAAAATTACCAGGGTATGTAAACTTTTGATCAGGGTCATTTGGGTAGTTTCTTTTGTGAATATGATTTAAAATGAGTAAACACAGTTGACTGATAATAAATGGCTTCAGCCAAACACCAACCATGAGTGAAATAAAAAAAATGTTGTTATTTATATTCTCTGAAAAATGGTCAAGAAATTATAAATTCTGCCAGGGTATGTAAACTTATGAGTACAACTGTATATTAACACATGGTATATCTCTGTAATGCATTTATGCAGTAGACATACCACAACTCTACAACACATGCATACATGCCCATGTTTTAACCCCTTAGAGACCCTGGCAGTATGGAAAAATCCCTAATGATTTGCCAGAGATGGACTCGACTCTTAATTGTGGGCTGACAACGCACAGCTTTTTTGTGGGCCAAGTAAAATCAGCCATGACCATTATCTTTTGCTGAACTACTCAAGCCACACCACTAGGTGCTCCTGGAGTTGTAGGACCTAGATAAGAACTGGACTAGATACACTCTTTAAGATTATACAAGTAGAGATTAGAGGACAGAGAACAGCACTCTATTTTTGACAAGGTCAACATTTATTAATTATTACATCTATGGCCCAAAAGAAGGCTTTTTCCACTTGTGCATCACACATTATTGCAGTCACTTTATTCTATCGTACGGTCATTTTTATGCACAGGAGACAACCAGGCCACCTTCTTCTACAGATTCAGATACAAGCATGTCAAAGGGATGTTACTGGGAATAGCAAGAAAAAAAATATAAAAACATGTGCCCAGGTGAAAATAGAAACCAAGTATATTGACAATTTGTAGATTTTTTTTTTGAAGAATGGAAAAAAAAACTTGCCATTTTGCATAATAATCTGTTCCTTAGGTCTGTGTGTTTCCAAAATTCTCAACTGGTAGTCTTCAGTAGTTAAGAGGCAGAAAAAAATATTACACTGGGTGCACTTTCTTACCTTTCACCCTGAGGTACCAACATACAAAGGTTTTCGCTGCCCATGCTATAAAAAAAAAAAAAAAGTTGGGACTATGTCATTGCCATTTTTCTGTTCAAAGCATTGTGGGCAAACACTTTACAGTCATTGACATTCAGCTAGCCTTTTAAAACCATAAGGAATGGCATTAGTCCACTCTTAGGAGTTAAAACCAAAAGCATTCTCGGCTTTTTCTACTAACCATATACAGTATTATACATTGGCAGATAAGAAAGTGTACTTAAATGCAGAGAAGGATTAGAACCCCTATCATCAAATCTCCCAACGGTGGCTCATTTCCAGGGATTGCCCCTTTTTTTGGAACCCAATTTCTCTGCCCTCTTTCTTCTTCATTTGTCCCTCTTTTTAGCCTGATGAAAGGATCTCTCCAAAATATCTATTATTTCAGTATCAAAAATGGTTTACTGCACTGTTTATCTAAATTTCAAATTATTCTGTTGGTTATTTTGAAAAGCCTAAATAAAGGAAACATAGTAATAAATCAATGATTATTTCCTTAATAATCCTCATGGTCCATGATACTAAAGGTATGACATTACATGTCCCTCTTTTCCATCTCACAAAGTTGAGAGATATTCCTATCATATTTTTATCATATAGGAGTTATTTACTGGAGAGTGCAAAATCTGTTGCAGCTGTGCATGGTAGCCAAACAGCTTATAACTTCAGCTTGTTCAGTTAACCGCTTAAATACACTTTCACCCCCTTCCTGCCCAGGCCAATTTTCAGCTTTCAGTGCCATCACACTGTAGCACTAACCCCCGAAGGAGCTGCTGATTATTTTTGGGCTTACTATTACCTTCCGCTTCTCCTTGTTGCATGTCTAGGGGATGTCCCGTGGTAGGTGACCCAGTAGCTTGAGCCTGACAATAGATCCAATTGAATGGATTTTATTTGCAAACTTCAACCATTGAACAGTCTTTAACTTGGGATCAGAGGGTTGGAAAGGAATTCAGGTACTCTCAATGTCAAAGTCTATAAACGTTAAGGAACTTGCTTACTTTGACTTCATCCAGAGAATAGCCATTCGCAGCTGCATGAACACTCAAGTTGGACAGTCCCTCTCTCACAAGGCCTAGCAGCCAACAAGGTGCTTACTCCGGAACAAAGTCTTTAACGCTGACCTTTTTGCAGAACACGTAAGAAACTAAGCTGTAGAACACTTGCAGGATACCTGGATGTTTCAGCCTACTTGGCGATATCCACAAGTCAGGATTCTCTTGGTTACTTCGGCCCTTCCAGGCTCTTGTTATGAAAACCCAGAGGCATTAAAGTCGGGTGGAACCGCACCCCAGGCCATAGCCTTCCTGGGGGCTGGTCAGGAGGACCAGGACCATGTAATCAGCACTTCATACTGGACCGGAAACGCAGAACCACGTGACATATGCATCTTAAATACAGCGCAGCGAGAGGGCCACTCCCACTGACCTAGCTCTGAGAGAGAGTAATCCAAGCACCTGACCAGACCATAGTTCCACACCTGCCACCAGAGACAGTGCCCCATGTGGCCAGGCTGAACATCTCACAGTCCAGTCAGTCCAGTCAGACTGACACAGAAGTCAAATTTAGATAAATAGACCCAAACCAAACTGTAGCTTGGGTAAAGTTTTAACTTTTGCTCTTCAGGAGCCCAACGCTACAACACATTGAATGACAATTGCACGGTCATGCAATGCTGTACCCTAACCAAATTTGTGTCACTTTTTGTGACAGATAGAGCTTTCTTTTGATGGTATTTAAACACCACTGAGTTTTTTTTACTTTTTGCTAAACAAATGAATAAAAGACAGAAAATTCTGAAAAAAAGTTTTCTTCGTTTCCGTTATAACATTTTGTAAATAAGTCATTTTTTTTACTAATGTACGCTGATGAGGCTGCACTGACGGGCACTGATAGGCAGCACTGATTGGCATCACTAGTGGCCACTGGCAGGCATCACTGATGAGGCTGCACTGATAATCAATGCACTAATTATCAGTGCAGATCCCCCATTGAGGAAAGCTATTTATCAGCTCTCCTCTACTCACAAGCTGTCAGTGTAAGTAGAGGAATGACGATAACTGGCACTTCCTATTTACGCTGGGATCTGCTGTGATTGGACACAGCTAATCACATGGTAAGGAGCCTATGTCATAGGCTCTTTACGGTGATCAGATATGCAGCGTGTCCACCGACCACTGTGCTGTGCACTCCCGGGGGCGCACACGAGCAGCTTGTTCTGAAGGACATCATCTGACATCCAGTCAGAACAATTAAACCATCTGGGCCTATTGCAAAATGACGGCCGGGCAGGAAGTGGTTAAGCTTTGATAAAAAAAAAAAAAATGGTTTCTTGTTAAAAAAAAAAAGCTGATTGGTTTCTATGCACAGCCGCACCAGATTTTGCACTCTCCACGTTTAGTCCACCTTTTACACTGGCTGAGTCCACCAGTGGATCCATCCACTCAGCAGAGAATCTGTCTGCTGATCCATGCTGAGCAGGCGGATGACTGGTCCGTGTCTGCTCCACTGATGCAGAGAGGACACAGACACAGCCCACTTTCCTTTTTGGATGGTTGGATAGAAACGGACCGCCTGTCTGTTTCTATCCGACTGTCAGTCGATTCAATCAACCAGATGGATGGGGAACAGATCCCTTTCTGTCCATTCTTAGCGGACTGGATCGAATGTTGGCGCGTGTCGACGGACACATGTTCACTGACATCTATCGCTCCAAAGAGATCAATGGATGGTATGATTGGAACAATTGTAGCAAAGTCAGGCTGCAGCAACACCAGGCCTAAATGTGGAGAAACCTGCCACAGACAGCCGTTTTGCAAAACTAAAGACAAAAGGTATAAAAACCATTAAAATGCCACCGTCCACTAGATAGGCTGTTACACACCTTATGAATATTTCCTATTTTTTGGATATTTTAGGTACATAGTTATGTCAGCCTCATGCTGTATATCTGTTGGTTTTATATGTTTTTGTCAGAAATCATGAAATCAGACCGAGACAGAAGTACAGTTAAATCACGCTTGTTTAATAATAAAAGTAAATAGAACAAAACGTAGTCAAAACATAGCCAGAGTTCAGGAACCTGGAAGATAGTCAGACAAGCCAAATGTCAGGGAGCCAGAGATGAGCGTTTTAAAATAGCAAGCAGGATCTGGTGCCAGATGGGATGTCAGCCAAGCCAGTCTTTTAACAGGAATGCAGGAGAGCGTCTCTGTGATGTTGACTAATGCGAAGGCAGAGATCCTCTGGGCTGGACGGCTTAAGTAGGCAGGACTGACCAGCAGGATATCATCAACAGCTGAGTAACTGAGGAGAGATAGGAGCTGGCAATTAGCCGACAGCTGAGTGGACAGCTCTGAGAAGGAAGGGCTGAGCTCAGCCCTGACAATTCTGCTTTGTACTGTTCTTATGAAAGTGAAAATTTGTTAATAATTATATATTAAACATAAAAAATTTCCCTCCAAAAGAAAAAATACTGCTTATTCTTTTAAGGAAAGCCTTGCTACAAAGAACAAAAACAAAAACCAAAACCAAAAAAAAAAATGCTAAAAAACAAAACAAAAATCGAATTAATGGGGTTAACAGCAAAAAGACTGCTTCCCTCAAATCAAGCAAAATAAAATTGCAGAAAGGAAGATGTCACTAACAATAAGTAGGCTAACAGCACGATTGTTAAAAAGCCAACAATTAAACGTGTTGCTGTAAAGGACTTTTAGGGTTAAAGCAACACTTAGCTCTGGTTTAAAAATAAATTTCAAATGGGAACTATGCATCCATCACATTTGGTGGCAATGTCCCATGCCAGTTGTCTTAAAACTGAGGCCCATTGCTTGCCTTTATCCGGCCCTTGTGGCACTATACCCCCCCCCACTGACACCAATAATGGGGTATTCCTTCCACTGACACCAATAATGGGGTATTCCTTCCACTGACACCAATAATGGGGTATTCCTTCCACTGACACCAAAAATGGAGCAGTATTCATCCCACTGACACCAATGATGGGGATTATTCTTCCCACCAATACCAAGGATGGGGCACTATTCTTCCTACTAACGCCAATGATGGGGCACTACTACTCCCACTAATACCAAACGATGGGACACTACTACTCCCACTAATACCAGCGATGGGGCACCATTCCTCCCACTGACACCAACAATGGAAATTATTCTTATCACTAATACCAATGTTAAGGCACTGTTCCTCCTCCTACCACAGGCGGCGTTATGTAATTTTTTTTCCTACTCTCACTGGTCACATTCCGGTCCTTCTAAAGTCTGAAAATGGCCCATTGCCTAGAATGTTTGGAGACCCCTATAGTCTTATAGTATCCAGATTTTGGTTTTGAATGTTTAATTTTGCCTATTCGGTGATGGGAGTGAATATCCACAGATCCTCTGAATCTGCACTCTTCCAAATATTATCTGATGAAGTCCCCAAAAGGTCAGTGAAACTGATTACATATATGTTCTTGTCAGCGAGAATTATTACTGCCAAATATTGGAAGCAGTTGGTGATACCTCAAACGTAAGCTTAATTCGATTATGGTTAATGACAAACTTACCTGTATTCTACACAACACCACCAAATAATTTGACAGATTGTGGGATCTGTGGATTCAATACGTGTCTGTCCCCTAGCGAGTCCCCCTTCCCTACTTTCCCTCTGTCATGAAATTGCTATTTACAATGCCTTCCCCAAAACAAATGTTGTAATACGTTTTGATGCTACTTTGGTTCAAGGTGGTCCTGGTTTGTACTTATTAGCCTTTGCATTGATGACTGCTGATTGTTCTTACACCTTAGGGTGCCTACCAGAGGAATCTCTAGTATTAAGAGATTGGTATCTGATGATTTATTGTATCTTTTTCTAAGCATCACTGATGTATACGTGTTCTTGTAGCTATGCTTACCTAAGAAATTTATGTTACCTTTTATATTTTTCCCCAGACATTTTCTGTTTTGTATTTTCTTTTTTACGTTCAATAAAATCATTGAAATATAAAAATAATTCCATTCAAGTAACTCAACTTAAAAAAGCACCGTCACCATAATCTTCTAATTCCTTTTTTACTGCTGTGATCCAACTTTTTTTTTAGAGGGTGGTTACAGTGAGGGAAAAAAAGTATTTGATCCCCTGCTGATTTTGTACATTTGCCCATTGACAAAAAAATGATTAGTCTATAATTTTAATGGTAGGTTTATTTTAACAGCGAGAGACAGAATAACAAAAATATCCAGAAAAACTAATTTCAAAAGAGTAATACATTGATTTGCATTTTAATGAGTGAAATAAGTATTTGACCCCTTCACAAAACATGACTTCGTACTTGGTGGCAAAACCCTTGTTGGCAGAGGTAAGACGTTTCTTGTAGTTGGCCACCAGGTTTGCGCACATCTCAGGAGGGATTTTGCCCCACTCCTCTTTGCAGATCCTCTCCAAGTGAATAAGGTTTTGAGGCTAATGTTTGGTAACTCGAACCTTCAGCTCCCTCCACATATTTTCTATAGGATTAAGGCCACTCCAGGACCTTAACTTGCTTCTTCTTGAGCCACTACTTTGTTGCCTTGGCTGTGTGTTTTGGGGCAATGTCATGCCGGAATACCTATCCACGACCCATTTTCAATGTCCTGGCTGAGGGAAGGAGGTTCTCATCCAAGATTTGAGGGTACATGGCCCTGTCCCTTTTCCCTTTGATGTGTGAAGTTGTCCTGTCCCCTTAGCAGAAAAACACCCCCAAAGCATAATGTTTCCACCTCCATGTTGGACGGTGGGGATGGTGTTCTTGGGTCATAGGCAACATTCCTCCTCCAAAAACGGCATGTTAAGTTGATGCAAAACAGCGAGATTTTGGTCTCTGACGACAACATTTTCACCTAGTTCTCCTCTGAATCATTCAGATGTTCATTAGCAAATGTCAGGCAGCCTGTACATGTGCTTTCTTAAGCAGGGGGACCTTGCAGGCACTGCAGGATTTCTATCTTTCATGCTGTAGTGTGTTACCAATTATTTTCTTGGTGACAATGGCCGGTCTTCTCACTAAAGCAACTGCAATACACTGACACTATTGTCTCTCACAGCCCCCCTTCCCACTTTTGTGGCTGCTGACAAAGTTTAAAAAACTGCACACAGCATTTTGGGTGAGCACAATAATTTGCAAACTGTAAATTCAGTCGAAATTCACCAGTTCGGGGCATATTCATGTTCAGGCGTATTCCAGTCTCATCCATAGAGGGCAGTAATGCGACAACTATTGTGATGAAAAGAGCTGAATTTAGTGTTGGGCGCAGAGAAGATCTAGAATCAGGAGTATCAAACTGGCGGCCCTCCAATTGTTGCAAAACTACAAGTCCCCTGAGGCATTGCAAGGCTGACAGTTGCAAGCATGATGGGACTTGTAGTTTCGCAACAGCTGGAGGGCTGCCAGTTTGAGACCCCTGAAGATGGTTTTCGGTATGTGATGTAATGGGGCAACTAAACACTGTACAGGGAATATGGAAGGATTTCATTTTGCAGAAAGTGTTTCTTCTTTGACTTAGTATGTTTATTATCATTGCTTTTTAATGGCTATGTATCCGCTGCAATGTGCTTTGAGTCATTTCTGCATGTTTCCTTATTTTATTTTATTTATTTTTTGCAAGTTTAGTTTTTCGAAAATAGCAAAAATTCAATGTGAAAACAGCAACTTTACACAATTAAAAGACACAGTACACAAAGATTATTTCCCTTATTTTTTTTGGTGTATTGTATTTTATGGTTTTATATTTGCTGAAATTCATCCTCAGGTCCAGACACATGTTAGGGTAATTTTGGCATTAATTTACTAAAACTGGAGTGCAAAATCCGGTGTAGCTCTGCATGATAGCCAATCAGCTTCTAACTTCAGCAGTCCAATTAATCTTTAACAATAAAACCTGGAAGCTGATTGGTTTCTATGCAGAGCTGCACCAGATTTTGCACTCTCCAGTTTCTCTAGTGTCTCCAATAACTATTGGGGGGGGGGAGCGCAGTGATATAGCATGCATCGGACACAAGGGAGAGAGGAAGTTATTTCTCTCTCGATATAAAAACATAGAAATACAGTTTCAATGTGGAGTTAAACCCTAAAGCAAAAATGTACCAATCACTAGATGAGATATCTGCATTTGTTTTGTTATTGTTGTTTTTCTTTTTCCTTCATTGTCCCCTGGTGATCCCGCCAACAGGACTGTTATTTTTAACTTCCTTTAAAGTGATTGCAAACTTGTAGATTAAAAAAACAAGCTATACTTACCTTCTCTGTACAATGGTTGTGTACAGAGCAGCCCAGATCCTCCACTTTTGGGGTCAGTGCCATGTATCAGTGCCATCTGTCATCAGTGCCACGTATTAGTGCAATCTGTCATCAGTGTCAAACATCAGTGTCACGTGCCATCAGTGCCACTTGTCACTGTCCTGGTGCTCCAGGGCCTTCAAAAGTGTAATAGGTAGTCAACAAGTTAGATGTGTAATTTATGCTCCTAGAACATGTGACGGCATTCCCTGCATGTTGGGCCTCTCTAAGTTGCCAGGCTGTGAAAAAGTCCCACACACGTGGTATCATAATACTCAGGAGGAGTAGCAGAATTTATTTTTGGGAATTATTTGTGGTATAGACATGTGAGAGAAATAACCTATTACAATGACAATTTTGGGGGGGGGGGGGGGGGGGGTAATCTTCATTTTGCAAAGAATTGTGGGAAAAAAATTACAACACCAAAAACCTCACTATGCCTCTTACAAAATACCTTGGAATGTCTACTTTCCAAAAAGGGGTAATTTGGGGGGGGGGGGTATTTGTACTTTCCTGGCTTGTTCGGGTCGCAAGAAATGAGATAGGCCACCAGTACATCAGATGTGATCAATTTTTTATGATTTTATGATAACTTTCACAAAGACCAAATAATATCCACTAATTTGGGTTATTTTTACCAAAGAGATGTAGCAGTATAAATTGTGGCCAAAATTCATTAAAAAAAAATAATAATAATAATTTGGAAAATTTTATCACAGAAACAAAGAAAAATTTGTTTTTTTTCAAAATGTTTGGTCTTTTTTAATTTATAGTGCAAAAAATAAAAAACCCAGAGGTGATCAAATACCACCAAAAGAAAGCTCTATTTGTATTAAAAAAAAGGACAAAAAAATGATTTGGGTACAGTGTTACATGACTGAGTAATTGTCATTCAAAATGTGAGAGCACCGAAAGCTGAAAATTGGTCTGGGCAGGAAGGGGGTTTAAGTGCCCAGTAAGCAAGTGGTTAACAGACCAAGCTGTCCTGCAAAAAGGGGGTGCTTATTACGTGGGTAAAACCTTTATCCCCAAAAAAAAAAAAAGTAACTGTTGTAACTGCTTAAAAGGTGTCTGGCTTTAGTGTGGTAATCAAGTCCATCTAAAACTACTAGTACAGTGGTTCTCAACCTGGGGGTCGAATGATGATTTGCCAGGGGTCACCGCATCCTGGGCTATTCTTGAAGTCCATACTGCTCTCCCAGCCTTTTTGCGGCCCTCCAGCAGGGCTATCCCTGGAGCCTGTGGCTGTCGAGCTGGGCTGTTCCTGGAGCCCACGGCCACCCACTTAGCCTCTTTGCAGGCATCCATTCAGTTCACGGCATGGCTGGGGGGGCAGAGACTAGAGGTCAGCTGACTAGTGAGCAATGTGAAGTGAGAGGGGCTGGAAGAGATCCTATCTCCTGATTTCGGCATAGGGATCACTGCAGCGAGACACCACAGAGCTGGAGGCACAGTGAAGCCAGAGACACAGCGAGTAACACTACCTGTGATTATAGTTGCCATTAAAGGGACTCAGGGAGCGCTAAATGTCTGTGGGTTAGGGGCGCAAATTGCTTATCTTGCCTTGGGTGCTGACAAGCCACGCTACGAAAATAATTTTACTGTTAGGGGTCCCCACAACGTGGGAAATTTTTATCAAGGGGTCACAGCCCTAGAAGGTTGAGAACCACTGTGCTAGTACCTCGAACAATCCCCTCTCCCCAGACTGACAATGCTACCGTCCAAAGTGGTCTCCACTGTTCCTCCATACAGAGTGGAGACACAATAAGACAGAGTGTTACTGGACAAAGCACCAGATGAAATTAAAGGGGAAAAATACGCCTAAATGAAGAAAATGAATGCAGTTACCCCATTTAGACATTGACAGTCTTCAAAATATTACATTTTGGTTTTAATAACCTTTTAAAAATTAAAGAAAGAATGTGAAAAACTGCGCTAAGGTAAAATAAAAAGTGTAAATTATATGTACTCTAAAGTGATACCTATGGGAATGAACGTTTAGCTGCGGCTTTGCTGTGTCACATAAATACAGAAAAAATGAAAAAATATACTACTAAACCGCGCTTAACTTATGCAGACAACTGATTGTGCACAAAAAAATTATAAACTGAAAACACAGTATAATAACCATATATAAATTAGTGAACATGTGTGCATAATGTAAAGCACATATAGAGAACTTTAAACATAAAAATTAACCCTTACAACATAAATTTCCGTTATGTGGGCCTCTATCGGCATAAAAGAAAATAAAACATAAACATCCAGTATTTAAACAGTGAGTCCATATACATAAACCACAAAAACGATTATTATAAAGTGTGAAGATGAAGTCCTTCCAAAACTAAACCACCATATTCATGGAAAAAACAGCCACTTAGTCCAATGAGAGGGTAAGTGTTCAATCCGCCACCAACATGTGATAAAAATTTGCCGCTTACCAGAAAAACATGACCCCCCACTACAGAGGGTCACACGAGACTTGTAAGAATGACTTCCAGCCAAAGGGGGATCCTCACTTTCCTCCTGGTTCCACTACTCCAGTGGGGATTGGGAAGAAGGCCTGTTCCCAAGCGTATTCCTCAAAGACCCAAAGAAGGACTCAAAAGAAGGGACATCGGGACCATAAAGGGAAGATAAAGCTCCAAATAGTGTAAAACCCTTTATTTCTCAAAATAAAAAAAGTAAAAATGCACTTACAAATGCATAGAAGAAATAAGCCTCAAGTCCGTTGCGCCTGGATGACACAATTTGTTGCGAAACGCGTAGGGATGAGTGGTACGCTATACATCACCTCGTGTTTGTGACGGTTTCCAGGAGAACGGGTCTGTCTGTGTGCGTCCGGCCGGCGCAACGGACTTGAGGCTTATTTCTTCTATACATTTGTAAGTGCATTTTTACTTTTTTTATTTTGAGAAATAAAGGGTTTTACACTATTTGGAGCTTTATCTTCCCTTTATGGTCCCGATGTCCCTTCTTTTGAGTCCTTCTTTGGGTCTTTGAGGAATACGCTTGGGAACAGGCCTTCTTCCCAATCCCCACTGGAGTAGTGGAACCAGGAGGAAAGTGAGGATCCCCCTTTGGCTGGAAGTCATTCTTACAAGTTTCGTGTGACCCTCTGTAGTGGGGGGTCATGTTTTTTTGGTAAGCGGCAAATTTTTATCACATGTTGGTGGCGGATTGAACACTTACCCTCTCATTGGACTAAGTGGCTGTTTTTTCCATGAATATGGTGGTTTAGTTTTGGAAGGACTTCATCTTCACACTTTATAATAATCGTTTTGGTGGTTTATGTATATGGACTCACTGTTTAAATACTGGATGTTTATGTTTTATTTTCTTTTATGCCGATAGAGGCCCACATAACGGAAATTTATGTTGTAAGGGTTAATTTTTATGTTCAAAGTTCTCTATATGTGCTTTACACTATGCACACATGTTCACTAATTTATATATGGTTATTATACTGTGTTTTCAATTTATATTTTTTTTGTGCACAATCAGTTGTCTGCATAAGTTAAGCGCGGCTTAGTAGTATATTTTTACCCTTTTAAAAATACCGAACTGACTTTTACTAGAGATTTGAACTTCAAAAAATTAAAAAACACCATTGCAACAATAACAACAACATAGGTGTTTTAAATGAAAACGAGTAAACTCATGTCCCCATTATTTGGGACACGCCAAAATGTGGGATTTTCTTTTACTTTCACTCTCATCAATAGCGGTAAACATCACAAATAGAGATGGTAAATCTCCTTAAGTCTAGCTTCACATCTATGCGGCTGCGCTTTATGCGTTTTTCAGGCATGTTTTGCAGTGCATTTGGCGTTTTTAGACCCTCATTTTTTTGTGTGTTTTTGTATGCAGTTTTCATGCATTTTGCATTTTTTTTTCACTGTAAACACGCTGTATATAACTGGTTACTAAGGAGGGCGCTGGGAAGCTGGCCACCGCATCCTTAACCGATGAGTCATCAGCTGTCAGCGGGGTTTCTGAAGACGGCGGAGGGAGACAACCGCACTGGGGAGAAGACAGCTCAGAGCTATTTTATTTATAAAAGGACGGGTTTTTAAAAAACTTTTTGTTTTTCTTTACATTTCACTGCTTTTTGAAGTGAATAAGTAGGGGTACGTTGTACCCAATAACCATTCATATGGGGGGTGGGCTCTCGGCTCTTCCTGATTCTGAAAAGCCCCCTGCCCGCAGACCGAAAACCACTGGCCAAGGTTGTCGGGAAGAGGCCCTTGACCCCATCAACATGGGGGTGGGGTGTGGTTTGCTCCCATGTTGAGGGCATGGGGCCTGGAATGGTTCGGGGGGGGGGGGGCAACTGCCTTTACCAGACTTTAACATAGCAAGGTATCGCTTCACCGTAGTAAGCCAGGTTGTACGTTTTTATTGAAAGATCCAAAGCATCATTGTACCACCATAGGGCTACACAATTCTAATGCGTTTTGGCTCCAACACCCCGTCATTTTTACCCTATGAATAAGCTCCATGTGGGAGTGAAACGAGTTGTGTAGCCCTATGGTGGTGCAATTATGCTTTGGATCTTTCTATAAAAACTTGCATTCTAACGTCCTCTGTTTTGTTAAAGTCTGGTATGAGAAGCACTCTACCACAGAATGCTTAAGTGTGAATTGGACCTCAAATATCAAGCAGTAAAATAAAAATGAGAGCTTTTCGAAAGTGTTTTCCTTTTGTTTTATAGACATAAAATAGAACATGGTTTTTAGACAGAC
Organism: Lithobates pipiens; assembly: GCF_037356315.1. Classification (NCBI taxonomy): domain Eukaryota; kingdom Metazoa; phylum Chordata; class Amphibia; order Anura; family Ranidae; genus Lithobates; species Lithobates pipiens. Next base: position 53,854,739 of record NW_027507903.1, on the reverse strand, counting down.
ACCGCTGGGATGGTCACGTGAAACTACACAACTATAGAGGAATTCATACTTGTCAACCTGACCAACCGGTCAGACATGTGATATTTTTAACTGTTATCACTTCTTTGTAATTCAATCCTTTGGCTTTGTAAAGGTTACTGCAGGAAGAACATAGAACTCTCTCTTGCTAGCAAGGACCAAAAGCTCTTTTGTAGCTTTAGACAAGCTCTTGCACTACAACGCCCTTATGTGTTCCTTCTTGTGTATTAAAATAGTACCAGATACTGGAAGAGGCTTTATAAACTTAGTAAGATGTGTGTCATCTGTCCTAGGGCTGTACTTCTCTAACTTCAGTGTTACTTTTTCTATGAGGTACCATTAGGACTGGAGCTAGCACATAGCAATGTCTACACAGTATGGTAGCTAAATAGTCTTCTTTGCAATGCTTGTGGTCCTGGCAGGGTGGCTGATAAGACTGTACAGTCAGACCTCCTGTACTGGGCCCCGGGCCCCATCAGTTCAAAAGGGGGGCCCAGGCACTTTCTGAGCAGGAGGGCCACTGTACTGTCTTATTGCAGACACCAATCCTGTTCGGTCTCCCACTGCAGCACTGCCAGAATCTCCTCCTTTCTCTCGCTCCGGCTGCACTGCAAGGGGATTGGTTCTAGCACCTCCTGTGCTAGCTCCTGTGTGCCCCTTTCCCCCGGGGGAAAAAACTGCCAGTTTCCCTCCTCTCCCAGTGGCAGCTGCTGCAGGCACACAGAGTGATGTCATTTACTGGCCCCTTCCTTTCCTGAATGAACACAGTGAGTGATCAGTACGAGTCACTCCTTTATCCATTCATCACCGAAGCATAGTAAACTGTTTACTGTGCTTCAGTTTGTGAATGAGCAGAGAGCCTAGAGAAAGGGTCTGATACATTTATGTCCTCAGTCACTTTCAGCTGGGATGGGGGGGTCTATCAGGTAGGCTGTATGGGGCCCCCGTGATTTCTAACAGCAGCTCTGGGTCCCGGGCTCAGTTCTGACAAGGAATGTTATCTGCATGAACTTTCTATGGTCTTCGCTCACGTTTTTCCTCTAAGGGCTCCAGTCCACATTTTGGAAAGAGGAGTAGTTTCCCAGATTGTGAGTGTGTGTATGTAGCACTACCCCCCCCCCCCCCCCCCCCATAGGAGCCGCTGGTGAATATGGATATCTGCCCATCCTGCACAGCCAGGCACACATTTTCCACAGACACTGGAATCAGTCCTTGCAGCTTTTTTTTTTTTTTTTTTTTTTACAACAGTCAGATCCAATGTGAATGCGCTTTGCAGGCAGGCAGGTCTTTGGTGCTAGCTATCCTTCCTGTGGCTATTTCTCCCAGTACCACTGCCAGCCTACCTGGCTGCAGCTGCCCCTTTCACTAACCCTTCTAGCTACTTCTCCACAGTCCTCCCAGACTGCTTGCATCCAGTCCCTTCAGGCATGCCTCTCAGTGCTCTGACTGCAATACTCACCAGCCCTCTTAGCTGTCTTTCTCCCTGGAGACTTGCCTGGCAGTGTCCTCTCCTGGTACCTATGCCTTCTGGTCAGGATCCCTCCATGTGTCATAAGAAGCGGTTCCCTTCTGCACCCAAGCCCAGGCCCTATCCAGACCGGGGGACTACTTTCAAAGGCCTTTCATAGCCTAAAACTCCATCTCCATCTTCCACCTAAACTCACACTGTCCCAGCTGGGCTGACCCTGAGTATTTGAGGGGGGCCTTCCACCTACCTATCTTTGGGGATTGGTCAGGGCCCTCAGAACACTCCAGACAGCTCCTCAGACTCCTCCCAACTGCTTCTGGAATCTTCTCCAAGTTTCCAGCAAGCAGGGGGAGTTACCAGAGATGCTGCTGTTGAGTCATCCAGCCTGCCCGAGTCACTCAACCCTGAACCAGAAAAATGCAAAGGCTTGGCTGCCAGCCAAGCCTGAATTTAACTACACTAACAAAAATCCTAACATTAGCACTCTAGCCACGATAGGGGGTGCTACAGGTATATAGACTATGGTGGGACACTTAAAGCTCCTTTCAGACTAATCTCTGCAAAGCATTGTGGGAAAGTGTCATTGCTATAGAAATGATTTAAAATAACAAACATGAGTGATCATACTTCCTACTCGAAGTAAAAATAGGATTGTTGTCTTACCGTAAAATAATTGTATTGGAGTATATTTAGGGACACAATCAGTTCAGGCCCACTGGGTTATGCAGCTGCCTTCAGGAGTTTGGACATTAAACAAACAAAACTGTAAGGGCAGCCTAGTATGACCCCTTCCACACATGTCCCTTAATTTACGCCAAGGACAGGATTTTAAACAGCAAAAGCAAAATGGAGTTTTCTTAATTGAACATTAAGAGTCATGAGGTGAAGCAATTCAGGTACATTAGGATGTCTTAAAGCAGTCCCACTGAGGGATGTGCAGCAGAGTAAAGAAAAAGGTAACAGGCCCACTGGTTTTTGTACCAGGAGGAAGGCGTTGAGAACCTTTAAATCCAGCACGAGGCAGTGCCTTAGGAATAGAAACCCTGGAACCTTTCCTTTTCTGGCACAATGGCTATGACTGCTTGAGAAAGGAGACACTGGCAAGTTTAACAACATGAAGTGGGCTGGAGCTAGGCACAGACATTCCAGCTTGTAAGCTCTGAATTTAACGCTCTGGACCTAAAAGTCTAAAATGTCCTGGGACTAGAAGGCCAATGGATGTCCCCAGATTCCGACAAACGGGGGGCATCCCCTCAGTGAGAGGAGGCCTTGTTCACGGATTGGAGGGTCCAGGTCCTATGGCTGAATAGAGTTCCAGGCTTTGCCTTGGAGGCTTGACAGAAATGAAAGGAACTATTCCTAGTCTCAGAAGTTGAGGGTTTCCAAGGTCGAGGATATGCTTTCTCTTAGGCAAAAGGGTAGTTTTTCCACAACTGACCTCCTTGATAAAATTGTCCAAGGATTCACCAAAAAGGTGTAGCCCCATAAAAGGGCATATGAAAGATGTGTTTCTTGCATGGATACTGCAAAGGCAAACATTGGAGTAATTTGCATGTGTATCAAAAAGGAGACCCAGTCTGGATATTTGGGGTAAAATATCCACTGGTCATTGGGAGGACAGAAGACATGCATCAAGATAGACCCAAGATCTTGAGACGCATCTTGGACCAGACAGCATGGGACCAATGGCAGGTTATAGGGTAGGGCATGTGAGAGAGAATAAAGCCCTGTACACATGGGCCAAATATCAGGCGGTATCGACCGATACAATATAAACTGGACGGAATGTGGCCTGTGTGTACAGCCAAATGCCCTGCTTCTTTTGAAGTGGCATGACTGAAAAGGGTCTGCTAACTAGCATCTGATCAGTATTCTCAGGCTAGGGGTGAGTGTGTTGACCGGTGTGTTCTGGTGGTGGTGGTGGTGGTGGTGGTGGGGGGGGGGGGGGGGGGGGGGACACTCCCCTGTCAGAACACAATAGCTCAGCGGGGAGATTGCCGTACTAACATCAGATTGTTAGTACTGCAGCTCCTCTCAAGCTCTTTCCTTTTTTTTTTGTTCAGGCCACTGGGTTGAACAGAAAAAAAAAAATAGTGTATACTAGGCTTTAGGCCTTATAAAGTGGATTCCAGCCTTTTACCTACAGGGTCTTTAAACAATGGGATGTCATCTACTGGGACAGTCACAGTCTTGTTAAAGTAGCAGTTCAGATACCTGCAGCAACATTCTAAGAATAACCTAACCAGCCTTGAAAAGAAGAATCGCTACACATACCTTTTCTAAAGTCGACCCGGTTTCCAGCAGCGGATGTTGTGTGGAAGAGACACCCGACAATGGCTGCGAAGTGACTTTATCATAGAGTTACTATGGGGCTTCCATTGTCGGATGCCTCTTCTGCACCCACCTTTACAGCGAAGCCACCGCTGTCAGCTCAGCGCGAGGCCAGAACAACTTCAGTTTAAGGCTGAACTGCTACTTTAAACAAGACTGTCCCAGTAGAGGACAGCCCATTGTTTAAAGACCCTGTAGATAAAATGCTGAAACCCCTTTTTAAGGCCTAAAGCCACTACACTAGCAGGGGACGCCACTTAGTCACAGCAGAAGATGGTCAGCGGGTGCTGGCCAATGGATGTCCACCGGAATCACCCTGATCAGCAAGGAGACAGACACAATGGAGATCTGCCTATCTAAACACAGAGCTCCGTCCTGTCAGCGGGGATGTGCTGGGTTTTGTTCCCTTGCAAAGCAGGGAATAAAAACCATCACATCCCTTAGTGAAAGCAGCGCACACAGTACACAAAAACACTGGTTAGGCATAGTGTTAACCCTTCGATCGCCCTAAATGTTTAACACCTTCCCAGCCAGTGTCATTAGTACAGTGACAGTGCATTTTTCTAGCACCGATCACTGTATTAGTGTCACTGATTCCCACAAAGTGTCAAAAGTGTTAGGCCGCGTACACACGGGCGGACTGTTCGCCCAACTTAGTCCGCTGAACAGTGTTTCAGCGGACAGTCCGCTCGTGTGTGGGCTTCAGCGGACAGTTTCAGCGGACAGTCTGACGAACAAAGTTTTTCGGAATTTCCGTAAGACAGTCCGCTGAAACTTGGTTTCAGCGGACAGTCCGCTCGTGTGTAGGCTTGTTCGACAAACTAAGTTTCGCGCATGCTCAGAAAGGATTTACACGGCGAAGGTTGCATTGCAGTGTATTGGACGTCGAATTTCTCGTCCCGTCGTACGTGCCGTTCACGTCATCGCACACGCTTTCAGCGGACTGTTCGTTCATCGTGTGTGGTCAAGTCCGTTCATGCAAATTTTGAGCGGACTGTTTGTCGGATTGTTTGACGAACTAAGTTGGGCGAACAGCCCGCCCGTGTGTACGCGGCCTTAGTGTCAATGTTTGCCACAATATCGCTTTCCCACTATAACTTGCTGATCGCCACCATTACTAGTATAAAAAAAAATATATATATAAATAAAAATTCCAGTGTATATAACATAGTTTGTAGACGCTATGGGGTTGATTTAATAAAGGCAAGTAGACTATGAACTTTGCAAAGTGCAGTTGCACTCTCCAAGTGAAATTGCTCCAATACTTAGTAAATGAGGTAAAACTTCATTTTGCAAAAAATACCCAATCACATGCAAGTGGAAACAAACAAACAAAAAGAAAAACAGCATTTTTGCTTGCACACGACTGGATGGGGAAAGTCAGCAAAGCTTCTGCTCATGTAATAAGTGCTGGAGATACTGCTCTTGCAGAGTGTAACTGCACTTTGCAAAGTGCAGTCATATTGCCTTTGGTAAATTAACACCATCAACTTTTGTGCAAACCAATCAGTATATACTTATATGGATTTTTTTATTTTTACCAAAAATATGTAGCAGAATACATATTGACCTACATTTATGAAGAAATTCGATTTTATTTAAAAAAAATTTATTTGATATGCTTTATAGCAGAGAAAAAAAAAAATCTCTTTTCAAAATTGGTCTTTGTATAGCGCAAAAAAATAAATAAAAAATTGCAGTGATGATCAAAAGAAAGCTCTATTTGTTGGGAAATTACTAATTTAATTTATGTACAGCATTGCAAGACCACGCAATTGTCAGGTAAAGTAATGCTGTGTTGTATAGCAAAAAATAACCTGGTCATGAAGGGGGGTAAATCTTCCAGAGGTTAAGTGGTTAAAAATGTCTTGAATAAGGATGTGGAGACCATGGAGTCACTTACGGCTTGCCTTACCAATATGGTAGAGCGACATAATGCATTCTGGAAACGTTGGCACTCACGAGAAGAGACCTTATGAGAGTCTAAAATGCCCCAATATCGACTCTGGCAGCATGCTCCAATCCCCGGGAGTGACTTCTTACTTTTGCTCTTTCTTCTTTTTACCAACTCGTTCTTGAAAGCGCTTTATGGGCATTGATTGGCACGATGGGCTCAATTCCTGTGCCTTTTGGGCCTCAGTTGGTCCTTTTTGGGATTGGGTCCATTGGCTAATATTTTTTTAAAACTAGATGGTTCAACGTATATTTTGGTCAAAAACTGTTGATAGTTTCAGATGCTTTGATCGTCTTAGTGGTGACGGGAGGGGACGCCCCCTTCCTGCCTCCCTCCGGTGCTTCTCCGGGCTCTCCCGTGCGATCAGGGACCCAGAGAACGAATTGGCTGGCAACAGAAGAGAGGCATAGAGATTTCTGAGGGACAGATTGTCCCCAGCAATCTCTATGATCCCCGGAGGCTTGGGCACAACGTTATGACATCACATCCGGACCGCACTAGTAAACAAAGCCGAGAGCTCGGCTAGAAAAGCATCAGATTGTCAATTTATTTTTTTTGATCTGATGCTTTCCAGCCTGGAGGAGAGATGTTGGGGTCTTATAGACCCCACATCTCTCCATAAAGAGGACCTGTCACTCACCATTCCTACTTACATTCCTTGTAATAGGAATAAAAGTGATAAAAAAAAAAGTGTTACAAGGGAAAGTGTAAAAAGTAAAAAAATTAAAAAGTGTCCCCATCCCCGCAAGCTCGCACACAGAAGCGAACTCATACTCAAGTCGCGCCTGTATATGTAAACGATGTCCAAATCACACATGTGAGGCATCACCGTGAATGTTAGAGCGAGAGCAATAATTCTAGCACTAGACTTCCTCTGTAACTCTAAACAGGTAACCTGTAAAAAAAATGTAAACTGCCTATATAGATTTTTAAGTACCGAAGTTTGGCACCATACTACGAGTGTCCGCAATTTTAAAGCATGACATGTGAGGTATCTATTTACTCTGCGTAACAACATCTGTCACATTATACAAAAAAAAAAAAAAAGGGCCAACTATACTGTTTTGTTTTTTCTTTTATTAATGGAAAAAAAAATTCCCAAAAAATTACGATTGAAAAATTACCATGCAAATACTGTGTAACATAAAAAGTTGCAATGACCACCATTTTATTTCGTAGGGTGTCTGCGCAAAAAAAAAAAAAAAAAAAAAAAAAAAAACTATAATAATATAATATATATATATATATATATATATATATATATATATATATATATATATATATTATACACACACATATACATACACACACTTGGGGGTTCTGAGTAAATCTTCTAGCAAAAAAAATTATGATTTTTACATGTAGGAGTGTCAGAACTCACGCTGTATAGAAGTGGTTAAAAAATTTTTTTTAAATGTATTGAAAGCAAACATTTGAGCAGATGCTGAAAGAAGAACATGCAACAATATAATTTTATTTGCAGCAATTTAATTATGAAAGATGTAAAATGATGCATTACAAAACAGAAAACTATTTTCATGAACTGCATGTTTTAAATACCACTGTACATTTTACAAGAGAAACAAGTGAGGGAAACTCGCATAAGACGTTTGCTTTCAGTCCAGCTAAATGAAACCCTGAAGCAGCCCGGTATTATTACTATTGGTAGGGTACGATCTTAGCACATTAGGGGGATAAGGTTGAGTAATCCTTTATGCTATTGGCACATTAAGGCATTAGTGAAGTGAGCAGGTTAGAAAGATCTGCCACATTAACACAAGTAATGTATGCCAAGTTGGTAGCTAAATGAAATATGTTCAATGACCTGCGAGAAAAGCATTTAAGCTAAGTTCTGTTGTAAGGCACAAGCTTTTTCTCTTAAATCAACAAAAATGAATGTCAATGCGCATTTCCACTGATTTTAATAGAAAACACGTGTGCCTAAAAGGGACAATAAGCCTAAAATATTGGCAGTTCTTAGAACACAGCAGTTTTTTTTTTTTTGCATTGCAATAAACAAAACGCAAAGCCAATGTAAACTGCAGAAAATGGAGAATAAAGAATTGTGTTTGCAAACAAATGGGCCTTGTACCATTGTTTCTTTATACCATTACATTTTCTGCTGAAACAAGATGACATACTTCTGGTTTACAGAGCAGACACATTGCTTGTATGGATATCCTGTATTAATGGAAATGACTCCTGGTGATCATTGTGGTTTGGGTTGATAATAGGTATAGTACTGAGCTAGATTTCATTTTACAGGAATAAGCAAGGCATGTAAAGAAGAAATTGGGCTTATTTTCAGGGAGGTTTGTGCTGTTATATTACTTAAAACCGCTTACACGGGACACTGAAGATTGTGGCTGTCACTGTAGTAGCGCCAGCACTACAGGGGGGACTGTGCAAGTGGCTTCCCCTCTGCACTCTAACCACTGGGGATACTTGCTTGGCACTGCTGCCATCCAGAGAATGCCTTGTATTTTTTCAAAGATTACAAGGCATTTTGATTGGATGAGGTGGAGGTCACTGTCCCTCCTCTTTACCTCGACCAATCAGAGAATGCTTTGCATTCATTTGAAAAAATACAAGGTGGTCTATGAATGGTGACAATGGCAAGCGAGTGACCCCTGTGGACAATGTGCAGTGGCTTGCATAGAACCTGTGTGGACCAGGAAGATCGTAGACATAGCTGAACTGACTACTACAGTGATTGTCAGCTTCCCCAGTGGCCCCCTCGGGTATGAGCTATGTACGAGGGGGTGCTGATTCGTATTGAGCCTTACCCAGAAAAAATTGATCTAGGAAGCTATAAATTGCAGGGTGTACTGGCCAATTTGTCTATATTCAATGATGTGAAAATGTACTACCTATGATTTTATTGTCTTTGTTTTTCAGGTCCAAGGTGAACACATGGCGGCACCTCCAGAAAAATGAAATGTGGAAGAGCATAGGGCCATAATCAAGTTCCCGTTTCTCCAAGGGAAAGGTGCGAAGTAGATCCATGATGAAAGGTCACAAACTTTGGGAGACAGTGGACTTTCATATGTAACATTGGGTTGTCAATTTTAAAACAGGCTATTTCTGTGTTTGAAAGTGAGAAACCCCATGGAAGGTCTGTTCCTGTTCCTGCAAAAATCTAAAATTTTGGGACCACTTTGCGGCAAGCTTTCTCATTTCCAGGTCGTTGTGGATAATGGCACCGACTCTCGCATGATATTCCCAGATATGTAGCAATACTTTTGGCTGATATTCGATGATCCTCCATGATCATGTCCTAGATGGCTTTCACATTTGCAGGCACAGAGACAGAAACAGGCTTTCTCACTTTCAACACAACGAAATGGCCAGTTTTAAAATGGACAACCCAATGTTGCATATGAAGGGCTGCTGTCGCCAAAAGTTTGACATTTCATCATGGATCTGCTTCACACCTTTCCCTTGGAGAAACAGGAACTTAATTATGGTCCTATGCTCTTCCACATTGAATTTTTCTGGAGGTGCCGCCATGTTCAATTTGAACCTGAAAAACAAAAGAGAAGTTAAAATCATAGGTAGTTTTGCACCATTGATTATAGACAAATTGGCCAGTACACCCTGCAATTTATGGCTTCCTAGATCAATTTCTTCTGGGAAAGGCTCAGTACTTATTAAGCACCCCCTTGTATACTTACATTGGGCCAAGCTGGATAAATTCAGCTATGCAACAAAGATCATAGTTGGAGTTCAGCTTTAAATTATTATTTTATTCCCCAGTATTTTGCCACAGCGGGCCGATGAAAACACCCCGATTGCAGATGGATTCATTTTTCTACTCAAAATTAGGATTAGAGCATCGTAGTAAAATACAAACATGGTTCTTTCATTTAGCAACTAAACCTATGTAACATTTTCCAAAAACTTCAAACTTAAAGGCCTTGTTCACACAGGCTTCATCAAAGTATCCAGACTAGCAGTTAATCCCTGTGGTTAAACTACATTTTTAGCACCACCCCGACCACTCCCCCTTTAGCTGTAGAGGCAGTGGCTAGGGATGTACACATGCCGTGGCAGAATTTATACCCCTTGTCACTTTCAGCGGGTGTAGCGCCCACTGAGCACAATCCATTCAGGTTAATAGAGCCACTCTACTCTACTAGTGCCCCACATCCGTGTGCCATGCTAGAGCGGTGGTTAAAGCAGACAGTGAGGTGTTGATACAACACTTCCTCACCACCTGTCAAATGCTCTCCTAAGAGTGATCTGAATGCAGGTTGCTCTTCAGAGTTTAAAGCATGTCTGATCAAACTAATGTTTTTGAGAAGCTCTGAGCAGTTTTGTTGAAGCCTTTAAATAAAGCTTCTGGTATGGCGATGTTTAACCACTTCAGCCCCAGAAGATTTGGCTGCTCAATGGCCAGGCCATATTTTGCAATTCAGCACTGTGTCGCTTTAATGGACAATTGCGAGGTCGTGCGATGCTATACCCCAACAAAATTGACGTCTTTTTTTTTTCTTTCTTTTGGTGGTATTTGATCACCTTTGCGGGTTTTATTTTTCACGCTATAAACAAAAGAGCGACGATTTTGAAAAAAACAATATCTTTTCATTTTTGCTATAATAAATATCCCAATTTAAAAAAATAAAAAAAATTATATATATATATATATATATATATATATATATATATATATATATATATTTATATTTATATTTGCAATAGGCGTATGTTGTTTGGTTTGCACAAAAGTTATAGCTCCTACAAAATAGGTGATAGATTTATGGCATTTTGATTTTTTTTTACTAATAATGGCGGTGATCAGTGATTTTTTTTTAAATCAGAACTGCGATATTGCGGCGGACACATCTGACTTGACAAATTTTTGAGACCAGTGACAATTTTACAGCAATCAGTGCTGTAAAAATGCACTGATCACTGCCGGTGACATTTATACAGTAAAGGGGTTAACACTAGGGGGCGATCAAGGTGTTAACTGTGTTCCCTCAATGTGTTCTAACTGTGAGGGGGATAGGACTGACTAGGGATGACAGATCGGTGTTCATAATCAGTATGAACACACGATCAGTCTCTTCTCCCCTGAGAGAACCAGGATCTGTGTGTTTACACACACAGATCCCAGTTCTCGCTCTGTCACGAGCGATTGCTGATGCCCAGCGCTCAACGTGCCCGCTGGGCACTCGCATTGGCAGTGAGTCGGAGGCATGTGCGCCCTAGTGTCCAAAGGGCAAAGTGACGCAAGGTAACGTTGTTTTGCCCAGGGGAGCCATCTTACTGAGTTAAACTGCGGCGGCTGGTCCAGAAGTGGTTAACACAGATCTTAAAGTGGTTGTGAACCCCACACATGAAATATGAACAAAGCATATCCCTCTATAGTGTGTTCTTGTCTCAGTTAAGAGCACTAAGTGTCATTTCTGCCTGCTGCCTCGTTCCTTCTATCAGCATGAGTAACTTTCCTGACACCAAGAGAAAAATGGTGACGGGGAGGGATCTCCAGTTGATTGACAGCTTCAGCTCTGTTCATGTGTGTTGTGTGAAGTGGGCGTGTCCCTTCCCTCCAATCAGCTCTCATCACCTATGTAACTTCTGCTCTCCGCCCCCTTGCTTTTTAGAGCTGAGAGATCCTGTGTAAATTCTGCACTTCAAAATGATGTAGGGAAAATACATTGCTATTTACAATAGCCTTCTCTGTACCATGCTGGAACAAATCATTATCAGTTGTAAACTGGATTTGTCCTTACAAAGAGTTAAGCATCGAAGAGCTGGGTTTCTGCATTACTGAGGGGAACTTTGTGTGTCCCTTTATTCAGTAGTGACAGATTGAGTTTCCTCTCATTTCAAAATGATCCTATTCATGTGAATGGGAACACAAATATAGTAGGGTTTTTAATAATAAATAAATAAGTTCACCTTTCATAACATGTTACACAAGTTATTCAGGGTGTAACACGTAACATATTATGAATGCACCGGCCCCTTATACTTGCCCCCCCCCCCCCCCCCCCCCCCGACCCTGCTGTGACAGCAGACTGGGAATATTCTCCCCATGCCTGCTGCAACAATTTAAAAAAACAAAACAAAAAAACAAAAACAAACGCACTCTTCCACCCAGTCGCGTCACTCATTCACAGTCCTCTCTGAATGAAAGGCTACAAGGTGCGGTAGCTGCTTTTTTTTTTCTTTTTTTTTAAAGTGAGCTTATCCTTTAAATGTGATTGCAATGTGGGAGTGCTGGCCATCACTTTAACCACTTAAAAACCGCCCCACGCAGATATACTGCAGCAGGATGGCGCTCCTGAGTGAAATCACGTAGAGGTACACGATTTCGTGCAGTGGGTCTCGGGGGCGTGTGCGACGCCCCGCTCTTGCTGTAATTGGACACAGAGGGAGCCAATTAGCTGGTGCGGTGGTGATCATTCACAGGAGAGGCAGAATGGTGGCCTGCCTATGTAAACAATGCAAACTGCTGTTCTGTGAGGGAGGGAGACGGAGATAGCATTTCTTCAAAGCAGAAACACTGATCTCGGTCTTCCTCCAGTCACAGCATTCCCTCCCCCCAGTTAGCAAGCACTCCCTAGGAGCACACTTAATCCTTGGATTGCCCCTGATGTTAACCCCTTTCCTGTCAGTGTCATTAATACCGTGACAGTGCATATTATTTAGCACTAGATCACTGTATTAGTGTCACTGGTCCCAAAAAGTATCAAAAGTGTCACTTAGGGGCCAATTTGTCCGCTGAAAATTGCTGATCAGCGCCATTACTAGTTAAATAAATAAAAATTCCATAAATATATCCCCTAGTTTGTAGGTGCTATAACTTTTACGCAAACCAATTAATATACACTTATTGGGATTTTTTTCTACCAAAAATATGTAGCAGAGTACATATTGGCTAAAACTGATAAAGAAATTAGTTTTACATTTTTTATTGGATATGCTTTATAGCATAAAGTAAATTTTTTTTATTTTTTTCCAAAATTGTCTTTTTTGTTTATAGTGCAAAAAATAAAAAAAAACGCAGAGGTGATCAAATACCACCAAAAAAAAAGCTCCATTTGTGGGAGGGTTTTGGACCTGAATTTAACTTGGGTACAGCGTCGCATGACCACGCAAAAAAATAAAAAATAAATAAATAAAAAACGGCCTGGTCATGAAGGAGGGTAAACCTCCCAGGGCTGAAGTGGATAAACAAACTAATAGCAGGTATCCTACTAAAGCCTGCTAGTATCTTTAATGATACCCAATTAGTCTCTGTGGAAGCTCACACTACTACAGTGATAGCAGCTGTCTTCCAAGTGCCATGTTGAGAGACTGCCCTTCGGGGTGCCTTGCATTTTTTCATTGAATGAGGTAGGGATAGTGACATCACTGCCTCTACTGTCCACCCCCTCCAATCAGAGAGCATTCATTGAGAAAAATGCAAGGCATTCTCTGAATGGTAGCTGTGACACGCAGAAGTGCAGCAGTACAGCACCCGAAAGATCGGGGCCATCAATGTAATATCTCAGACTACCACAGTGATTTAAGCTTCCTCAAAGTCCGACTGGGTATCGCATAAGCATAATTGCATTGTGCCATGGTAAGTAGGCATAACATACCATCCCTGGAGTTCAGCTTTAAAGGCTTCAAAACAAAGCTGCTTGAAGATGGTCTAACATTTTGGAGAAATCGCTCTTAGGCTGCATTCACACCTGAGCGTAGCGTTTTCAAGCGGTTTTTTGCGGCGTTTACCGCGATTCGCTGCGTTTTTAACGCGTTTTTACCGCGATTTTGTGCAGGGCAAAGGGTCACCAATGTTAAAAGAAGAAAAACGCTCAAATCTGCTCAATTCGAGCGACAAAAAAGGGTCTGGAACTTGTTTGAACTTCAGGCGTTCGGCTTCAGGCGACATGTAGTGGAGATGTGAACCATCTCTATTGAGAATAATAGAATTTTTCCCCTCTAGCGGTTTGTAGCTTCAGGCTTCAAGCTACAAAACGCTCAGGTGTGAATGGGGTCTTAGGCTGTATACTGCTCTTAAACAATCAAAAGCCTGTGTGGACAAGGGGATAGAATAAAGTTGTGATAAAGCACACAGAATATTAACCATCGAAGCTCCAACCCCTCAAGAACGAAAATACAAAGGCCTTCTGAGCATCGCTTTGGATGTGAAGTGCCTATTCTTATAATGCTCATTCTTTCATGGGAAAGATTAGAGAGCAGTTAAACCTCCAACACAAACCAGAAATAAATCTGCACTAGCCTAATTGTTCATAACAAAAAAAAAAAAAAGGAAAGGCCTCTGCCAGTTCCTACCCGGAAGCAGAGCTACGGCATGGATAATTCGATGTTCTGCTGTGTACGTCACACCTGGTTTATAACAGTGGACTGCACATCTGTCAATGCGTTTGCTAGAATTGGAACAGATTCTACAAGCTATGAATGAACACGGACTCTGTACTAAAGTCTTTGGGAAGAGTCCAATATATTATGTTAATTCAAAGGATGCCAAAACAGCTCAGGAGTCATAACAGGAAAATGTCAAGGACGGCTAATGAAATAATACGACTTACACGTCTATTATCAATGCACAAAGTTCACTCAATCCTTTACAACCAGATATTGCAGCCCTTTAATCCCTTTGGCAAAGAAAAAGTTTAAACACAATGCCTAGTAAAAACAGTAAAAACCCAGATGCATAAATAATGCTTGTGTCATGGAAATGGAGAATAAGGATGAACAAAAAATAAAAATCCATTGCTTAACTGTGGACAAACATTATACCAAGGACTAAAAGAAATGTCATTTAACATAAATTACTTACAATATGATATACTGAAAAAAAAAAGACTAAACATTCTTAATTACAATACAAAATCTCTACAATAAAACATCTTTTTTAAAACACATCTGATAAGTGCATCCTTAAGTGCACACGTTGTCATAGCAACTAAATAACGAGCATACAATGAGGAAGGTATATCTTAGAAACTGCAAATCCCTTTAATCCAGACGGTGACCAAATCAAAGATGGTCTTTTTCTGAAAGGGGCAGTCTTACCCACGATAGAGATCTGAAATCAACTCACCAATAGAGGTTTGTGCCAAACTATAAACCCCTCACCTGCTAACTATGATTATTTTGCTCATACAGAATACATCATCCTAATGTATAGAAAGTTCATTGGTATTCTAAAACTCCATTTTAGGGTCAACAAAGGTGGTATTATTTATTGGCATGTCACACATCAAATAACTCAAGTGGGTTCATTTGGTAAGATGCTGCAATGGAGCAATAATGTACAAAAAGCAGTAACCCATTGCAGACTCAACAGCCCATTCACTTTACAGCACTGGGTCTGCACATGTGTGTCTTTAAATGGCCTCCCTGACACCGACAAAAGGTGCATGTAGCTTTTTCTGCAGCATACTGCAATGCACATTACTATGTCTCATTACCACACATGTCCATCAGCAAGGTGAGTTGGGAAACCATTGAGATGGCATCTCAGCACACCCACACCTATTACCAAGTGCATCAATGTGAAGGCCTTTAAAGCCGGTCATGAAGTCTGATCACTGATAGAGTATATAATGACATCTTTAAAACGATTAGTAGATTCAGAAAAAAAATTGCGAAAAATCCAATGCAAATTTTATCTTTCCTGGTTGTCCTCAAAAATGCCCACCTACTAACATTCCTTAAAGCATAAGTTCACCTTTTGTAACAGGTTACGTTACATCCATATTCAGGGAGTTTGGACAGCGAGCGGGGGATCTTCTCCAATGTGCAAAAGAAGATGACCGCACTCCAGATTGCAAAAGATTAAAATTGTATTCCAATAAATTCATGGTAGATAGTAAAGTTATATTCATGGTACACTCACAATACAGACAAGCAGCAGCATGGTTGATGCGTTTTATGAAAACATTTGCTTAAATCATAACCTGGGGGATCTTCTCCCCTGCTCGCTGTCACAATCTAATAAACCGCAGCCATGCAGGGCTCCGCCCATCCGGCTGTGTCACTCATTCTCAATCTTCTGTAAATGTGAAAACTACAAGTACTAACACCTTTGTGGCGGTCTGCTTGTAGGTCTGAATGAACTACCAGGGCAGGGTTAAGCGCTCTAGTAGTTCATCAAGACTTCCTGCTAGAGTGCGACTGCCTGTCCATATCGGAGGTATGGGCAGACAGCTATACAGACAGTCTTGCAGGACCGTTGCATTATACCAAAGAAGTGTGGATTGTGGGTGCAATGCTTAACAGGCTCCTATCAAAAAAATAAAATAAAAATATTTATAATTATATTATATTATAATATAGATATAATTTTTTTTTTTTACCTGCAAAAAAAATTTGCATTTATTTTTGTAAAGGTGAACTTATCCTTCAACGGATCTTTATATATCCCACCATTAGGGATACTCCATAGAAAGGGCAGAGCCACACTAGACTTTACGGAAATAGTGAAGAACTGCACTAGAACTAATCTGCCTCAACCTTTGCATCTACTGTACCGTTTGATGTTCTGTGGCATTGACTAAAAGTAACCTCTGTATTGTGACAGATTAAGGCTGATGTCCATATGAGTGTCAACCAGAAGAAGCTTTCATCATCTCAGTGATATTGCTCCCTTGCTGGTGTGGATAAATGGCAAATCTCTCTTGCTAGCAAGCGATCAACAAGAGAACATCTCACTGGTCCAGCTAGCAAGAGACCAACTCTATAAAGGAGAAAAGTCACTTGATACATTTGCCACCACCAACAGGATCACTTGTGTGACATCAGCCTTATTTTATGCACTAAAAGTATATTAACCTGATATCGCCTTAGTTATGAGTTACTGCAATTTGCACTCATGTTTGCCATGTCTAAAAGAACAAGCCTGCACCACCGTTTACCAGCCAGCATGGATTTTAGACCTGTGCTCAGCACAAGAACGTCTACCATGGCTGCTATGTGACCCAAGGGCTGGGGTGGGGGTAGTATAAGATGCTTCCCATCCAGGTTCCTGAGAGTCTGGACAGGTATCCTGACTGCACGCTCTGCCCTGTTTCCTAACATTACTAG
The DNA here is from genome assembly GCF_037356315.1 of Lithobates pipiens. Taxonomy (NCBI): domain Eukaryota; kingdom Metazoa; phylum Chordata; class Amphibia; order Anura; family Ranidae; genus Lithobates; species Lithobates pipiens. The sequence continues at coordinate 53,837,919 of NW_027507903.1, read as the reverse complement.
CTAGCATGGGTAGACTGCTTGCATTTTAAAGCATCTGCATACAAAGCCATATTGTCACTGTACCTATCACTTTGTACCCTTCCCCGTTCTGGCTGGGAGGAATAGACCAGAATATTTATGTGCCCTGGGTCCAGGGCCCTTTCTGCCCCTGCATATGTTCTTCATAGACAATGAGCACTGAAATAATATCATAAGTTACAAAATAAGATGGAGTACAAACTCTTGAATAGGAAAGCCATTTCCACATGTATAGGAACACAACAGCAGACAAGAACAGAGGACCAAAAATGGCAGTAAAATATAAAGTACTTAGCATTCACACACACAGCCCACAGACACACGCACACACGTACATACATGTCCTCCGTCAGCTACGGACTTCATTATAGCTGTAAATATTTATTTCTTTATACAATAATGTACAGCCGACATTGCCCTTAAATCACTACAGCGCAACATGGATGACAGACCTGCTGATTTATAGACAAAATAAACTAGAGAATGAAAATTGGCTGCTGCACAAAGCAAATAATTGGGTTTAGCTTTAATCTTACACCAGCATTAGATAAGCAAATCCGGAAACAGCAAAACCATTTTTCATTGCTCCAGTTTTTAAGCCCCTAAAAGTCAGCCCTTAAGATAGAAATGTCTTTTAGTATATAGATAAAAAAAAAAAAAAAATGCTTTTGTGTTTTCTAAAAAAATGATGGGTAAAGCAATAATTATATTTTATTCCTGCAGAGAAAATGATTTGGGAGGACATATGATTCCCTTTCTTGTCATGCATGTAACCAGTTGACTTCAGGCTTGGGAGTCGCCTTGCATAACCACAAAATATTCTGATCTTTAAAAAGCCGCTGAGTTATAAGCCTTGTACACAGAATCGGATTTTCGGCAGGGCATTGTATGATGAGACTGTCTAAAATCCAACAGTTAGTACACTCCTTCAGACAATTGTTGTCCTGCCATCCAACAAATATTGGATGGCAGGCTAGTAAATTTTCAGTAGACAACGGTTTGTTGTCAGATTTTCGTATCGTGTGTACACAAGTCCATCACACAAAGGTCCAAAGTACAAAGTACAAACACGCATGCTCGGAATCAATGCTTACCAAACATGATATTAGCAGGAGGAGCCCGATGGGTGGCGCTAAAGAGCTGAAATTCCACGTAGTACTTTACTCCATTCGCGTTTGTTGGCGGACAATTGTGTACCGTTTTTATGCAAGACAAGTTCCTGGCACACGCCCTTGGGACAAAAGTCTGATGCTTTGCGGAAAATCTGATCGTGTGTATGAGGCTTTAGTAAGACAGATGGAAAAGTTTCTCTTTTATTAAATGCTTCTCCATGCATCAGTTCATTCCTGTTTCTATACCAAGGATGTTATATAGCGCCACAAATCTTCTAAGGCCTGACCTTATCTAGGATTAATATTTCTAAACATTTTAATACAAGCACAGAATTGTGTTTTTCTTTTTACTACCGCAGCCTGAAAAGGTTTAGACCTTACAAAGTTTTTTCTAATCAGCTGTAAATTTTTTCCAACTAAGTGGTCAAGATGATGAATTTGGGATCTAAATTTGCTTTAAAGTGAACCTGTGCTTTACCCCTGAAGGTTTGACTGTTGGGACAAAAAAAAAAAAAAGCCCAGTGCCAGCTTTAAAATGTGACATGGAACTTACACAGGTCTAAGGGCCCTCCTTCAACCCTCATGTGACACTGATGGGTGCCCAAGTGGCCAATCAGTAAGCGCCAGCACTGTCAAGAGGCAAGAAGGGGAGTGATTTACATGCTTCCTATACCTGGCAGTATGGGGCATTTCTCTTTGCTGTTGGTTGCTGAAGAACAAGGAAGCATAAAAGGTGTGTACAGGTGGGAGGGAGGCCGTAGAGTAAACCTGTGGCTTTGGCCTGCATGGGCTGAATTGTCTGAGAACATACTGCCTGTTTAATTTTGCCTTGCTTTCACAGATCTTGGATTTCCTCCCCCCACCCAATTCCATTAAGAAAAGTGACCATTCTTAAAGTGGAAGTAAACTCCCCTATCGTTTTCAGCCAAGGAAGCTGCCATCTTTGCCTCTGTTTAATCTTCAACTGTTATGGTGCTGCACATGTGATTCGTTATGACACCAGCCATTGGATGGTTTGATAGTTTGGCTGAGAGCACAGCCAATGTGCAGTTAGCATTCCCAGCATGCCTTTTTTTTTAACTGTTTAAATCCATGGGTTTACTTCCACTTTAATGCCCAGTATTGCCTATAATGATGGAAGAAGTGACAGTTCAAAATTCAACTGAATGGTATTTGCCATTATATCACAAAAGGTCACAATTCAGCATTCACATGGACAAGGTATTTCAGAATGATCACCTCTATGGAGAACCCAGTAAGGCACTAGTGAAACTATTCTTCTGCAACTCAAAAAGATATATAGTTTAAAGTACTGATCCTGAATATCACCCCGCTGGGGGCAAATCACTCCATCTACATTTTGGCCCAGGTTTCCAAAAGCGACAACAGGCAAGATTTAAAGTGCCTGAAACATGAATAAATTTACTGTAGAAATCCGATTTCATCTAACAAACCCATTGGAAAATGTTAAGCAGAAGCTGAAATGTTGCAACAGAAAATACATACAGCGTTCTTATATATATATTCTTATGTACCCAATGATGGGTGGAAAGATTTCCGCTCTTGTGCATTCTCAAATTTCTGGATTTCTATTTCATATAACACAAATGCTGGTTTCAAAACACTTTTGTACACCAATAGCATTTTACTGCATGCTAAATAGATTTTTACTTGAGCGTTTCATTTTTCTTTTAATAAAGGAAAAAAAAAATTCTTCACATTAAATGTGTATTTCTTCTACTCTGATTGTATTCTGTGCCATTCAGTTGACCTGCAATGTGAAACTGCACAGCAGTGAATGGGTCCTTTATACATCTATCTAATCCGGCTAATGAAAGCGGATATACGATTGGCTGCAGTAAGTCCATGTTACGCCAGTAAGAGTAATCTGGACAGAGGGAAATCTTTAGGTTGCCCTTGATGATGTTCTGAAAAGAATTGTGGTTGCAGGAAAGAAATTCGCACCTGGTATGGCCTGCCTAAGCAAGGTGCCTGCACTACCCCTTTAATCATGGACATATTCAATCTTCTTTTAGGGCTTGCCCTGACTGAGCAGGAGTGATAATCACTTACAGTCTTGTACTCTTCACCCCCGATCAGCATGTTTCAGTACTTTTTAAACAACTAGCTGAGAATAAGTATACAGCTTACTAGCTCTGACTGTACTGACCCGACTACTGGCTCCAGGTCAGAACCCCAATGTATTGAAACCAGAGAGCCATGCAACTAGCATAGAAGGTCAACAACACTAGTACGGACAATACCCTTACCAGGAAAATCTGCTTAATCATCCTTGCATGGACCACTTAAATCCTCAAGGGCCCATTGATACTCTTGCACTGTATTAGAACATGAGTGTTAACGTGTTAACACATCAAAAAAGTACACGTAGCATTTTGGCAGTGCACCACAACAAAAGCAAATGCGTTTGTTGCAGTGCACATCTATCAGCAAGGTATGTTGGGGTGCCACCTGTTACTGCAGTGCAATATTGTCAAAGGGCCCTAAAAAGGGAATTTGGATAAAATCGAAAAGCTGTCAGCACAGAAAGTTTTTGAAGGGGCAATTTCAGTAGGGATATCCTCATCTTTATTCTTCTACATAACGAGTAAGAGCCAAACCATGCAACTGAATATGAACTGCACTGCCACTCCACATACACAAGTTTGTTCCAAGTTATTGGATCACCAACAGGCAAAGTTGCATCTTCAAAAATAATTCATCAATGGGGGCTCCCTCATTTCTATACGGCCAACTTTCTTAGGCAAAATGTGGCTAGTTAGACCTATGCATGCCAAGGTGAATCCCTTTGGATAGGCAAAAATCGAGTTTAAGATGAATTTCTTGCTGTTATACTGCAATATATGCATGCTTTGGAGTTCTGAAATTATATCTGAATGTCCTGTCTGGAGGTGCGAGGACTCAGCAGGAGTAAAGCTGGCAGAAATCTCATTGAGCACAACAGGCATGGAGACACAGAGTCATCCTTGGTAGAGCCAGGAAAAAAACTTTGTATTGAGTAGCTCACATAATGAGACAATGCAACACATTTTTTGTCATTTCTTTCCTACAAGAGGGAAGTTCAGACCAGGTTTCTGGGAGATTTTCCAAAATGTTGGAAATTTTCCGGCAGTGAAAGCAATCAATCTTAACTTTGGAAGAGCTTGTCATCACCCCACTATGAGGCGGACTGAATGTCACACCTGGCAGTCGATTCAATCATTCACGGCTAGTCTAAAGCAAAAGTAAAATGGGCAATTTTAATCCTGGACGCTAAATGATTTTGTTTATACTGCAAGCAATCTGCTCATTTACACACTGTGCTAAGGTCACACCTCAGCAAAAAGTCACTGAGCATAAGGCTTCAATCACAAAGACTAGGTTCTCACAGGAGCTGGATGCAAAATGAATGCAGGCTTGTATTACTAATCTGATGTAACACCCAATGTCCTAAAAAATATCCTAAAGAATCACTAGGCCGCTCCAGGATTTTGGTGCCATCTTCAAACTTCAGGAAAGTAGACCTCGTTGTTATAGTAGCCATATAAATTCCATATAAAAGTAGTTTTTTAGATTCAAAGCTTGTTTCTAAAATTGTATAGATGACCAACAACAAAATGAACCTTACCCACCAAAGGAACGGATAACCGAAAGTTGTAACCATTTCTGTAGACAAAGATTAAAAATATATTGTTCCTTTGTTTAAAAAAAATTATATATATTATATATATATCCAACCAATACAAAGCGAAATTCCTTGTTTAGCTGGAGGGGACTAGAGTCTAATAATCAGAAAAATGTAGGATAAAAAAGGTATGATTGCACTGGTACCCTACTGCTCACTTACCAAAACAAAAGTGCAAATTAGTTCTAGCAAATTGGATACAAAACCTAATAAAAAAAAGTTGCCATCTTGGATAAAAAAAAAAAAAAAGGGGTTCTGTTAGCTGTGACATAAACTGCTCTATGTCTTACAGCAGTCAATTCTCAGTTAGATTTTCATAATGCAACCCTAATATTACCATGTGGGATGGTGAACATGCTGACAATCATATATAAAGCAAACACTTATCACTCATACATGTATGAACACATGAATTTTGCATGGCAAATTTATTCATCTAAGATTTCCAATTTTGGGTGCATACTGGAGGGTTCAATCACTTGCTGGTTTGTCATTACTCTCAGAAGATTTTAAATACTCCGCTCTTCCTAAACGCCAGAAAATCACACCCAGAGAGAGAACCTACAGATGTGAACCTAAAACTGAGAATGCTTCTCAGGATGACTTGCCTATAAAAAGGGAATTTGTTACAAGGGCTGTACCCATCACAGCTAAATTTCACAGCCAGAGAGGGAGGCTGCCTAGCCACCTAAAATGTATACAACTGAATATTGCCGTTATCTATATAAAGTCACTGAAGTGGAACTGAAGCCAAATGGTTTCTTGCAAATATTTCTAATTCAGTTGGTCTTGCGATTCGACCTTTGCCAAATTATGGCATGGATTTACTAAAACTAGAGAGTGCAAAATCTGGTGCAGCTCTGCACAGAAACCAAACAGCTTTCAGTTTTTTTTGCTTTTGTTTTTTTTCTAAAGCTTAATTGAACAAGCTGAAGTTAGCCGATTGGCTACCGTGTACAGCTGTACCAGATTCTGAGTGCTCCAGTTTCAGTAAAACAACCTTCTTAAAGTTCACCTACTTTGTCTGATTTCTGGTGCATACACAATTATGGGATTACTACAATAGTAATCTGAAATATTTGAATTGGCATTAATTAAAAAATTACACTCAAAGTTCGGCCGAGTACATAACCAGACTAAACCTTCATATTTTTTCTAATGTTCCACTATAAGCAAATGCCTTTGGACATACATAAAGGTCTGATTGAACACAAATGATACTGTCAGAACAGTCTGTACATTGTAGCCTTTCCATAGAGAATTATTTATCAGCTATCTGATACAATACTCAAATATAGTGCAAACTAATAGGTAATACATTTGATTGTACAGAACACAAGTGTTAAAAGCATTCTTATAAACATGAGCACCCATCGCCTATATTACAGTGAAGAAAGCCATTCTGTATACAAAAACAATATTTTACCTTCCCTGGGAACTCATGATGCTGGAATTACGAGACTCATAGTGCCCCATACCTCAAACATGGCCTACAACTTCATACACATTGATTTGGACAACCAGCGCCTATTTGCAAGGTGTGCAAAAGGACAGGTACACTTTAGGTCGGACAAAAGTGGCTAGCACTAAGGCACTACTTGCTTTATACCTCATTGTCATATAGTTAAATTTTTATAATATAGTATTAGTTCTTAATCTAAATTGGCAGAAGTTCACATACAAATTTAAACCAAAAAAAATAAAAATCAGTAAGTGTTGAGGTCAGTGGTTTTAGATTGTATAGTATGGTAATCCTTTCAAGGTCAATGTTTTTGTCACTGGGTGCTTGAGGTTTTTTGCAATACAAAAATATGTTTGTAAATTGGTTGTTTCTTGGGTAGTTTCCATAAATTGTTTCTTGAAGGGCTGAAAGAAGGGGTAGAAAAAGATAAGGCAATGGCACGTCACCATTAATAATGTAGATATGCAGTTTTTCTAACCAAGTTATTTCACAGAGAATTGTGTGTGCTTATCTACAAAGTAGCAATTACTGGCTTGGTTTAAAGCAGTGTCTCTTCAGATTTCTCTTCAAACCTCCTCCTTCCATAAAAGTTAGTACATCTACTTAATCCGACATTCAAATGTCAAAAGATCCATTAAGTGATTACAACAGCTCTGATCCAAAGGAGAGAAAATGAGCCTTGAACAAAACGATTTGTTCTTGGTTGCTTCATGAAAAAGTTCCTTCTGTTTGTTTACGAAATGAACGAAGTAGCCTGCACCACGATGGGCAGCCTGGATCACAGCTTGTCGGAACGGAAACTGTCCTCTATTGTGGGGTCTGGCAGGACCATGTCAGGGTCACTTAACATGTTCAGACCATCCAAGCTCAAAGGTCCAAGTTTCAGCTCATCATCCAACTGAAATGTATTATCTGTGTCGAAGCCCAGTTCGGAAACTCCCGCAACCGCACTTCCAATGTCCTTCGATAAACTGTGGCTTGTATCGTCTGCAAAACAGAATCAAAGAGAACTATGTCAAAACAAGCTTTGCTGTGTTGGCGAGGCCGAAGAGGGCACATTTATGCACTTCCCCAAAACACAAACATTTCGGATGAACATTTCTCCTTGGATCTAGAAAACCACCCTTAAGCCCATACAATTATCTCTTCACTGTCTTTCTTGCTACCCCTTCTTCCCTCAAGTCATATAAAAATAGCAGTACGCCACATCTTTAAATGTGGCAAAATGCCTTATACCCAATAGCCTTTTATTAGGAGGCAGACCCAGTACTCCACACTTCAGGACTATGCAGAAGAATGTTCATATTTACCCACATTTCATAATATTAATATGAATTTGAAGATGTATTAATAACTAATAATTATTGTCAAGCAATAGTTATTAGGTCTATGAATTTAAGAGTAAAATATGATATAAAATATGTATATTTTAAAGTTGAAATCTAAATGACCTATGTGCTTCATATTGGTACTTTTTTTTTTTAAGACAGTCATAAGCTTACTTGAAGAAAGTTCACTGGGATAGAACTCAGACCGTTCCAGACATCATGTCTACCGATGTAAACATTCTATTATTTTTTTATTTAGGTTAATTACATTGATGTACATCTTGACCAGTGGTCTCCAAACTGCGGCCCTTCCCTGCTTTTGTCCAGCCCTTGGGGCATTGTTCCCCTCCCTGTCAGCAACAGAGGGGCATAGTTCATGCCACCGACACAGACAATGGGGCCCTATTCCTCCCACTAACACCAGTGATGGTGCACTATTCTTCCCATTGATACCAACGATGGGGCGCTATTACCCCCCTCCAATACCAATCTTGGGGCATGGTTTACTCCCTCTGATGCCAGATTTTCTAATCCCATTGGTCACATTGCAGCCCCCCTAAAGTTTTAAGGGCCTTTGTTTAGAAAGTTCTTGACAACCAATCATTATGTAGCACATTAAATCTTTGGTGAAAGATTCTTATATAAAAAGGAGCCTATGTGCCCTCTTTCTTCCAGTGAGTAATGAACTTGCTCCCAGCTTGGTAGCAATAAACCTCCTGCTCTTTTGGGAACTGCATGGTTAAGTTGTCATGTTATTTTTTACATCAATGGGGTAGAAGGGGTCATGAAAGCAGAGGGTTCTTACCACCAAGGATAAACAGGAACAATTCAATGATATCTACTGTGGGTGGATATATTATTCATTTGAAATAGACAAAATAGACCAACTCGACTGAGCTTTTTCTTTTCTGCAATTTTTTTGTTTTGTACTTTTAAACAATTCTAATAAAAAGAGATTATACACACAAAAAAATTATAATTATTAGCAGTATTGTGTATGAGTAGCAATGCTAGCTTGGTTTGATTCTGAATAGAACAGTACCCTAATATTTTCCCTTTTATCTGCATAGTCTGAAAGCACACATCTCCCCTTCCTGAAACAGCTCATGCAGAGCAGGATTTTAGTTGGTTTGTTAGGAATATTATTTATTCTTTAGAGAACAATGCCAGGCAGAGCTACACTTAGGCTGGGTTCACACAGGTCCGGCTGCGGTTTGCAGTCTGGTGTCCTGTGAGTTTGTGTTCACCTGTTCAGGTGCGATTCAGGTGCAAATCTTTTCCTGAATTTGCATCTGAACCAGACCCAAAAACCCACAGGATTCTTTTGAAATTCGCACCACAGCCATCCCGGACATGTGTCAACTGGCTCCATTGAAAGCCAGTCACACTCAGATGTTATACGAATTGACTGCAGTGTAAAATGCACCCAATTCGAATATACATGAACCCAGCCTCAGTTAAAAGTTCACTCACTGCCTGCTTAGTACTTCATCGACATATAGAAAGAAGTGCAAGACCAAAAACTGGATGAAAAAGAGATCAAGATCATTGCTGGCAGTGGCCCCTTAGCCATGCAGCCGGCTCCCTAATATAATTTTTTTCTTTTGAAGCATGTAATTAGAGCCAGGGGCTCTAATAGGCTTCAAAAAAAGGGTGGGCTCGGGTCGAACAGACCCACCCTCCCCAAAAAATTATTATCCTGCACTGAGCCCTGAGGATGAGGTAGTGGCGTTGCCCCTGAAACACGTTGACTGGTTTATAAGACATTTCTTTTTTAGAAAAAAAATAAAAAATATTTGTACTTCATCTGCTTTTTGGCCTGGGACTCATTTCTGTATTTCTAGTTTGAGTTACTGTTGGGTGCCCACTTAGGGAAGCCTTGCTGTGTGGGATCCATCTCTCCAGAGTGATTGAGCCCGTTTGAAATTTTCCTTCATCCAACTACAAGTCTAAGTTCCCACTGCCTCTTTGAGTATGTATTTTTGGAGTGCTTAATAATACACATCACCAAGTCCATCCTAGTCCTTGAAGTACTTTTTGCCAGTGATCTGAGAACCCACTGCTTGTAGAATATAATTCCACTTCAGGCACATGTCCCTCACAAACACTATATAATAATATTTAGTCATAGTCTTTGGAAATCTGAATCAGGACTGGATTCAGGAAATACACTCACCAACGACCTGGGAGGTGCTCTCGATATATTCTTGTTACAGAGGATTAAACAAAACTAGAATGAAGGCAAGGAAGTGAACTTTCTGATAGCTGCATATGTTGCTGGTGCACTCTAGAAAGACTCTGTCAAACAGAAAAATTGCAGAAAACAGGTACACTATATTATCAAAAGTAGTAGACGCCTGCCTTTGTCCGTAGGGTTCAGTATTGAGTTGTCCCACCCTTTGCAGCTATAACAGCTTCAACTTTTCTAGAAAGGCAGCCTACAAGGTTTAGTAGTGTGTCTATGGGAATATTTGACAATTCTTCCAGATGCAAATTTGTGATATCAGGCACTGATGTTGGACAAGAAGTCCTAGCTTGCAGTCTGTGCCCTAATTCATCCCAAAGGTGTTTCATCAGGTTGAAGTCATGTCTCTGTGTACTATGAATAGATTTGGCGCTATACCTATATATGAAAATATATGTTGCCAAAAACTTAACAGTGTGCTAAATTAAAAGTGTTACATCAACCTGGTGTGTAAGTGCCAATGTGCAATAAATAGTTCTAGTATTGAAATAAAAATGTATATAAACTATAAGCGAAAAAGTTCAAAATGTGTGTGTATAGAATATTTGTCGCATTGGTAAATATTTGCCAGCGTGCTGGCTATAAAATATTTTATAGCCAGCACGCTGGCAAATATTTACCAATGCGACAAATATTCTATACACACACATTTTGAACTTTTTCGCTTATAGTTTATATACATTTTTATTTCAATACTAGAACTATTTATTGCACATTGGCACTTACACACCAGGTTGATGTAACACTTTTAATTTAGCACACTGTTAAGTTTTTGGCAACATATATTTTCATATATAGGTATAGCGCCAAATCTATTCATAGTACCCCCCAATCTAACATTCCCCACCCCACCAGGTGGATAGTAATAGAGGCAGCTCTTACCTATTTTTTCCTTCCCCTATTTTTTATTTACCCTATATTTTCCACATAAGTTCCATAGCGCAACCTACTACCTTTATTATGTCTCTGTGTAGGCCATCTCAAGCTCGCTCATTCATGTCCTTATGGACCTTGCTTTGTGCACTGGTGTGCAGTCATGTTGGAAGGGGCCATCTCCAAACTGTTCCCACAAAGTTGGGAGCATGAAATTGTCCAAAATGTCTTGGTATGCTGACACCTTAAGAGTTAACTTCACTTGAACTAAGGGGCCAAGTTCTCTATCCACAAATGTTTTTCTCACTTACAAAGCATCTCTGAACTTGGGAGAAAATGTGACTACTTCAAGAGAGTCTTTCCCTAGCACAGCTCTTTCCATCCTTGCAAGTCATAGCCCTCTCCTCTTCTGGGAAGATATAATTACTCTCTATGCTGGTCCAGCTCCTCTGCCCACACCTCCATATATAACCTTTGATGTACTGTAGCTGCTGGGAGAGAGGCGAAGGGGAATGCTGTCACTTGAGTGACAGTTCTAAGCCCGCTGGGGCTGCTGACATCACATCCAAGATGGAAGCTTACAGCAGCAGTCTTAGGTCTTTTGGATGTTTTCATAAGGGAGGCGTTTAAAAAAATGCATAAAATACATTAAAAGCACATATCTTATGGGTAGATCTTGGTTGAAATGAATGGCCTGGAAACAGGGTCTCTAAGAAGTTTAGTGTAGTTCAGGAAACATTCCAGATAAATGATATTCAAAAGGTCTGCACAAACGTAACAAATGTTCTCTCTACCTTTATTCTATGTTTAAAGAGTAGTTCCAGTCTTCCCCAAACACTGTAGCTGGTGACTTTAATATAAAGACTAGGGTTGCACCGATACTAGTATCGGTGCTGAAACTGAGTATTTGTAAAAGTATCAGAACTCGCAAATGCACCGATACCTGAAACCGATACTTTCAGGCTCGGCTCTTTGAGCAGTCAGTGGGTCTCCCCAGTGTTAAAGTCATCCGGTGATTGGAGCTATTTAAAAAAAAAAAAAAAAAAAAGCCTGTGTTAGCAGGTTTACTACCGCTTTAATAAACATTTCCGGCTGCTTTTTTTTTCTTTAATAGCTCAAAAGCCGCCAGCAATGTTTATTAAAGCAGTAGTAAACCTGCTAACTCAGGCTTTTTTTTTTCTACACATGTAAGGCAAAAGGCATAATGAGCTAGGATGTATCGCATCCTAGCTAATTATGAAATACTTGCCTTAGAACGAGGTGTTGGTATCTCACCTGGTCCATGCCGAGGTAGCTGAACGTTCCCTCGGCGTGTCTTCCGGGTATCGCGGATGAGTAGGAGACTTTTTTTCCGGCAGGGTCCGTCGTCTGCAGGGCTTTCAGCTGAGAATCCCCTGTGCACATGCACCGCTGCAGTCAGTGGCTCATTGCAGGGGGAATATCTCCTAAACTGTACAGGTTTAGGAGATATTTTTTTTTTTACCTACAGGCAAGCCTTATTATAGGCTTACCTGTAGGTAAAAGTTAAAATTTTGACTATACAACCGCTTTAACAATATTGCTCAGCCCTAAAACACTAAAATAAAAATAAACATTGTTTCTTTTTGTATATTTCTATTTCTTCAGCTGCAGCTCAAGGGGCTGAACAAATGTTCCTCTGTTTAACCCATTAATAACCCTTAATTGACTCTAATCAGCCTTAATTAACTCCCTATTCTCTGCCATTTAATTATTTTCCTGCTTTTTTTATTTTGTTCATGTCTATTTTAGAAACGATAAAACAATTAAAACTTTTCTTTTGCTTGCTTTGTTAGCGAATATTTTTACACATATATATTACCATATATTAACATAGATTTACACATTTCACATTGAAAAAGCGCTAAATTATAAAAAAAAAAATCTATTTATTTCATTTGTAAATAACTTTTCAATGCTTTGTACTATTGCTGACAGCTGAAGTTAAAACAAAACAGTTGCGGTAGGCATCGGTAAATTGGTATCGGCAAATACTAAAAAAAAAAAAAAAAAAAAATGGTATCAGTGCATCCCTAATAAGGACACTTACCTGTCCAGGGATCCAGTATTGTCCTCACCCGAGCCGATTCTTCAAACTGCTTCCAGTCTAGGTGTCAGCATCTTAAGAGAAACTGGCATTTTTAGAACGGTCTCGCAGTCTTCTGGGACCTGTGATGTTTTCTAGAAGGCTGCGGGACTGAAATTCCACTCAGATTGCAGCAGAGATCTGACTGAAAATGGGAGCGGGTAACTGTCAAAACCAGATACCTGCTCCCCCCAAAAAATAATTGGCAATAATTGAGGGGGGGGGATGCAAAGGAGCAGAACTTCCACTTTTAGGTGACGTTCCGCTTTAAACACAATCCCTTGCTGCCAGAATTTGGATGCCGTGTGGCGGACTTGTGTACACACGATACGAAAATCTGACAACAGACCGTTGCCCGCCAAAAATTTATTAGCCTGCCATCCAACATTTGTTGGCCAAAAGTTGGACAACAATTGTCTGAAGGAACGTACTAACAGTCAGATTTTAGGCAAACAGTCTCATCATACAATTCCCTGCAGAAAATCCGATCGTGTGTACCAGGCTTTAGAGTGCATTGGGTGCATGATTGACTTTGTGCATGATGTTCTGCACGTGTGACTAATCTACACTAGAGCAGGACTGATGTGAAAAAAGTTTACATTTTATGTGTCCAGTAAGATATCCAAGCTAAATGATTACACACAAGCTTGCCAATGTTCCCCCTCAAAATTAATAATGCAATTTTGTTTTAGTAAATTCAAATTATATTTGTTGCAGTCTCCTTACGTGATATAAAACACGTTTTGCCCAACATCCTGTTTTTCTCATCATTGAAGGATTCATCCACTAATCATGTGAACCAACATCCTGTTTCCTGTGATTGTAGTTTGGTGATTGGTAAGCCAACTGCAGCAGGTCCCCAGTATCACTCACACCATTACTCAGCAACACCTAGATGACTTTATGGCTCTACAGACATTTGATGAACTTATATACAAACAGTATTTACAATTACACATTATCTGGAAATGACCACTTATGGAGTTTAGGTTAACTCTGTATTGTATGTGTTGGCCCACACTAGCACAGATTACATGTTGCTTGTCAAGTTTACAATAAATGTAAGTGCATATCCACAATCTTTCCTTCCATGGTACAATATCCGTTATGGTACGGACTGGAATGGTACCAGCTGATTGGAGAAAAGCCAATGTAGCACCAATATTTTAAAAGGGCCCAAAATACATCCCTGGGAATTACAGACCAGTTAGCCTAACATCAATAGTATGAAAGCTCTTAGAGTGGATAAGGGATTATATACAATATTTCAGAAATGAAAACTGTATCATTAGCAGCAATCAGCATGGATTCGTGAAGAATCGTTCTTGCCAAGCCAACCTATTAACCTTCTATGAGGAGGTGAGTTGCCATCTAGATAAAGGAAGGCCTGTAGACGTGGTGTATCTGGATTCTGCAAAAGCATTTGACACAGTTCCTCATAAGCATTCACTGTACAAAAATGTACCACAGGGTGAGTACACAGATTGAAAACTGGCTACAAAGGTCAGAATGGTCAGGGGTGGGTAGTGGGGTCTCATAGGGTTCCGTGCTGGGACCAATCCTATATAATTTGTTCATAAACGACCTGGAGGATGGGGTAAACAGTTCAATCTCTGTATTTGCAGGGCAATAACTTCTCCGCAGGATGTGGAAACCTTGCAAGAAAATCTGAACAGGGGTGAATGGGGTGGTCAACTACATGGAAAATGAGGTTTAATGTAGAAAAATGTAAAATAATGCATTTGGGTGGCAAAAATATGAATGCAATCTAAAAAAAGGGTCTGGAGTATGTTAGTTATAAAGAAAGGTTGCGAGCACTGAACTTATTCTCTCTGGAGAAGAGATGCTTGAGAGGGAATATGATTTCAATTTACAAATACTGTACTGACAACCCCACAATAGGCATAAAACTTTTTCGCTGAAGGGGGTTTAACAAGATACATGGCCACTCATTAAAATTAGAAGAAAAGAGGTGTAATCTTAACCACTTAAGGACCGAGCCTCTTTTTCAGATTCAGTGTTTACACGTTTAAAACAGTTTTTTTTTGCTAAAAAATTACTTAGAACCCCCAAACATTATATATTGTTTTTTTTCTAACACCCTAGAGAATAAAATGGTGGTCATTGCAATACTTTTTTTCACACCGTATTTGGGCAGCAGTCTTACAAGCACACTTTTTTTTGAAAAAATTATTATAAGTCCTTAGATCTCATATTTGGACTTAAATGCAATAAAAAAAAAAAAAAAAAAAAAAAAGTCATTTGAAAAAAATAACATTGAAAAAAAATGTACCTTTAAAGAGGTATGGGCGGAAGTGATGTTTTGACGTCCCTTCCGCCCTCCTATGGTATAGACGAGTGGGGGCCATCTTAGCCTCACTCGTCTCCATACGCAGCAGAGGAAAGGACCAATCGGCTCCACCACTTCTGCTTCCTGCGGCGGGGGAATGAGGCGGGAGGTGGTAGATAACGGTGATCTCCGCCGCGGAGACCACCATTATCGTTACCACCATTATCGTACACAGGACCGCCTCCTGTAAAGAGGCATATCCTGGTTGTGGCAGCAGCTGCTGCCATTACCGGGATATCCCTCTTCAAAGTACCGACGTATATGTACATGAGGCGGTCCTTAAGTAGTTAAACTACGTAGAGGGTTCTTTACTGTAAGAGTGGCAAGGATGTGGAATTCCCTTCCACAGGCGGTGGTCTCAGCGGGGAGCATCGATAGTTTCAAAAAACTATTAGATAAGCACCTTAACGACTGCAACATACAGGGATATACAATGTAATACTGACATATAATCACACACATAGGTTGGACTTGATGGACTTGTGTCTTTTTTCAACCTCACCTGCTATGTAACTATATTGCTTGCCATCTATTGTCTTCTAATATTACGGTACATGCCAGATCTGAGGTCTGCGGGGAGTTTCGATTTCGGCTTTCTTATGGAGCTTGTAGACACACCTGTGCACTGGAGTACAGGCGCAGGGAGGAGAATTGAATGTAAAAACTATCCAGCACAGTGAAAGGCTGGGCATTGTATAGCAGGACCAAGCCACATCCAAGCCGCTTTTTTGGGGATACTAATCAAAAACTAGGATTTTGTACTCAGCGTAAAATCCTTTTCTCTGCAATTCACCGACCGACACAGCTCCTCTCTGTAACTAAATGGGTTGTTTAGCCTGCCATTAGGAGAACAAGGCAAAATTGTTACACAATACACAGAACTTTTAGTCCCGCCCCAGGGGGCGGACCCTGTGCCAACAAGCCCCCCCGCTGCACCTAGCAGCTTCAGTACGTCAACAAGCAGTATAACGTAGAGAAAAGGAGGGGTGGGTGCTGTGTCGGTCGGTGAATTACAGAGAAAAGGATTTTACGGCGAGTAGAAAAATCCTATTTTCTCTTATATTCACCGACCGACAGCTCCTCTCTGTAACTAAATGGGACATCCCCAAGCAGTGCCAAACGAGGGTGAGAAAAAAACAGCATTAAAACTTCATACACCATGGCAAGTGGGAACTAGTGAAACTAAACCCGCAAAAACAGCATTGTACGGAAAAAACCACCACCATAACCAGGCATTCTCAATAGGAGAACCTTCTTGCGGAAGTAATGCAACAGCGCATTAAACAGTACTGTGTTTTTTTTTTAAAAACCATGAAAAAAACTCAACTGCAATTACACGGCCTCCTGCAAAACTTTGCGGCCAAAACAGGCATCAGCCGATGCACTGACGTCTACCTTGTAGAATTTGGTAAACGTATGGACACACGTCCAGGTCGCCGCCTTACACACCTGAGCGACAGACGCTTGGTGTCGGAAGGCCCAAGACGTTCCAATTGCTCTTGTAGAGTGGACCGTGACTGGAAAGGGGGGCACCTGCCCCTGCAAGGCGTAGGCTTGGACTACAATCTGTCTGATCCACCTGGAAATGGTGTCCGACGAGACCGCCATGCCTTTCTTTGGACCAGCCACCGAAACAAACAGTGAGTCGTCTGATTTCGAAAGGGAGCCGTGACAGACAAGTACTCCTTCAGAGCCCTAACCGCATCGAGAGCGTGAAAGGCCACCTCCTTGGGGTGCTTCGGTTTAGGACACAACGATGGTAATACAATGTCCACATTGATATGAAATGCCGAAACCACCTTTGGTAGAAAGGACGGTTGCGGACAACACCACCTTATCCCTGTGGATGACCAGATAAGGTGACTTACAGGACAAGGCCGCCATTTCCGAAACCCTCCTGGCCAATGTGATGGCCACTAGAAAGACCACCTTCTGTGAAAGGGTCAACATGGGAATCTCCCCGATATTCTCAAACGGTGACTTCTGAAGCGCCGACAACACCAGATTCAAATTCCATGGGGGTAATGGTGGACGCACCAGAGGGACTACATGTCGTACCCCCTGAACAAAGGTACTCACTAACGAGTGAGATGCCAGGGGTCGCTGAAAAAAAGACAGCCAGGGCTGTAATTTTCCTCTTAACGGTGCTCAGCGCCAATTTCTGGTCTACTCCATGCCGAAGAAACAGCAGGATCCTGGATATAGAAAAGGAGCGCGGATGCCATCCTTTCTCCTCACACATGGAGATGTAGGCCTTCCAGGTACAATGGTATATCTTCCATGAAAAAGATTTCCGTGCCCTCAGTATAGTTGGAATCACCGAGTCTGACAGACCCCGGTTCCTCAGCACCTGGCTCTCAATAGCCATGCCATTAAAGCCAGCGATGGTAAAGCAGGGTGAAAGATTGGACCTTGAGATAGGAGGTCCTCTCTCAGTGGCAGTCGACAGGGAGCGTCTGCCACCAGATGCACCAGGTCTGCGTACCAGGGCCGCTGAGGTCAATCTGGGGCAACCAGGATTACTGGAATCCCCTCGGCTTCCACTCTGCGAAGCAGACGTGGCAACAGTTTCAGTGGAGGGAAGGCATAGATGAGCTGGTACTGATCCCACAGAGCCACCATTGCGTCTGATGTGTCTGCCCACGGATCTCTTGTCCTGGACACGAATCTCGGCACCTTCCGATTGAGACGGGAGGCCAAGAGATCTATATCTGGTGTGCCCCATTTCAGGCACAGCAGCTTGAATATCTCCGGATGCAACGCCCATTCTCCTGGGTCCAGCATCTGACAACTCAGATAGTCCGCCTACCAATTTTCCACCCCCGGGATGTAAATGGCTGACAGGGCCGAAACGTGTGGCTCAGCCCACCGAAGTATGTGAGTGACCTCCCGAGCAGCGGCTGAGCTTCTTGTTCCCCCTTGGTGATTTATGTATGACACAGCCGTGGCGTTGTTTGAATCCTGATCGGACGCCCTTGAAGACTCATTGACTAAGTGTGGAAGCACAGCCTGATCGCCCTCAATTTGAGCAGATTGATCGGCAACTTGGATTCCTCCTGCGACCAGAGGCCCTGAGTCGACTGAATCCCCAGCACTCCAGTCCAGCCGGACAGACTGGCGTCCGTAGTGATCACCGTCCATTTCAGAGGAAGGAACGGTTTTCCGGACTGAATCACCGGGGACCTCAACCCCCAGATCAGGGAGTCCCTGACTGGTTGGCTCACCTGGATCTGCCAATCCAGGGACAACGGAGATTTGTCCCATTTTGTCAATATTTCCTTCTGCAGGACTCTGGTGTGGAACTGGGCATAAGGTACTGCCTCGAAGGAGGCTACCATGAGACCCAGTGCATGCAAAAGCAGAGCGACGACCACTTGCGGTTCATCAGTAGATTGACCGCAGGTCTGAGAGTCAGCAATTTGTCTGAGGGGAAAAAAACCCTTGCTTCCCTGGAGTCCAACAGTAACCCCGGGTACTCCAGACGCTGAGTTGGTACAACCACCGACTTGTTTAGGTTCAACAGTCACCCAAATTCTTGCAGGGTCTGCATGGTGATCGCCACATCCTCCTCCAATTCTGAGGCGGAAGATGCTCTCAGGAGATCGTTTAGGTAACCCACGATGGCGATCCCGCGCTGCCTGCCGAGCAACACCAATACTGGAGCCAGTACTTTGGTAAAGACTCGGGGGGCTGATGCCAGGCCAAAAGGAAGAGCCACAAACTGGTAGTGGGCTTCCCCTACTGCCAAACGCAGAAATTTTTGATGCCGAAGGCATATGGGTATGTGCAGGTAAGCATCCTGGATGTCCAAGGATGCCAGGAAGTCCCCTTGATGGAGTGCAGCGACTACTGAGCGAACTGATTCCATTCTGAACCTCTGCACTTTCACAAAGTGATTGAGGGCCTTTAAGTCCAAGATCTGATGTACCCCTTCCTTCTTGGGAATCACAAAGAGATTTGAATAGAACCCCCTAACAGGGCCTCCCGGCGAACCGGGGACGCGGGTATGCTGGAGGGGAAGAATCTGGTTGGCGGTCAAGAGAGAAACTCTATCTTGTAGCCTGTGGAAATCAGATCGCAGAACCATTGATCGGATAACCGGGAGGTCCACCGGGCTGCAAACTCCCAAAGACAACCCCCCACCCGATATGTTGGTGGGGGTTTTTTAACTTCAATGAGCAGTGGAGTTTATGGGCTTTTTTCTGAACGCCAGAAATTCGCGTTCAAAGTGCCATTTTTCACCTCCAAAAAACGACAAATGCCAATAAACGTTCATAAACGCTTATAAACACTCATAAACACGCGTTAATTAGTGTTCGGCATTCTATTTTTTCAATGCATTGTGGGAGTTTGGAATGCACTGTGGGATTTTTGGAGTGTCCTCTGTGTATTTTTATTGAAAACGCTCATAAACGCTAGTACAAAACGCTGTTAGAAAGCACGTTTTTCAACCAGCGTTTTCTATCAGCAATCTAGCGTCCAGAAAAAGCTTTTTTGAGCTTCAGTGTGCATGGAGCCTTATGCCTCGTACACACGTTCCGATTATCGGACCACAAAAGTCGCTTTCGGACAGATCGTGCGATAATCTGATCGTTAGTACGCAGCTTTCGACAGCCGATCGCGACAGTCCGTCCAACCAAATTCGAAGGGACAAACAGGAAAACTTTGGTCGGATGACAGCCCGTCGTACGACAATCGTATAGCCAGTACAGTATGCGTCCGATAAATGTCATTCGACAAACACCACGCATGATCGGAAACGCGAAAATAAACCAGAAGGACACACAGGTCACACGTATTTGACATCATTTAAAATACGTAGCTACGCACGACGGAAGATTGTTCCAGAATCGTACGACAAAAATCTTACACACATTTTGCACTGTTGTATTCGATCTTAGTTGTATGCAACAAAATGTGAACGATCGGTCGTACGATAATCGGAACGTGTGTACGAGGCATTACTGTGGGGCCTTATATAGAGAGGTGAGTGCCTTTCAAGATCATGTCCAATCAACTGAATTTAGCACAGGTGGACTCTAATCAAATTGTAGAAACATCTCAAGGATGATCAGTGGGAACATGATGCAGCTGAGCTCAATTTTCAGTCTCATGGCAAAGGCTGTAAATATTTATGTACATGATATTTTTTCATTTTTTATATTTTTTTTACATTTGCAAAACTTTCAAACTTCTTTCACGTTGTCAATATGGGGTATTTGTAGAATTTTTTGGAAAAAAATGAATTTTATCAATTTTGGAATAAGACTAACATAACAATGTGGAAAAAGTAAAGCGCTGTGAATACTTCCCGGATGCAGTGTACCTCTAAGGGCCGGTTCACACTATTGCGATGCGAGAACCCTGCGAATCAACTGCGGGGTTCCCGCATTGCACCCGGCACGCAAGGCAGTTCACACTGCCATATGCGAACTGCTGGGGAGTGTCATTACATGTTAACTACACCCCCATTACAGCTCGCATATCGCACTGCAAACTGACAGATCGGACATAAATCGAATCGCATATGTGTAAACACACATGCCATCCGATTCTGGTCCGAAATGAAAAAAGGGTCCTTTGCGTGTCTGCACCGAATGCGGTGCGATATCAGCCATAATATCTGTATGGCTGACATTGCACCCACACAGACATCGCATGTAACGTGAACAGCAGTGCACTGCGCATTACATGCAATGTCTGGCATCGCAATAGTGTAAAGCGGGGCTAAAACCCCATACACTACTAATGCTGGCTGGGCTTGTGTTCCACCAGGATTTCGTTTTTAAAGCCTTAGGGCCAGGTTGCACCACATGCAGTCCAGTGAGTTTTATTTTTTTTCTGCATCAAAAAATGCATGGAAAGTAGGTTATATGGTTTCCAATGGCATAGTTCACACCAGAGGAGTTACAGTTCCAGGGCTTTCCAGTTCCAGAAAAAGAAAAGTAAAAATGCTGCATTTTTCCTGCACTGGAACGCGGAAAAAAGCATCAAAAATGCACTGGAAAGCACCAGTCCACACCAAAGAAATGCAGTCCGGATGTGTTCCCAGATGCTTTTCTGCATGCACGTTTTTCATGCGTTCCAGTGCATGTTTACCTTTTTTTCTTAACCTTAAAAATAGGACGTGCGTTTCAGTGCATTTTTTATGCGTTTCCAGTACAGTCCAGTGCAGAAAACATGCAGCATGTTCTACTTTTCCCCCCCCCCCAGAACTGAACGCACTGGTGTGAACGATGCCACTGAAAACCATATGACCTACTATCTATGTGTTTTTGATTAAAAAAAACAAAAACGCACTGGACTGTATGTGGTGTGAACTGGCCCTTACAAAAGATTTGTTTACAAAGTTGTGCGATAGCAGTAAAGCAAATATTCTGTTCTCAATAAGAGCTCACCTGTTAAGATGATGTTGGGAACACTTCCCCCGTAGTTGGAATACAAGTAGCTTGACCGCAACTGGAAGGGGTCCTGGAGGTTTCCATGGCTCCCTCCTAGTCCCATCATGGCTGCCTGGGAGTACTGGAGATTCATATTTGGATCAAAGAAATTGGTGTTGGGTAGAGAATTGCTCGGACTCTCGTACATATCATATGGTTCTTGCTGAAAAGTAAACAGAAATTATAATTCACCATGAAGGCCAGTAAATTATGTTATATAAAAGTTAAATAAAAACATCTCTTTCTATAAACGAGGAGCAAAACATTTAGGCTGGGTTCACACATGTGATGCAGGAAGCAGCACGATTCCTGTGCGGGTTCCCGCATCGCATGTCACTCACAGGCAGTTCACTCTGCCCTCTGCGAACTGCTGCGGGTGTCAATAGAACCAATGCGATCCGATTCCAGTGCGGGCCAAAAAAAAAAAAAAAAAGGATCCTGCACCATTTTGGTGTGAATGCGATTTCAGCCATACAGGTTGTATGTGATCTGCACAGCAATGCGGTGTGAATCACGTGATGTCGGTGTTCGCACCAGTGTGAACCAAGCCCTAACCACTTCAATACTTATGATGTCCTTGGCCGAGTGGGGATATCTGAATGATGCCTGCAGCTACAGGCATCATTCAGATATTCTTTCCAGCTGGCGATTTTGTGCACGATAAGTTCCGCCACTTGATCGTTCTCATAGGTGACAGGAGGTGACACCCCCCGCCAGTGCTTCCGCGGGTTCTACCTTGCCTTCGGGGGCCCGGAGAAAGAATTGGCAGGTGCCGGATGACGACGACCAGTCATCTCAATGACCATCGGAGGTTCCTGGAAGTAAATAGAGCTGCGATCGCGGCTGTCAGCATGAGATCTGTGAATTTTTTTTCTCGATCTAATGCTTTCCAGCCTGGAGGAGAGATGTGGGGTCTTATTGACCCCGAATCTCCCATAAAGAGGACCTGTCACAATAGAGTCCTATTACAAGGGATGTTTACATTCCTTGTAATAGGAATAAAAGTGATCCAAAAAATAAAAATGTAAAAAAAAGTGCAAAAATAAAAAAAATTAAGTAAAATAATAATATATATATTTTTTTAAAACGCCCGTCACCGGTAGCAATTCTAGCACTAGACCTCCTCTGTAACTCTAAACTGGTAACCTGTAAAAATGTCAAAGCGTCGCCTATGGAGATTTCTAAATATCAAAGTTTGGCGCCATTAACGAGTGTGAGCAATTTTAAGGCATGACAGGTTAGGTATCCATTTACTTGGCGTAACATCTTTCACATTATACAAAAAAATTGGGATAACTTTACTGTTTTGTTATTTTTTAATTCATAACACAGTTTTTTCCCCCCAAAAAGGCATTTGAAAAATGATTGCGCAAATACCGTGCAAGATAAAAAGTTGCAATGACCGCCATTTTATTCCCTAGGGTGTCTGCTAAAAAATATATATATATATATATATATATATATATATATATATATATATATATAATGTTTGGGGGTTGCGAGTTATTTTCTAGCAAAAAAAAATTATAATTTTTACACGTAGGAGAGAAGTGCCAGAAAAGGCCCGGTATTGAAGTGGTTAAAGGACAACAAGAACTAATACAATTGACATCATGTGATCACAATCCCTTAATAAACGCTGTTTAAAAGGGTCCTCATACCCCAACACTGCCTGCATGTGAAAGAAAATATAAAGACATCAGGGCCTGTGTGCCCACACATGAACCGGATGTCATCGGTGCCATTTAAAAAAATAAAAATAAAGGTGCAGATGAGAGCTTTGGGGTCTTTTTTACCCCAAATGCCTCCATAAAGGGATTTCGCGTGCCTATTGCCGTCACAAGGGATGTTTACATTCCTTGTGACAGGAATAAAAGTGATAATAAAAAAAAAAAAAAAATCCCAACAGTTAAAAAAAAAAGTAGTAAACGTGATAGATATATATATATATATATATACACACACACACACACACACACATACACATACATATACACACACACGCACACGTGTAGCCTCTTTACCATCTTGCAGTGTCTAATCACGGCTGATCACGATGTAAGCAGGAAGAGCCATTGGTCGGCTTTTCCTCACTCGTGTCTAACAGATGCGAGTAGAGGAGAGTCGATTGGCTACTCTCCTGACGGGGGGGGGGGGGGGGGGGGTCTGTGCCGATTGTTTATCGGCGCAGTCCCCCTTTCGGATGCCTGCCCAGGACCACCAGGCATGCCACCACACTGGACCATCAGGCAGCTGCCAATCAGTGCCCAGGCATCTGCCAATCAGTGCCCAATCAAAATGCCTGCCAGTGCCACCAGTGATACCTATCAGTTAAATCCATCAGTGCCACCTTTTAGTGCCCATCAGTGCTGTATATCAGTACCACCCCTAAGTACCCTTCAGTGCCACCCATCAGTGCAGCCCTTCAGTGCCACCCATCGGTGCAGCTTATCTGTGCCCATCAGTGAAGGAGAAAATTAACTTTTTTACAAAATGTTATAACAAAAACAAAGAAAATCTTTTTTTTTTTTTTTTTTTTAATTTTCATTTTTTTTTTATTTGTTTAGCAAAAAATAAAAACCGCAGAGGTGATCAAATACCACCAAAAGAAAGCTCAATTTGTGGAAAAAAAAAATGATAAAAAATTTAGTCTGGGCACAGTGTAGCATGACCGCGCAATTGTTATTTAAAAAGTGACAGCAATGAAAGCTGAAAATTGGCCTGGGCAGGAAGGTGCAAAAGTGCCCAGTATTGAAGTGGTTAAAATGAAAAAAAAACTAAAATCTGTTGAAATGCATGTTAAATCAGTGAACTAACCTGGTGCCATAGGTACTTTCCTTGTCTATTAGGTTGTTGCTGATCAAGGAAGGCATCAGCAAAGAAGCCACTCAAAGAGTTCTATGGAAAGGAAAACACAAAAATTACTTTGATGATTAACAGGCTACCATTCTGGCCCAGTGGGCTGTCAATTCTTGAACATTTCATTTTCTGACCAAACTCTTAGTGCTTTTGGTGTAAAACAAAACCATAATGCTTAATTTGGCCTACATTTAGCGCAGGCATGCTCAACCCGTGACCTCAAGCCTATAGCAGTTTCGGGTGCAAACCGCTCTTACTGAATGATTGCCGATTCTCCATAATCTTCGCAGAAGTCATACACAAGCTATTATTGTGGCCGGCTCCCTGCTCTTCTCTTTCTTTCCTAACACATAGACATGGGGAGAGGGGGCTTTAGCCGAGTGGATTATATCCAGTGGCATCAATACAGGAGTTCTGAAGATGGATTCTCACAGCTGTGTGAGATGAGCTTGTCGTCATTCTGGGAGCATATTGTGTCATTTTATCTTTGCTTAATAAAGAAATGTATTGCACTACTAGTACTTGCCATTCCCCAGGCTGTTTTTTTTGTTTAGATTGCAACCATCCGTTGAATTGCTAAAACAAGGACTGTGGACAAAGACCCTGAGATAGTAAAGGCTGCAACACTGGTTCAGGGTTTTTTTGACTGGTCACACGTGAACGCGAGAGTAGGATTTAATAGTGATCTGGTAGTACAAAATGTGATTTTTGCAATCACAATGTGATTGTGAACAGTGGGTAAACCTCCACTCTGAATTGTCGTAAAAAAAAAAAAAAAAGATATATATATATATAAGGTTCTAAGTAATTTTTTAGCAAAAATACTGGTTTGCAGTATATAACTTGCACTTCCACGTATTTCTGTGTTTATTGAAAGTCGGCAGTCCCAGTCACCTGTCCCACGCTCCAGCGATGTGACTGCCCAAAGCCGCGCTTCTCTCCTTCTCTCTGTGGCGCCAGCATTGCAAGTGTGGGTAACCAGCTGTGACAGCTTGCGGCTTCACAGCTGGGTGCGCACTGTGCGAGTCACGCTGCATGTTCTGAATGGCCGGGCAAGCTTACCTGCGACATGTTCCAAAAAATTGCAGGGAGGGAGGAGAGAAGAACTTCGTCCTTGGCACAATGGGCAGAAGTTGGAGCTGGGTACCTGTCAAAACTAGGTCCCTGCTCCCCCATCCAAAAAAAAAAATAAGTGACATCCCAAATGTGGCATGTCAGGGGACCAGGAGTGCTTAAAGCAGAAGTTCCATTTTTGGGTGGAACTCTGCTTTAAGTGGTTAAACTGCCCTCATCTACAAACTGAAGCTCATTCCTTTGATCTAAAATAACAAAATTATGCTTTGTTTATAGTGATCTCCCAGCGCTGACAATGTTGTGATAAACTTGGCAGCCTGCCTGTTTTTTTTTTTACATCTGCCAGCTGTGAGCAGAGAACTCTCTGCACTGAATCCAGGAAATGCAGGATGAAGATCGTAAGGGGGGTTGAATCAAGATCACGATTTTATAACAATTAATCGTGCAGCTCTATGCTGTTCAATATAAAACATTGTAATTTCTAAATCATTTCATTTAATTGTGGCCCACGACTGGTTAGCAAACCACTTAAGCGGCCCTCACCAAGGCTTTTATTTCTCAATGAATGGGTGCAGGAACTACCCCTTTCCGATCCACAACTTGTCCCTGCCACCTACCTCCCCACCTCAGAGCATTATTCTCCTCGATTCTGCCCCCTACCCGCCTCCCAGTAACGCCCCCTTTTTGAGACTACAGAACCAAGTATTATTTTGTGGTGCTAAAAAATTTAATGGAATTTGTTAAGGATAACAAGAAAGGCAGTAAAATAGATCCCCTGTAGATGGCAACAAGGAACGCCGCCCCCCCATATACAGTAGACTTCAAATAGCCAGTTTCAATAGACTCCTTCCTCAACAGCAGATCCTTCCCAGCAACGATTGTCCCCCAGCAACATAGGATATATCCCCTTCAGCATCAATTACTTACATTCAGTGCTGGAGGTGTATTTCCTCGCGTTCCAACTGAAAAAAAAGCCCTGGCCCTCAGGCTTCAAAAGACTGAGCATCCCTGATTCAGTCATTCATTCAATTGAGAGAAATTTTTAGATTTCAAAAGAAAGGGTGATACTCTTCTTACATTCTCAATGCTTTACTGCAAAGAACTGTGTATCCGGCTATGCTTACAACCAACCCAAGCTCAGGAAAGGCTGACACAGGATGACAGAAGGACAGAAAGACAGCGGGGTCTAGCAGAACACACTTCCCCATAAATACAATGTTCTATCCAATGCGCTCAGTCCTTTGATCCTTTAGTCTTAACCTTTTTGTTCTAAATCTGACAAAACAATTCACCATCTCAACCATGACAGCATATGAAAAAATAAGGAAAGGCAAGAGGAGAAAAGGAAAAGAAACACAACTCATAGGCTAAATGTAGCAATGCAATGAATGGAGAGGTAAATGTGAGGAAATCAGAACACTGACGGCATCTCGGGTACTATACTCACATTAGCCAAATTGAGATCAAGAGGAGGGCACGGCACAGGTGAGGGAGGCTGTAAATTTTGGGATTCATGAGGATCGTGCATTTGTTGTAGTGGATGCTGGGACTGGTCTTGGTACATAGGATAAGGTGGAGGAGGTTCCTGTGGAGGCAAAGAAAGAGGAATCCTGTCCATAGCAACTCCCTAGAAAATTAGAAATATGAAAATTTAACATGAGAATAGCCAATGGCATCTAGGCAGCAGGTTGTTTCTTGCAAAAGTTCATACTGGAGTGGCTCTATAGTATTGTTTTCTCCAAATGTAGTGAAAATTGTTTTGTTTTGTTTTACTTTTTTTGATATAATAGGGAATGCATAAAATTCCTGTGAGGCCTTTTGTTTTGCTGTCCATGTCCCACTGATTTCTGTACACTTCTATACACTTCCTCTTCTGTAGTCACTACAGGAAGTAGCAGGAAACCTCTGCATATGAAGCTTAAATCCCCTCTAAAGAAAGCCATAGTTTGTGCAATGAAAGGAAATCGCATGAATCCCTCTCGCTGTGCTATTGTATTCTGACAGCAGGAAGTCTCCCCGCCCTCAGAATACAATGATCATTGCTGGTGGCTATAGCTGCCGGCAGTGATCACACAAAATTAAATCCAACAGGCTGGTTGAACAAGCCGGCCCATAGATGTATTGATGTTAGTCTGGTTCAGCAAGATTTTCAATTTGTCTATGGCCGGCTCTAGATAGTGGTCACGAGTATGTCCCCATTTGAATATTTCCCCTCATCACCTGTTCTGGTGACAACCTGGAAAGGTTTATATTTCCTACTACCTTATACCTGCATGATAATGTCACCAGGACACAGTGTTGGTGAATCTCCTTAGTGAGGACACTGATCTAGGTTCTAACCATTCTCTACCATTTAAGAAAAAAAGACTATAGCTACACCTCAGATGCCCACAAAGATACAGTCTATGAAAACTGTGTGGGAGGGGTTATCCCTATTGTTCCTACTGAGTGTGATAAATTCCTTGGCAGTCTAAAGCTGGCTTTACACTCATAGATTTATTTCAGCCTGCAGGCTGAACTAAATCTATCAGTACATAAAGTAGATGGACCCAATCTTCTGCTGTGACCATTTTATTCTGACAGCTAGTGCTACTGGCTGTCAGAATACTTGAACCATGCCTGCATCTGATTGGATGTAGCTGCAGTTCAGCCAACGATTCTTTGCCCAGTTCCATCATTTTTAAATTGAAGGACATCAGGTGGAGTGGTGCCTTCAGAGGCACCCACTGATTGACTTTCGGCTGGTTTGTTAGGAGTGTATCTTCAGCTTCAGTTGGAATATTTCCCTCACCCAGAGACAAACCACAGCCATGATGTTTGTAATCATGCCCGAGTCATCAAGGAACAGAAAATAACGTATTATTGGTTAACCTGCTTTATAACAGGGATGTCTAACCTGCTGCCCAAGACGGCTTTATAACAGGGATGTCCAATTTGTGGCCCGAGATGGCTTTACAACAGGGGTGTCCAACCTGCGGCCCAAGACGGCAGCCCAACTAAATTTATTTTATTTTTGTAAAAATGCATTTACACTTAGCGGCCCGAAGAAATATTTGACAGTGTGCCTTTACTAGACTTTTATAAGTTTTACCTTCCCAAAGAAAAATCTCCACTCTTCACAATCACTCCTTATTCATGTCATCAGGCAGTACCTATATTTGTGAGCAACTATTTTCAAGGATTAAAGAGGAAGTAAACCCTAATGGGTTTACTTCCTCTTTGATTCCCTGCAAAGGTAAAGCATAATGGACTACTATGCATCGAAGTTACCGCTGTCCCCTTGTGTACGGAGCCTCCATCTTCTTGGTGGGTCTCGCTGCTCTGGCGCTGTCATTCAACGGCGCCGCGATGACATCACTCCCGCGCATGCGCACGGGAGCCGCCACTCGTGGCATATCGCCGTTAACAGCGGCACGTTCAGTGCGCCTAGACATCGGTGCCTGTCTTTTTGTAAATATCTCCTAAACCGTGTAGGTTTAGGAGATATTTCTTGGACCTACAGGTAAGCCTTAATCTAGGCTTACCTGTAGGTCAAAGTGGTTTGCAACGGTTTACAACCACTTTAAGCACAGGAAGGGCAAAATTAGAACCAAAATATCTGATGAGCACCTTGGGAATTGATTGAGACTTGTTACTTCAACCATAGAACCAGATATTGTTGTGTTCATGTATCAAAAACAGTGTCAAATATCGCACTATTTTTAGGTTGCCCCATTTTACTTTTATAATAATAATAATAAAAAAAAGGAAGTTATATTACTCAGATAGGAACATTATCTATATCAGCGATTGTTAACTTGTAAAATGCCTAACTTTTTCTGCTCATCGGCTATCCTTATTGTTCGTGTGTTTTATGTGCTGCCCAAGACAATTCCTCTTCTTCCAATGTGGCCAGGAAGGTCAAAAGTTTGGACACCCCTGGTTTATATTAAAATGCAGTTGGAAAAGCAAATACTACTACTACTAATACATCTGAATGTATAGATCCCGACCAGAATAAACTCAATTTAATTTAATTCAATCACACGTTTTTAGTATTAAACAGCAGAGCTGCTGCGAAAAGGGGGGCCCCTCTATACAGCCACAGAAAGTCCATAAGTGAAAACCCCCACAGGCCACAAACACAATCTTTTATCATTTTAAACCAGCTACACACAAGATTGCCTGCTGAAACTTTACCTGAGAGCTTGCCATGCTCATGGGGCTGGTAGGTGAAAACTGGCCACTAACACATCGGCTTGGATCGCTGCCTGGCGTCAAGGTGAGAGGGCTGACAGGAGTGTGCCTTCGTCTTGGGGAACTGCCAAGAGCAGCTGTTGGAAGAGAAGGGTTGCTAAGGGAGGCCAGACGAAGAGACGGGTGAAGCGATGTGTTGGATCGGCCAGATGGCGGACCATGGTTGTTTACAGAAGAGGCAAGTGAGGTGTTGTTCATTGTTCCTTGAATGGGTTGATTGCTCCGTGTGTTCTGCAAACCTATAAAAAAAAAAAAAAAAGTGAGTGAAGCCAATACAACGTTTGCTTTTCTATCAAGGTAACATAGAAGAGTATGCTGGCATCTCCTTAGATCATAGGCACAGAGCCAGGATGAAGAAACTCAACACCTGAAAAGAAGATTAGCAATGAAAGCACCGCTGTAATTGTCAATTCATCCAACTATCCCTTCGCCAGAAGAAATACGTTTGAGGTTTTAAGAGCCCCTGCACCTGTTATAAGTCAATAAATGTCTATCTTAGAGTAATCTTACAGATTATTACTGAAGTTTTATGTACCAATGAAATTCAGTAAACCAACCAAGTGATTTATCCTGGCCCTTCTGACTTTTCTACAGACAAACCCCTATTCACAGCCATATAATGGCAGCATTATCAGAACGGCTTCATGGAACTTGAACTTGCATTTTTAAGTCAAAGAGAGTGGGATGTAGGGTACAAAGACCCCATTGAAAGGAAAAAAAAAAAAAAAAAAGATTTCCATGTGCTTTTCTTCTTCTTATTTTTTCTGGCTCACCACTTACCCTAGTTTTAGCTCAGCCCTGGTACTTGCCAGTCTGTGTCACATGCACCGTATCTTATTAACCTTTCATTTTCAGCTGAGCTGAACAGTACCAGGAGGGAAGAAGTGGCATTACTTTACAGGAAAATTCACCAATGCAAAGCAAATTATCCAACAGCAATGTAGCAATCTTTTCTGGAGATTACCTAGCATTAGAATTATGCTATATCTTATCTACTTTGTCGCCTTTCAAGTAAAGTTTTATCCTTGGTGCCAGTGCTATTTTGGTGTTTTCATCTTACTCCATGGACAAAAACCGCCAAACAGGAGGCGACTAGCGGTGGGTAACACTCAAATCCGCCCCCCCAACTAAGGGTCCACCGATTATCTGTGCGGCCGATATACATTTTTTTTGAAGCATCGATATCGGTCACAAACTTACCAATGTTACCGATATTGCTTCAAGGGGTTGTGCCTGGGTTATTCATGCAGCTGCCAACATCATCCCGGGACCGTTCTTTAGAGCGAACGGTCAGATGTCTTGTAACAACAACCGATGTGGCTCAGCAGACGCTTGGCTGTTAGTTCAAGCTGCCGGAGGGAACGTCTTCCCCCCTTCCTGAAACCGGGAGGCCCGAGCAACCAAAGACCCGGATCTAGTAACCTGGAAGCGATGTCATGACCCTACATCCATATTACTGGCACCCTAAAGGCACCAGTTTTAAAAAATAGAAAGTATGCAAAAACGTTGATCTTGACATTTTGAATACTTTCAAGTGCAGATGAGGGGGTTTGGGGTATAGATTATAGACCCCAGATCCCTCCATAAAGAGTACCTGTCACATGCCTATTACTGTCACAAGGGATGTTTATATTCCTTGTGACAACAATAAAAGTGATAAAAAATTTTTTTAAAAGAGGACAGTGTAAAAATAAAAAAAGTTTAAATCTACAGACTATCGGCACTTGATATCGGCTATTGGCTTGAATGGCAGCCAAAAAACTGGTATCGGTCCTTAAAAAACGATATCGGTCGACCCCAACCCACAACCCTCTTTGGCTTCGGATTGGGTGTTCCTCATTGCTACATTTAAAGTACGGTATATGTAAACCTTCACCTTATTAAATAATCCATTCAGTTTAAAATAGAACTGAATGGCAAACACATGTATGTGTGTGCGTTATATCACCTCAGCTGCATAAGGTGCTCAGAGAGTTAGGGGAAAAAGAAGCTGCAGCACACTGGTCTTCCCAAGGAGTGGGTGGGCGTGTCAGCACAAGTCTGATCATTGAAGGAGAGCAGGCTGAGTTCTCAGCACAGCTAGAAAACGGACTACACTGTGCTCTCATGATCAGCATGGTCCGTTTTTAAGGGGAAATCAGAGGGATCTATCTTTTGATGTGTCACTGGATCAAACATTGGCATGGCAGCATTTGAGGATGTTTATTTTGGCTATGAAAACCTTGATTGGTGGAACAGAGTGTGGACAGCAGTGTCATGCTTTCTTTCCTAGAAACCACTTCTCAGCCAGCAACTAGTGGCCAAAAAACAAAAGTCAAAAAAGTACATCTTAACCAAGCAGATGGAGGAACAGGCCAAAAGTCCCAAAAGAGGGACGCTGTGCAGTTGTCGACAATAACAGAGCACACAGAGGAGACGTGGTTGATCCCTGCAGCTGTGAGTTTGGATGCTGCACAATGTGAGGGCCTACATTTGACAACACTATTTATTGGGGATCAGAGTTGGAACAGTAAGTATCTTTTGTACAAGTTACTGGGGGTAAATGAGCGCCGATATTCTTATGTGGGACTGACAGTAAACGGACGAGTTCCTCCGCACTACACAGACAGAGCTCCACATTCTTCCTGTTCCCTAGACGTCTGTTGCCATTCTAATAAGATATGTGTGTTTCATTGAAAGCGGCATGATCTATATAGCCACTACTGGAATAAATCCTCCATAACCTTGTTTCATATTTCTTTTCGGAACACAAAATGTGAGATGCTAACTGACCTTACAAATAATGTTCATTGCCAATTGCCATTCTCCATGCTGTGGTGGGAACAAGTTACTCAAAATATGCAAAAAAAGCAGCATGGTTGAACAGCAGTGCTGGCGATAATGATGGGGGGGGGGGGAGAGCTGTCAATCATTTTAGCTCCATCAGTGCACACAGAAAAAGACGTGACAAAGTGCTACATGCTCATAGTACCCTGAAAAATCTTTACGCAGGTGAGCCAGTTATGTGAAAAGCCCACAGACAATGAGATCCTCTTAGATCCAGCAAAATAAAAAAAAGTAGTGTACCGGCAAGTTCGTGGCCGGTTGCAGTCCACGTTGTGTGGCTTGTTATAATATGTATTGTATAAAAAAATAAGAAATTAAAAAAAAAGTGCAATATTTCAACTGGGTTTAAATTTAGCCAATCTCTGTATTAATGCCTTTAACCAACTGAAAAATTTTTTTTTGAATCAAAGCAAAAAAAGCCATTACAAAAAAAGAAAAAAAAAATAGCCTAAAGAGTTCAAGTCTGGTAGCCTTATAGTTCTATTTAGGAATTGTCTGTACATCACTGACCTTGAGAGTTACTGATGCCCAGGTGAGTCATAGCAGCAGGTAGCCCACTCGTGCTGTTTTCCGTGCCTAAGCTCCCATATGCCGTGTCATCTGGGTCCAGGGGAGTGGGCAACGGAGAGGGGAAATGGAGGTTTGTAAGGTCTGGCAGTGAACCACCTGTGTTTAGATTCCCCTGGAAATGTGAGAGGCCTGCGTTCTGATCAGAAGATGGAAACACTCTGTAGGTGAAAAGAGGATATGCAAATTGATCAATTCTACTTGTCATATTAGCAATATTGATACTAAATTGGTTACAGTAGAAAACTATGTGAATAAATCTAATCTCATAAGAATAAGTAAATAATCATGGATAGACCTAAAGTGTATACAGTACACAAAAATTGGTGTACATACAAAAGTGATCAAATTATAGTTTACATATAATTGCGCTGATCACTTTTTTATCTACAGTAGAAAACTGTTTAAACTATAAGTTACCTATATTATAGTGGAAGTCTAGGCTATTGCTAACAGGCGGTATGGTGCAGCTAGCAGTGGTAGAATTTCAGTTTAGCTTTATTCCGCAATCATACTGACATTAAAAGTAGTAGTCCAGGCTATCACTAACCTTCTCCCACCCCCTTCTAAATCCTATTCCAACTACCTTGTACGAGTAAAGAGCCTGTACAAGCGCTCCTACTAGCAAGCGTTAGAGGAGCTGGAAGCACTGGCGGGAGATCCCCAGAAGAGGAAGATCAGGGCTGTTCTGTGAAAAACCATTGCATTCTATCCATGAAATACAAACCCTTTTATCTGCCCATCCCTACTTCCTGCATTTGCTGAAAGGAAACCCTGCCATGTGAGCGATATGGAGGCTGCCATTGCTAACTTCTCATTTTTAAAATGTTCATTATCTGGCTATCCTGCTGCTGCCTCAGCTTCAACATTGTCAGAAACACTGACCCACAGCAATTGAAGAAATGAGGAATAACCGCTCACCCATTTGTTGCATACATTACACAGACTTCTCATATTATAATATAGTAAAACCTTGGATTGTGAGCATAATTTGTTCCAGAAACATACTTGTAACCCAAAGAACTTGTATATCAAAGCAAATTTCCCCATAAGAAATAATGGAAACTGAAAGGACACAACCATTTATTCATAGGCCTTCAGTTTATAGTCCATATAAAAAGATTATAGCAATGTGATAGATTGTGTAACCTTAACCACTTGCCGCCCGCCCTATAGAAAATAGACGGCGGCAAAGTGGTGTCATAATCCTGACCGGACGTCATATGATCGTTGTTGCGGGGTGTCAGTCTGACGGAGACTCTTTACCACGTGATCAGCCGTGTCCAATCACGGCTGATCACAGTGTAAATAGGAAAAGCCGGTGATCGGCTTTTCCTCACTCGCGTCTGTCAGACGCTAGTAGAGGAGAGCCGATCGGCTGCTCCTCTGACAGGGGGGGGTCTGTGCTGATCGATTATCAGCACAGCCCCCCCGAGGATGCCCACACTGGACCACCAGGGATGCCACTAGACCACCAGGGATGCCAAGGACAAGGTATGTCACCCTAGACCACCAGGGATTGCAATCAGTGCCACAATGGATGCCAATCAGTGCCCATAATGGATGCCAATCAGTGCCCACAATGGGCATCACTGATTGGCATGCATTATTGATTGGCACCCATTAGTATAATATATTATAATACAATGCCGCCTATCAGTTCCCATCTGTGCCGCCTATCAGTGCCTACCCATGCCCACCTGTGCCGCCTACCCATGCCCACCTGTGCCGCCTAACCCATGCCCACCTGTGCCGCCTAACCCATGCCCACCTGTGCCGCCTAACCCATGCCCACCTGTGCCGCCTAACCCATGCCCATCCATGCCAATCCGTGCCAATTTGTGCCACCTATCAGTGCCCATCCGTGTCGCCCATCAGTGCCACCCATCAGTGCCGCCCATCAGTGCCACATATCGGTGTCCATCAATGCCACCTCATCAGTGCCACTTCATTGGTGCCACCTCATCAGTGCCCATCAGTGCCGCCTTATCATTGCCCATCAGTGTAACCCCATCAGTGCCCATCAGTGAAGGAGAAAACTTACTTATTTGCAAAGTTTTGAAACTGAAACAAAAAAAAACTTTTTTTTTTTTCAAAATTTTCGGAATTTTTTTTTTGGTTAGCAAAAAATAGAAACCGCAGAGGTGATCAAATACCACCAAAAGAAAGCTCTATTTGTGGGAAAAAAATGATAAAAATTTCATTTGGGTACAGTGTAGCATGACCGCGCAATTGTCATTCAAAGTGCGACAGCGCTGAAAGCTCAAAATTGGTCTGGGCAGGAAGGTGTTTAAGTGCCCTGTATTGAAGTGGTTAAAATCTCCATCCACAAATGGAAGCCTCCACAAGGGGATTATGCCGCGTACACACGACCAGACTTTTCAAGGGATTAAGTCTGACAGACTTTCGACGGAGTTCTGACGGAGTTCCGACAGAGTTCTGACGGACTTTTCGAATGAGCGGACTTGGCCACACACAATCACACCAAACTCCGACGGATTCGAATGCGATGACGTACGACTGGACTCGAATAAGGAAGTTCATAGCCAGTAGCCAATAGCTGCCCTAGCGTCGGTTTTAGTCCGTCGGAATAGCATACACACGAGCGAATTTTTCGGTAGGAACTGGGTCCGGCAGAGTTCTGGCGGAAAAATTTGAAGCATGTTCCATTTCTAAAGTCTGTCAGACTTTTGCGAATCAAAAGTCCGTTGCAGCCCACACACGATCGAATAGTCTGCCGGAATCATTCCGTCAGACTTTGGATGTTGAAAAGTCCGCTCGTGTGTACGGGGCTTTAGAAGTAAAATCCAGCAGGAGCTACAGAGTAAAAAAGAGAAGAGAGGCGCCTCTAATTGTAGCAATATGGCTACATTTAATGAAAGTACAACGTTTAGCAACTCACATGACACATATGTAGGTATCTGGGGTAAAGCTGTCCACATAGACCATACCTCGCACCGGCGGCTCTCACCGCTGTCAGTATGCAATCGTGAGCGTAAAGCGAGGCTTGGCTCGTGGAGCGCAGAGTGGAAGGGATGATGTCGATGGCGGTGAGGAG
This sequence comes from Lithobates pipiens, assembly GCF_037356315.1. Taxonomy (NCBI): domain Eukaryota; kingdom Metazoa; phylum Chordata; class Amphibia; order Anura; family Ranidae; genus Lithobates; species Lithobates pipiens. Next base: position 53,801,682 of record NW_027507903.1, on the reverse strand, counting down.
GATGATCTATGTGGACAGCTTTACCCCGGATGCCTGCATACTTAGATGTGCCTGTTTTAATCATCAACCATGTGCGTTTGCTAAATGTCGTTCCTTCATTAAAGCGGAGTTCCGCCTAAAATAAATAAAATTAAAAGCCAGCAGCTACAAATACTGCAGCTGCTGACTTTTAAAATAAGGACACGTACGCACTGTCCTCACCTGAAGCCGACCTGTCCCTCTGCTCCAGGTGAAGGCCCCGGCATTGCTAGTAAGGGAATCGGGAAGTGAAGCCTGGACAGCGGAAGTTCAACTTTTTACATTTAAATGTAACCATATTTCTACCCTTCGAGGCAACTCTCTTCTCTTTTATTCCTAGTTGTGACATGACGCAACTCTTATATCAAGACACTGCTTATATATCAAGTCAAAATTTATTAAACAATTTAGCTTGTCTTGCAAAACACTCTCAAACCAAGGTTTTACAGTTATACATGGCTGTACGTGTATAGCAGGGAGCATTGCATAAAAATAAATAAAAAAGGAGAGCCTTCAATACATACTTGATTCCAGGAACTTCACAAGACCGGGGACGAGATGTCATAGACTGGACCTATATACCGCACACAACAGAAAATAATTCAGCTTTCAGCCAGCACCCAGAAAAGTTTCAAAATGGATAAAACATTAAACTGGATCTGTAGTTACATTTTTAAACTCGGATAACTGATTTGTCCAGATGGATTGGAAATAAATATTGCTCTACACTCTGCAGTGAGTGATCAGTTGCAGGATGGGAATGGCTTCTAGACATTGATACTCTTACCTACCCAGATATGTGAGGGATCAAAATGATCGCCTTACATGAATCCTTGATCCTTTAAACTTGGAAACTACACGTGTCCCTGTGGATCTATAGGGATAATCCACATTAGATTTGAATTGACTACATAATCAAGTGGGATACACACATATGTATACAAAAAAAAAAAAAATTATATATATATATATATATATATATATTTTTTTTTTTTTTTTTTTATTATATATATTTTTTAAGAAATTGCCATCAAGGTGTCAGCTGTATATCGAGTGCTTTTTACCATGAAGGGCTTTTTTGTGGGATCCTCTCCATTTCCTTAAATCCAGCAGGTGGGATTTACTGTGGGTCCCTTTGGCCCTTCTGCACACTTTCCGTATAGATCACCACCTGGAAACCATCCTATTCCCATTTTAATTGGCTCTGGTTACACAAAATATTCCAATTTAAAGAGGTCTTCATCCCCTTGAGGAATATCAGGACAGAATACGATCGAAACGCGTTGGAATTTTCTGAGCGGTAGCATCCAGTACTGAGAAATGCACTTTGCAATTCTGACTATATGCATATGCAACATTGTCATCTCTTTTGTTTTGAATATCATTCATACCAGAGCCAACGTAGTTTTTAATGCATGTCCCATATATATCTGTACGCAATAAAGAGAACTTTTTTGATATATTTGATCCAATTAAAAATTTTTTTAGCTGCCTATAGGCCTTTGGGAACATTTTAATTTCAACTTTATAAATAAAATAAAATAAATAAAATAAAAAAAGTGCAGGCTGCATGACCAAAATCCTAGGCATTGCCTTATTTACTGCAAAGTCCTGACTGTCCTAGAAAGAATGTCCTGTCTATAACATCTCAAGGCGAGGGGACTTTCTGGAAGTCAGTGAGTTGCATGCTATGGACAGAAAGAACTACTGCTTTACAAGAAGCATGAAGGAGGCCATCCCTATCAAACTGAAACAGCCATCCCTAAACAAGGATGAGGACTATAACCCCTTCACTGCCAAAGTTATGCCAGAACAGAAACATTTACAACTGGCCAGCGCAAGTTCACATTCACACTTGCAAATAAATAGTCCCAACATCAATCACATGTGAAAACACCAGTAGGGGTTCCTGGTGGTTAACTGCTGAAGACAGCCCCATTAAAGGCTATAGGAGGCTGCCGGCTCCCGCAGCTAATCGCAGCTGCTCGCATACATCCTGTGCCAATCACTTACAGGTGATCACTCTACAAGTAATTACATGAGAGTGGCCACAATGAGCTGCAGGAGCAGGCAGATACTTTTTTCCCCAAAGAGGCTGCCTTCTGCAGCTAAAAATCGACAGAAACCCTCGCTGGGGTTCTTGCAGGTAATCAGTGTTGGCCCATTCACAAGTGTTAAAGCAACATTTTTACCAACAACAACTTAATAAAAATGATGTTCTATGGCAGGCTCTCTCAACCTTTTAGCCATAGAGGAACCCCAGAAATAATGTTCAGGTCTCGAAGAACACTTCTAAAACCAATTCATTAGGGGTCAATAGGAAGAATGTTCCCCTTAAAGTGGTGCTCAGAATGCCACCCTTAAAGGCAGCTAAAAAGATATTTTGTGTCGTGCTGCTGGCTATGCCAAGTGATGTTGAATCTTGAACTCTGTACGCACCAGCAAAAAGGTGGTTCATCGGCCACAGCTCAAGGAACCCTTAGAAACCTCTGGAGGAACCCTGGTTGAGAATTGCTGTTCTATGGCAAGGAACATATATTCCACATTCATAATTAAGTTACCAAAATTAGTGTTTGCTGAAAACTGCCTCCAGCATCATTCCTGTTTCTTCTTGCTGCAGGCTGCAATTTTTCTAAAGCCCAGAGTCACTGAGCAGCAGTAAATCTTTAGGCTGTCAGCAGATCGGCCTCTAAGGGCTCTGATGTTCAATACAATACCAAAAATGGAGAGCATCTGTGGATGTGCAGAGCAGGGCGAGATAGTTTATTATTGGATTTTAAATGGCATAGGTACTTAGGGCCAGCTTGATGTAATCTAGCAGGAATTAATTTTCTGAATAAACTTCCACTTTAAAGTGGCTGTTCCCCCACAGAGAGCCGCTTTCCATGGGGGCATTTATGCAGGCGCGCTCCCGAGTCATGCTGCTGCGTCCATTGACAGACAGCAGGACTCGGCCCCACCCCCTTGTCACTGGATTTAATTGACAGCAGCGGGAGCCAGTGGCTCTGCAGCACAGGTGGTTTTTCACCTTAATGCATAGAATTGTGAGGGTTTACAACCCCTTTAAACCTTACGTCCTGGAATTCCAGTTTCTGCTTTAAAAAGATTGTAAAGGTTCCTTTTTTTTTTAAACAACAAACATGTTATACTTACCTCCACTATGCAGTTTGTTTTGCATAGAGTGGCCCCGAACATCCTCTTCTGGGGTCCCTCGGCAGCTCTCACGGCTCCTCCTCACTTCAGAAAACCCCCTAGGAGAAGCGCTCTCCTGGGGGGTTACCTTGCAGGTGCGCTCCAGAGTCCAGCATTTGTGCCCATAGACACGAATAGCCCACGTCATTGGATTTGATTGACAGCAGCAGGAGCAAATGGCTGCACTGTTATCAATCTATCCAATCAAGAGCTGAGAACCCCGGGTAAAGGAAGAGAGCATCTCCACCAGGTGAAATTCCAGGGCTCAGGTAAGTAAAATGGGAGGTGGCTGGGGGGTCGGTGACTGCCAGGTTTTTTTTCACCTTAATGATAGCTCATGATCACTTCATCAGACATAAATTTAAAGTAGCATTGTCCCTGTAACTCTGTTGAATAAATTAATAGCTATAATCAGTGGCTGTCAGACACGCTCCCTCTGCCACCCCACGCTGCATCTCTTCCTGTCAACGAGCAGCCCTGCTTCCCCCCCCCCCCTTTTTTTTTAACTACTGTATTTAAAATTATATTATTTCAAATGTATGCATTGTATGGTGTATGTTTGTATCATTTTATCGCAACGCAAACCAATGAAGTGTACACATGGCACTGCCAGTCAGGCGTTTCCTGCAACACTAGTGAGAAGCCAACCTCAAGAATTTCAGTGCAAGTTGCTTAATTGCAGTTTTATGTACCTTCGGTTTTCACCATTTAGCAAAATGATAGTTTAAAATTTACAAGAATATTTGTTACCCAATAACTCAATAAAGCTTTACATTTAATAAGAGTTATTTTGGATTTGTGTGCACGTATGTTAATGTAATATTTATAGGAAATATTGTTTTGATAAACATTTGGACAGGAATATCACAGGACTTGCACTACAATCAGTACTGGGATTAAAATAATTAAATACATTATGAGGAGGGTTTGTACAAACTCTGAAAGCTGTAGGAGGAAAGTAAGAAATTGCAAGAATGCTCTGACCACCTACAGTTAAAGCGATATTAATGTAGAACTATAGACAAAACATATTTTTTCATATTGGATATAGCAAGGGAAGGTTATAGCCTCTGTCAATTTTTTTTCACCATATGTGTCCCATTGGGGAGAAATTCTTTCACTTCCTGTCCCATAGCTAAACAGGAAGTGAGAGGAAATCCCTACAAGTTAAGGGGCTTCCTTGGGGACCCCCCGGTCACCAGAACTATTGTCCCCGTTGGTAGATTTCTCCTCTTACATTTCTGGGGACAACCCAAAATTTGGGATTTTCTTTTATTTTCACTTTTAAAGATGATGGTAAACAGGACTACTAGAAAGGGGGGGGATCTCCTTAACGGGGACACAGACAACAAAAGAAACTGACAAGTGTTCCCATCCCTCTATCCAAAACTAAAACAAAAGTTTTGCCTTCAGTTATACTTTAAGGGAATTCCTTGGGGCTCCCAGGTCAACTGAACTAGTGTCCTTATTGGAAGATTCCCCCTCTATTACTTTTCTGGGGACAACCCAAAATGTTAGATTTTCTTTTACTTTCAACGGAAATAATAAACAGGACAAATAGAGAGAGAGGGTGAATCTCCCTAATGGGGGCACAGACAGCAATACAAACTGACAAGCATTCTAATCCAGTTTTGCATTTAGTTATACTTTAAAGTCTTGCTTTTTAAAAATAACAAACATGTTATACTTACCTACTCTGTGTAGTGGTTTTGCACAGAGCAGCCCATATGCTCCTCTTCTCGGGTCCCTCGGCGGCGCTCCTGGCCCCTCCCTCCTACCCCCCCCACAGCAAGCAGCTTGCTATGGTTGTACCCCAACTGATCCACTGCTCTGTGTCTATTCAGACATGGAGCTGTAGCTCGCTCCAGCCCCCTCTCTCTCCTCACTGGCTCACTAACTTTGACAGTAGTGGGAGCCAGTGGCATCCACTGTGTGTCTCAGCCAATCAAGAGAGAGAGTCCCAGACAGCAGTCTCTCATGTAACATCGCTGGATCAAGGTAAGGCTCAGATAAGTATTAGGTGGGCTGCTGCACACAGAAGTTTTTTTTTATCTTAATGCACAGAATGCATTAAGATAAAACAACCTTCTGCCTTTAGAACCACTTTAAATGAAGCATGCAGGTCCTGGTAGAGAAAAGGTTAATAACAATTGTCATCTACATATAAAACAGTTTTAAAATACCCTTGTTGCTAATGTCCTGTAAAAAAAGTCTGTAAATAGCTACCTTGCCTTTTAGCTGTGCCACTGAAAGCTACTCTAATGCAAAGTTTTTCATACAGTTCTTTAAAATATTTACAAGGGTCCCTCTAACAGCTTAAAGCCCTCTAAATTTGACAAAAAGTCATATCATTAGCTTTGTAACTCAGTTAACACCTCTCTAGACTTTGTGGCACTTTAGTGATTGGATCATCTTGATTACAACACGACGTTCACAACTTTTTGCACCTCTAGCCAGGTTTTTGGACAAGCAACATCTGCTGGACACATTTCATGAGAACATGCTAGTTGGATTATGGTGACCGAGTTGCCCATGTGTGATGCATTTTATTCAATCTTGCTGCGGTGAACTTTGGAGTTTTATTATTATGATACTTTGTAATATTTATGTTATTATCATGCTGTATTATTATTATCATTATTACCATTATCATGCATTGTTTATTACTTTGTTTATCATTGTATTTATTTATTTATTGTAAATCTAATTGCAACGATCAATAAAATTCCTATTAGTTCACCTTGTACTCTCTTGCTACCACATACTTCATGTAAAGTCCCAATGCCCCCCTTGTTTCCCCCCCCCCCCTTTTTTTGAGTTGCCCATGTGGGCATTAACCCTGGGGTATGTTATAGACATACTTTAAACGAAAAAAGTTTAGTTTTAGTTTTCATAGTTTGAACTGAAAAAGCCATTTGGAGAAATGATAAAGCTAGTCTAGTGACAAACTTCTGCCATTCACACCACAACCTGGAGAGACGACAACCTTCATAGATAGATGAACAAGAATTGAATGTAAGATAAAACTGCACCTTTTGGGCCTCCCATAGCTGTTTCGGCAGTGGCTTTGAAACGTTAACCAGATTCTCTTCCGCCAAAGCACTTGGAAAGGAAAAAACTAAAATAGAACAAGAAATTATTTTTACAGAAGAGTTCTCACAAACAAATTCATCCTGTAATGAAGATGTACAATTTTACACAGCCAATCCTATTTATAAAGAAATACATTCCCATAGACCCGTGGAGTTCTATTCTATCCATGTGGTTTTCATTTTGGTGCAGGTTTACCAATTTTCAGCCTGATGTATCAGTAAATATTGAAGTTTGTGCGTCTCGATGGCTGTGATAAGACAACCCTATAAGTACTTTCTGGGTAGTACTGGCCATAGCTTTTCCACAACTCTCCAACACCAGAGAAGGTCCACCTTACCATCCACAGGGAAGCAGGCCAGGGGTCTCCAAACTTTCTGAACAAAGGGACAGTTTAGTGACCTCAAAGCAGAGTTCCACCACTTCTTTTAGTTTATTAAAAGTTTAATAAACAGGCACCTACCTGTCCCATGGTCCAGCGATGCGGGCACCCAGAGCCTCGCTCCTCTCCCCGATGCCGTCATAGCAACTGTGGGTGCTGCACTCTAATAATGGCTAGGCAATCCTCTGAGACCTGTGATGTGTCCCAGAAGATTGCTGGCATGGAGGGACCACCTAGGGCGAGAGGAGGAGTCACCTAGGCGGTTGAGAAGAGGAGGGAAGTGAGACAGGAAGTCCCACTAAAAAGAAGGTACCCACTCCCCCCTCCAAAAAAACGACATGCCAAATGTGGCATGTAAAGGGGCGAGGAGTGCTTAAAGTGGAAGTTCAACTTTTGGGTGGTCTAGAGATGCTGCTACACACGGAAGGCTTTTTATCTTAATGCATAGAATGCAAAAAAATAAAAAACTTCTGCCTTTCCAACTCATTTAAGTTCAAAGTGGTAATAAACTGAAAATCAAAAATGTAATCTATAGTAGCTTACCAAATTATATTTTTTAGGATTTTCACCTGGTTATCTGGCCAGTAACACACCTCATCTCAGAATGAAGGAGCACAGGAGGCACTTTTGGACTGCAGCATTGTCAGTCTGGGGGGAGGGGGGTGTACTAGCAGATTTAGTTGCACTAACCAATTCAAGCCAAACTCCAGCTCACACTGCAGTTACAGCAACTGTTTTTTCCTTTTGGGATAAAGGTTTCATATGAATAAATAAAACCTGATCATTGTAAGCACCCCCTGTCAGTGGTAGATGATTTGCCTTTGCCTTATTCCTGCAACTGCTACATCTGCAGGAGTGCTTGTTCTGTTGGAAAAGCAGACGACTTAAGCACTTCTCTACCCAACCATAGTCATATGGCGTCCGCAGGTGGGATCTCCCATACTGGGCGGGCGCCATATGATGTCCTCGGCTTCCCGCGTTACATGAGGCCCACGTGATGTCCGCCGGGCTACACGTGTGCTATTAACCCTTTCTGCGGCCGCTAGCGGGGGTTAAAAGCACCCCACTAATGCCCAAAAAGCGCCACTAAGACAAAGGTAAAGCGTTGTTAAAACTAGCAGCGTTTTACCACTAACGCGCCCACGCTAGTAATGTGAAAGGGCTCTTATGGTTTCCTGTTTATAGCTTCTGCTTTTTTGCTTTTTATCCTTACAGCTGTTTTTTTTGTTTTTTATGTAGCAGATTCAAGTTTTTATTTGTGTTTTCTGGTACAACAAGTGACAATGTTTAAACACTGAGAAATATTTTATCATATTTCACTACCAGAGTGTTCTTGTTCTTCTATTTTATGTAACATGAATATATTGTGCAGGACAAGGTCTGTTACAGTTTTTGCAAGGTAGTAACTTTTGCATAAACTGTTTCCTTCTTAGATCCCATTCAAGGACACTCTTGTGTTTAGCTTTTCTAAATCCAGAAGTGATCTGGAAAGTTTAAAATGGAAGTCCATGCTAAAACTAAAATCCCTGCATCTATAGACAGACAGGTAAAGTCCCCTTTAATTGTGCCAAATGAAAAGATTATTTTCTTCCCGAACCCCGAAAAGGGTAATAGAATTCACCATCACCAAAACTGAAAATGTGCACCTCCACAGAGGTTCCCATTGACGTCATCGCGTATTGGGAATTACCAGGGATCCACCAGCCGGGTTATATTAATCTTTATGCTCATCATTTATGAAAGTCTGCTTTTAAATAAACAAATACATTATTCCAGTTCCTGCACTATGAGGAGCGTTTCTTTGCTTGTTTTTATATGAATCTGAGCCTTCGACAAGTCTGTTTTTGGAGACATCAGAGGAGACACCATGGATATTGCTGCTGCATGTCAACTGAGCCTTGATGACCACTATCGGGGGGGGGGGGGGGGGGTCATCATGGTCTGGTAAGCACGCATTTTCATTGGTTTTGGTGAATTCCATTAACTAGTTAAGGACTGCCCTATAACAGATTAACTGCTACAGGATGGCCCTCCTGTGCAGAATCATGTATATATGTATAATATTTGTGATTCTGCACTTCCACCAGGGGGAACGTACACGTGCCACCAGTGGGCCGCTTCTGCTGTGCTTACAGCAGAAGCTGATTTGCGGGTGCCGGGCACTGGATGTCCGCTGGATCCCACCAATCGCCAGGCAGAGACACAGAACAGGGCTCCGCTGATGTGAAAAAGACAGCAGAACTCTGTTCCCTCGTGGGGGGGGGGGGGGGGAGGAGTGGGAATGGGTATGGATTTCATCTATTACTTCCCTGAGTAAAAAAAAAAAAAAAGCACCTCACATAGTACAGTAAAACACTTGCTAGGCACACACTCTTTGATTGCCCTAGATGTTTATCCCCTTCCCCGCCAGTGTCATTAGTACAGTGATAGTGCATATTTTTATCACTGATCACCATTAGTGTCACTGGTTTCCAAAAAAGGGTCAAAAGTGTCCGTTTTTTGGATGGACACCAATTTATATTTGATTGAATTGGCATATTGACAATGTGTATACGTATTCATTAGGAATATATACACATATATAGTTGATTAATTGAATGTGTTCACTGATTTAGCACAACAATGGTAATTTATGAATGACAGGGCTGTATCTGCTCACACTCCGCAGAGCAGACATGGACAAAGCCTACTCTGATCTATAGCCATCTAGGAGTAAATGGACTCCTCTGTTTACACCCAACTGCCCTCCGATCTGATCTGTCTAGATAGAGGTGGAGGGATCCGCTCTTTTAGCAGAACGGAGGTAGGCAGACACAGATCCATAGGGGTGAATAGGCAGACCTGGTCAGACCCCTTCATGCGAAAGACACAAGTTCTTGCAACTCATGGCATGCTGGTGCTGTTTGGTCAAGACTTGTTCAGTAGATGGAGGGGATGAGGCTGAAAGGGCCATCCATGGTGTGAATTCCAGCTGGTTCTTTAGATATAATTTACTTCACGTATGAGCCGCTTAACTATCCCGTGTTTCTGCTGCAGTAGGCTAGATTAATATGTAACAGCAGTTTTAAAATTGGTGATGTGTTTCACTTTATACTTTTATTCATGTGAAATATATACCGTATATATTTTTTTATTATTATGACTTCACACTAAATAACAAATAAAGATGCTAGTTGTTCATTCGGGCAAGCAATAGTGCCAGCATTATAGATCGCTCATTAGATCACAAAATAAAAAGAGCAGGCATCATATCTTTACCTTCAAAGTTGTCCATTTCCCCATCCTGTAAATTTACTGCAACAAAAAAAACAAGAGTAAAAAATTACTACAATGTTCTTAAAACAATAAAATGAAATGTTATATACATACACTATATATATATATATATATATATATATATATATATATATATATATATATATATATACACACACACACACACACACACACATATACACACACACACACATTTATTTATATTCATTAATTCTTTTACAAAGACAGCTAATTGGCAAAAAAAAACACCTGAAATGTACCTGCCGTCTTATACCTTTTATTCATGCTATAGTTTTAAAGCCTCATGCACACTGGATGTTTTTACAGCGGCTGTTTTTGGCTTCTTTTTCTGCAGGCAATAAACTTCCCAGCATGTTATCCTAGGTGTCCATGCTCATTGATAGTATCAATTATAAAACAATTGTTTTTCACAGAGTGAAATAATTAAACCAAAAAATGTGAGTCCATGGTTTCAATAAATAAATGAAAAAAAAGGTCCCATACACAAGATGTTGGGAATCTATACCTGATCACACTAACCATTCAGAGGTTATTAACCCTTTCATGCCTAAGCCTTTTTCTGACATTTGTTGCTTAAAAATCTGTATTTTTTTGCTAGAAAATGATTTGGAACACATACATACACTATATATATATATATATATATATATATATATATATACACACACACATTGTGTGTGTGTGTGTGTGTGTGTGTGTGTGTGTGTGTGTGTGTGTGTGTGTGTGTGTGTGTGTGTGTGTGTGTGTGTGTGTGTGTGTGTGTGTGTGTGTGTGTGTGTGTGTGTGTGTGTGTGTGTGTGTGTGTGTCTAGCAAAAAAAATACAGATTTTTAAGCAACAAATATATATATATTTTTTTTTTTACCAGAGACCCGAAAGAATAAAATGGCAATTGTTACAATATTTTATGTAGTATGGTATATGCGCAGCAGTCTTTCAAATGCAACTTTTTTGAAAAAAATACACTTTCATGAATAAAAAAAAATAAAAAATAAAAAACAGTAAAGTTAGACCAATTTTTTTGTAGAATGTGAAAGATGGGATACCGAACATGCCATTCTTTGAGGTTGCGCACACTCATGGAATGGCAACAAACTACGGTATTTAAAAAATCTCCATAGTCGACGATTTAAAAACGTCTACAAGTTACCAGTTTAAAGGTACAGAGGCGGTCTAGTGCTAAAATTATTGCTCTCATTCTGACGATCGCGGCAAGACCTGTTTACTTATGTGCGTGCTTCTGTGCGCGAGCATGGAGGGATGGGGCGCTTTAAAAAAATTTTCTTTATTTATTTTACATTTTTACATGGTCTCAAAAAAAAAAAAAAAAACTTCTCATAATTTTTATTGCTTTCATAGGGAATGTACACATCCCTTGCGACAGTAAGAGCCAGTGACAGGTATACTTTATGGAGGGATCTAGGGTCTAGAAGACCCAAAACCCCTCCTTTGCACTTCAATGTACTCAAATCTCCAAAAATCTGCATTTTGGAATAATAGAGACTTTTTTTTAAATTAGCGCCATGGGCAGCTGAGTAAACTAGAAGTGATATCACTACATTGCTTCTGGGTTACTAGATCCGAGACCCGATCGAAGCAGATTGTGGCTTCGTTATGGTTTTCGGCCAGCGTTGGCTGGTCACTCTGGCCTCTAATGGGATGGGAGAGCCGCGGAACCTGACTCATTCTGAGTGAATGAGGCTTAAAGGGCATTGAAGCTAAACATCTAAAGTAAAATGTTTTGTATGCACACCTATCCTTACAAATTTCTGATGTTGGTAAGCATAGAACTCTCGTACACCAACCTAAACTGAAGACCACGTATCCACTGGTGTTAAACATGTTCACTAAGGGCTGTACATGCCAGCACTTGCCATCTATAAGTATTGAACTGTGCTAGTAGAAGGCTCTTCTGGGGTTTTTTTTTTACCATTTAAAATAAAGTTCTAGCCAAAATTGTATTTGTTTTCAATAGAACTGAATTAGAAATTCTGTATCTACCTGTGTCCCAGTTAGAGGGGATTTCCCTTTGCTTACTGTTACATCACAGGGACAGGAAATTAAGAGTCTCTCCAATGGGGAAAGACTGCAGTAAAACCACTTTTATTAACAGAACAGAAAAGGGCTGGACCCTTGGTAAGGTTTCTGTTAAAGTGGTTGCAAACCTTTGAAATTAAAAATAAACAAAGCATGTCCTTCTATAGTGTGTACTAGCCTTGATCCAAAGCACCTAGTATGACTTTTGTCTCCTCTCTCTTTCCTCTGCTATCTGCACGAGTCCCTTCTGACAGTCTATGCCAGTGATGGCGAACCTTGGCACCCCAGATGTTTCGGAACTACATTTCCCATTATTCCCATGCACTCTGCAGTGTAGTTGAGCATCATGGGAAATGTAGTTTCAAAACATATGGGGTGCCAAGGTTCGCCATCACTGGTCTATGTGGACACCAGTTAGCCCCGGGAGATGGCTCCCCCCCCCATCTACCACACAGCAAGTGATCGGCATCCTCAGCTGTCATGTTTACCTATAAGGCCCCCATTCACACCTCAGCGTCTGAGCTTGAAGCTCCAAAACGCTGGAGGAGAAAAGATCAATAATTCTCTATGAAGATGATTCACATCTCCACTCCAAGTCACTTGAAGCAAAACACCTGAAGCTCAAAAAAGTTCTGACGTTTTTTTTGTTGCTCGAATCGGGCAGATTTGAGCATTTTTATTCCCATAGAAACACGCTATTCGTGCGCATTTTGTCGCGTGTGATTTTCTGCTAAAACTAACAATTGTAAAACATAAAATAGCAAAAATATATGAATAAATGTAAACTAAATTCACAAATAGCTAAAAATCAACATATATAAATCAATATATAATACATAAATGATAATTAACCCCTAACCTAAGAATATAAAATTATAATAAAACACTCAAGACAAAAGAAAAAGTAGTATTAGTAATAATAATAGTAGTAATAGTAATAATGGTAGTAGTATCACCTTAAAGAGGAAGTAAACCTTGATGGGTTTACTTCCTTTGTCTCCCTGCAAAGGTAAAGCATAATGGGCTACTATGCATCACTTACCTGACACAGGAGCCAGCGATGTCACCGGGTATCGCTGCTACGGCCACTCACAGCGCCAGAGCAGCGATGACGTCACTCCTGCGCATTCGCACGGGAGCCGCCACTCACGGCATATCGCCGTTAGCAGCGGCATGCTCAGTGCGCCTGCAGTGCCTGTCTTTCTGCAAATATCTCCTAAACCGTGTAGGTTTAGGAGATATTTCATGACCTACAGGTAAGCCTTAATCTAGGCTTACCTGTAGGTCAAAGTGGTCTGTAAGGTTTTACAACCACTTTAACACTAACAAAAAATAACCCTCGGGAAGCTGAAGCTAATACTAATTCTCATACAGCTAATGCAAATTGTAAGGTCTAAATAATAAGAATTAGTTTTAGCCAATGAGCATTAGGGAATGAGCAGTAGTCGCACACAAATTAGCATTAGCTGTAGAAGAATTTGCATTAGCTGTATGAGAATTAGTATTAGCTGAACTAGCTTTCTGACATAGGGTTATTTATTTTTGTTAGGGTTAAGGTGTCAATACAACTACTAATAGTAATACTAATAATTAATGAATTCAATGAATAATATAAATATACAAATAAAAATAATCATAAATAAATTCAATTAATACCAAGTAATAGTAAATAACCCCTAATCCTAACCTTAACCTCAATTCCTAATCCTAACTTAACCTTAAAGTGGAGGGCCACCCTGAAAACCAAAAAATGTTAAAAATGACAAAAAAATCTAAAAAAAATAAAATGAGAAAAAATTTATTTTTTTACTTACCAGAAATGCCTGTTGCTAGGCACTTTATCCTAATCTTCCTCTTCCTCCTCCGCGGAGATCTTCTGTCTTCTGTCTTCGTCGCGGCGTCTTCTGGGTAATGGGTCGCGCTGTGTTCTGGGAACTGTGTGTTCCAGAACACAGCGCGCTCCATTCAGAAAGCGCTGCGGGACTCGCGCATGCGCAGTAGTTCCGGGACTCGCGCATGCGCAGTAGGAAACGGGCAGTGAAGCCGTAAGGCTCCACTGCCTGTTTCCCTTACAGGGAATGGCGGCGCCGGGACCCGAGAGCCGAGGGACGGCTCGGCCTCTGGCGGCTGACATCGCGGGCGCCCTGGACAGGTAAGTGATTTTATTAAGTCAGCAGCTGCAGTGTTTGCAGCTGCTGACTTTTTTTTTTTTTTTTTTTTTTTAAAACTGGCCCTCCTCTTTAATGCTAACCCCTTACCCTAACGAAAAAAAAAAGAATAAGCAAATAATAATGAAAAAATAAAACTGAAAAGCTAAAAAAGCTGAAATACCTAGCAACAAATATTGCAACAGAGAATAGCTTAATCTGTTGGCTAATTAAAATAACCGCCAAAAACTCCAAAACTAGTGCAAGTCACGCATTAAAAACGTGCCAAAATTGCACATAAAATGCACAAAAAAGAGCTGGAAAAATGCTCAAAGACACTACACAGGTGTGAATGCAGCCTCAGACTGTTGAGGGGGTGTGCCCTTTCCCTCCACTTTGGTCTCAGATTACACTCAGCTCTCTACTGTGTAAAGTGGGATATCAGATCCCTGGCTCCTTGAGCTGAGAAATGCTGTGTAAAATGTGTGCTTTAGGTAGGCTCTAGAGGAGAGAGCGCTGCAGATAAACAGGTACAGCTTATAGAGGAGGATTTGGTTAATCTCTGTATCACCTGAGGCCAGTCACTTCACTGGGTATATGGAAAGGTTTACAAATACTTTAAGCTCGCTATACACTAGTAAAATTTTGCTAGAAATTAAAGGCGTTGTAAAGGTTCGTTCTTTATTTTCTAAATAGGTTCCTTTAAGCTAGTGCATTGTTGGTTCACTTAACTCTTCCTTCGATTTCCCTCTTAAATGTTTTTTTACTTTGTCTGAATTTCTCACTTCCTGTTTCTCCTCAGTAAACTTCACACCATCATCCGAGCGGTGGTTAGTCAGCCAGAACAGCTTACTGAGGAGGAACAGGAAGTGAGAAATTCAGACAAAGAAAACAAAGAAAAAAAACATTTAGAAGGGAAATCGAAGGAAAAGGTAAGCGAACCAACAATGCACTAGCTTAAAGGAACCTATTTTGAAAAAAAAAAAAAAAAACTAACCTTTACAACCCCTTTAAGAATATTCACTCGATTTTCTTATTGTTGGTGGGGTGAAAACAACATTCATTTTTGACCGCAGTGATGAGAAATTTGGAAGAAGCAGAATGGAAATTATGTTCAGAATCAATGAATTTCTTAAACCCCATACACACTATCAGATTTTCTGCTGATTTTTTCCTTCAGATTTACCAAGATCATATAATATGAGGTCAAACCTTAGGAGTTTCAATGTGTATGCAAATCAGACAGGCACTACATGGTTTTGGTAAATCTGAAGACAAAAATCAGCAGAATATCTGACAGTGTGTATGGGGCTTAACAGTGAGTATGGTTTTTGCTTGAGAAAGTCCATTCATTCCAAAATTGAATGTTAAAAGAAAACTAAAGTTTGAACCTGCAACTGACATTTGTCAAATCATCAATGTACTGCCAATATCTGCTAGTGTATCTTAACTTTACTATCTGCATCCCTGTTGAGACAGTTTACTTCCTGTTGTATCACTAGATCTGCAATAAAAACCAGACAGAGGTTCTAAGCTTTTTCTACAATTTCTGAGAAAAAAAATCTGGCGTTTCCTTTTAATTACTTAGCAACCTGGCAGTGGAGGAAGCAAGTTACACACATGAGATTATTCTCAGAGAGACAATCTGATCCACTAGGGAGCCTGGGGACTGTGCACAGGAAGCAACAGCACAACTACTATAGGCTCTAGGGGCAATTAATGAGAACACAATATCTTCATTAGAAGAGATGGAACAGAACATAGGTGGCTTATATATGTCAGACCAGGAATGATCCTGATCATAGTATATAAAACAAGACAAGAAAAGCAGCATCTATGCAAACATAAAAATACCTGTCTAGCACAAAGCCCCATACATACAAACAATGCAAATTATGATATAAAATAAAAAGGATGAACACAGACATGAAATCCACCTCTAAAACACAGATGACCAATTTTATATGTATTTATTGTCTGTATTTAGCCCATGTTTTAGGCCTGATTCACACTTCTGCATTTGTAGTGCTTTTTGCAATATGCAGATTTGTACTACAGAACGTGTTCCATAGGCATCCACGTTAAACACTTTCAGACCGGACCATTTTGCTGGCTTAAGACCAGACCACTTTTTGCGATTCGGCACTACGTCGCTTTAACTGACAATTGCGTGGTTGTGCGACTTGGCTCCCAAACAAAATTGAGGTCCTTTTTTTCCCACAAAAAGAGCTTTCTTTTGGTGGTATTTGATCACCCCTGCGTTTTTTTATTTTTTGCGCTATAAACAAAAATTTAGCGGCAATTTTGAAAAAAAAACAACCCATTATTTTTTACTTTTTGCTATAATAAATATCCCCCAAAAATATATAAAAAAACATTTTTTTCCCTCAGTTTAGGCCGATACGTATTCTTCTACATATTTTTGGTAAAAAAAAAAAATAATAAAAAAAATCGCAATAAGCGATTATTGATTGGTTTGTGCAAAATATATAGAGTTTACAACATAGGGGATAGTTTTATGGTGTTTTTATTACTTTTTTTTTTACTAGTAATGGCAGCGATCAGCAATTTTTATTGTGACTGCGACATTATGGCGGACACATCGGACATTTTGGACACGTCATTTACACAGCAATCACTGCTATACAAATGCACTGATTCCTGTGTAAATGACACTGGCAGTGAAGGGGTTAACCAGAGGTGGCAGTGTAGGGGTTAATTGTGTCCTAGGGGCGTGTTACTAATTGTGGGGGGCTGGGCTGTATGTTAGTGAGCACTTATCTCTGCTCCAATCACAGAGAACAGAGATCAGTGTCACTTGTTGCTAGACAGAATGGGGAGATACTGTTTACATCGGCATCTCCCCGTGAGACGATCGCGACCTGACTCACGGGGGTCCCGACCGGCGCTCCACCGCCGCGCACGCGATGGCAGGGTGGCAATTACAAATGGACGTACCTGTACACCAATCTGCCTGCCCGTGCCATTCTGCCGACGTACATCGTTGTGCGCCGGTCGGGAAGTGGTTAAATGGACTGTTGTGCAAATCTGCAAAATGTAAAAAGCATTAAAAATGCATAGGTGTGAATCCAACTTTAGATCTCACTGTTATCTGAATTTTTTCATCTCTAATACAGTATATTGTTTAAAATATTATCATGTCTCCATTTGCCTGGCTCCAATACAAATAAAGGGGTCAATTAAAGACTGGTGCACAGAGCAAAATACACTGATTTCCATATGCACGCTTATTTGGTGTATTACGCACCCCGTAAATAGAAATGTTGCATGAGAATTTGTTCATGTGTTGGATGATGGTGGTGCGTCGTCTTATGTATTCCACACAACCAGCAGTACCTGTGATTAGCGATGGGGACAGACGCTGGATGAAGATGTATCCAAGGTCACTCATCCATCCTTAGCAGCGACTAGCTGCTGGTTTTGCGGATACATGTAAACAGCGATGGCTCCTCCCAGCCTGTCATTAAATTGACCTTCAGCCATTTTTTCAACTTTCCATCTATTAAATCTTCTGCCCTTGTTGTTGTTTTAACTTTGGATAGTAAAAAAAATTTTTTCCTGCCAGTAAATACCTTATACAGCCCCTTTTTCTTGTCTGGTCATTAGCCTAGGCTCATGACATCATGCACAGCTCTCTCACTCTTGTGAGAGTTTGCAGGAAGGTTGGCGGGGTCAAAAGAGGGCCAATGAGAGCTGCAGGGCTACAGAGCTGGAGGCGTACCTCTGTGTGTCTGTGTAAATCCAGGAAGTGAACAGGCAGCAGCTTCAGCTGCCCACAGGTAAAATGGCTGCAACCAGACTGTGTAGGGAGATTTCTGCAGCATATTTGGCAAGTACAGAATCACAGTATATATAAAATATGTAAAGTGATTGGAGGGAAGCTTCAGAACGGCAAAGATGTTTTTATTACAACTTATGTAAGCAGACTGCAGTTCCTCTTTAACCACTTAAGCCCCGGAACATTCAGCTGCCCAAAGACCAGAGCACTTTTTTCGCTCTATACACACTGAACCAGGCAAGTAGAGAGTACCTCTAAGGCTCTGTACTAAAAGCAGAAGAATTGGGGACAGTAAAAGAAGGGGAGGATCAGATAAGACAGGATCAAACACAATGCAGAGGATTAAAGGATCACTAAAGGCATTTTTTTTTTTAAATAACAAACATGTTATACTTACCTCCACTGTGCAGCTCGTTTTGCACAGAGTGGCTCCGAACCTGCTCTTCTGGGGTCCCTCGGCGGCTGTCTCGGCTCCCTCCCGCAAGGATTACACAACTTCATGCAAGCTCCCTCGCATGGTGTGGAGTGCTTGCGAGCGCGTTCCCGTGATACAGCTGGCGACTGTAGCTACTCATTGTATCACTCGGCCCCACCCCCCGACGCACCGCGTCATTGAATGTGATTGATAGCAGCGTGAGCCAATGGCTGCGCTGCTTTCAATCCATCCACTCCAGCCAATCAACGGCCGGCACTGTCAGAATATGTCACTGTCACATAGAATGCATTAAGGTGAAAAAACATTTACCTTTACAACCCCTTTAAAGTGGTTGTAAAACCTTGCAAACCACTTTAACCTACAGGTAAGCCTAGATTAAGGCTTACCTGTAGGTCCAAGAAATATCTCCTAAACCTACACGGTTTAGGAGATATTTGGCAAAACACAGGCACCGTTGTCTACACCCTCATGAAATTTCTGATCAGTTCTGCCTGTGATAGTTTTTATTTATTTTTTTTTTTAAAGTGACCCTGCAAGTAAAACCACAAAGCCTGGATATACCGTACCTTTCAACAATTTCTGCATCAGCAAAAAAGTGCAAAAATAATCAAGTCACATGAACTTCTCTAAACTGAATGCATTGGTTCCTGCAGTTCAACAAGTCAACACTAGAGGGAGATCACCAGATTGCCTTATGCAAACCGCAAGTGAAAATATGGATATTCTTAAAGCTTCCTGGTGTGTTTACTGTATTTACATAATCTACAAGGGACTTTCACTGCTCTATTATCCTAACAGGAATTTATTATTTCCAGGACAAACTGGCAAGCAGCACTATGACTCACACATTATCCCGGCCTATACAGGATTGCGAAGAACTGGATGTCCGCTGCCTTGGGTACGCTCTGTATGGCCCTACACTGATCTAGAGAGTTTTGGCTCAGGTTCTCTCTGCAGCAATACCGGCTGGTGCAACCTAATATCACAGCTGCAGAGCGACGGCATCATAACTATGCATTATATGAAAAGGGAACATACTTCATGCTACAGAATGAACGCATCAGCAGTGTGCACAGCAGTACAGAGCAACAAGACACATGTCATAACCATATTATTCCTGAAAAATAGACATAAAATCAGTGTGCACCGAAAAAATATCGCATTGTGAACATTACTGTGCATCTCCAACTAAAAAAAATAAAAAATAAAAAAATCTGTAAGGCACACAGTTTAGCATATCATACAGAGTAAATAACATAGGTCAAGAAGAAAAAAAAAATTCTGCAGCAGTATACAACTTGGATCAGTAAAACACTTAAATATAACACTAAAAATATATATATTTTTAGTAGACACTCTAGAGAATAAAATGGTGGTTGTCTTTCAAATGCATTTTTTTTTAAATTACTTTAATGAATTAAAAAACAAAACAAAAAAAAAAACGAAAACTAACCAGTAAAGTTACTTTCTTTTTTTTTTTTATAATGTGAAAGATTTTACGCAGTGAGAATCGTGATCTTTTAAGGCCCCTTTCACACGGACGGCTGTTCTGCCGCAGTTTAGCATGTTTATTTTTTCTGTGAAATTCAAGACTCCAGGCACAGCGATCAGCTGCATTTGTACAGTGCAATTACCTGCGTTTACGTGCGTTTCTGTGCAGTTGCGTTCAGCCGCAGTTATCTAATATAGCCGTTCCCATAGCAACCCTTTTTTTTTTAATTTCTTTTTTGGTCCCTTGAATCCCTTCTCACGCTGCTATCCGCAGTTGACACAAAAAGACTGCGATTACCTGCGGTTATGTGCATATAGCTGCGCTACATCGCACCTGGACGCATTCAATTCTATTTTTTCTATTCGCACCGAACCGCATGTAACGAAATCGCGGCTAAACGCTGTGTGTGAATGGGGCCATAGGAAAGCATTGTGTGCTTTTAGCTGCGGTAGAAAACTAGAAAATCCGCAGCTAAAAGCATCATTATATCCGTCCGTGTGAAAGGGGCCTTATTCTAAGCAAAAAAATTGTGATTCTCATTTTGGCCAGAATTGTGCAGCTCTAGTAACAACCATCAAGTAAATCATATAAATGTACCGTATATACTCGAGTATAAGCTGAGATTTTCAGCCTCTTTTTTTAGGCTGAAAGTGCCCCCCTCGGCTTATACTCGAGTCACCGCCGTCTGCCTACCTGATCTGCGTGTCGTGCAGACAGACGGCAGCCATTCCACTATTCAAAGGCCGCGCCTCCCTGTCTGTGATAGGCGGAACACTCAATTTCCCAGCAGTCAGTGTTCCGCCTATCACGGACATCCGCCCATCCTCATACTACGGACGAGGATGTCCGTGATAGGCGGAACACTGACTGCTGGGAAATTGAGTGTTCCGCCCATCACAGACAGAGAGGCGCGGCTTTTGAAAAGTGGAATGGCCGCCGTATGTTTTTTATACATGCAGATCGGTGCAAAATGGCACACAGAGGCTGCAGAAGGACAAAGAGGCTGCAGATTGACACAGGTAGGCTGCAATGGACACAGGGAGGGACACAGGGAGGGACACAGGGAGGGACACAGGGAGGTATGCAGCTGCAGATGGGCATTGTTGACCCTCTTTTCCACTCTTTTAAGCTGTAGCTGCTGCATGTCTCACCCTCGGCTTATACACGAGTCAATACGTTTTCCCAGTTTTTTTGTGGTAAATTAGGGGCCTCGGCTTATATTCGGATCGACCTATACTCGAGTATATACGGTATATGATTTACTTGGTCGTTCCCATATGGTATAATCTAACAGTTGATGCCATGCATTATAAGTTAAGCAGTAATGTATTCGGGAACACATGGATATACATCTCTTGCAATAAGAGGGGTATTTATTGATTATATTACTTTTGAATGAACGGATTTACTACCGCGGGGTGAATGGGAGGTGCCCTTGCCAAACTATTTTTTTTACAATCAGGATTGCTCTATTTAAAAGGAGAATATATGACATTATACAAGATAAAAAATAAAATAAAAATCTTTGACACGGTATAAACAGAACAGCATACAATGCTTACATACCAAATTCCAGTAAAACATCCAGCATGATGAGTATACAGATATATTCAAAGAGCATTACTACAGCCAGAGGACTGATCACAACTATTGAGACATGGGAACATCATCATTATCTCAGAGGAAAGTGGGGAACAGTATAAAAACAGACGATAAGGAGAGGAAAAAAAAAAAAAAAAAGAGGGGGGGGGGGGTTTAAAAAGGCACCAATCAAGGACAAGGGGGCCCCAAGGAACATCACTGGAAGGGAATTTTTGTTGTGCCCAGCACTAGGCTTTAATTAGGAGAAGAAAAAGCAGAAAATAAATGAATGTAATGGTGCCCATACACTAGAGGAAAAATAGTATGAAATTCTTATAATTGTAGCATTTGTTTGATTTTCGAACAATTTGTGAGTGAAACAACTTTTCAGAGCCGAAAATCTGAATGGGAAATTTGGAAAATCTTCGTTAAACAAAATTGAAAAGGTTATAGTGTTTTTTGTGGGGTAAGGAAAGTACGATTTTGAATGCACATGTGCAAAATGTTGTTCACTCTAAGTGAACAACGCAACCGATAAATCGTTTTGTTTATGCCCATTGAACAATTTTGTTTGGTCACTGTATGATGGCTGTATTGTGAGATCTACCGAACAATTTTTCGAATGAGCGTTCAAACGATTTTTTCGTCTAGTCTAAGGGCCCCTTAACTAAATGAACTGCTTCAGGATCGGCCGCCCACATTGTAGTGTGGATGGGAGGCTCCTACAGGCACAGCAATGTATCTGTACGTCACTCTGTGCTCCTGAGTTACGCACCCCCCCCACCAGTTCCCGTTGTGATTGGACAGAGAAGGATTTTGTGAGCAGGTCCCAGCCTGCTGAATGAATCATGGCTGCAACCTGCTGATTGGCTGTGTCCAGGGAGAAGGAACAAAAGGATTTTTAGCAAAAGCAGCACATAATACACATTACACTTCTTAGGCACACACTTAACCCCGTGATTACCCCAAGATGTTAACACCTTCTCAGCCAGTGTCATTAGGACAGTGTGTAGTATTAGCACTTTTCACTGTATTAGTGTCACTGGTGAGGTCAGTGTCCGTTAGTGCCAGATTGCTCGCTGCACTATCACAGTCCAATTCCCACCTATTTTTTATTTTTTTTGCAGAAAACGCACCACAGTTCAGTTAACATGGTTTCCTATGGGACACGTTCACATCTATGCTTTTTTCTGCCACTGCCTTTTTTTTTTTTTTTTTTTTAACGCAAAATGGTGCTTTTTTTTTGATTCTTTGGTTCAATAGACTTCAATGGAAAAGCATGTAGTGCATTTTTGACACAACTTGCATTAATCTGCCCAACGAATTGGCAAACTAAGAAAATGCAAGATGCAAATTGCGGTAAAATCGCATGTGCTAAAACGCACTGCAGAAAACAAAAAAATACTGCATAGGTGTGAACTAAGCCTAAATTACAGATCACTGCCACTACTAGTATAACAAAAAAAAATAATAAATTCCAATATACACTATAATATCAAAAGTATTGGGACGTCTGCCTTTACGACCAGCGCACGCCGATGTACGTCCATTTTTTGAAGAGGGATATCTCGGTAA
This sequence comes from Lithobates pipiens, assembly GCF_037356315.1. Classification (NCBI taxonomy): domain Eukaryota; kingdom Metazoa; phylum Chordata; class Amphibia; order Anura; family Ranidae; genus Lithobates; species Lithobates pipiens. The sequence continues at coordinate 53,778,637 of NW_027507903.1, read as the reverse complement.
CGGCAGCAGCTGCTGCCACAACCGAGATATCCATCTCCTCAGGCGCCGGTCGTGTGTGCGATAACGGTGGTCTCTGCGGCGGGTTCACCACGAGATCACCGCTTTCGCCGATGGGAGAGGTGCCACCCCCCCTCCTGCCGCTCTCCGCCTCTTGCCGGAGCCGTCGGTAGCGGCGGAGGCGATCGGGTCCTTTCCTGTGCTGGGTATAGAGACAAGTGAGGCCAAGATGGCCCCCACTCGTCTCTATACCATAGGAGGGCGGAAGCGACGTCAAAACGTCCCTTCCGCCCATACCTCTTAAAGGAACATTTTTTTTTTTAATTGCATTTAAGTTCAAATATGAGATCGGAGGACTTTTTGACCCCAGATCTCATATTTAAGAGGACCTGCCATGCTTTTTTCTATTACAAGGGATGTTTACATTCCTTGTAATAGGAATAAAAGTGATCCATTTTTTTTTTTAAAACAGTGTAAAAATAAATAAAATCAATTAAAATAATAAAAACATAAAAAAAAACATTTTTTAAAACACCCAGTCCCGACGAGCTCGCCGCAGAAGTGAGCGCATGTGGTATCACCGCGATCGGTAGAGCGAGAGCAATAATGCTAGCCCTAGACCTCCTCTGTAATGCAAAAAAATGCAACCTGTAGAATTTTTTAAATGTCGCTTATGAGATTTTTGAGGCTAAAAGTTTGACGCCATTCCACGAGCGGGCGCAATTTTAAAGCGTGACATGTTGGGTATCAATTTACTCGGCGTAACATTATCTTTCACAATATAAAAAAAATATTGGGCTAATTTTACTGTTGTCTTATTTATTTTTTTTATTAAAAAAAGTGATTTTTTTCTAAAAAAAAAAAAAGTGCACTTGTAAGACCGCTGCGCAAATACGGTGTGAAAAAAAGTATTGCAATGACCGCCATTTTATTCTCTAGGGTGTTAGAAAAAAATATATAAAACGTTTATGGGTTCCAAGTAATTTTCTAGCAAAAAAAAAAACGTTTTAAACATGTAAACACCGAGTCTGAAAAAGAGGCCTGGTCCTTAAGTGGTTAAACCCAGATGAACTTTAATGGTATCCCAGTCTTGGTCCGAAGGGTTCAATATTGAGTTGGCCCACCCTTTGCAGCTATAACAGCTTCAACTCTTCTGGGAAGAGCTGTATAGCTTTCAATAAAACAGCTGAAAGCTGCAGGAGGGAGAGGAGGAGAAGCGGCTGTCAGCTGCTTTATTGAAAGCTATACAGGGAGATTGCGATTCCAACTCCCCCACCACCGCACAGCTCTGAGGCTGCCCAGGTATCAGATTAGGCATCGGAGCATTTGCACAAGTACTCGTGCGAACCGAGTATATACCATTGTTTGTGGATGCTAGAACTTTACACAAACCAATCAATATACACTTGGGTGTTGTTTTTTTGTTTTGTTTTTTACCAAAGACATGTAGCAGCATATATTTTGGCCTAAATTCATGAAGAAATTGGATTTTTATTTATTTTTTTTGTATTGGAAAGGTTTGTTTTTCTAGCAGAAAGTAAAAAAAATATATATTCTCTTGAAAAAAAAAAAATTTTCTTCAATATAATAACAAATAAAAAACCCAGTGATGATTACAATACCACCAAAAGAAAGCTCCATTTGTGTGAAAAAAAAATATATAAAACGTAATTTGCAAACAGCGTTGCATTACTGCGCAATTACCAATTAAAGTAGCGCAGTGCTAAATAGAAAAAAATAGCCTAGTCAGTCATGAAGGGGGTAAAATCTTCCAGAGCTCAAGTGGTTACCGTATTTTTCGGACGATAAGGCGCACCGGATTATAAGGCGCACTAGCAACGACCGGCTAATATAATGGATATTTCCATATATAAGGCGCATCGGACTATAAGGCGCACTGGATTATAAGGCGCATTTAATGAAACACAACTCGGATGCGGTACTGTAAGTCAAATTTTATTCAACTCTTTAGCAATAACCATAAAATGGTCTATAACAATAACTCTTAACACTGTTCAATTAAATACAAAACCAGACAATTATTTTTTCACTTTATTCTTCAATAACTATTAACACTGTTCAGTTACCGGTGAATACCGTACAAAACCAGACACTCACTTTTTCACTTTATTCTTCTCCCGCAAATCCATCAAATTCTTCATCTTCAGTGTCTGAGTTTAACAATTGGGCGATTTCGGCATCAAGCACGCCCGTATCCCTCTCATCATTCTCATCAGTATCCGAGTCAGGCTCGTTGCTGTCATCGGTACCGGTACTTAGCTGTTCAGTGATAATTCCGGACTTCTTGAAAGCTCGGATTACACTGGTGACTGATACCTTCGCCCAGGCATCCACGATCCACTGGCAGATAGTGGCGTAACTCGCCCGGCGTTGCCTCCCTGTGTTGGTGAATGTGTGTTCGCCTTCTGTCATCCAATGCTCCCACGCAGCTCGCAGTTTAACTTTAAACGACCTGTTGACACCTATATCTAGTGGCTGCAGTTCTTTGGTTAATCCACCTGGAATGATGGCAAGCACCGAATTAGTTTTCTTCACTTGGGCTTTGACAGTATCTGTCAGATGGGCGCGCATGGAGTCACAGACCAATAGGGATGGAGATTCGTGGAAAAAGCCGCCCGGTCTCTTGACGTAAACCTCTCTCAGCCACTCACTCATCTTCTCCTCGTCCATCCAGCCCTTCGGGTTAGCCTTGATGATGATGCCAACCGGAAACTTTTCTTTTGGCAGAGTCTTCCTCTTGAAAATTACCATGGGTGGTAGTTTCTGGCCATTAGCCTGGCAACCGAGAACTACAGTGAAGGATGACTTTTCGTTTCCTGTAGTGCGTATAGATACCGTACTGGTCCCTGTTCTCTCGACAGTACGGTTTACAGGGATATCAAAGGTAAGGGGGACCTCGTCCATGTTGGTGATGTGCTCTGGTCGGATTTTCTGTTCATTGATCTTGTTCTTGCAGTAGGTATGGAAAATGGCCAGCTTTTCTTCGTAATCCTTTGGCAGTTGCTGTGACATAGTGGTTCTTGTGCGGATAGAGAGATTCCGCCTTTTCATGAAACGGAAGCACCAAGAGGGACCTCCTCGAAAGTCGTTGATCTCCATGTCGCGTGCGATCGCTGTTGCTTTGAGTCGAATAGAGACAGTAGAGACGCTTCTACCTGCGGTTCTCTGTTCAATAACCCACTGTTCAATTTTGTCCTCCAACCGTGGCCATCTTGCTTTGTTTCCTCGGAAACTCAGTTTGGTCTTCTTTACCTGGCGCAGGGCATCTTCTTGCTTCCTCCACTTTCGTACCATTGATTCATTAATGTTGAATTCTCTCGCAGCTACTCTATTTCCATGCTCTACTGCATGACTGATAGCCTTCAGTTTGAAATCCGCTTCGTAAGCATGTCTCTTAACAGGAGCCATTTTTGGGGCAGCGGGTATACCGTAGAAAATGAACGAATGAATGCGCACACCTCCTGACTAAGATGGCCGTAATGCTCACGAAGCTGCACTGCTTGGATTGGGCATTACGGCCATCTTAGTCAGGAGGTGTGCGCATTCATTCGTTCATTTTCTACGGTATACCCGCTGCCCCAACAACCTGAGAGAGGTTTACGGTACGTCAGTTTACGGTAAGAGACCGGGTGGCTTTTTCCACGAAGGTCATATATAAGGCGCACCGGATTATAAGGCGCACGGTCGATTTTATGAGAAAATTTAGGCTTTTACGTGCGCCTTATAGTCCGAAAAATACGGTAATACAAATGTATGTTTAACATAAAATACAACACAACACAACACATCTCCATGTCCAAAAGCAAAAAAAAAAGGTTTAACAAGTAAAACAACAAAAGTCATAAGGAATAAGCTGAAGAAAGGTAAACCATCTGGTAGAAATGTTAGACATATGAAATGTATTTGGCTGTGAGCTACAAAAGAGAATCCACAACGTACAAGGAAGCTTTAGCTTGACTGTAAACATATAAAGAATGAATGTCACAAGGCCTAAGCTTTAAAGTAAACATAAAAAGACACCATGTGTGCAGAAAAGCAGCCCGAGTAAGACATGGATGAGGCCCGTGTGAAAGGTACAGCAAGAGAGACCTACACAATACACAATCATTAAACAGTCATTAAACAGTCATTTCCCTCTACAGAGCTAAAATCATTTTCAGGTCTCTACAAAACACCAGATATAAAATGATATATACAGCTCACATTATACCTGTTAGGCTCCATCCCCAGTTTCCCACATACGCAGGTGCGAAGTGCGCTCATACTTTTGTGCGTTTAGGTGCGTCCATTAATTTCGCTGAGCTGCCCAACGCACAATAGTAACACTGTTTTGGTTTCAAATCACATAGCACCACATTGCATGACACTAATACTACCATGCATTGTGGTGCTTTTTGGGGTGCCTCGAGAATAACTGGCACCTCGGTGTGGCAGTTAGAAAATAGTGCGTTTTCAATGTGAGGGACACTGCACCAGAATCATATTTGCAGGCTCCTGGGGGCCATTTGTTTTTAAAGTCGCTCTGTGCAATTGCCCTTAGCATAGAGCAGGTAAGTATAACGTGTTTTGTTTTTTTTCATTAAAAAAAATGCCTTAAAAAAAGTGGTAGTAAAATGCCAGTAAAATAAAAAAAGAAACAGGCACCCCTGCAGGTTTAAGTCATAATGTGCAAGCATGCACCACATACTAGCACATTACGACAAACTTACCTGGACACGGAAACCTCCAATGCAGCGCTGTCACAGCTCCACAACGCTTCCATCCTCACCCGGTCTTCCGTCACCTTCTGGGTTTTTGGACTCCAGTTTTATAATGGACTGGGACCGCGATGATGTCATTCTCAGGCATGTGCACGGGAGCACCGGCACAAAGCTCTGAAGGTACAGCTGCCCCTTCAGAGTGCATGTGCCAGTGAGGTCACCAGCTACATGAAGTGCGAATATCTCCAAACAGTGCATGGTTAGGGGATGTTCACTGTAACTACAGGCAAGCCTCATTATAGGCTTACTTGTAGGTACAAGTTAAAAAGTGGACTTTACTTCCTTTTTAACAACTGCTTAAAGTGGATATAAAGTTAAAACTCCTTTTACCTTAATGCATACCCTGCATTCATTTTAAAAACCTTATAGCATTTCCTGGGATTGCCAACTGTTTTTCAAATGATCTACGGGTTCAATAATAAAGAATGAACATTTTCCAAATCTGCACGGTTTTGCAATAGCTAATGGGGCTCCTTGATTGGATAGGCCATTTTCTGGGAAAGGTGAACTTGCTCTTATTTGCTCTTAAAGCAGTATTAAGCACAAAACAATTTTAACCTCCCTGGCGGTCTGATAATGTCAGTATTTTTAAATGTCTAAGCGGTACAATTGTTTTGCACAGAAATTTGGCGTTTTATATTGTAGGCCTGTAATTCTTAGTAATAACTCACTTAAATCTGTCCAAACAAGAGTCTAGTAGACATCCCGGGTATTATAAAGTTTGAAACACTAAATCATAAATTATAATATAATAAATAATTCTAAAAAATGATCTAATAATTTTAAATTCAATAATGTAATCAAACCAAAAACGCTGACATTTGTCCAAACAAGGGTGCAATATTACTAGCCACTCTAATACTAGAACTGCATATTGGTTTAGTATACATCCCAGGTATGAAAAATCTTGAAACATGTAACCACACAAAAGTCTGATGTCGCAGTCAGGACAATAGAACCCAATTTGCCTTCTGATTTTCTTTCCACTGTCATCTCGCTTCGAGCAACAAACTGCACACATCCTTGTAGGTGCCGACTTTTTCTCAGTTGGTGGGATGTAGTCCCTGACCAGTCAGGCGTTCCGGGTTGACAACGCCAAAAGCATAATGTCCAGATCTATTCACAGCCATTGATGGTGTTTGGTGGTTCACAAAGATACGTTTGGCAACTTTCCAAATTAAGCCCGTCACTCTTTTTTTTTTAAACAGAATGTAGGCATTCCGCAAGCATTGGTCACAGAAGATGCCTGAGGATCTTCTTGTAGTACTTTTGCCGTTTCCTCATTGCTGGGCAGAATGTCACTGCTTGGTCGCCTCTGTCGACACCTCCCATGGTGTTATTGTAGTCTATTACTTGTGGTTTCATGATTTCTTTCCCACCTTTCTTACATACCATAACAGCGGAGGTATTAGGAACTGTACTAATTAGGCACAACACTTTCTGGTCACGCCATCGCAGTGCCATCACTTTGCCTATCTGCCAGGCAACCATTTATCCAGTCTTCAGCTTATTATTGCCAAACATTGGCAGCATGTCACGCTGGTTAGCCCTAACAGTTCCATGGGCATCTGTTTTGTTTTGCAGAAGAAACTCAAAGTTCAGGAAACGTATAAAGTTGTTGGTTGTTACGAAATAGCCCTGATTTAGCAATGGCTCAGTGAGTGAAAGAACGGAAGATGTTGCCATTCCATAGTTCTTGTATTTTGGACTGAATTCTGTTCCTTTTCCAGTGTATATGACTGAATTCCAAATGTAGCCAGTTAACAATTCGCATAGCTTGTAGGATTTTATGCCAAATCGTGCTCTTTGATGCAATGTGTTGTATCCAGACGAGCCTACCCTTGTAGGCCATTAGACTCATCTATGCGGATATCTTTCTGGCACATGGCTCCATTGGAAATTCTTTAGAATCCTTTGAGATACTTCCCAAATTTTCTTTAATTTTGGTGCAGGATGAGTAGTTTCATCAAATTCTTTGTGTCGAAGTGTAAATATTTCATGATCAGGGGAAATCTGTACTCTGACATGATGGTGCCAAAGAATGGAGTGGCAAGTAATTTATTAGTTGTCCAATACCACTTCTGCAGGGGTTTCCCCACCACTCCCTGAAGTATTAGGCCCAGAAATTTTGAAATGTCATCTTTGGTCACTGGTTCCCACTTTTTGCTTCTTGGAAACTTCCGATACGTAGTAGCTAATTGTTGCTCTTTGTACTGGTTTGTATCAGTAACTATTTTGAATAACCTCATCGGTCAGATAATTGTAACTATGCCAAGGGATTGTCGTGTTCAGCATCTACTTTTATACCAGATGCTCCAGTAAATGGGAATCTTCGGGGTGCTGCTTGATCGGTAACAGTCAATAGAGCACCCAGTTCACACATCACTGAACTCGATCGCAGAATCGTCACGGTCATCACTTTCAATGTCCGATGACGAATTTCCCCATGAATCACTATCACTCAATTCTGCAAGTGATTCTAATTCACTATAGCTGTTTTCTAGCTGGTCTAAAACCACATTTGACCTAAAAGGGATGCTTTTTGGATACCAAGGACCTTCTCTCCCATGCAGAAAGAACTGTAAAAGTGTAGGCAGGGCACTGGACAAAGCACTAGGGACAAAACTGAGGTGCCACTTTTGGTACCGAAAATTAACCTCGAGCTACACTCGGGATTACCGCCAGGGAGATTAATATATTACAGCTCATCAATCCTTAAAGTGATTGTAAAGTCTAGCTTTTTTTTTTACTATAAAAATAACAAACAAGTTATACTTACCTCCTCTGTTTACTGCATTTGCACAGAGAAGCCCGGATCCTCCTCTTCTGTGCTCCTGGCCCCTTCCTCCTGTTGAGTGACCCCACAGCAAGCAGCTTTCTATGGGGACATCTGGGACGAGCCGTGCCCTGCCCCGCCCCTTTTATCTGCCGATTTGCTAGCCGACTTTGACAGCAGCAGGAGCCAATGGCGCCACTGCTGTGTCTTAGCCAATCAGGAGGGAGGGTCTCAGATGGCCGAAACACTCGTAGACATTGCTGGACAGAGATGGGGCTCAGGTACGTATTAGGGGGGCTGCTGCACACAGAAGGCTTTTTATCTTAATGCATAGAATGCATTAAGATAAAAAAAAAAAAAAAGACTTCTGAATTTACAAGCACTTTAAATGTCCTAGAGCGTCACCACTCCACTGGAGGAGAAATGTTGACACATGGACAGCAGCAGTAATGTCAATCTGGGTACAGGGCAGCATTAGCTGCACTAGTAAATTTAGATGGACTTGACTAACTAAAACAGAATTCCAACTCACCCTTTTTAACCCCTTGGAGCTGCCGCCACCCGGCCCTATAACCCTTTCGCTGGCAGAGCCGTTTTCGCATTTTTTGCACACGTTTAAAAAATCCTTTTAGGCCAGAAGATTACAGAAAACACACAATTATAATATATTTTCTGAAAGCAGACACCCTATAAAATAGTGGTAATTTTAATTTTAGGGCAAACAAACGCAATAAATTACCTAATGATATGGTAAAATATAAAAGACGACGTTACACAGAGTAAAGATACCGAACATGCCAAACCTTAAATTTATGTATGCCCGTGAAATGGCGAAAAACTTCAGAACCCTATATTTTCAATAGGCAACGCTTCAAAAGCCCCTATTAAGTATCAATTTAATGTTACGGAGGTGGTCTGGTGTTAGAAATATTGCTCTCACTCCGGCATGCGTGGCAATTGGTGATGATTTTTAGGTGACAGGTTCTCTTTATTGAGATATGCAGGGTCTAAAATACCCCGCGTGTCTCCCCTGTACTCCACTAAATGTTTTGCAATGCAGATCACATTACAAAACATCTTTTCCCGGCAAAGCGAGCCGGGGACATCGAGAGCTTGACCCGGAAGTGACGTCGGAGACGACGCTTTCCAGGTCACAATAAGAAGGGGAGGAGAGAGGACGCGTGTCTCCTCTTCTCCTTCCCCTCTACCCACCCGCACCCACCATGGAGATCCCGGGCCCGTCGATGGGGAAGTGGGGCCCGGTAAGCATGGAGGAGAGGAGTGCCGGTACTGGGGGTGTGAGAGAGCAATCGGGTGCCGAATGCTCTTACCCAATAGGTAGGAGTCTGCCTGTCAAATTCAAACTCCCCAGCGACTGGAGTTTTCCGTTGGCCACCGGTAACTGTGCAAGTAGTGCGCAGGGCGCATGCTCTTGGCACAGCTGTATTTGCAATAATGCATACAAATAGGCAGCCACTTGGCATCAAGACCCACAGAACTACATCATCCTATCCTTCACAGCTAAGGAAGTGGACAGCTTGCTTTTGTATGATCTTCAGTTACCATGGTGCTGCACGTGATCAGATTTGACATGTGCAGCAAGGGAAGGGGGGTGAAGGGGAAAGGGGAGGTGAAAGGGAAAGGGAAGGTGGGGGGGGGGGGGAAGGGGAAAGGGAAGGTGGGGGGGGGGAGAAGGGGAAAGGGAAGGTGGGGGGGGGGGAGAAGGGGAAAGGGAAGGAGAGGGGGGGAGAAGGGGAAAGGGAAGGAGAGGGGGGGAGAAGGGGAAAGGGAAGGAGAGGGGGGGGAAAGGGGAAAGGGAAGGAGAGGGGGGGGAAAGGGGAAAGGGAAGGAGAGGGGGGGGAAAGGGGAAAGGGAAGGAGAGGGGGGGGAAAGGGGAAAGGGAAGGAGAGGGGGGGGAAAGGGGAAAGGGAAGGAGAGGGGGGGGAAAGGGGAAAGGGAAGGAGAGGGGGGGAAAGGGGAAAGGGAAGGAGAGGGGGGGGAAAGAGGAAAGGGAAGGAGAGGGGGGGGAAAGGGGAAAGGGAAGGAGAGGGGGGGGAAAGGGGAAAGGGAAGGAGAGGGGGGGAAGGGGAAAGGGAAGGAGAGGGGGGGGAGGGGAAAGGGAAGGCGAGGGGAGAGGGGAAAGGGAAGGCGAGGGGAGAGGGGAAAGGGAAGGGGGGAGGGGAAAGGGAAGGGGGGAGGGGAAAGGGAAGGGGGGAGGGGAAAGGGAAGGGGAAAGGGAAGGTGAGGGGGGGGGAAGGGGAAAGGGAAGGTGAGGGGGGGGGGGAAGGGGAAAGGGAAGGGGAAAGGGAAGGTGAGGGGGAAGGGAAGGTGAGGGGGGGAAGGGGAAAGGGAAGGTGAGGGGGGGGGGGGAAGGGGAAAGGGAAGGTGAGGGGGGAAGGGGAAAGGGAAGGTGAGGGGGGAAGGGGAAAGGGAAGGTGAGGGGGGGGGAAGGGAAAAGGGAAGGTGAGGGGGGGGGGAAAGGGAAGGTGAGGGGGGGGGAAAGGGAAGGTGAGGGGGGAAGGGAAAAGGGAAGGTGGGGGGGAAGGGAAAAGGGAAGGTGAGGGGGGGGAAGGGAAAAGGGAAGGTGAGGGGGGGGAAGGGAAAAGGGAAGGTGAGGGGGGGAGGGAAAAGGGAAGGTGAGGGGGGGGAGGGAAAAGGGAAGGTGAGGGGGGGGGAGGGAAAAGGGAAGGTGAGGGGGAAAGGGAAGGTGAGGGGGGGAGGGGAAAGGGAAGGTGAGGGGGGGAGGGGAAAGGGAAGGTGAGGGGGGGGAGGGGAAGGGAAGGTGAGGGGGGGAGGGGAAAGGGAAGGTGAGGGGGGGAAGGGGAAAGGGAAGGTGAGGGGGGGGGGAAGGGAAAAGGGAAGGTGAGGGGGGGGAGGGAAAAGGGAAGGTGAGGGGGGGAGGAAAAAGGGAAGGTGAGGGGGGGGGGAAGGGAAAAGGGAAGGTGAGGGGGGGGGAGGGAAAAGGGAAGGTGAGGGGGGGGAAGGGAAAAGGGAAGGTGAGGGGGGGAGGGAAAGGGAAGGTGAGGGGAGGAGGGGAAAGGGAAGGTGAGGGGGTGAAGGGGAAAGGGAAGGTGAGTGGGTGAAGGGGAAAGGGAATGTGAGGGGGGGAATTAGAAAGGGAAGGTGAGGGGGGGGGGGGGGAAATTAGAAAGGGAAGGTGAGGGGGGGGGGGAAATTAGAAAGGGAAGGTGAGGGGGGGAAATGGGGAAGGTGAGGGGGGGAAATGGGGAAGGTGAGGGGGGGAAAGGGGGAAGGTGAGGGGGGGAAAGGGGGAAGGTGAGGGGGGGAAAGGGGGAAGGTGAGGGGGGGAAAGGGGAAAGGTAAGGTGAGGGGGGGAGGGGAAAGGGAAGGTGAGGGGGGGGGAAGGGGAAAGGGAAGGTGAGGGGGGGAAGGGGAAAGGGAAGGTGAGGGGGGGAAGGGGAAAGGGAAGGTGAGGGGGGAAGGGGAAAGGAAAGGTGAGGGGGGGGAAGGGGAAAGGGAAGGTGAGGGGGGGGAAGGGGAAAGGGAAGGTGAGGGGGGGGAAGGGGAAAGGGAAGGTGAGGGGGGGGAAGGGGAAAAGGGAAGGTGAGGGGGGGAAGGGGAAAGGGAAGGTGAGGTGAGGGGGGGAAGGGGAAAGGGAAGGTGAGGGGGGGGAAGGGGAAAGGGAAGGTGAGGGGGGGGAAGGGGAAAGGGAAGGTGAGGGGGGGAAGGGGAAAGGGAAGGTGAGGGGGGGGGGAAAGGGGAAAGGGAAGGTGAGGGGGGGGGAAGGGGAAAGGGAAGGTGAGGGGGGGGGGAAGGGGAAAGGGAAGGTGAGGGGGGGGAAGGGGAAAGGGAAGGTGAGGGGGGGGAAGGGGAAAGGGAAGGTGAGGGGGGGGGAGGGGAAAGGGAAGGTGAGGGGGGGGAAGGGGAAAGGGGAAAGGGAAGGTGAGGGGGGAAGGGGAAAGGGAAGGTGAGGGGGGAAGGGGAAAGGGAAGGTGAGGGGGGGAAGGGTAAAGGGAAGGTGAGGGGGGGAAGGTGAGGGGGGGGGGAAGGTGAGGGGGGAGGGGAAAGGGAGGTGGGGGGGGGAAAGGGAAGATGAGGGGGGGGAAGGTGAGGGGGGAGGGGAAAGGGAAGGTGAGGGGGGAAGGGGAAAGGGAAGGTGAGGGGGGAAGGGGAAGGTGAGGGGGGGGGGAAGGGGAAAGGGAAGGTGAGGGGGGGGGAAGGGGAAAGGGAAGGTGAGGGGGGGAGGGGAAGGGAAGGTGAGGGGGGGGAGGGAAAGGGAAGGTGAGGGGGGGGAAGGAGAAAGGGAAGGTGAGGGGGGGGAAGGGGAAAGGGAAGGTGAGGGGGGGGGGAGGAAGGGGAAAGGGAAGGTGAGGGGGGGGAGGGAAAGGGAAGGTGAGGGGGGGAGGGGAAGGGGAAAGGGAAGGTGAGGGGGGGGAAGGGGAAAGGGAAGGTGAGGGGGGGGGAAGGGGAAAGGGAAGGTGAGGGGGGGGGAAGGGGAAAGGGAAGGTGAGGGGGGGGGAAGGGGAAAGGGAAGGTGAAGGGGGGAGGGGAAAGGGAAGGTGAAGGGGGGAGGGGAGGGGGACCCCCCCCCCCTACGCACAGGAACAGAGCTGAGGGTGCATTTTTTCATTTAACCCACTGGTTTAACAAACAAAATAAAATACTGACCCGTGTATGGTCAGCTTTAGATTGTAAAGCACTTTAGAGTAGCTAATCTCCCAAATCAGACTAATTTATAGTCTATATCAGAGTCAATGCGGGGCATTGTCCTGTGCCTGGTGTACCGCTGAAAGATAAGACATGCTGCAGAAAAAGAACAGTTAGTTCCATATGGTTATGACACTATGGGACATGTGATGCCCCATCTAACTTGTACATGTTGGTTTTCAACAGCTGCAGCATTTCTAATTCTGCACAGAGGTTATGTTATATAAATCAGATGTAACGATATGCAGAGGAGATCTTTACAAATATATAAAAGCTTATACATGACAAGCAATGATAGAAAGTGATGTCTTACTGTTACGCTGCGTGGGTCTGGTAAATCGTACTGCAGACTGATTTCCCCCCATAAATGGGTCCTGGGTTTTGGTACTGGAAGCGCTGGTGTGAAGTGCAGAGTCGGAGTTCGTCCTGGAGAAAAAAATAAAAATAAATGTAAACCCAGGAAAAAATAAAAAAAAAGCATTAGGACGGTAACAAGCTGATAGCAGAGCAAAGGAAAGTGTAAAATACAAGCAAAAGGAACCAAAAGGACAAACATACAATTGTAAACTGTGACTATGGTATGCACAATTATGGCAATGTAGATCAACGAGAAGGCAGCTATGTACTACCTATGAGGGCTTTTCAATTAAAATATGGTAACTTTATCCAGTCTCAACTCAATTCCATTCAAATATAAAAGCTAACCATTTAAATAAGTTATATATTCAAGAAAAAAAAAGGAATTGCGCCTGTCTTAATATAGGCTGCTGGCAATCCTCTGTACAGTATAACTCAATGGAGACATATGTGCTTTCTCTTCCTTGCTTGCTGATTGGCTCAATGTGCTGCTGCTTATACTGTCTAAATTAAGGCTAGGGCTGGTCTTGGACCAGGCTGCATTGCTTACCTGCAGCTTAAAGCGTACCTTAAGTCATTTTTTTAAACTTGACATCTATTAAATCTTCTGCCCTTGTTGTTTTAACTTTGGATAGTAAAACTTTTTTTCCTGCCAGTATCTTATGAAGCCCATATCCTGTTTCTTGTCTGCAAAAAAGCCTAGGCTTATGCCATCATGCACAGCTCTCTCGCTCACTTTTGTGAGGGTTTGCCAGGAAGCGAGGGGGGATGAGTCATAAGAGGGCCAACCAGAGCTGCAGAGTTTGAGGTGTGCCTCTGTGTAAATCCAGGAAGTAGGATGGAGCCAGACTCCGTAGAAGGAGATTTTTGCAGCATATTTCGTAAGTACAGAATCACAGTATATATAAAATAATACACAAAGTGGTTGGAGGGAAGCTTCAGAATGGCAAAGATGTTTTAATTACAAATCATGTGAGCAGACTGCAGTTCCTCTTTAAGCAGAGTATACACAGACCAACACGGCCCTGTGTACTGTGAATTTCAGCCTGTGTGTATTGCTATCTAGTGACCTCCTTCTGACAAACCATCATGCTGGAAAATCAGCATTTGATCACCTACTGCAGCCAATGGCTAGGGGGGTGGAAAGGAATCACGAGAGCAGATCTGTCACTTTTTTTCCCAACCCGCCAGCTAAATGAAAAAAAAAAAAAACTGAACATCTATACCCAGCTTTAGTCTCCAAAGGGGGTTAAGGGGAGGGGGCACCAAGGACGCCACGATCACAAGTTATTTTTTCACATTATACAAGGCGTTCTCCAACTAAACAAAAGTAGATAGGAGATGCCTCTCCTATCACGATCTCCACCTCATCCTATCAAAGCATGTACTCTATTTATTGAAAAAAATACAAGTAGCTATGTGAGTGACCCCCTGTGGCCTGTGTGCAGTGGAGGACCAGGACAGGATTGGAGCGATCATTGCAGTAGTGCAAACTACAACAGTGACTATATGCTTCTAAATCGGTCCCTCAGGTATGAGATATGCTTACTTACATTGTCCAAGCTGAACCAATCCAAGTATGCAATACAGATCATACCTGGAGTTTAGCTTTAGCTGTCTATTTAAACATTTCCGCTTTAAGAAGTACATGCCAAAAACCCAAGATAAAGATATGTGGAGCACTTCACAAGAAATAAGTGCATGTCGCTCTCCACACAAGTGAAATATATCAGTTTCCCAATTCACACAAAATTAAATCCAGCTTGTAAATCAACAGAAAAAATAAAAAATAAACAGCTGGCAACAGTCCCTGACATTCACTGACAGATGTGGTTGGTAAGACCTTGATCAGAGGTTTGCTGGATCATCACGTGAGCAGCCAGATTTTTTTTTTTTTCAAAACAGCTTTTTTTGGAAAACATTTTCAGTAGTACTCTGGTCTTTAAACTGCAGATTGATTTTGAACCAAAACCAGGCCGCTGCAATACTTATATAGTTATATAGTGTGTGTAGATAGATAGATAGCTCTCTCTCATATTTTATATTATATATATATATATATATATATATATATATATATATATATATTCTGTTTCCACCAAAAATAAGACCTAGCGTGATTGTCGGTGATGGCTGCAATATAAGCCCTAGTTAAAGTCCTTGTAGGTCTTATTTTCAGGGTAATGCTTATATTGCAGCCATCACCAACAATCACGCTAGGTCTTATTTTTGGGGAAACAGGGTGTGTGTGGTGTGGTGTATTATATATATATATATATATATATATATATATATATATATATATATATATATATAAATAAAGGCGGGTAAGAAGGATGTGAAATCAGAATATTCCAAATAAGAGCGATCACAAATTGGAACATGGACTCTGATACAGAAATACATAATGTGATATTACTGATAGACACACAAATGCCTAAAGATGGTCAATCTTCAGAAGAATTATGTGCAAAAAAAAATTAATTTTAGGAACATTAGTTCTACTTTCCAACAGTTAATGCTATGTATTTCAAATGAACAAACTGATTTGGTTCCTATTAGTCATGGGGGAGGATTAGATCTGTACGAGGAAAAAGGCTCTTCAGGCAGACGCATCCAATCAGAACCATAGCTGCAAACACATCCAGTACATCACTGCAGACAACAGTGAGGCAGCAGCTGTGAGCACTCTGATCCCAGAGACTAGTAAATGGTGGGGGGTTGGGTGGACATTTCTATGATGACAGCAGAGAGGAAACCGTGAACTTAATCAGCCATACATGGATCAAAATACGGCCAGTTCCTGCTAACCTGACTAAATTTCAAACCATGTATGGCTTTTCCTGTCCATGAGAAGGCAATCTATTGAACGACTCCTCAAGAAGCAGTTTGTTGGAAAATGTTACTTCAATCAGTGTTTGCAGCCAATCGTCTGCAGCACTAATTGCATCAGCACAGTGTATTCTGATGGCGGGGCGGAGGATTCCTGCATCCACCTCAACAATATGCATTCATAAAGTAATAAGTGTTGTATCACAGTATAAGCTATCAGCTCTTCTTAAGATACTTAACTGATGCATGTGTATAAAAGTCACCAACAGTGCAGTGACCAGTTTGGGACTACATGGGGCTTAATCAGTAAGGCCTCTGTGACAAACGGTTCTTCTGTACTAATACGATGTATTAAAAATCAAGTAATAAGGCCCCATGCACACTTGGTGTTTGCCCAGCTCTTCTGAACACCTTTTACCCTGGCAGGAGAAAAGCAATGTTAAAAACGTGCCTAAAGCCGCATTTTGCAAATGCATTTAGGCACATTTGGCATTTGGGTGTTCATTCATTTCATTGGCCACAATATTCATTTATTCTGGTCATGGAAATGAACACTCAAGCACTAAAGGGCATTTTTGCTATAACTGGTGAGCAGATAATGTGGTGCAGCTGTGCATAGTAACCAATCAACTTTTATTATCAAAGCTTAAAGTGATACAAAGCCTTGTTTTTTTATTTTCTTTACAAATAATAAAAAAAAAAAAAACAAGTTATACTTATCTGCTGTATAGTGGTTTTGCACAGAGCAGCCCAGATTCTCCTCTTCTCGTGTCCCTCGCGGGCGCTCCTGGCCCCTCCCTTCTGTTATGGGGGCACCCGAGCTGAGCCGAAGCTCAGTGTGTCTATTCAGACACAGAGCCGCAGTTTGACCCAACCCTCTCTCTCCTGATTGGCTGACTTTAATTGACAGCAGCGGGAGCCAATGGCACTGCTAGTTCTCAGCCAATAAGGAGGGAGAGTCCTGGACAGCACAGGTCCTCGTGCCCATCACGGGATCGAGATGTTGCTTGCCGCCTTCTGACTGTAGCCTTACTGCGGACAAGTGCAGGTGTACCAAGATGGCCACGATGGAACACCACTTCCGTCACAAAAATCCTAATCTGAAGGAACACCGGGATTGCCAACTGTCACGTTTGCTCGTGTCCTCAACCAAACTGTCAAACCATCGAATGGCTGATGTAATAACTGATCACATGCGTAGCACCATCCGCACATCAAACAGAAGCTGCTTCCTTGGCTGTAAAGGATAGGAGTGTTTAATTCCACTTTAAGGCTGTCAGCAAATCTCGGCAAAATTGCCTAAAATGCCCAAAAAATGGAGAGCAACTGGGCATGTGCAGAGTGGGGTGAGACAGTGTAGTACTGGATTTTAAACACTATACACACACTTATCTTTTAATGTTTTCTATAGCTATACCTGCAAAAGGGGTCAGCCTGAAGTGATCTAGCAGGACTTAATTTTCCAACTAAATTTCCACTTTAAGTGTTATGAACACAAATATTGCATTTATACCATTGATTTATCGGTTGATTGCTACTCCTGAGTGCTCAGAGAATCTTACCAGCAAAAAACTCTGCCCCCAAAATATTTATCTCCCTGATCTACAAGAAGCTTCAGTTCTCTCAAGAGGTCAGTAGAGAGGTACACACTAAAAACACAAAGACATTCGCTGGTATACTTCACGTTCCAATCTTACATGCAAACACCCCAAAGGTTAGGGGGGATCTACCAGAATCAGACTAGACTAACTAGAAAAACAATCCAGGGGCAGAGCATTTTGCACTTAATCATTTTCAGACTGATGAGCACAAGGGTGTAATGTAGACATGTGCAATTCGTTTAGGTCCAAATTAGTCTTTTTAATGAATTTTGACAAAATCATTCATTTCCGAAATTTACGACTTTTGAATTTCCAAATTCTCAAATTTCCAAAAATTCTAAATTTTGGAAATTCAAATTAGGAAATTTGAATATTCGAAAGTTCATAAATTAAAAAATTTGAAAATCCAAGCATAAGAAATAAAATCTGAAAATTCTAAAGAATAAAAATCTGAAAACCTGAAATAACTAATAATAAATACTAAATTATAGATATTGGAATGTCCTTTCAAATTTGGCTGTTAGTGAACGGAACGAGTACGAATTTATCTGACATTATGAATTATCTGAAATAACGAATGTTGTATCTAAACGAATGGAACATAACAATCTAATAATAATACCTTTTTATTATTAATTTGTTTAGATGCGGTATTCGTTATTTTGGATAATTCGTAACTTCAGAAAAATTTGTATTCGTAACGTTCGCAAACAGCCAAATTTAAAAGGAAATTCCAATACCTATAATTTAATAGTTATTATTTAGAATTTTACATATTTTCTTTTTTTCAAGTTTTCGTATTTTCAAATTTTTTAATTTCTGAATTCAAAAAAATTCGGAATTTGAAAATTCGAATTTTCGGATTTCCAAATTCCCCAAAAAAAGCAAACAAAAAGCGAACACATTTTTTTGGCAGTGCACACGTCTAGTGTAATGGGCTGGTAACATAAATATGGGGCGGGTAAGTGGGAACAATGGCTCTTATAGTAGGAAGAAAGCCTTCTGCTTTATATACTACATATGGTTGTACATCCTGGAGCCTTGAATACTTCTCTTTTCACCGGCATGTTTCCTAGAAATTAGATCACTTGTGATGATAGCTTCCTACTATTTTCTGTTTCGACATTATCTTTGGGTACACTACAAATGGACATGTCTTCAAATTGCCTTCTAGCATACAGTGCCTTGCGAAAGTATTCGACCCCCTTGAACTTTTCAACCTTTTGCCACATTTCAGGCTTCAAACAAAGATATAACATTTTTATTTTTTGTGAAGAATCACCAACAAGTGGGACACAATTGTGAAGTGGAACGAAATCTATTGGATTTTTGAAACTTTTTTAACTAATAAAAAAACTGTCTGCCCTCATATTGTAAAGCGCTGTGCAAACTGTTGGCGCTATATAAATCCTGAATAATAATAATAATAATGAAAAGTGGGGCGTGCAAAATTATTCGGCCCCCTTGCGTTAATACTTTGTAGAGCCACCTTTTGCTGCGATTACAGCTGCAAGTCGCTTGGGGTATGTCTCTATCAGTTTTGCACATCGAGAGACTGAAATTCTTGCCCATTCTTCCTTGCAAAACAGCTCGAGCTCAGTGAGGTTGGATGGAGAGCGTTTGTGAACAGCAGTTTTCAGCTCTTTCCACAGATTCTCGATTGGATTCAGGTCTGGACTTTGACTTGGCCATTCTAACACCTGGATACGTTTATTTGTGAACCATTCCTTTGTAGATTTTGCTGTATGTTTGGGATCATTGTCTTGTTGGAAGATAAATCTCCGTCCCAGTTTCAGGTCTTTTGCAGACTCCAACAGGTTTTCATCCAGAATGGTCCTGTATTTGGCTGCATCCATCTTCCCCTCAATTTTAACCATCTTCCCTGTCCCTGCTGAAGAAAAGCAGGCCCAAACCATGATGCTGCCACCACGTTTGACAGTGGGGATGGTGTGTTGAGGGTGATGAGCTGTGTTGCTTTTACGCCAAACATATCATTTTGCATTGTGGGCAAAAAGTTTGATTTTGGTTTCATCTGACCAGAGCACCTTCTTCCACATGTTTGGTGTGTCTCCCAGGTGGCTTGTGGCAAACTTTAGAGGAGACTTTTTATGGATATCTTTTAGAAATGGCTTTCTTCTTGCCACTCTTCCATAAAGGCCAGATTTGTGCAGTGTACGACTGATTGTTGTCCTATGGACAGACTCTCCCACCTCAGCTGTAGTTCTCCGCAGTTCATCCAGAGTGATCATGGGCCTCTTGGCTGCATCTCTGATCAGTCTTCTCCTTGTCTGAGCTGAAACTTTAGAGGGACGGCCAGGTCTTGGTAGATTTGCAGTGGCCTGATACTCCTTCCATTTCAAAATGATCGCTTGCACAGTGCTCCTTGGGATGTTTAAAGCTTGGGAAATCTTTTTGTATCCAAATCCGGCTTTAAACTTCTCCACAACAGTATTACGGACCTGCCTGGTGTGTTCCTTGGTCTTCATGATGCTCTCTGCGCTTTCAAACAGAACTATTACAGAGCAGGTGCATTTATACAGAGACTTGATTACACACAGGTGGATTCTATTTATCACCATCAGTCATTTAGGACAACATTGGATCATTCAGAGATCCTCGCTGAACTTCTGGAGTGAGTTTGCTGCACTGAAAGTAAAGGGGCCGAATAATTTTGCACGCACCACTTTTCAGTTTTTTATTTGCTAAAAAAAGTTTAAAGTATCCAATAGATTTCGTTCCACTTCACAATTGTGTCCCACTTGTTGGTGATTCTTCACAAAAAATTTAAATTTTATATCTTTATGTTTGAAGCCTGAAATGTGGCAAAAGGTTGAAAAGTTCAAGGGGGCCGAATAATTTCGCAAGGCACTGTATATTTGGAGTTGATGGCTTGTGCACAGCTTCTTTAGGTTTCCTTTTTTTATTACTACATTGATCAGATTTAGTTTTTTCTCATAAGCACAGTAAGTTGTACTTGTATTTAATAATCTTATGTAGGATCATTCTAGTGGATGGAACATAAGCAATTATGACCCTTTCAATTACACTTTTCCCTCTAGGTTCAGTCTCCATCACACAATCTTTTCCCGTGAAACTGCTCTCCCACATCTAGCCTCAAACCACCATTTGAGATTTATACCTAGGGATGCTGATAAGGCAGTACAGCCAGCCCTGTACTGGGCCCAAGCCCCATCAGTTCAAAAGGTGGCCCAGGCATCTGCTGAGCAAGAGGGCTGGCTGTACCGTCTTATTGCAGACACCAATCCTCTTCTGCCTACCTCTCCAGTGCTGACAGCTTCTCATCTTTCTCTCACTGCACTGTAGGGGGATTGGTTCTAGCATATGTACTGCTTCCATCTGTCCATGCCCCCCCTTCCCCTGCAGCGCTTCCGGCTTCCCTCCTATCCCACCGGAAGCTGCCACAGGCACACAAATGTTTCAGGATTAAGAACGGGAGAAAAGGCCTTTATATTTGTCATTTTCTGGCCCTTTCCTTCCTAAATGAACACAGTGAGTGATCGGTACCAATCACTTCTGTGTCCATTCATTACTGAAGTATAGTAAACCTTATTTACTATGCTTCTGTTTGTGGAGAGCCTTAGAGTGTCTCCTATTCATTTATCTGTGCAGCCGAGGTTGCAGAGAAAGACTGACAAAACTTTGTCCTCGGTCACTTTCGTCGGGGGTGGGTGGTTGCAGTCAGGTAGGCTGTATGGGGCACTGTGATTTCTAACAGCAGCCCTGTTTATATCCTCAAACTGTACTGTGATCATGTGCTTTTTTGACACTGGATTGCATTAGAAGGGTCCTTGCCAGATAGGCAAGAGAAGCACACCTGTACACCTTGTGAGTCTATACTGTTCTTGTATGCAAGAGACCAGCAGCCCTACAAGATGCTGGCACCAAGTGAACAAGTAAGCTCACATCCACATTTTACATGACCCTACAATGCTGCCCCTTTTTTGTCTAAATAGTGACGTTTAACTGGACATGAAATATGGAATATAACTCATTCTGTCATTGGGAGTGGAGAGTAATCAATCCTCTTGTGCATATGCAGTGCTACAATATAGGAGATCGTTATCCATCATTTTACAGCAACTGCTTCACTATCACTGGATGTTTTCCTATACATGGTTTACATTTTTTGGGTGGGAATTTGAGATCCCTATGAGGTCATGGGAATTGTGAGGACAGATTTATCTTGGTTAATTTGAATATAATGTGTACTGCTGAGAGGTGCTGAAAAACAAAACCTTAATTCAGCATCTTCCACAAATTATTTTCCAAAATATTCAACCTCCTATGGTGTACAAAATGTGAATGAGCCACTTCCAGGTCTCCATATATGGTCCAATTTTAATTAAAAAAATGTTTGTGCTGAGTGAACCCCTGGAAGCTAAACACTGACAGTTGGAATTTACAAACAAAGCAATACCTATATACAAACAAACACACACACACAAGTGAGCTTCCTTCGATTTCATATAAATAAATAACTGTCACAACTGACAAAACACGTAGGGCAGAGCTATCGCTCAGGACGTCACCAATATACTACTACTTTTTATTAATTTATTATGAATTTTCACTATGACCCATATATTATACACTATATTCATGCCCATTTTGAATTGATGTAAACGCATCATGTTTTATTTTTTTCACGCGAGACACATGACGTGTTTTTTCACAAGACACCATACACTGATTATACATGTGGCACCTGTGCTATTTATACATATATTTAACGTTTTCACAGGTCCCTTTAGGTATGTGTTTGATTTATTTGATTTTTCAATTGTTAAGTCTATATCCTCCACCCATTCTAATTTTCTATTTTCTTTCTGCTTTTTTTTCTTGCACGGGATTTAATAATTTTCCATCTTGGATAAAATGGAATATTTCAATTTCCCTTTTTAGAGCCCATTGGTCCATTTTTTCACTTATCTCATACAGACATGTACACCTGTATAAGGTGGTGCATGCCTGCAGTATATTTTTTTTACATCATTTCTATTTTCACTAAGAGTTACATTTTTGGTTAGATTTTTGGTCGAATCTTTTTTTTGCTTTCTTTTGAGCTTTTTGAGTATTTTCTCTGCTTGGCAGCACATGCTAAGATCCAATTGCAAGTGCGATTCAGCTGTATGTAATTGCCTTCAAACTTTCAATTATGTGATATGCCTTGCCTCTTTTTATGTTTTATGCTATATATTTGATATTTGCTTGAAAGATGGTTAGCTATGAGTAAGCACTCATTACGGTGCGAAACGCGTCAGTTTTTCCTGTACTTGGTTATTCTTTTGCTGTGGATTTTTTGATTTGGTTTTGATGTGACCCATGTTGTTTCAATTAAAGATGGGATTTCAAGACTTTCCAGTGTGCGGCTATCAAGAGTTTTGTCCTGCTTGCTTGCTCATGGTGTGTGTAACGGTCAGCACCTGGGGCTCATGAATAGGAGACAGAGCTTCAGTCCTTGAGGATTACTTCGGAGCGGTGGTTCATCTTTTCCACCAATATACTAAAACCAGGAAGTGATCAGTTCAAATCCCTAGACCAGAATTTCTATGCAGATAAGCACTTGATGTTTTTAACAATGCGAGTGGCTAGTACTTTTGAATACATTCTTTTATAGTTTTACACTGTATGTCGGTGTTCCTGGTTCTCTTTGTATGTTATGGCGGAATACCCTGCTTAACTGGATGAGGTGTTCCACATACAGAGACCTGGATGGGGCTATTGGTGCACGTGTCACATTTCTGGGACTATTATTCCTACTTTCTATGTACTAGGATTTGAGTTTTTGGAGTTTAATGGTATTTGATGTTTTAGCATGGCAATTTGCATTTACATTTTAGTAAACATTTTATCCATTTGTTTTGCCAGCTGCTGTTTAGCTTGGTTAGCACAATTTCTGTTTGTTTTTATCCCATGGTATACAGCCTCTGGCAATGTTTGTAAAATGTTCAAAGACACTTCCTGCAAGCAATTTCACAGTCTGTAAATTAAAGCGGGAGTCCGCGTTTTTTTTTTTTTTTTTAAAAGCCAGCAGCTACAAATACTGCAGCTGCTGACTTTTAAAATAGTGACACTTACCTGTCCAGCGCACCCGTGATGTCGGCACCCGAAGCCGATCTCTAGATCGTCTTGTCGGGTGCTGCCGCCGCCATCTTGGGTATGGGAATCAGGAAATGGAGCCTTTCGGCTTCATTTCCCGGTTCCCTACTGCGCATGCGCGAATCGCGCTGCGCAATAAGGATGGTCCCCGCTGCCTCTGGGATCTGTGTGTTTCCCAGCAGGCAGCGGGGCACTTGCGGAAAGGGGCGGGCACTTGCGGAAAGGGGCGTAATCTACGCCCCTTTCCGCAGAGAGCTATCCCGGAAGTGGGTGCAGAATACCTGTACTGTACAGGTATCTGCACCCCCTCCCCCCTGAAAGGTGCCAATTGTGGCGCCGGAGGGGGGGAGGGTTCCGATGAGCGGAGGTCCACTTTAGGGTGGACCTCCGCTTTAAGTTCAACTTGTCACAACACTACTGGATAGCTACTGGATGATACACCTCTGTACAAGTGATGTCAGCAACTGGTGACATCACTCCATCTATGTGTTCAGAATACCACATGTCAGATGTAGCAGATGGGATCTCAGTTAGGCTGGATGTTTACAAGCCTATGTGACTAATGTAGCAAAACTGAACTTGTATAAAATAAAAAAAAAAGAGTAAACCTAAATTCTAAAAGTGAAAATGTACAAACATACTTTGGAACATCTAAACAATGTTAATTGTCCCTAAGCAGTAATCTATATTTTTTTTTCTGGAATTCCTCTTGAAGAATAGCAAAGCAGAGCCCATCTCTCATACAGCGAGGGAAAAAAATTATTTGACCCCTTGCTGATTTTTGTACATTTGCCCACTGACAAAGAAATTATTAGTCTATAATTTAAATGGTAGGTTTATTTTAAGTGAGGGAGACTGAACAAAAATATCCAGAAAAACGTATTTCAAAAAGTTGTAAATTGATTTGCATTTTAATAAGTGAAATAAGTATTTGATCCCCTATGAATCAGCAAGATTTCTGGTTCCCTGGTGTCTTCTATACAGGTAACGAGCTGAGATTAGGAGCACTCTCTTAAAGGGAGCGCTCCTAACCTCAAGGATGTCAGGGACAAGATTGTAGACCTACACAAGGCTGGAATGGGCTACAAGACCATCGCCAAGCAGCTTGGTGAGAGGGTGACAATAGTTGGTGCGATTATTTGCAAATGGAAAAAACACATGATGATCGAGAACGATGAGGAATCAGCCCAGAACTACAAAGGAAAATCTTGTCAATGATCTCAAGGCAGCTGGGACCATAGTCACCAAGAAAACAATTGGCAACACACTATACCGCAAAGGACTGAAATCCTACAGCGCTCCCACAAGATCCCATTGCTCAAAAAAGCACATGTACAGGCCCGTCTGAAGTTTGCTAATGAACAGCTGAATGATTCAGAGGAGAACTGGGTGAAAGTGTTGTCATCAGATGAGACCAAAATCAAGCTCTTTGACATCAACTCAATTTACCATGTTTGGAGGAGGAGGAATGCTGCCTATGACACCAAGAATACCATCCCCGCCATCAAACACGGAGGTGGAAACATTATGCTTTGGAGGTGGTTTTCTGCTAAGGGGACAGGACAACTTCACTGCATCAAAGGAACGATGGACGGGGCCATGTACTGTCAAATCTTGGGTGAGATTCAGCCAGGGCATTGAAAATAGATCGTGGATGGGTATTTCCAGCATGACAATGACCCAAAACACATGGCCAAGGCAATAAAGGATTTGCTCAGGAAGAAGCACATTACAGTTCTGGAGTGGCGTAGCCAGTCTCCAGACCTTAAACCCATACAAAAAAAAAAAAAAATATGTGAAGGGAGCTGAAGATTTGAGTTATCAAAAGTCACTCTCAAAACCTTAATGAGTTGCAGAGGATCTACAAAGAGGAGTGGGACAAAATCCCTCCTGAGATGTGTGCAAACATGGAGGCCAACTACAAGAAACATCTGACCTCTGTCATTGCCAACAAGGGTTTTGTCACAAAGTCATGTTTTGCGAAGGGGTCAAATACTTATTTCACTCATTAAAATGCAAATCAATAACTTAAACTGAAAATGCGTTTTTCTGAATATTTTGTTATTATTCTGTCTCTCACTGTTATAATGAACCTATCGCTAAAATTATAGACTGATCATTTCCTTGTCAGTGGGCAAACGTACAAAATCAGCAGGGGAAAAAATACTATTTTCCCTCACTTTAGCGCTACAGCTATAGTGTCAGATCTAAGGCCAGCCTTTTTTTCCCACAAATAGAGCTTTCTTTTGGTGGTATTTGATCACCTCGGCGGTTTTTATTTTTTGCGCTATAAACAAAAATAGAGCGGCAATTTTTAAAAAAGCGCATTATTTTTTACTTTTTGTTATAATAAATATCCCCCAAAAATATATAAAAAAACTTTTTTTTCCCTCATTTTAGGCCGATACGTATTCTTCTACATATTTTTGGTAAAAAAAAAAATCGCAATAAGCGATTATTGATTGGTTTGCGCAAAAGTTATAGCGTTTACAAAATAGGGATAGTTTTATAGCATTTTTTTTTTACTAGCAATGGCTGCGATCAGCGATTTTTATTGTGACTGCGACATTGTGGGGGACCCATCGGACATTTTTGGGACCATTGTCATTTATACAGTAATCACTGCTATATAAATGCAGTGATTCCTGTGTAAATGACACTGGCAGTGAAGGGGTTAACCAGTGGGTGGCAGTGTAGGGGTTAAGTGTTCCTAGGGGTGTGTTACTAACTGTGGGGGGGTTGGGCTTTCATTTAGTGAACACTGATCTCTGCTCCAATCACATGGAGCAGAGATCAGCGTCACTAGTTGCTAGGCAGAATGGAGAAATGCTGTTTACAACGGCATTTCTTCATTTGGCCGCTCCGTGAGCCGTTTGCGGGTATGCCCGCGGCGATCAAGTCCGCGGGTCCCGCGACCGGACTCACGGGGGTCCCGACCAGCGCGGGAGCGCACCGCCGGCGGCGTGCTCCCAATGGCAGGGCGGCAAATTTAAAGGGACGTACATGTACGCCCATTTGCCTACCCGTGCCATTCTGTCGACGTAGATCGGCGTGCGCTGGTCGGCAAGTGGTTAACAGCCTTTTTTGGGGCACAACTTCTAGAGTTCAGTACCTCCTTAAAGTGGAAGTAAACCCTCCTATCGTTTTCAGCCAAGGAAGCTTTCAACTTTGTTTGATCTTCAACTGTCGTGATGCTTTTTTTTTTTTTTTAAACAGTTAAATTGATGGGTTTACCTCTGCTTTAAAGAGGAAGTAAACCCTAATGGGTTTACTTAATCTTTGATTCCCTGCAAAGGTAAAGCATAATGGACTACTATGCATTGCATAGTAGTCCATTATGTGTCACTTACCTGACACAGGAGCCAGCGAAGTCACCGCTGTCCCCTGTAGTTCCGAGCATCCACCTTCTTGGTGGGTCTCCGTGGGTCTCGCTGCTCCGGCGCTGTGATTCGCCAGAGCAGTGATGACGTCACTCCCGTGCATGCGCACGGGAGCCGACACTCGTGGCATATCGCTGCGATCTGCGGCTTACCCAGTGCGCCTGCGTGCCACTGTCTACGGCGCATGCGCCGTAGACAGCGGTGGCTGTCTTCAGGTAAATATCTCCTAAACCGTATAGGTTTAGGAGATATTTCTTGGACCTACAGGTAAGCCTTAATCTAGGCTTACCTGTAGGTCAAAGTGGTTTGTAAGGGTTTACAACCACTTTAAGAACAGCATTCCTATTTCTAAGGGCAAGAAGCATGATTTTTAGGTTTCCACAAGTACTGCTGACACATACAGTATGATGCATACATGTGACACAAATCCACAACGGCTAGATGAAATTTCATCTTATTTCCCCCCCATGTTCTCTACAAACTTTCTTGGCATCAATAAGAATTGGCGATTCCCTTTTTAAACGTGGGTTATTCACCCATTCAACTGCTGATTTTATTACTGGATTATGTTTGCAGCACATTTTTGATGTATGCCTTATACAAGGCTGCATTCACACCTGAGCGGATTGTTTTCAGGAGGAAAGTCATGCGATTTTACTGCGATTTTGTACAGGTCAAAAGGTCAATGTAAAAAGCAGAAAATCGCCTGTAATCAGCCTAAAAAAAAAAAACTCGTGTTTTTTGAGCTTCAGGCATTTTGCGTCAGGCGACAGAACGCTCAGATGAGAACAGGGGCCATTTAAATGAATGTGATTTTGCTTGTTGGGCGTTTTGGAACTTTTGGAGCTTTTTACGAGCTGAAAATGCTCAGGTGTGAATGCAGCCTTAAACACTTCTTAAATCTAGGCTTTGGATGTTTGTTTTGTGTGGATTTTGTGTTTTTATGGGAATGAGACTATATTCCTTTTGAAAAATACACATACTCGTGCTGATGATGTGACAAAAAATATTAAATCAATAAAAGTGAAAAAGTTGCAGCTGCTATACACAAAGTGCTAATCATTTGGAAACCATAAAAGATATAAATACAGCGCTCGTAAACATACTGAATAAAAGTGAAAAAATATATTATATATTTTTTTCACTTTTATTCGGTAAGTTTGCGAGCGCTGTATTTATATGTTTTATGTATATTCCTTTTAGTATCAATCAGTTCTCTAAATGACGGAATGACAAACTGGCAGATCATTTCATGAAATTGTACCATATTAT
Organism: Lithobates pipiens; assembly: GCF_037356315.1. NCBI lineage: Eukaryota > Metazoa > Chordata > Amphibia > Anura > Ranidae > Lithobates > Lithobates pipiens. Next base: position 53,750,853 of record NW_027507903.1, on the reverse strand, counting down.
CTTTTTTGCTTTAAAACATAAAAATTGAAAAAATAAATAAAAAATAAAAAAACGTACATAACATACACAACACTTTGAAAATGCCCGTACATGCCAATTACTGCATTACTGAAAGGCATTTTTAAGTGTTGCTGGTGTCAATCAGCCCACTGCGTCAGAAATTGGAAATTGAAAGAACAGCTAAGGGTTTTATAATTCCAATGTGCTGGTGAGCTAAACCCTGTGCATCCAGTGCATAGTGCATCCAGAAAGAGGAAGAAAAAATAAAAAAAAGGAAGAAAAAAAAATAAAAAAATAAAAATAAAAATGGAAAAAAAAAATATGGCTGAAAAAGTTCACCTGTTCAGGGCAGACAATAGTCTAAATCCTGGCCGTTTCTCTTCACTCCAGGGAGCCTGCTGCCTTCAGAGACCGAAGTCAAGAAGGGGAAGAAGAAAGAATGTTTGATGTCAGTTAAAATCCCAATAGAAAATACTGAACATTATGGTCGCATGTAGTTAGTGCTCTGCCCAAAGAAACAGCACTATAGAAGAGTTAATGAGCGGAGAATGGAAAATAAGATTTGAAAGAACAGAACGGAACCATAGTAAGTGGTGAAATTCTGCTCGTCAGAGAGGATTCTGGGTAAGAACAGCCGTCAGAATGCAAGGCGCTGCATCTCCAACGCTGAGAGCCAGAAGAGAGGTAAGCAAGTTTTACATTCAAAATTAGTGTCAGCAAAGAAACTGAAGCCTGTAATTAAAGATAGGAGTTGGAGGCAAAATAGTCATTAAAGTTTCTTTTAGGTGATCATTAGCTTAAGAAAGCATTGTAGAATTATTAAGAAGAACGAGGCAGAATTACTAATGATTCTACGAAACCTGAGCCAGACACTAGCGCTTTTTTTTGTTTTTTTTGTTTTGTTTTTTATTGTTCTATCACAGGCAAGGAGATCAGCACTTTAATGGCAGAATACTGTTTACCACATAAAATCAGACAAAGCCAAGCCGTTTTTGTTGCACTGCCCAATTACTGCATTTTTTTCCTTTTTATGAGTTCGTGGCATTCTGTTACAGGACTGTGTGTGTGTGAAGGCGTTATCAGACACGGCTGGTGGTCATTGTCATCTGTGCATTGTGGAAAAAATAAATAAAAAAATAAATAAAAAATCAGCAAATCGCAGAAGAATATTGGCAGAAAGTTGAAAATCCAGGCATTGCTGCTTTCAGCTTCACACAGACATTTTTTTTTTTCCTGGTTTCAGGACTTTTTTTTTTTTTTTTTGTTTCTGAAAGTTCCTTGGCAGGGAAGCAGTTGCCAGTGGGAACAAATGACACCAGGGATCCAGAGCGTGGGACACAGAGCCCAGCTGCACTTTTAACCTCTCTCACTGGAAATTATTTTATTGAGCTCATTTACTTGCCAGGGACGCTGCTTTTTACCAAGCCAAGTCAGGTCAGGCTATAGATCACTTCTGCTACAGTGCAATCTCTAGATTCACATATGAATGATAATGCCCTTTGGTACATAAAAGGATGAATATTATGTAAATAAACTCAATGTCTCTGGTCTGAAGATCAGAACTTAAAAACAGAAAGCCCTCAAAACTGTGCTCATGGACTAGAAACCCCCCAGCATGTTTGGTTAGCTGTAAGGCTGGATTTACACCTATGCATTTTTTGGTGCTTTTTGCATTTTGCAGATTTGTACTACAGCCCATTTAACATGGTTTCCTATGGAACACGTTCTGTAGAGCAAATCTGCAAAATGCAAGAAGCGCTAAAAATGCATTGGTGTGAATCCAGCCTTAAAGAACTACTTATGTTCTCTATAGTTGCAAAGTCCTAGCAATGCTAATAAGGATGGGCATGTTCACAACTCCACGTGCCCGCCAGGAAGCTGACACTGTGCAGGGCTAATCACAGGCAGAGACCGATCTGGACCAGGAAATGTCTCACTGCCTGTGATTAGTGCTAATTAGTGGAAATATCTCACTGCCTGTGATTAGAGCCAATTAGTGAAAATGACTCACTGCCTGTGATTAGTGCTGCGCAGTGTCAGCTTCCTGGCAGGTACGTGGAGTTGCGGACACGCCTCAACCCATCCTTACTAATAAGTAGGACATACACTATATTACTAAAAGTATCGGGACGCTTGCTTTTACGTGAACTTGAATGGCGTTCCAGTCTTAGTCCGTAGGTTTCAATATTGAGTTGGCCCACGCTTTGCAGCTATAACAGCTTCAACTATTCTGGGAAGGCTGTCCACAAGGTTTAGGAGTGTGTCTATGGGAATGTTTGACATTCTTCATTCTTGCATTTGTGAGATCAGGCCCTGATGTTGGACAAGAAGGCCTAGCTCACAGTCTCTGCTCTAATTCATCCCAAATGTGTTTTATCAGGTTTGAAGTCAGGACTCTGTGCAGGCCTGTCATGTTCCTCCACCCCAAACACGCTCATTAAAGTCTTTATGGACCTTGCTTTGTGCACTGGTCCAAATCATTTGGTGGAGGGGAGATTATGGTGTGGGGATGATTTTCCCCCACATCATAACCCTCGGGCTTTCACACTGGAGTGAATGGAGCAGCTGTTTTAGGGCGGTTTGCAGGCACCATTTTTAATGCTAAATCACCTGCAAAATACCCCAGTGTGAAAGGGGTCCAAGACTGGGATGCAATTAAAGTTCATGTAAAGGCAGGAGTCCCAATACTTTTGGTAACATAGTGTATAATGGCTACTTTTATCAATGTAAGGGTCAACGGCTAAAAGCAAAAACATGCCGTAAAAACGGTTCATGATAACCTGTTTTTCATGACAGCTTGCAGACCTTTTTAAATTATTAAGAGCCAAACATGCTATGGCGCTAAATGAACCCAAACTCTGTCACTATGGGTGCACCAATACGGATATTGGTGCTGATGCACAGTATTTTCACAAGGTACTTGTGAAAATGCTCCCGATACTGAAATGGATACTTTGCATCCAAAATGAATGGACGCAAAATGCACTGCAAAGAATCCCATGCGATTTGTACAGGAATGTGGTGCGATCCCAGTCTGAATCACATGCGGTTTCCTGCACTGCCCCTGCGTGAACCCAAACAGTAATCACTATGACAAGCCTGGGTTCACACAGAAGCAGTGGGGAAACATCATGCGATTCAGACTTATAATTTCCACTGCATTTCTGTTCAAATCGCATGGTATTCTTTGCTGTTGCGATTTGTGCCAATTCATTTTGTATGGACGTAAATCGCATCAAAAAGTATTGATCCGCTGTATCAGTGAGAGTTTGTAGATTGAAAGAAAAACATTGGTACATCCCTACCTTTCACCGCTCACAGGCCGGCCTGTATCTTTCTTAATTTCCAGCAATAAGCCAGATGAAGGCCCTGTAGTCTCCTGCTTCACTATACTCCACCATCTAAATAACCGCCAGCACAGTGCAGAATTAAAAAGTCTTGCACGCACCACTAATATTTTTTTGTTCAACCCAGTGGGCGGAATGTTTTATATTGAACCGTTCGACAATCGGCCCGTGTGCTAGGCTTTAGACCTTGGGGGGTCCGGAGCACTTGAAGTTCGGGGGTCCCTTAACATGGAAATTAGATGTTTTTCTCTAATTTTATTGACTATAAAAAAAACACATTACACGGGTAATTTGAACTGGCAAGTCATACATTACACTACAATATTTACAAAAAAGTATTTCCCTGCACTTAGGATCTGCAAAATCTATAACTTAAGCTGGCCATAGACAGATTGAATCTAGGCCGGTTCAGGAAGAACCCCTTATAAATCCAGCACAGGAAACGCACATCGAAGACCTTCAACTCCAGCCATTGAAGACGTTCAACTCCAGCCTTATTACCGTACAATGACAGCACACCAAAAAAAAAATGCTAATCATCAGTTCAATGTTGAAGCCCACATTTACTTTCTACATTGCATTAATAGATCATTCATCTGGGCCTTTGATGTTGCCTACAATCCTGGCCTGTTGTTAAAAGATATCAAAAAGATCTTTGCAATTACATCCATGCCATTGAAATGAGAATGATGTCAAGGCAAGAAAACTGAAAAACAGCCCGGAGAGTACGGGCAAACATCAGAGTAACGAGGATCTGACAAAAACCAGTGATTAATAAAAAGAACTTTATGTCATCGCTGTGGATAAGAGATAGATGCGAGGATTCAGACCAACTCCAGATTCCTCCTCCTCTTCTCCCCCCCCCCCCCCCCCAGACAAGGCGAAACTTTCAGGAACTGCACCAAATGACCCCATTTTGTTTGCCTGTTACTGAAAGTCAACTGTAAGCTGCCAAAACCAAACCACAATCACCTCCCTGGTATACATCAGTACATAAAGTGTCCTTTTCCAAGTGTACAGAAGTACTGATTTACTATGAATAAAACCAGAACCTCTGCCAAAGTCAATGCATTTTTCACCTAAGTCTACACAGACTAGAGCTACACTTCAATAAAACACGCTAAACATCTGGATACAAAGGACAACCGAACCTTCGAACACAAGTCTAGCCACAGAGTATGTATGCTAGATGCTTCACCTAGAGCCATTTATCACCATCACAAAGACGGAATGCAAGCTTTAATGCTTAGCAAAGAATAGAAATGGAGAGGGAAATGGTTAGACCTGAAAATGTGAACATAGAAATGGAGTTAAACAAATATTAATTTTGCATATTCATAATTACAACAAACATTTTATAAACAAAAATGGCAAATCAAATATCTCACAAAAACCTGAGCAATATGAAAATTGCAGATTACCCTCTTCAATTACTAGGGTTATAAGGCAAGGGAGATACCACCATTTATGAAAGCCCATCATCAAGTAGGTGCCCATTCTCTTAAAGTGGCCTTGAAATTGTATAACGTAACCATAATGCTGATGTGCGGGATCCTTATTTTTTGGTCAGCAAGTACCTGTTAGCATTACCCCTTTCCACCTTTTTTTCTTAGCTAATCTAGTTAGGGAGCCAAGTCCACATTGGGCTCCCAAGTTCTAACTTGACAGAACACCTCCATGTAAGGGAATATTGATGAGGTAAATTTGTATCACACTTTATATTTCTCATTCAACTTTAAAATTTTGTACTATGATGGTGGAGAAGTCCTTGATAGGACACGGTGTAAGGAGGACATATTTTGAGATCTTCTGAGCACACAAGATGGATAAAATCCTTCTCAGATTTAAACTATAACTAAGGCAATGCAATTTCAGCCACGTGCAAACATTCCAAACCGTATATAAGTGGTGACAAGGCACACACATAGTTTAGTATAGATCAAGAGTGTCCAACCTGCGACCCAACACAAAACCATAAAACTTTTGACAGGGTCTCTTTACTGGACTTTTATACGTTTTATCTTCCCAAAGCAAACTGTCCCACTCTTCACAATCACGCCTTATTCATGTCACCAGTTTTTGGCAGCACCTATATTTGTGAGCAACTATTTAAGGAAGAAGCACACAGGGGCAAAATTGGAACCAAACTATTTGATGAGCACCTTGAGAATTAATTGAGAATTGCTACTCCATCCATCCAACCCGATATTGACGCGTTAGTTTATCAAAAAGAGCATCAAATCGTTTTATGTTGCCTTCTTTTACCATAATAAGTTTTATAACTCAAATAGGTACTTTATCCATATCGGTGATCGTTACTTGTAATCTGCCTGTCTTTTTCTGCTCATCAGTCATCATTGTTGTTAGTATGTTTTATGTGTGTGACCCAAGACAATTCCTCTTTTTCCAATGTAGGCCAGGTAGGTCAAAAAGGTTGGACACCCCTGGTATAGATGATGCAGTAGAACCTCAAACTACTGTCCATTGTTCTTACTTTGCCAGGTGCACTTTAAAAGCCAGTGTATTTATCCAAGTAGTTGAAAGTATCCATTTAGTCTTGGTGTAAAATATTCAATAGTTCTTGTGTATGGATGTACAAAGTCATAATATTCATCTTCATGTGGTTCATCTTCAATTCCACTTGAAAAGGTGAACAAATGATAAGTCTTCTGCAGCATATAGCTCTGAGTATGGGACATTAAATGTTTGAAAAGTCCAGGCTGTATGAAAAAAGTTAATTCGATACCTCTGGATGCACTATTAGTAGTCAGCTACATAACCCAATCGATAGAAGGGCTGAAAAAAGCCGGGAACATCACACTTGAGTTAAATTTGCAGATCCCTATAAACCCACTTTGTAAGTAACTTTGAGGTAAATGGGTTGGTGATAAAGTAAGCTCTCACACAGCGTCAAAGACTAGCTTTGTGTGTGCTGTTTGACAGTAAGCTTCCTTATAGTCAACAAAGTTAATATAAAATTTTCCCTCGGAAGACCGTGCATTGTTGTAAGATATTTAGAGCAAAGCTCTAACATGAATAACAGTATTGTCATCTAATATTGAAGGAACATGAAAGAAGATGAAGAACTGTGGCAGCAAGTACAGGGTCCACATGTATTAATACTGTCAAACCCAGGCACCAATACTTTTCTTTAAGCAGCTATACATTTTATTTTTTTCTGGCGGTGCTCTGTTGTCATCAAAGATCTGGTTTCGCTTCCTGGATTCTGGCTTCTTCCTCAGGTGATGGCCTGCTTAAGATTTACTTTAACTATTCAATCCAGCCAACTTAGTTGACCTCCTCAACTATTAGAAGGCATCGCTGATTGCAGAGTAGTAGGTTTGTGCTTTTGCAAAACAAGTGACATTTTGTGAATAATAGTATACACAGAGCATGGAATCCTGTCCAAGTCAGCTGTAAGCCTTACCCCTTCCTGGCATCAAAGTGGAAATAAATCCTCCTAAGCGCTATAGCTAAAGAGCTGCAATCTTATCCTCGGTTTGAGCTGTAGTTGCCATATAGCTGCACACTGATCAGTTATGACAATGGCCACTTGATGGTTTGACAGTTTTGTTAAGAGCATAAAGAACTTTGACCATTATCATTCATGGCAGGTCTTAAAGTGATTGTAAAGTCTCTTTTTTTTCCCTCTAAAAATAACAAACATGTTATATACGTACCTGCTCTGTTGCAGTGAATTTGCACAGAGCAGCCTGGATCTTCCTCCTCTTCTCGGGTCCCTCTTCTGTGCTCTTGGCCCCTCCCTCCTGTCGAGTGCCCCGACAGCAAGCAGCTTGCTATGGGGGCATCCGAGCTGAGTCACAGCTCCCGTGTCCATTCATATACGGAGCCCCGGCCCCACCCCTTCTCTCTCCTGATTGGCTGACTGACTGACAGCAGTGGGAACCAATAGTACCGCTGTTGTGTCTCAGCCAATCAGGAGGAGCATCTCGGACAGCCAAGGCACTTGTGGACATCACTGGAGAGAGATGGGGTGCAGGTAAGTATTAGGGGTGCTGGAGATGGCTACTGCACAGAAGGCTTTTTATCTTAATGCATAGAATAAGATAAAAAAATAATTCTGCCTTTACAACCCCCGTTAAATATAACGGTTTTAGGTATTGTTAAACCAAGGGCTTAGCTCTGGTTTAGACCCCACCCCTATCCTTCAACTATGCAATGCATATTCTACTTTCTAATGAGGTCTTGTATCCGATAGTGAGGCCCCGCTGATACTTGAGCGTTTTGTAGCTTGTAGCTCAAAGCTCAAAAACGCTCAACAAGCAACAACCTATTGTTTTTCAATAGCCCTTGTTGTCATCTGAGAATCTGGCCGTTCACAAAAGTACACAACCTCGTTTTTGAGGCAGAATTCAGAATTTCTGTCCCCGTAGACTTTAAAGTGGCTGTACACCCTGTGCAACCACTTTTACTTACAGGTAAGCCTATATTAAGGCTTACCTGTAGGTGCTTGAAATATCTCCTAAACCTCCATGGTTTAGGAAATATTTACTAAAAAGCCAAGAACTGATGACTTCGGTGCTTGCGCCCTTTAGAAAGGGCACATTCTGCCGTTTCTAATAAGGGTCATGCTGTGACTGGCGGCTCCCGCACACATGCGCGCGGTGACGTCAAGCGACTGCGGCCAGTCACAGAGTCGAAGTTCGCGGCCCCAGAAGGAAGAAGGGCGAATATGGATGCTCCCTGCTAGTGGGGACAACGGAGACACTGCGGGCTTCAGTTTCAGGTAAGTGACAAATGGGCTTTATATGCGATGCATAGTAGCCCATTATGCTTTACCTTTGCAGGGAAATAAAGCAGAAGTAAAACGCACCAGGGTTTACTTCCTCTATAACGGAAACGCTTGAAAAGGCACGTCATACGTTTTTTTGTTTTTTTTTCAAGCGTTTTCTGCTCAAAAAGAAGCTCCCCCCACACACTTTTTCAGCAGCACTTTACACATTTTAGTTAAAAACCAACTGACAAAAGCTGCAAAAACACGCAATTCTGCTTCAAAAAACACTTGACAACGGGATGCTTAAAGTGGTTGTAAACCCTTACAGGCCACTTTAACTTACAGGTAAGCCTATATTAACCTCCCTGGCGGTATGATTAGTTCTGATTTTAGGTGCTGAAAGAGGTACAATTATTTTGCATGGAAATTTGGCGTTTTATATTGTAGGCCTGTAATTCTTAGGAATAACTCTCTTAAATCTGTTCAAACCAGAGTCTAGCAGACATCCCGGGTATGATGAAATTTATAATATAATAATAATAAAAATTATTCAATAATGTAAATCAAATCCAAAAACACTGAAATTTGCTCATTTGCAGAATTGTCGCTGTCATTAGATTTAGTGTTTGATGACGGATCTCCCCACAAATCGCTATCTCTCAATTCTGCAAGTGATTATAATTTATTATCGCTATATATACAGTACTGTGTGTGTTTTGTGTGTTGTTACTTTTTTGAATTTGGCGCCGATCTCCACTCCAGTGCGCTGTAACGTCGCAGGGAACGGAGCTCGGCGGCATTTGGGCACTGTGTGAATCGAGCGGAGGACAGCTCGATCACACAGCGCAGAGCACATCGCTGGATACAGGGGACAAGGTAAGTACCTTCTCCCTGTATCCTCCCTGTATCCAGCGATGCGATCCCGAGTCTGGCTCAGGGTTACCGCTCGTGGTACTGAAATTGCAGCCCGAGCCAGACTCGGGATCACCGCTAGGGAGGTTAAGGCTTACCTGTAGATGCAAGAAATATCTCCTTAAGCTACACAGTTAAGGAGATATTTTCCTAAAAAACGGGCACCGATGTCTACAGTGCATGTGCGTCGTAGACAACGGTGCAGGCACACTGAGCGTGCCGTTAGTGAAGGTGATCATGCCGTCAGTGACGGCTCCCGCATGCATGCGCTGGAGTGACGCCATCGCACGTCATCGCTGTCATCGCACAGCCATTGGCTCCCGCTGCTGTCAATCAAATGCAATGATGCAGGGCCGAGTCCGGCATTCTGCATCTATGGACTCAAATGCTGGACTCATGAGCACGACCGTAAGGTAACCCCCCGCGAGAGCGCTTCTCCTAGGGGGTTATACGACCCGGGGAAAAAAAACAGGCATTGGCAAACCAGACTAGCACGATGCATCCAGATCAAAAATCCCAGCCTCAAACATGGATGTTCAATTACACCTGACCGATTTTATCCTGAGAGTGGTCTGCAATCCTGTACAGAAGACATGAGATTCTAAGCAACGGCCTCAGAAATTGGCTTACCCGCTACGAGGGCGATCCCTCTTCCTCAAATCCATAGCGATGGTGGTTTGACTGCCACTGCTGTCCCTTTTAAAGTACCTACAATCACATGCATGAGTGAACGCCCTCCAAGGCCCACCACACCCACACAAGTAGGCTCCGCCTACCATATCCATCCATCACATGAAGCAGACGACATGCTGCTATCACCATCACCAAACTATCCTCAAACACTCCCACCATATGAGCCGTCCATCATGACACCGTCTCCCCAACACAGGACATGGCATCTTACGTATCTTGTGCATGAATCTACCAGAATTATATTATTGCCATATATTTACTAATTTATTAATTTAATTTATTTAATAATGCATTCATTTATTTCATTAAATACAAAGGGAGTGTACTTACCATTTGCCAGTGTGGCCTCCCTTCTGATGTTTTCCTGGTTGTATTTTAGAAAAGGGGGCTGGGGGACAATAGGGGGAGACAGGAGATGCTGGGGGGGGGGGGGGGTTTCCAAAAGGAAAATCTATTCACCCCAGCCACCGTGTGAATGGAATCCTGTGTGACACGCACACCCAGCCGAAACCAGGAAGTGCAGGTGGATTTGCATTCCACCCATCACTTCCAGTGACAGCCGACGTCACTTCTGCCCCCGGGAAGCTCACGATGGACAAAATAGGCAGGCGCCAGCCGGAAGTGCGGGTGGATTTGCATTCTACCCGCCACCTCCAGTCATGGCTGACATCACTTCTGCCGCCTCCCCCCCCCCACCGGGAGGCCACGAGCTCCAGAGTGGCATCATATCCTGTGAGATTGTTCTAAGAGGGCGGATTAGGGCAAAATGATGCTTGAAGCCCTTCCCCCTCTAGTGCTGAACTGCCCACTCTAGGAGCACACTGCCAGCAGCCCTCATGTTAAAATCAATTAAATTAAATAAGATCTATGGCTTGGATTATATAGTAAAATAATATAAACATGTGCACACTGTTGGGGGCCACATGTGTGCACATAAGTGTACATATACCTACATCTTCTATAGGTCTGTTACACGTGTGTGGGTGTAGTCTCTCAAAGGGCTGCCATACTTGCACAAGTCCATCTATTACCGACTATCTATTCATATAAAATTATTGGTTAGCAATTGATTAGGTTTTATATTATTTTATTTACTATATAATCCAAGACATATATTGTATTTAACTTAATTTTATTTAAATGATTTCCTTAAATTGGAGGCACTCTTTCACCTTTATTTTTTTTTATTTTTTTTGCCCCAGCCAATAGTTCCCTCTGCTATCAATCTGACCAATGAGGAGAGAGATGTTGGCTGGAGCCACTGCACTCATGCACATCGCTGGATTGGATCGGGCTCAGGTAAGAAAAAGGAGGGGGGGGGGGGGTCTGGGGGGAGCTGCGGCACAGAAGGTTTTTCACCTTAATGCATAGAATGCATTAAGGTGAAAAACCTTGAGGCTTTACAACAACTTTAAAGCCCAGCTGAAGTTATGAACCATATGGCTTATGTAGCATAATATCCCATACGTTATCTATAGTGCAATCTTCACACTCTTGTTGACTCCAAAGGGGCAAATAATGACTTAACTGGCAGCACGAAATGTACTCAAGCAGTAATAGGATTCTGCAGCTGGTGAAGTTAAATTGGACAACTGAACCAATGCCAGTCTATAACAAGCTGTTTATTAAACTGAAATGTAAGCTTTGGCAAATTTCACACAGCATGCAAGGAGGACAGGTTTCCTATTTCAGGTGCTGATGTAATATCAGACTAGATGTCTGCCTTTCCGGTAATCACTTTGTTTTATACTCAGATCCCAATGAAGGTGATATAAGCTAAGAAAATGCACTGGCCACTAATTTATTTGCCTATAACAGTGACTGTGAACCTTGGCACCCCAGATGTTTTGGAACTACATTTCCCATGATTCTCACCTATACTGCAGAGTGCATGAGCATAATGTAGTTCCAAAACATCTGGGGTGCCAAGATTTACCATCACTGGCCTATAAGAATTATCAGCTTCAACTTTCCAGAGCTTTTTCAACATGCATTTTTGGAAGTACAAATTGGATAGGAAATTTTGTTCACATTATTAAATCAATGAAGCAAACAGCGTTTATAGATGACAAAGAAGGTTTACATATACTTGTGTGATTAAACAAGAAAACTGCACACAGCATTGCAGATAATGGGTTTCAATAGCAGTACATCAGTGGTCTTTGAGGTCTATGTCTTGGTGGAAAAGTGCTGGCGTGTTCTTGTTGCGGAGACTTGGTTTAAATTACAGCTTTAGTCAAGGAGAACAGATTGGTAGTCAGCTGCTAAACAGTGTTAGTAGATACTTTATTTTGGTTATATTTTAAATCAGCGGTTATTAAGCAGTGCTCGTTTGAAAATCACACTTGTGTTTAAGCAGAGACAGCATACTGAAAAATTCTGTAATGTGACAAATGACTAAAAATTCTGAAGGAAGGGTTAAAGCTGAAGTATGGGTATGATTTATATTGTATAGCTAAATTGGTCCAGTTTGGGCCAGTAAATACATGCATAGTTCATATCTGATGAACTGCTGGGGAAGCTGAAAATGAGTGTAGTAATCACCACTACTACAGTAATAGCAGCGATCTTCAGGGTCCTGTTCTAAGCTGCTTCCCTTCTGCATAGGGACTGACCACAGAGGGTTACATGCTTGGCAGTGCCACCATTCAGAGAAAGCCTTGTCATTTTTTCAATGAATACAAAGCATTCTCTGGTTGGGTGAGGTGGAGCGACAGGCAGCAAAGTCAAGAACTCCACTTCATCCAACCAGAGAATGCTTTGTATTCATTGTAATAAAAGATACAAGAAAATATGTGATCATTCTGAGTTGGATATATGCACTTAAGCCCTGGTTCACATTGGTGCAACACCACACTTGCGACACTGCACCCATTTCAAAAAGTAGTTTCTGTACTACTTTTTGCAATTTCAGGGGAGGGGGGGGGGGGGGGGGTTCCACTGTGAAATAACAGCCAAAATCGAGACCGACATATGGTAGTGAAATTGGGCGAGTTCAGCGGAACGTGCACGGCTTCATTCCCGCAGCTCCCTGGGTTGATTGTCCTTAAAATTCCCTCAGATGTTGCATGCCAGCTCCACCGCCCCCCTCCCCGTGGTTACTATGCAGACAGAAAGCCACTTGGTACAGGACCGGGAAGATCACAGCTATCACTCTGGTCACACAGTGGCTAAGTGGTTAGCACTTTTGCCTAGCAGCACTGGGGTCGCTGGGCAGAATCCAAACCACAGCATTACCTGCATTGAGTTTGCATGTTCTCCCTAGGCCTGCGTGAGTTTTCACACACCGAAGAAATGCTGGTAGGTTAACTGGCTCCTGAATAAATCCACCATATGTATGCGTATGTATGAATGTGAACTTAGGGACCTTAGATTGTAAGTTCCTCGAGTGTAGGGACTAAAGTGTGTGTGTTTGTGTGTGCGCGTGTGTGCCTAGTGCTGCATAAATTATTGGAGCTACCGTATTTATCAGCCTATAACACGCACTTTTTTTCCCCGCGGGTGCGTGTTATACACCAACAGCATACCTTTGGGAGGAAAGGGGGGGACAAGTGCCGCCGGAAATCACAGAGCCGTCATCTCCTCTCCACCAGGCTCTTTGCTCGGCTCTCACTCAGCTCGCATGTCACACACGCAGTTCCGCCTCCACCACCGGCATTGGACCAGTGTTCTCTCTTATCACAGGAGCTGGTCCAATGCCAATGGCAGAGGAAAGACTGTATGTGACTGCCGACTGAGAGCCGAGTAAACAGATGAGGGGTCGGTTATTTCCTATGAGAGATGGTGAGCTGCATTCATGGGCAGATGGCCACAGAACAGGCTGCACTGAAGCTGCAGATGGGCACAGATTAGGCTGCATTGATTCTGACTGACCATTATTTGTTCAAAGTAGTTTATTTAAAAAAAATAGGATTTTTATAACAGCTTACCTGTAAAATCCTTTTCTTTGAGTACATCACGGGACACAGAGCCACGGTATTTACTGAATGGGTTATATAGGCATCTATAGGTGATGGACACTGTCACACCCTAGACAGGAAGTTTAGCTCCCTATATAACCCCTCCCCTTACTCCATAATCCAATGATTATATTGAAGAAAAAGACTTCTCTAGGTTGAGGACCCAACCTAGGTATTCCAGGTAGTTGGCTGTGGTGACCAAGCTTTGGTCTAAGCGGGCTACCGACCGGTCTATTGAGAGCAGGTCGTCTAAGTAAGCTATAATTGTCCAAATCATCCTCAGACAGCCTTACACCGCAAAAGGGAAAACCACCCAGGAGCTTTTTGCATGGCGCTTTGGCTGACCAATTTTTCACCCATAAGATTCTACGCATATGCACCAACCCAAGCGTAAGGTGAAAGGTCTGAAGGATAGAATCTCTGATTGTGTCAACTGCACCTTAGACACTCGCGAAGGTACTCCCACAGTAAGGGGAGGGGTTATATAGGGAGCTAAACTTCCTTTCTAGGATGTGTCCAGTGTCCATCACCTAGAGGTGCCTATATAACCCATTCAGTAAATACTGTGTCCCGTGATGTACGAAAAAGGAAAAAAACTTTTTTTCCCTGAAACTTTACTCTCTAAAATGGGGTGTATGTTATATGCCGATAAATACGGTATATAAATACTAATAATAATAGGGTCAACTACTACAAAGAACTGTAGCTTTCCCAGCAGTCCCTCGGGTATGAGATTTGCATTCCTATGTTGGCCCAAGCTGGACCAATGTAACAATGCAATATTATATTATTTTTATACAGGATTTACATAGCACCAAGAGTTTGTGCAGTAATTTACAACAACATGTGGGGAGACAATACAATTACAATACAATTCAATACAGGAGGAATCAGAGGGCCCTGCTCATTAGAGCTTACCATCTAGAAGGGAGGATCAAGTGACACAAAAAGGCAATAACTGTGGGGGGATGATCTGATGGAGAAAATAAAAGTACAGTTGTGGATGAAGGATAGGCTTCTCTGAAGAGGAGGTTTTTCAGGGATCGCCTAAAAGTGGAAAGAGTAGGATAGGGAGTTCCAGAGGATGGGAAAGGCTTGGGAGGAGAGCATGGGAGGAGGTCACAAGAAAACTAAACTGCATGAGGTCCTGGGAGGAAGAACAATTTGAATATTATTTTGAGACAAGGTTAGCGATTTATCTGGGGGCCAAGCTGTGGATGCCTTTGTAAATTATTGTTAGCATTTTGAATTTTTGTTGGGTGAATGGCAGCTAATGGAGGGATGGGCAGAGAGTGGTGGCAGACACTGAACCATTTGCATGGTGGATGAGTCTGACTCTGGTGGCAGCATTTATGATAGACTGAAGAGGGGATAGCCTATGTCAGTGACGGCAAACCTTGGCACTCCAGATGTTTTTGAACTACGTTTCCCATGATGCTCTTGAACTCTGCAGTGTAGTTGAGCATCATGGGAAATTTAGTAATAAAACATCTGGAGTGCCAAGGTTCGCCATCACTGGCCTATGTAACGGTATTCCAATGAGGAGGGAGTTGTAGTAGTGGAGGTAAGAGATAATCAGGGAGTGAATTAGGAGCATTGTATTGTCAATAAAACAATAAAAAATAATAATCATACTTGAACTTCAGCTTTAAATCAAGTCCAGAAAGTAATAAAATATAAGCTTTTTGGAATAGGAAAACATTATGTTGGCATCATTGGATTGGATTTATGCTTACCTTCTCCAGCTATTATCTGGCGGTGGGGAGAGATAAACAGGTCCATAGGGAGAGCTGTCACAGTGATCCATAGTTAAGGAAAAACGTTAGCAGTGACAACAAAGCATAGTAAAAGAACAGACATTTTATGGTTTGGGTGGCATCCTGAAGCAGGCCTCAGACATTATCCAGACTTCTATGAATAAACAACAAAGAGTCTGAGGACACTGGAGCCTGGAACAGGAATCCTCAGCATTTCTCAGTGGGAGCTAATCTTCAATTACTCGGTAACTAAATCAGGGCAAGGCACCAAAGCAGAACAAAAGCTAGAATTATAGTGATTTGATAAGTACAAATGGAGAGTCCAGAATGATTTCCAGCAATTAGGCCAAACAATAGACATGTCACTTAAAATTTAACTCGTGAACGCTCATAAATCCGTGAACACTTCCAGGCTCCTCTGCAATAGCTGCAGAACTTGCCAGCCTTATCAAGTAACAGATATTTACAAACTACATTTCCCATCTCTGGACATCTGGCGCCATGTGACCTACTTAATAAGACTATAACCTTGTAACATTAGAGCCGGGGAAGTGGGAAAGACCTTGTGCAGTATGCTTATCATTGCCAGCGTTCAGAGGAACCTGTCTTTTTTTTTCCCCAATAAGTGCTCATGATGGCCTGCCTGCAAGACACCAAAAAATGACTTGCCAGATGAAACGGGTCTACGTCACCAAAAGGCAAAATATCTGAATATTAAAGCAGAACTTCACAACCTCAATCAACATTGACCGCTTGTAATCCTTGTGCTGCTAGCAATAGTAAATACCGTATTTATCGGCGTATAACATGCACTTTTTTCCACTTAAAATCAGGGGGAAATCGTGGGTGCGTGTTATACGCCAATCCCCCGCTGATTGTTAGCAGAGGAGCGCGCACCGCCAATAAACACATAGCCAAGTGTGCTCGGCTCCGCCTCCAGAGTCACGCCCAGTCCCGCCCTATGATGGACATAACACATGGACTGGGCATGACTGAGGGGAGCCGAGAGGAGACGAGCACACTCGGCTATGTGTATATCAGCGGCGCTCGGCTCCGCTCACAGTCACGAGCAGCCCCGCCATTGGACCTGTGTTATGTCCATCATAGGGCGGGACTTCGAGAGGAGCCAAGATGCACAGGACCGGCTCTGTATCTCGGCTAGGGCCATATTTAAATGTGAAGTGACACTGACAAGGCATCAATGTCACAGGACAAAGCTGCAATTGACACCGACAAGGCTGCAGATGGAGGCGCTGCATTGACGGGCATTTAAATGTAAGTTTTTAACTTAAGTTAAGATTCTCTCCTAAACTTGGGGTGCGTGTTATACGCCGGCTCTTTATATGCCGATAAATACGGTAGATAGGAGAGTATTTCATAATTACCTCTTTTAAACTTTTTTTTTTTTACATTTCCTCAGTTACGACGTCCTGGTTTCCAGATGTAGGAAAATTATGCCGTTTTGCCTCTTTGGCCAGGACTACCTCCACCTAAGCGTGTGGAGATTCCAGGTTAAAAGGTGATAGCAGGTATGGTTAGTGATCAAAATATTGATCAAAAGAACAGACTGTAAAGGTATAGAATTGTATTCTATTTTGTATGTATTGCACACTGCACTAATAATGTTTTCATCACGGTTGCACTCTTTTGAGTCCTGATTAGAATTAGTCTGCCTATGTTACGCCCCTTGTTACCAGAAACGTACAATTGTAATATTAATGTGATACCTATGTAATCATGTGTATAAAAACCTTCAATTGCATCATAAAGCAGAACAGTTATTTGGAAATATGTAGAGTATCTCTTGTATCTATTCCCTACTGCAGTAGTTATTAATTTGGAACCACTAATCAATGAGGATAGGCGTTGCCCATCTATAAAATGTCCAGGTCACATCCCAGCAGGTTTCCTGAGGCGGGGTTTCCTCAGCTAAGCACACCATTCTGCCTGAGCTAAGGCCAGATGGATTCCAATTAATAAATGTCACATCAATCACCTGGCCGGCACATCAGACGTCAGGCTCTTTTTAAACTGCAACATTGTAAGTGTGTTACTTTCTTTTAAACAATAAATATTTGTAAGGTTTTACACCATATGGAGCACTTCTATTTTTTATGTACCACGCATATCCATGTGATGGTCTGATTGGCTGTGAGGTGGTTGCCAAGAATCCGTGATTTTGCCTGTGTAACAACATATTCAGCGACCCATCGCAGTTTGCTATGAAAGTGATGTTCCGTCGGCGTCTTGCTACCCCCCACACTCGTTCATAGTAAGGATACACTATGAAGGGGAAAATCGGACATGTTGTTACACCCAGTGGAGTTTTGCATTTTAGACATATTTATAATAGTAAAGGGAGTTTACAGGTCTTAGAACTCCGTCTGACTGCTTAGATGTTGAATTTTAAAAGCAGCAAACTTCTGTCAGATTAGCAGGCTTGCCGCTGCTTTTAAAATTCAACATCTAACCAGTCAGACGGAGTTCCAAGTCCTGTATTTCACTATATAAACCGACTTTACTGTTATAAATACGTGCAAAATGCAAAACTCCGGTGGGTGTAACAAGATGTCCGCTTTCCCTCTTCTCAGTGTATCCTTACTATGGAGGAGTGCGAGGTGTAGCAAGGTGGTGGCGACAAAACGTCATTTCCGTAGCAAACTGCGATGGGTCACAATGATTCAGTAAGTTTATTCCCGTTGGTTTGGTGGTGGATTTAACGCAGTTTCCTGTTTATAGAGTTTTGAAGACATCTTTTTCACATTTATATGGACGTTTATTTCACAGTGCACTGATGTTTATTCATATTGTTGACAGTTTCTTTGATTTGTAATTAGTTCATTTTGTACACTTTATGGACTATATGTGTGTTTTTTCTCTTTTTTCACAAATATTTATGTGCATTTTCTATTAATTCATAATTTGTGGACACAATTTTTTGGATCACAACAATCAGTTTAATTATCCATTTTTTTATTAATTTTGGAGTTTTATCATAATTTTTCACTCATTGTGATGATACACACAGGACATTTTCACATTATTTGAATAATAGGAGATTCATATATTTTATCCTTGATTCTATATATTTTGAAATGTATGGGTAGCGCGATTCAAATTTTTTTTCTAACATCAATCACCTGCCCTTGCTCAAGATGGCCGTGGCTAGAAATGCTAAGAGGCCAAGTGATTTCTCTGCAAAATAAATCAGGGAGACATAGGGGTTGATTTACTAAAGCTGGAGAGTGCAAAATCTGGCATAGTTCTGCAAAGAAATCAGCTTCAAGGTTTTATTTTCAAAGCTTATTTGAACAAGCTGAAGTTAGATGCCGATTGGCTCCCATGCACAGCTGCACCAAATTCTGGGTATGCCAGTTTTAGTAAATCTCCCTCATAGATGGCTGGGTGAGCTGTTTTTGAATATTAAAAATGAATTGACTATTTATTTTTGTCTGTGCTGCTAAGATGCAGTGGGGTTCCACTTTAATACCATAGACCATTTTTATTCTAAAGACAGAATTTTTAGATCTGGGAAAATGCCAAATTGATGTCCAGTCTACAAAGGCTGGCCACAGGTAGCAAAAGGTCTTCCTGATAATGGCCACTGAACAGATATTGGATTGCTCTTTGTGAACTGATGTATGTGCAAAGCCGGTGTTCTATCAGATTACCATTACCCATCCGATTGTGTAAGGGAAGTGATGTTCTGACGAAAAAATGCTCACTGCGCATGCGCTATGCATTCTAAACACTTTATGATCTGATGGGTAGTGCTAATCTGACAGAACAGCGGCAGCAGACATCTTAATACACCCAGAGTAATTTTAGCAATAAAGTGAGTGTATACAGTATATTGACATCTGTGATGCAGTTGGAATGTTGCATTTTGTAACAAGCTGGACGTTGGCAGTAGAAAGGTGGTGGAGGCCATGTTGGTACACCTCCCACTGCTCAGCGCTAAACCTTTAGGCTTTCAAAATTAAACATCATCACAGATAACAATATATTTATTTATATACGCCCACTTAATTGCTAAAAGTACTCTGAAATTCAAGACGTGGGTGTAGTAAGATGTCCGCTGCCACTGTTGTCAAACAATCTGATGGGCTCTGTTGGTAGTGAAGAAGTGTGTGCAACGCATAGCGCATGTTCAGTAAGTATTTTTTGGTCGGAGTGTCACTTTCGTTACACAATATGATGGGTAGCGGTAATCTGATAGAACACTGGCCATAGACCGTTCAAATCTCAGCCAATTGAGCAGGGATTGGCCAAGATGCAAACCATGTATGGGCAGGCTGTTCGATCGAATCGATCAACCAGTGTAAAAGCAGCAGGTTAGATTTGCAGGATGCAATTACTGCTAGCGGCTATAGCTGCTAGCAATAATCACTATGAGTACACAATAGCACCACAGAAGGAATTCCCCCCCCCCCCCCATAATGCAAGCTTGCAGGAAAGAAAATGTAAATTATCTATGGGCTGCCCAAGTTTAGTAAAAGGAAGGCTTAGCAAAGTCAGGCAGTCAGCCCCAAAAAATCATCAGCTTGTTGGAAAAATTGAAGTTCAGTGTTTAACCATTTGTCAACTGTCATATGACATCCTCGGTTTACAGTGGTTATACCGGGATGATGCCCCTGTGAGGCCAAAAGTGATTAGAGTGGCTGAACAGCAACTCAATTAAATCTGCAGGAGGTGAAGGGGGAAGTGCCCCCTGGACGTTGTGCCTTCCTCCATGTGACCCTGGAAACTGGGAGAGACGGAAATTTTGTCATGTCCGCTTCTGCCTCTCTTGGTTTACCTGGCCGTTAGTGGCCAGGAAAGCTGCTGATCAGACCCATCTGTAACTGATCAGCTGCATTGGAGGCTAGAGGAGCGATATGTGGTCTGAGAGTAGAGCGGCACAATTAATCGTTAAAAAAAATTGTGATCTCGACTCAACCCCTCTGATGATCTCTACTGCAGAGTTTGCAGATTCTTTCATATAAGTGGAAAGACTTATCTGCTCACTCAGCTGTCAACGGAAAACATCCGGGCAGTCTCCCAAGTTTTTAAAACAAAACATTTTAACTAACTCTTCTTTCTTAGATGAAAGGGAAACTTCTGTGTGTAAAAGAAATAAAAAGAAAAATACAGGCACTCTGCCAAGTTTTTAAACAAGATGTAAATGCAGGACGTTTATAGTGGTTGCAAACCCTTACAAACCACTTTGACCTACAGGTAAACCTAGATTAAGGCTTACATGTAGGTCCAAGAAATATCTCCTAAACCTACACGGTTTAGGAGATATTTACAAAAGGACAGGCATCACTGTCTACGGCGCATGCGCACTATCACCATTAGCAGCATGCCGCTGCTAATGGCGACATGCCGTTAGTGGCAGCTCCCGTGCGCATGAGTGACGGCATCGATGCTCCGGCGATGTGAGTGGCCAGAGCAGCGATACCCAGAAGAAGATGGACGCTCCATTCTACAGGGGACAGAGGTGACATCGCTGGCTCCTATGTCAGGTAAGTGACACATAATGGGCTACTATGCGATGAATGACAAATAAGAAGTAAACGCATCAGGGTTTACTTCCTCTTTAACCACTTAAAGTCTAAATCTTTTTCTGACACTTGTTTCTTAAGTTAAAATCAATATTTTTTTGCTAGAAAATTACTTGGAATCCCCAAACATTATATATAAATTTTAGCAGACACCCAGGGAATAAAATGTCAATTGCTGCAATATTATATGTCACACTGTATTTGCCCAGCGGTCTTTCAAACACAATTTTTGGGGGAAAGAATACACTTCAATGAATAAAAAAAAAGTAAAGTTAGCCCAATTTTTTTTTGTTTTAATGTGAAAGACTATGTTACGCCGCAAGAATCGTGAGAGAATCATGATCTATCTTCTAAACAAAAAAATTGTGATTCTCATTTTAGTTCCAAACCTTCTCTAACTGTAAACTGGTGACCTGTAAAAAGAAATCTTCAAGTGGCGCCTATGGAGAATTTTAAGCACCGTAGTTTGGCATATTCCACGAGCATATGCATTTTAAAGCGTGGCATATTCGGTATCTATTTACCGAGAGTAAAATAATCTTTTACATTTGACCAAAAATTGGGTATTATACTGTGCTTGTGTGTAATAGAATTCAATAAAGTTGCAAAAAACTCTGCGCAAATACTCGGACATAAAAAAAAAAATTGCAAAACCCATCATTTTCTATAGTGGTTGGGGGGGGGGGGGGGTTCTAAGTACTGCATTGAAATCGGCATATTATACGCACTTTTCCCCCCCTTAAGATCAGGGGGGAAATCGCGGGTGCGCGTTATACGCCGATCCCTGCTGTCTCTGGGGGAAGAGGAACCGCGATCTCCTGTGTAATCGGCGCTCCATCACTCACAGCCACGCCTCCTGGGGCCGCATTCATTGGCCCACTGTTCTATCATATGAGCAGGGCCAGGAGGCGTGGCTGTGAGTGACGGAGCGCCGGGTACACAAGAGATCGCAGCTCTGTGTAATTCAGTAGTCCGTTCCTCCTCTTCTGTCGGAGACAGCAGGGATAATCCAACACTGGTGAGGCTGCAATGATGGGAAAGGTGAGGCTGCAGATGAGCACTGAACAGGCTGCATTGTTGGTCAATTTAATGGCTGCAGATGGGCACTGAGCAGGGTGCATTGATGGGCAATTTAGAGGCTGCAGATGGGCAATGAGCAGTGTGCATTGATGGGCAATTTAGAGGCTGCAGATGGGCAATGAGCAGTGTTCATTGATGGGCAATTTAGAGGCTGCAGATGGGCACCGAGCAGGGTGCATTGATGAGCTGTGACCCTAATTTTGCTTCAAAGTTCTTAAATTAAAATGTACATTTTTCCTTAAACTTCTCTCCTAAAATTGGGGTGCGTGTTATACGCTTGTGCATGTTATACACCGATAAATACAGTAATTTTCTAGCAAAAAAAAGGTAGATATTTACACGTAGGAGAGAAGTGTCAGAATTGGCCCGGTTGGCAAGTGGTTAAAGGCCTTTCAAGCCTTACTGCCATACGCTAAAGCTGGCCATACACACAGATCGTTTTTTCTTTCAGACTGTGGTTTGAAAAAAATAAATTGACAGAATCTATCTAGATATCGCATTTTTACAGTCAACCTTGGCAACTGTGGAAATACCTATAGAATGGCTGCATTTGACTGGATGCAGCCGTTGTTCAGCCCATGATTTTCCCCCCAGCTCTTTTGATTTTTTATTTAAAGGATGTTGGACGGGAGGGTGGGGACAGGGCCACCCACAGATCAAATTTTGGCCTGTTCATTCATACAGTGTGTGGCCAGCTTAAGTAAACCATAAGTTGGTTGGAGTTATTTTTTGTAAAAACAGGCATCTCTGTAATGATTTCTGCACATTGCGTACAGAAGCAGGTTTCTGCATAAAACACAATTTCATGGCTACACACCTGCTATATCACTCCACCCAGGCAAAAAGACAAGAGCACAAAAAGCCTTCACAAATCATTTCAAATACTTTCAGTACACGGCATTGAAAGCTATGGTATGTGCTTGCGCAGTAGAAGCAAGGACAGGTACCGAGATAAAAAGCACAGACAATGATAAAAGCCGTGTAGACATTAAAATGGTTGTAAAGGCAGAAGGTTTTTTAACTTGATGCATTAAAATAAAAAAAAACCTTCTGTGTTTAGCCGCTCCCCTTATACTTACCCACGGTCCATCTATATCCAGCGATGATGCACTAGTGCCTTGGCCCTCCGGGACTCTCCCTCCCAATTGGCTGAGACACAGCAGTGGCTCCATTGGCTCCCACTGCTGTCAAAGTCAGTTGGCCAATCAGGAGAGAGGGGGGGCGGGGCAGAACAGCCGCTCCGTGTCTGAATGGACAAACAGAGCTGTGGCTTGCCTCGGTTAACCCCACAGCAAGCTTGCAGGAGCACCGGCGGGGGACCACAGAAGACGAGGATCCGGGTTGCTCTGCGCAAAACCATTTTACAGAGCAGGCAAGTATAACATGTTTGTTATTTTTATAGAAAAAAAAACATGACTTTAGTATCACTTTAAAAGCTACTTTCACACTGAGGTGCTTTACAAGCATTTTAGCTCTAAAAATAGCACCTGCAAAGCGCCTCTCCCGAGTGCTTTCACACTGGAGCGGTGCACTTGCACTTTCAAAAAAAAAAAAAAGTCCTGCAAGCAGTATCTATGGGGCACTTTAGAATCGGTGTATACACTGCTACTAAAGCGTTTTCAATGGGCAGCGCCTGCAAAGGGCTTTGGCAGCAGCACTTTGCGGGTGCTATTAAAGTGGTTGTAAACCCTTACAAACCACTTTGGCCTACAGGTAAGCCTAGATTAAGGCTTACCTGTAGGTCCAAGAAATATCTCCTAAACCTATACGGTTTAGGAGATATTTGCCCGAAGACAGGCACCGCTGTCTACGACGCATGCGCCATAGACAGCGGCGCGCAGGCGCACTGAGCACGTCATTTCCAACAATGGAGCTGCCGCGCGTGTCGGCTCCCGTGCGCATGCGTGGGAGTGACGTCATCGCGGCTCCGACGAATAACAGCGGCGGAGCTGCGAGACCCCACCAAAAAGATGGATGCGCCGGACTACAGGGGACAGCGGTGACATCGCTGGCTCCTGTGTCAGGTAAGTGACACATAATGGGCTACTATGCGATGCATAGTAGTCCATTATGCTTTGCCTTTGCAGGGAATGAAAGAGGAATTAAACTCATCAGGATTTACTTTCTCTTCAACTCCATCAGCTGCTAGCAGGGGTTAAAAGCTCCCTGCTAGCGGCTGAAAAGCGCCGCTAAAAATAGCGATGCCCCCCCGCCCCAGTGTGAAAGTGCCCTAAGTGAGACATTACCTCCAGGCTCAGATGCGATTCACACCACCACTGCCAAGATCTTAAAGCAATATTAAAAAAAAAAAAAAAAAAAAAAAAAAAAAAAAAAACGTTATACTAACCTGCTGTCAAATGGTTTTGCAATTTGGTCCCATGCCGGGTTCTCCTGGCTCCTCCCTCCTGCCAGGTGACTGCTCCCAGCTTGCTCTGGGGGCACCCAAGCAGGCACGGTCCCAAGCCGTGGCTCTGAGAGTCCATTCACACATGGAGCTACGGCTCAGCACAAGCCTCTCCGTCTTCTAATCGGCTTAATGGCCAATGGCTCCTGCTGCTGCCAAAAGCCAATCAAGGGCGCAAGCCCCCAGAGAGCCAAGGTTCTCATGGACATCGCTTGTTCAAGAAGGGGCTCGGGTAAGTATTAGGGGGGCTGCTGCACAGGAGGTTTTTTATCTTTATGCATAGAATGCATGAAGGTAAAAAAAAAAAAAAAAAAAAAACCTTGTGCCTTTACAACCACTTTAAGAGCCGGTTCACACTGCAGGCGATGCGAGGCGACACCGACTTGCCTCGCCGCGACCTGCCGCGACCTCAGCGGCAACTTGCAGATGACTTCTGTATAGAAGTCAATGCAAGTCGCCCCGAGGTCGCCCGAAAGTAGTACAGGAAAGTTTTTTCTGAGTCGGAGCGACTCGAGTCGCTCCTCTCAGAACGGTTCCATTGTACAGAACGGGGGCGACTTGTCAGATCGAGGCGAGGCAAGTCGTGTCGCCTCGCATCGCCCGCAGTGTGAACCGGCTCTAAGGGAATATTCAGCACTACTAATCAGAAGCAAGTCCTTGATAACAAGCAAACAGCTTAGAACAATATAACATGTCAGGTGTACCTAAACACAACAAAAATTTGCAGCCTCATCTATGGTCTGGTACGTTGCACATATATATATATATCATTTTGATAAGTTCACCTTTGGGAACAGGTTACATGTTCCCAATGCTGCAGTCACTGCCCTATTTCCTTCTCGTGACAGCAGTACAGGGAGAAGTTCCCCGTACTATCTGGCACTTTTAGAAATCAGCCACTTCATTCATTCACACAGCTATGTGTAAAACTACAAGCCCCAATATACTCTCCGCCTGTAGGCTTGAAGTTCTCAGTGAACTACCATGACAATATGGAGCGCTGCGGTAGTTCATTGATTCTTCCTGTTAGATTGTATCTGCTTGCCCATACAGGATGTAAACCATACAGATAAACTGACAGATCTGCAGGAGACCTGCATCGCTGGTGCATTGCTTTACAGGCTCCAAAAAAAAAAAGGAAAATGTCTTTACCTGCAAAAAAAATTAGCATTTATTATTTTTTTTAAACAGGTCCTCCCAAGACCTCTTGCTCTCTAGCTCCCTCATCACCTCCTCCCATATCCGCCTCTAGGACTTCTCCTGAGCCTCGCCCATCCTCTGGAACTCGCTACCCCAATCCATCAGAATGTCTCCAAATTTATCGACTTTTAGGCGATCCCTGAAAACTTTCCTCTTTAGAGAAGGCTATCCTGCCTCCATCTACCAACTGCACCATTTTTTCCATTAGCTCATCTCCCACAGCCATTACCCTTTTGTATAACTTGACCCTCCCTCCTAGATTGTAAGCTCTAACAAGCAGGGCCCTCTAATTCCCCCTGTCTTGAATTGTATTGTATTGTAATGTCTACCCTAATGTTGTAAAGCGCTGCATAAACTGTTGGTGCTATATAAATCCTGTATAATAATAATAATAATATAGCTGGGTATAAAAAGAGCATCTTAGAGAGTCAGTGTGTCTCAGACGATGTACAGCTGCATCTAAAAATTATCGTGTTTCAGAATAACGTTCCTCAAAATAAAACTGCAAAGGCTTTAAAGTGGAACTACACATCATCTGAGTACCTAAAACTAAAAACGCTATTAAAATACATTTTTAATATTCAAAGCAAAGTCACCCATCCATCCATGTCTCCATGCTTTTATTTAGTAGAGAAATCACTTTGAAAAATACCCCCCTAGCATTTCTGGCCATGTCCATCTTGACTAAGGGCAAATGACTCATGTAGCATTTACTTCCTGATATCCATCTGCCCTTAGCTCAGTCATACAGGTTGCAGCCCATGCTTAGCTGAGAGAACCCCTTCTCCCCTCCCGAAGACTCCTGGGATGTATGACATCATTTGGCTAGGCATGGAAAGCAAAAAGTAACTGAAGAAATGTAATTTTAAAAAAAAATAAGTTTAAAAAAAAATGATATATACTTTCCTACCCATTTTCTAATGTTAGCATACGGATTAAACATAGTCAGTGTTGATTGAGAGAGTGAAGTTCCACTTTAAATATACAGTATCTCACAAAAGTGAGTACACCCCTCACATTTTTGTAATTTTTATATTATATCTTTTCATGTGACAACACTGAAGAAATTACACTTTTCTACAAAGTAGAGAGTGTACAGCTTGTATAACAGTGTAAATTTGCTGTCCCCTCAAAAGAGCTCAACACACAGCCATTCATGTCTAAACCGCTGGCAACAAAAGTGAGTACACCCCTAAGTGAAAATGTCCAAATTGGGCCCAAAGTGTCAATATTTTGTGTGACCACCATTATTTTCCCATACTGCCTTCACCCTCTTGGGCATGGAGTTCACCAGAGCTTCACAGGTTACCACTGGAGTCCTCTTCCACTCCTCCATGATGACATCATGGAGCTGGTGGAGACCTTGCACTCCTCCACCTTCCCTTTGAAGATGTCCCACAGAGACCACTTTGGAGACCACTGGTCTAAATGATAGAACCAAACACAGAGAGATGTCTGGAATAGTATATAGAATAGCGATCAGCATCTTGGCTCAATAAAGGAGCTCCTATTAATTTACAGCACATAGTAGAGAGTGTGCTTTGTGCCTTGTACATACGCCTTCCCCTGAGTTAAGTGGCTTGGAAAAAGTAATCAATTTGGAGCGCCTTTTTTTTTTTTTTGGTTAAAGCTGGACTTGGGACACAAACAATGTAAACAATGTAAATCTACCTTGTGTGCATCGAATGCCTTTACAAACCAAGATATTACCTTCAAAACAGCAGTGATATCATCACTGTGCTGTACATGTCTCTGTGCAGAGAGCAGAGCTGTGGGAGGGGCCCCAGCAGCTCCACCCACTATAAGCTTTCCATACAAAACTACAGGAGGGACTAGACCAGTCACCCTGAACAAGCAGAGAGAACAGTGGAGAGCGGTCTTTATTACAGGAAGCTCATGTGCAGAGGGGAAGTCGCCCACTGAATTACTGCACAGTACACTGAGGTTCAAGGAAGGACACCCATGCTTCTGGTATTCAGACAATATTTACTTATGCTGGAGTTCAGCTTCAACCTTATTTTTTTTAGAACTTTAACCACTTAAGGACTGAGCTTCTTTCTGAGATTTGTTGTTTACAAGTTAAAAACAGTTTTGTTTTTTTTTACTCGAAAATTACTTTTTCCCCCAAACCCCCAAACATAATTTTTTTTTTTTTTTTTTTTATTAACACCCTAGAGAATAAAATGGCGGTCATTGCAATACTTTGTCACAGCGCAGCGGTCTTACAAGCACACTTTTTTGGAAAAAAAAATACATTTTTTAATAATAAAAAAAAAAAAGTAAAGTTAGCCCATTTATATATATATATATATATATATATATATATATATATATATATATATATATATATATATATATATATATATATTGTGAAAGATAATGTTCCACCAAGTGAATTGATACCCAACATCTCACACTTCAAAATTGCACCCGCTCGTGGAATGGCGACAAACTTTTACCCTTAAAAATCTCCATAGGCGACGATTAAAAAATTCTACAGGTTGCATGTTTTGAGTTACAGCGTTATTCTAGGGCTAGAATTATTGCTCTCACTCTAGTGATCGCGGCGATACCTCACGTGTGTGGTTTGAACACAGTTTTCATATACGGCTGTTACTCATGTATGCGTTCACTTCTGCACGTTTATAAATGTTTTTTTTTTTTTTTATTTATTTTACTTTTTTTTTTTACACAGTTTAAAAAAAAAATTGAAAAAAAGTGTCACTTTTATTCCTATTACAAGGACTGTAAACATCCCTTATAATAGAAGAAAAGCATGACAGGACCTCTTAAATACGAGATCTGGGGTCAAAAAGACCTCAGATCTCATGTTAACACTAAAATGCAATAAAAAAAGAAAAATGCCCCTTTAAGAGCTATGGGCGGAAGTAACGCTTTGACGTCGCTTCAACCCTGCAATGTTATGGAGACGGGTGGGGGCCATCTTCCCCTGACTCATCTCCGTGCCTAGCAGCAAGAAGGATCTAATCCATCGGCAGCGGCGGAGGGTACCAGAGTGCGGTGGGAGGGGGGGGGGGGCCTCTCCCACCGCCAATAAAAGTGATCTTGGGGCACATCCGCCGCAGAGACCACACTATTATCGGAAACCGGACCGCCTGCCGGGGATACCAGGGTTATGGCAGCTAGCTGTTGTCATAACAAAGATATCCCTCTTCAAATTTAGGGTGTATATCAGCATGCGGCGGTCCGGAGGTGGTTAACATTTTTACAAGCTTGCTCTTACATATTATATTATTGATATATCTCTATTACTGGAGCACTTCAAACAGTGAAACGCTCCCTCCAATAAAACATTTCATATATCACCCAACAGAGAAAAGTGAATATTGCACCCATCAGTATATTACACCACGATTATAATAAAACACCAATGAGTTTAGTGTCCGTTAATAAATAACCAAGACTACTATAAAGTTGTGTTATAAGCATTTACTAGAATATTGGTTCACAGTTTATCTGATTAGATTACAAAAAGTGAAAGGAACTTTTTTTATTCTACATTTTTGTTTTCATTGCATTAAATGTAAAGATTTTTTAGACTAGCTGCCCGAGGGAGCCGCCATTGGCTCAATGCAATTTCTTTCTATGCGATATCACCCACACAGGGAGTGCATGATTTTCAAAGAATCGGCTAGCTCAGACTTGTATTTTGAGGAGGAGTAGATAAAGGATAAGTGCACCTTGAAACCTACCTCCATCTGATAGCCGCAGATCCACTGTTTATTTACAACCAGCAAAGCACGTTGTTCGAGTCCTGGCCACACCTGCACATTACAGGCCCGTAGGCATAAAATGGGGCCATGTCTCGAGCATCAACTGCCCCATGGAGGGGTATGGAGCTGTAATGTGCAGGCATTGGAAAGATTTCACTTAAAAATATATAAACCCAAAGTGTATTAAATCGTAGAATACCAGTCCTTAGACCTTAGATGTGACAGCTACACAAGTCTATTTCAGGTACTTCACCTTTATTTGTGATCACTTCCTTTCCTTAGGTGATTGAGACTACGGAACACCCCCCCCCCCCACTTTCCTCATCTCCATAAAATGGAGTGGGGTGTACTGTAGTCCACAGAGAGAACTGGCTGGGACCAATGACAGCATTTTTGATTTCAGTTGTCAGCTCACAAGAAATTAAGAGTTTATGGGTTGTCTGGCAGGATCCACGGATATAGATATAGATTTTTGCGCTAATCAAATTAGTATATTTAACAAACCAAAAGGGAGCAAAGAAAGATTATTTGGGGTTAACATACACTTTAGGCCTCATGCACACGAGACGCTAATAAACGCATGTTCAGATGCAGTTGGACACTTTTTTCAACAGCCCCTGAACTCATTTAATGTTATCCTATGTGTCCATGCACACAGTCTCGTTTTTTGCTGTTTTTATGCAGTTGCGTTTAACCTTGTTTTTCCTGAAACAAAAAAAGGGTTCCGACGCAAAAATTTCCACATTTCAGACGAAAAAACGCAGCTAAACGCGGCACCCGCGTTTAGCCGTGTTTGCGTTTATAAGCGTTTTTAAAGGAACCCAATTTTTTGGACCTGAAAACTCAAATATGTTCTGAAAATGACATTTTGCGACCGGAATATGGGGGCCCATTTCTTGGGGCCACTTATTGCCAGGACCCCCAAATTCGGTATGCAGACACTGTGGAACTAGCACTACAACATATCTAAATTTAAGGTTCCTATCACCAAGTGACCCCGAGATAGGGGGCCCCAAAATCGGGTCGCAAAACGTCATGCACTTTTCTGCATCAGAGAATGACATTTTGTAACCAGACTTGTCGGGGTAGGTACGCAGCTGCACATACATGTTTGTGAAATATCCAACAGACATTCGCTGTCCCATCAACGGATGGGTCCAATATCGACGAGCTGACTCTGGACCTCTCACGAAATTTGCGACAACGTTGCTGTCTCATCAAGAGCAACATCAGGAGCATTTCCTGACATATATTCAATATGGGATCCATTTCAAAATATATACCACAGAAAGAGAGGCAAATGCAAGTGTACAACTGCTCTCTATGCTGCTGCTGCTCACTCTGATCAAAATAGCAGAAATAGTTAAAAAAAAAAAAACATGCTTTGAGAGCTTGGGGAGGGTCTACATGATGTTATCTTTATAAACGCTTATAAAATGCAAACGCGGTTAAACACAGCTAAATGCGGCATGCGAACGCGGCAAAACGTGCGTTTCAGCTTTTTTTGAGCAGAGTTTTCACCTGCGTCTCGTGTGCATGAGGCCTTATTGTACTTTATGCTCCAGATAGAGGGTTCTTTTGTTTCCAAAATGTACATAAAAGCAAGATTTTTGAATCATTGCTGAGTATATGAGCTATTAATTGCCTATTAATGACACCAAATGGCATGCATTATAGTGCGCAGAACACATACACTGGCGCGTGAATTTTCTATTTATATATTTTTTCTATTGTAAAATATCTCATAGTTATTTACAATATCAATTTAATTGTAAGTATCTTCTAATGGTTATTTAAGCCCCATACATACTATCAGATATTTTGCAGATTTTATCCTTCAGATTTACCAAATCCATGTAGTACAAGGACCTGTCTGATTGCATACAAATTGAAACTCCTAAGGTTTGACCTCATATTATATGGTTTTGGTAAATCTGAAGGAAAAAAAATCAGCAAAAAATCTGTGTGTGCGTGGTTTAGTTTTGTTAGCGCTGCAATTTTTCTTTTTTTTAAATTTAGCTTCAGTTGGTGTATCTAAACTCTTGTGCTAGCTGCTTTTTTTCACTTATTCTAGCGCAGTGTGAATCCCTGCCGGGGTTCCTCTTATTTTACATATACACTGGCGTGTTGTCCACATGCGCTGCATTCTTACAACATAGCAAAGGCTTTACTTCTTTAAACTTTAGTTACCAAAAACACTTCTTTTAACTCTACGCACAACTTTGCATTGTGACACACTGACATGCCCAGTATGCGTAAAAATATGGACACCCTGCACCTGCATTTTATGGAATGCACATCAACACACTAGTATGGAGTGAACAGGGAACAGAGGAACAATTGTGCTCAGCATCATTGCATTGAGCCCTTTTAAGCAAGTTAGTTCACCTTTTAGAAATAAAAAAAAAAAAAAAAAAGGTGAACATGCTACACCCCCCTCCCCACCACCCCTGGTCCCCGCTGTACATACTAGGGTTGCATGGTGCCGATACTAAGCATTTGCGTGAGTATCGATACTCGTGCAAATGCGCCGATACCTGAAACTGATACCTTCAGGTTTGGCTCTCATCTGTCAGCGCGATTCCCCCGCTGACAGATGAAAATGTATACAAAAAAATACAGGCAGTCATTAGTCGTTAATGAGCGGAGCCACCGCGTCCTTAACAACCAATGACGTTTCAGATGTCAGTGGGGAATTCCCTTCCCTTCCGCTCCCTCAGCTCAGTTTTTTTGTGTGCTCCAGCGATGTACTTCTCCTCCGGCTCCTCTGCTGGCGGCTGCGGGGGTGACGGATCTGCCTGCCTGATGAATAGTGCGTCCTGCACTGAGCCAAGCTTTGCTGCTGCAGAACTTGTTGGAGAGGAGGGCAGGTCTGTTGGGTGTTGTGGTGCAGTGAGGGTTCTCAAATACCCACCCCTCCCCCTCTCCACCCAAAACAATAACCGCCTCTCCACCCTAAACAACAACACCCCTCCCCACCTCTCCACCCTAAACAAAAACACACCTCCTCACCAAAAAAAAGTTATAAAAATGTGAATTAAAAAAAAAAAAAAATTATAGTCAAAAATAGGTATCACTATCAACGAGTACTTGAGGAAAAGTAACGGTACTCAGTCTTAAAAAACTGGTATCGGTGCAATCCTAGTACTTAGAATTGTTGGCGATGAGCTGTCAGTGCCCACACAGCTAAGTAGCAGTTTGGGGATCTGTAATACACCCCCCCCCCCCCGACTGCTACATTGGCAGCATGAGCAGTGTCAGAGTGTCACCCATGGAGGTAAGGTGAAAAGGGGAGCCAACTCAGCAAAAATATGACTCGTCTCCACTTTAATGATGTGTTGTCCAGGAGCTCCCTCGTTGGCCTAAGGTGTTTAGCCGGTGTCCTATCACATAATGTCCCCCATCTGATAGTGTCTGCTGTGTACTGCGATTGCGCAATACACAGGACAACCACATTCCGAAAATAGCCAAAGATGAACGGTGCCTGCGCCGTGAGTCCAGGTTCTAGCCCCACCATCCCAGTGGACAGAGTTAGAATAAAAAGAGCCGAGTGCAGCGAGGCCGTGCCCAAAGAGTGGCGAGCGAAGCCCTATGTCCACTTGGCTGGTGGGGCTTGCACCTCGACTCACGGCGCAGGTGCCGTTCATCTTCGGAGATTTTCCAAATCTCCTTCTGCTCCAAACCGCACAAGCGATGCGCCTGCGCAGTATGGGGTGGACACTTCTAGATGGCCGGACACTATATGTCAGAACATCGGTCTTCTACCAGGTTTTGAGTTGCCACCCCTTTAAAACCGAACACATTAATTATACAGATTCTGTGTCTGATTAAAGTGGTAACGAAATTCACTTCTTGCCTTACCTGCATTCATATAGCCCCATAACCTGTGCAATTAATGTTTTTTTTTTGTTTTTTTTATGGAAAAGGATGAGTTGGAAACTCTAGGTCCAAGATGACATCACTTCTGTGTATGCACGGGAGTTCACTCGCCTCAGCATATGCCAAAGGCAGCCGAGTGTGCACTGGGAACAGGCAGATAAAAATATTTTAACCACTTGCCGACCAGTCGCCATTATTCTGCAGCAGGTCGGCACGACCCCGGGAACCGTTGTAGCTATATGTCAGCTTGCAGGACTAGGATAGCAGCGTGTGAGCTGCACAGCAGGGATGCCGGTGTCTGTGGGCGACGGTCACGATGACCACCGGCCACGAGCAATTGTGAGCACAAGGGACAGAACACGGAAGTGTGCATGTAAACACACAAATCCGTGTTTTGGTCTCAGAGGAGTGACATATCGTGTGTTTCTATTATTAGTAACATCACTTTCTCTAGTCAGTCCCCTCCCCCTTGAGTTAGAATCACCTCCCAGGGAACACAATTAATCCCTTGATCGCCCCCTAGTGTTAACCCCTTCACTGCCAGCGGCATTTTTACAGTAAGCAATGCATTTTTATAGCACTGATCGCTGTATAAATGCCAATGGTCCCAAAAATGTGTCAAAATTGTCTGATGTGTCCACCATAATGTCACAGTCACGATAAAATTCACAGATCGCCACCATTAGATAAAAAATAAAAATGCTATAAATCTATCCCCTATTTTGTAGATGCTATAATTTTTGCGCAAACCAATCAATAAACGCTTACTGTGATTGTTTTTTTTTTTTTTTACCAAAAATACATAGAAGAATACGTATCAGACTAAACTGAGGGAAAACTTTTTTTTATATATTTTTGGGGGATATTATAGCAAAAAGTAAAAAATTTAGTTTTTTTGCAAAATTGACGCTGTTTTTTTGTTTATAGTGCAAAAAATGAAAACCGCAGAGGTGATCAAATACCACCAAAAGATTTGTGGGGAAAAAAAAGGATGTCAATT
This sequence comes from Lithobates pipiens, assembly GCF_037356315.1. Lineage (NCBI taxonomy): Eukaryota > Metazoa > Chordata > Amphibia > Anura > Ranidae > Lithobates > Lithobates pipiens. The sequence goes on along the minus strand of NW_027507903.1, from coordinate 53,716,607 downwards.
TTGTTTGGGAGCCACTTCGTGCAATTGTCAGTTAAAGTGACGCAGTGCTGAATCGCAAAAAAAACACTCTGGTCTTTGGGCAAATGGTCCGGGGCTGAAGTGGTTAAAATAAAAATAAATGAATAAAAAAAAACCTATGTGCAGCAGCCCCCTCATACTTACCCAAGTCCCCTCTCGAGCCAGCAAGGTTGCACAAGAGACTCAGCTGTCCAGAACTCTCCCTCCTCATTGGCTACTGATGCTGTCAAAGTCAGTGAGCCAATGAGGAGATAGGGGGCAGAGCCGGGCTGCAGCTCCACAGAGTGGCAGCTTGGCTCGGGTGCCCCCGTATCAAGTTGCTTGTTGTGGGGGCAATCAGCAGGGAGGGAGGGTCCAGGAGCGCCAGCACTGGACCCGAGAAGAGAAGGATCTGGGCTGCTCTGTGCAAAACCACAGGAGCAGGTAACTTTTTTTTTTTTTAAATATCAGACTTCAATATTACTTTAACCATTTAAGGACCAAGCCTCTGAGATTTGGCGTTTACAAGTTAAAAACAGTTTTTTTTTTTTGCTTGAAAATGTAATATAATATATATATATATATATATATATATATATATATATATATATATATATATATATATATATTATATATATATATCCCTAGACTGATGGCTGTGACACCGTATTTGTGAAACTGCCTTACAAGTACACTTTTGGAAAAAATTCACTTTTTTTAATGAAAAAATAAGACAGCAGTAAAGTCCAATTTTTTTTTTTTATATTGTGAAAGATAATGTTACGTTATGATACCCAACATGCCATGCTTCAAAGTTGCACCCGCTCGTGGAAACTTTGATGTCGCTTTCACCCTGCAAAGATATGGAGACGGGTAGGGGACATCTTCCCCTCACTTGTCTCCATGTCAGGCTAGGGAGAGGATCTGATTGCCTGCGCCGCTACCGACGGCTCTGGTAAGCGACGGAGGGCACCGGAGAACCGGAGAGCGGCGGGGGCGGGGGGGGGGGCTGGTTGAGGGGGTGTTCGAGGATCCGTCGCAGAGATCACTTATCTTGAAGCGGGCCGTCTGCTGAAGAAGAGGAAACCGGGGTTATGGTAGCTAGATGCTACTATAACAACGGTATTCCTCTTCAAAGTAGTGACGTAAAACGACGGCAGGCGGTCCGTAAGTGGTTAAAGAAAGGTACAGCACAGTACAGTGATACCTCGGTTCACAAACAGAAGAGTGCACAAAAATTTGCTCCAGTTCACAAACTCTGCTTCGGTTCATGAACAAGAGCCGTGGCCATCTTCCCTGCTCTGACACGTTCATATTGAGAAGAGCAGTAAACCTGCCCACTCACATAGGGATTTCTGCCCCTGACTACCATGAGGGTGAGCTCATTTGATTGGGAATCATGGAAAAAATATTTCATATGAACTATAAAAAACTTTATTATTTCCTCCAATAATCTTCCTGGATGCACAGTGCTGTTTTCTGGCCCCTAGATTACTAGTGATTTAAATTGGGGTTTGGGATTGTTTCAACCAAGGCTTAAAGAGGCGCTACCGTTTTTTTTTTTTTTTAAGCTGTACACATGAAAGAGGTCAGCTTAAATGTAAAAGACTGTATGTGACGCGTGTTTAAAAATCTTTTTTGTACATACATTTCACTAACTATCTCTCTATATATACCCCGCTCAGATCAGCACGTGCCACGATCCGCAGAGCACTCTACGGTCTCGGCCTTAGGAAAGGCCATGGCTTAGGCCTAGTTCCGGAGTGGCGGCCATATTGGTGCACCCGTCGGCGTTTACAAAGTGATCACTCCGTCAAATGATGGATCGATCACTTGAAACAAACCGGCGCCATGATGACGCCAGTTCCTCTCTCCCCCCTCTGTACAGATCTGTACAGTGGAGGGGGAGAGAACGGATGGCAGCAGCGCTGTGGGCTGCATCTGTAGTGCCCACAGCACTGCTCTGTGACAACTGCAGTCACAGCCATCCCTCCATACCCTGCCAATACCATACAGTACCCTGAAAATACCCTACCAATACCCAGCCATACTCGATAATAGCCATACTCATCCATGCTCAGCCAATATTACATTGGGGGAGATGACGTGGATATTACAGTGGGAGAGATGTATATTACAGTGGGGAGATTGTGGATATTACAGCGGAGACTATATGGTGGTGGAATTTTCACAGGTTTTTGCAAATTCAATTATTTGCTGATCCGAAAAATGATCCGATCCATGAGTTTTTTGATCCGTTGCACCCCTAATAATAATAATAATAATAATATATATATATATATATATATATATATATATATATATATATATATACACATATATACACATACACACACACACACACACACACACACACACACACACACACTGTAATGTATATATACACATACACATATAAACACACACACAAAAAAAGTTCAGAACGGATTAATCTGATTGAATCCTAACATTGAACCCTATGGGAAAGTTTTCATTGGTTCACAACCAATTTGGTTTGCGACCAGAGTAATTTCACGAATTTAGTTTGTGAACGGAGGTATCACGGTCTTTGGATATTTCACACCACAACTCATTTGCAATCCCTCAATTTGTGTTATATGGAAAAAAGTGTTTCCAGCAAGCAAAAGGTTACTTGCAAAGAACCAACAAACACATTGTAAAACAGACAGGAAGGAAGAGTTTACTAAAGTCGGAGTGCATTCCCACTAAGGAGTCCAGCTGCGATGCAGGGATTATTAGACTCGAGCTGTACAAACAAGGAGTGTCTTTGGCAATCCATATTTCATCTTTTCAGAAAAAAAAACTCCCACTCATTGCTATGTCAACACAGGCTGGAGATTTTTTGTTTTGTCTCTAAGAACATTTCAAGAACGGTGATCTGCACAGCTGTACACAAGCCTGCCACTGTCCATTCAACTGTATGCGAAAATCGCATTATTGCAGGCCGGAGCCTCTGTACAGCAGAAGAATACAGAACTTGTGAATAGGATTGTCAGCCTAAAATGAACAATATCAGGGTCAACTAACCAACATGTTCTACAAGTCTGGACAGAAAAATAAGATTACTTTCCCCTAGAGCGAGGAAGTTCCCTGGTACCTGTCCCTTAATAAGGCAATGCTTGTACCTGCTCGACATGCAGCATTCCGACAACTTCAAAGCGGCCGACTCTCACCAGGTTTTGAAATGATTTAAACCCTAGCAACATATACAGTGTCTCATGCTTAGAAAACAAACAGCCATAAAGAACGTCTTGTTCTTGAGGTCTTGTAGGGAAGCAAAGGCAGAAAGGCACCATATGAAACTTCAACATATATCTCTTACAAAATATTAAGCCAGGTGCTAAATGCCAGGTTGGTATTGTCTTCTGCAGTAAGGGCGTTTTTTCTGGGGAACTGGAGTGAACGCTGTGCTAGAGTTTACATTTTGGGGTGATCAAATGCACCGTCTACTCTGGTGGGTGGTTCGAGGTGGATAGTTTCCATATAAAAACCCCACACACAGTCACCGTATGAAAGCAAAGACACATTTATAATAGACTTAAAGTGGAACTCCAGGTGTGATCTTAATTGCGCACTTATATTGGTTCTACTTAGCACAAGTTAGTGCCTTGAAAAAGTATTCATACCCCTTGAAACGTTCCACATTTTGTCATGTTACAACCAAAAACGTAAACGTATTTTATAGGGATTCAATGCGATAGACCAGGGGTCTCCAAACTCTGGCCCGCTTGGATGTTCATTCAGACACTGCCTTCCCCCTTGCATTTTAGGCAGCGGGACAGAGCAGAAGGCAGGTGGGGCGATGTGTGAGCCGCTGCCAGAGCGGATCCAATGAGGCAGAGGAAGGCGGAGCTGTGGGGGGGATACCCAATGCGTGCAGGGAAGAGGCGGGGCCCCGCTGTCAGGAAGCAAGGATGTGCAGGCTGGCTGTGTGTGCTGGAGTCAGGATGGGGGGGTGCCATCAGAGGGGGAGATTGGGGTGGGGGTGGAGCAGGCTCCCCACCCTGTGCAGCTGCCACCGCCACCAGAGATTTGGATGGAGGTCTTGTCATGCCTGCCCCAGTGACAGCTAACCCACCTTAGTGTGCTGTAGATTCCTCCACTGACGACATGTGGAAGAGGAGCCACAGAACTGGGAGGAACTGTCTACAGGGCTGGAAAACCCAAAAGGTTTATGTGATGGTGGAGACGTGCAGAAAGGCTCTGACGGGGACACAGGTGTGTGGAAAGGCTATGATGAGAGTATTTAAAATTGTATTTATTCACTTATTTATAAATAAATACATTTTTTTCGACCCTCGAATATTTGTAAAACCTGCATTTTGGTCCTGAGGGTAAAAAGTTTGGAGACCCCTGTGATAGAACAGCACAAAGTGGCACATAATTGTGAAGTGGAAGGAAAATGATAATTGGTTTTCCAATTTGTTTAAAAATAAACATGCGACAACTGTGGCGTGCTTTTGTACTAAGCCCAATACTTTGTAGAACCACCTTTGCTGCAATTACAGCGGCAAGTCTTTTTGGGGATGTTTCTACCAGCTTTGCACATCTAGAGAAGGACATTTCTGCCCATTCTTCTTTGCAAAAGAACTCAAGCTCTGTCAGATTGGATGGAGAGCATCTGTGAACAGCAATTTTCAAGTCTTGCCACAGATTTTCAATTATATTTAAGGTTGGACTTTGACTGGGCCATGCCAACACATGAATATGCTTTCATCGAAACCAATCCATTGTAGCTCTGGCTCTATGTTTAGTGCAGCTGTCCTGGAAGGTGAACTCCAGCCCCAGTCTCAAGTTTTCTGCAGACTAACATGTTTTCCTCCAAGATTGCCTTGCATTTGGCTGCATGCATCTTTCCATCACATATGAACAGCTTTCCTGTCCCTGCTGAATTAAAGCATCCCCATGGCATGATGCTGCCACCACCATGTTTCACGGTGGGGATGGTGTGTTCAGGGCATTGTGCAGTTAATTTTCCGCCACAAATAGCGTTTTTCTTTTAGGCCAAAAAGTTAACTTTTGGTCTCATCTGACCAGAGCACCTTCTTCCACATGTTTGCTGTGTCCCCCACATGGCTTTTCGCAAATTGCAAATGGCACTTCTTATGGCTTTCTTTCAACAATGAGTTTATTTTTGCCACTCTTTCATAAAGGACAGATTTGTGGAGTGCATGACTAATAGATGTCCTGTGGATAGATTCTCCCACCTGAGCCGAGTCTCTGCAGCTCCTCCAGTTACCATGGGCCTCTTAACTGCTTTTCTGATTAAATGCTCTCCTTGCCCGGGCCTGTCAGTTTAGGTGGACGGCCATGTCTTGGTAGGTTTGCAGTTGGGCCAGTTCAGGTGATGAATTGAACAGTGCTCCTTGAGATGTTCAAAGCTTGGGATATTTTAATATAACCTAACCCTGCTTTTAAAATCTCCACAACTTTATCCATGACCTGTCTGGTGTGTTCCTTGGCCTTCATGATTGGTTTGTTCACTAAGGTTCTCTAACAAACCTCTGAGGGCTTCACAGAACAGCTGTGTTTATACAGATATTAAATTACAAAACTGGTGGACTCTATTTACTAATTAGGTGACTTCTGAAGGCAATTGGTTCCACTAGATTTTAGGTAGGGGTATTGGAGTAAAGGGGGCTAAATATAAATACATGCAACACTTTTCAAATATTGATTTGTAAACATTTATCATTTTCCTTCCACTTCACAATTATGTGCCACTTTGTGTTGGTATATGACATAAAATCACAATAAAATACATTTACGTTTTTTGTTGTAACACGTCAAAATGTGGACATTTTTAAGAGGGGTATGAATACTTTTTCAAGGCACTGTAATAATGCACATCTCATACCTGAGGGACCACTGGGAAAGCTGAGAATCACCATAGTAGTTGCCGCTACTACAGTGACAGCCGTGTTCTTCTTGGTCCTTCGTCGAGCGGCTGCCCTAGTACTTACTGACCACAGGTGATCGTTCATTCTGCATTGCCGCCATTCCACCTGTATTTTTTTAACCATTTGACCTCCGGAAGATTTACCCCCTTCATGACCAGGCCATTTTTTGTGATACGGCGCTTCATTACTTTAACTGACAACTGCGCAACTCTGTACCCAAAGAAAATTGATGACATTTTTTCCCCCCACAAAATAGAACCTTCTTTTGGTGCTATTTGATCATAATGCATTTTTTTTTTTGCGCTATAAAACAAAAAATTATCGACAATTTTGAAAAAAAAAAATATTTTTCCTTCCTGCTATAAAACATAGCAAATAAAATAAACATTTCTTTATAACTTTAGGCCAATATGTATTCGGCTACATTTTCTTTAGTAAAATCCCCCAGACGCAGAGTGTAGGCACGAGGTAGAGCAGTGGTGGCAGACGTTGTACAGGAACTCTCCACTTGCCCATGCTGGCACAGAGCTGCTGTACTGTAAATGTGCTTTATTTTTTGGAGTTAATAAATACTGCTGTGTGTTTCTTAGGCCCCTTTCACACATGTGGACAGTATGTCCGTATTTCATCCATCCGTTTGCGGATGAAATACGGACATACATGCATCCCTATGGGATAGCGGGTGTCTGCGGATTGTCCGCCTCCGCAATTGTCCGATTCTGCAGACGGAGGAAAATCCTATTTTTCTATCCGTCTGCAGAGTGGATTGGATGAACATGGACAGACGGTCCGTGCTCATCAGATCCCCCATAGAGGAGAGCGGAGAGCTGACAGGGCGGTCCCTGCACAGTGTGCAGAGACCGCCCTGTTCACCGCCGATCATCGCGGGGCGGATCATTACTGATCTGTCCCGTGTGAAAGGGGCCTAAAGTTTTTCTGTTAATGGTCACAGTGCTGAGCCAGCGATCACTTGTGGCCAGTGTGCAATAGGGCAACCACTTGGTACATGACCTGGAAAATGGCAACAATCACTGCAGAAAGTACTCGCTACTACAAAGATTGTCCAATTCCACAGCAGTTCATCTGGCATGGTGAACTATATGGCCCCTTTCACACTGGGGCGGTGCGGGCGTCGGCTTTACCGTCGTTTTAGCGGCGGTATGCGGCCGCTAGTGGGGCAGTTTTAACCACAGCTAGCGGCCGAAAAAGGGTTAAAACCACCCGCAAAGCGCCGCTTTGCCGGCGGTATAGCCGCGCTGCCCCATTGATTTCAATGGATAGGAGCGGTTTAGGAGTGGTGAATACACCGCTCCAAAGAGGCGGCTAGCAGGACTTTTTTCACCGTCATGCCAGCGCACCGCTCCAGTGTGAAAGCCCTCCGGCTTTCACACTGAAGTGAAAGGGGCCGGTTTTTTCAGGCGCTATTTTTAGCACTGTAGCGCCTGAAAACCGCCCCAGTGTGAAAGGGCTCTATGGGTTGGGTGTAACAAGATGTCCACTGCCGCTTGGGGCCACAGGCTTACTGCGGATGAGAGCAAGGTGTACTAAGATGGGAGTCGCAGTGTTCTGATGGAACGTCACTTCCGTTACCGAATGTGACGGCCCGGGTCGCAGATTCTGACAGAACACCTGGCATTCAGAACCTAGCGGCTGTGCCCCTCTGCCAGCTTACCTGCCGCTGCTGCCAGTTTGTTGATGACTACCTTTCCACCCTCTGACTTGCGGGAGCGACACCTCTTCATTCCCAGTTATCGGGTCAAGCACCAGGATCACTCGTGTAAATGCTCGGTATCGGCACCGATACTAGTATCAGTGCAACCCTAACTAAAGGCAAAACTTTTCCTATCGTTTTGAATAGAGTGCAGAGGGATTAGAACACCTGTCAGTTTTTATTGCTGTCTGTGCCCCCATTGGCGAGATTTGTCCTCTCTATTTGTCATATTACCATTATCACTAAAAGTTGAAGTAAAAGAAAATCCCAAACTTTGGGTTGTCCCCAGAAAAGTAATAGAGGGGAAATCCTCCGATGGGGACACTAGTTCTGATGGCCTGGGGGTCCCCAAGGGCTTCACTTAATTTGCAGGGAATTTCCTCTCACTTCCTGTTTTGGAAATGGGATAGGAAGTAAAGGGAAATCTCCCCAATTAGGCACAGATGGCGGAAAAAAAAAAAAGAATTAACCAACAGGGGTTATAACCCTCGTTTGGTCCATACAAAACGGGGGGAAAAAAATAAAAAAATAAAAAAAAATTTTGCCTATAGTTCTACTTTAAAAATAACTTAAAACATGCCCGACTAAAAGCAAAATGTACTTGTAATTCTACAATGTACTTAATGCTGTAAATTCATTTCTAAAATTCTTTAACATAAAAAAATATATATTGCTTTCCGAAAGAAAGGTTGTTTTGTCTTCAGGTGCATGTAATGGAGAAAAAGCTCTCCACCGTTCTGTTAGCTCACTCCATCCAGAAGCCACATCAGAAGGGGCTGATCCTTCCATGCGCCATTCTGTCTGACAAATTTAGTTCACAGCCTTACCTTGACTTTTATTGCCTCTCTGTATCAAGCCACTGCAGCCTGCCACTAAACAGGTCTGAATGAGCAATGCAAGCCCGTCATATTTACCAAGCAAACACTATGCCTCATTGGAGAGCGGCATGTCCCAACACACATGAAGAGGAGAAAATGAGTGGTTAGCAGTTAAAAACACGGTGTTAAAAATGGTCTAGCTAATAAAAAATACAATTATATATATATATATATATATATATATATATATATATATATATATATATATATATAAATCTCAAACATTTAAAGACATCTACAATAAATTTCCAGAAAATGATAGGAATCGTTCAACAAAATCACTTCTGAAATAAATAGGGCAAAAACCCAAATGCCGAAATGAAAAAAAAAAAAAAAAAAAAAACAATACAAAACTGATCTTTATTTGCTTCTCTGCTATGACTGTGTGGAAGCCGTTCTCTTTGTATGTGACCCACACACAGCTGAAAACTGGAGCATTTTATATAATATTACACAGTATGATTCAGTCATTTACATGGCATTGCAAATCACAAGAAAGGGGCCGTATGATGCTACAGTTAAAAATGTCAGAGCATCATCTGGATTTCATAAAGGGCCCCACTGACTTCTCTGTCGTTACCCATCTGCACACAGATCCTGCAAGGATACAACAAAGGGGATGGTTGTTGCACTAAAATGCCACAAATCATCTGGTAAGGATGTTTTTTTTTTTTCTTCCTATCACATGGTTTTCCAAGTAGAAATTTGCTCTTTTTTTTTTTTTTTTACACTCCAAAACTGACTTGGCAGCAAAAGGATTGTTCACAGCCAATCAGAACACTCCCACCAACCAAGCAGGTCCCCCCCCCCCCCAACACTGTAAATTTTTTTAAAGAGACATCTGAATCTTATTTACTCCTACAGTTAGGTCCATATATATTTGGACACAGGCAAAGATTTAGTTTTATTTTTTCCAGATATTTACCAAAACATTCAAGCTATAGTTATATAACATATATGGCAGGGATATGCAATTAGTGGACCTCCAGCTGTTGCAAAACTACAAGTCCCATCATGCCTCTGGGTGTCATGCTTGTGGCTGCCAGAGTCTTGCTATGCCTCATTGGACTTGTAGTTCTGCAACAGCTGGAGGTCCACTAATTGCATATCCCTGGTATATGGGCTGAACGTGCACACTCTCAGGTTTAATTTGAGGGTATGTACATCCAAAGCAGAGGCAGGGTTTACAGCTTTTAAAAACGGTCATCCCCTTTTTCAAGGGATCAATAGTAACTGGACAACTGAATCAAAAGCGGTTTCATGGCCAGGTGTGGGCTAATCCTTCGTTATTTCTTCATCAATTAAGTAGATAAAAGGTCTGGGGTTGATTCTAAGTGTGGTATTTGCAATCTATTGCTGTGAACCTACATCATGCGTTCAAAGGGGCTGTTCCATGCAAGTGAAACTTCCCATTGTAAGGCTTCAAACACTAAACAAAGCCATCAGAGTGATGGCAGCAACATTAGGATTGGCCAAATCAACAGTTTGGTACATTCTGAGGAAAGAAGAACTCACTGGTGAGCTCAGCAACATAAAAAAGGCCTGGATGTCCATAGAAGACAACAGTGGTGGATGATCGCAGTATCCTCTGCAAAAAAAAAAAAACATTCACAATATCCAGACAAGTGAAGGACACTCTCCAGAAGGTGGGCGTATCATTGTAAAAGTCTACAATCAAGAGAAGGCTTCACGAGTGCAAATACAGAGGGTTCACCAGAAGGTGCAAACCATTCATAAGCCTGAAGAAGAAAAAAGCCATTGGCAAAAAACATCTAAAAAAGCCAGAGAATAGTATTGGAAAAGCATTCTTTGGATGGATGAAACTAAGATTAACCACTTTCAGACCGGACCATTTTGCTGGTAAATGACCAGAGGTCTTTTTACACTTTGGCACTGCGCTGCTTTAACTGGTAATTGCGCGGTCATGCAATGTTGTACCCAAACAAAATTTGCGTCCTTTTCTTCCCACAAATAGAGCTTTCTTTTGATGGTATTTGATTGCCTCTGCGATTTTTATTTTTTGCGATATAAACGTAAAAAGACCGCAAATTTTGAAAAAAAATGATATTTTCTACTTTTTGTTATTAGAAAAATCCAATAAACTCAATTTTAGTCATACATTTAGGCCAAAATGTATTCAGCCACATGTCTTTGGTAAAAAAAAAGTCAATAATTGTATATTTATTGGTTTGCGCAAAAGTTGTCACATCTACAAACTAAGGTACGTTTTCTGGAATTTACGCAGCTTTTAGTTTACGACTGCCTATCTCATTTCTTGAGGTGCTAAAATGGCAGGGCAGTACAAAACCCCCCCAAATGACCCCATTTTGGAAAGTAGACCCCCTAAGGAAATTGATAAGAGGCATGTTGAGCCCATTGAATATTTTATTTTTTTGCCTCAAGCGATTGAATAATGACAAAAAAAAAAATTTTTTTTTTTTTTTACACAAAGTTGTCACTAAATGATATATTGCTCACACATGCTATGGGCGTATGTGAAATGACACCCCAAAATAAATTCTGCTGCTTCTCCTGAGTATGGGGATACCACATATGTGGGACTTTTTGGGAGCCTAGCCGCGTACGGGGCCCCGAAAACCAAGCACCGCCTTCAGGCTTTCTAAGGGCGTAAATTTTTGAGTTCACTTCTCACTACCTATTACAGTTTTGAAGGCCATAAAATGCCAAGATGGCACAAAACCCCCACAAATGACCCCATTTTAGAAAGTAGACACCCCAAGCTATTTGCTGAGAGGCATGTTGAGTTCATGGAATATTTTATATTTTGCCACAAGTTGCGGGAAAATTACAAACTTTTTTTTTTTTTTTTTTTTTTTCACAAAGTTGTCACTAAATGATATATTGCTCACGCATGCCATGGGCATATGTGAAATGACACCCCAAAATAAATTCTGCTGCTTCTCCTGAGTATGGGGATACCACATATGTGGGACTTTTTGGGAGCCTAGCCGCGTACGGGGCCCCGAAAACCAAGCACCGCCTTCAGGCTTTCTAAGGGCGTTACAGTTTTGAAGGCCATAAAATGCCAAGATGGCACAAACCCCCCCCAAATGACCCCATTTTGGAAAGTAGACACCCCTAAATTTAGGGGTACACTAGTGAGACTAGGTAATAAATGGCGGGTGCCCTGAAACTATAAAAAAATAACTAACCAACCAGCGTCACCTGTAACAGTTATATGGTGATCACTGGTGAAAGGGTTAACTAGGGGGCAATTAGGGGGCTTTATGCGGTAGTATATGGGGGTCCCTGGCGCTATAAAAAGCTGCAGCGAACCTAAATACCTACCTGCCTAACTAGCGTCACCTGTGACACTAATACGGCGATCAGAAAAACGATCGCTTATTAGGCTGGGTTCACACTGGAGCGATGCGGGAACGCCACGAATGCGCGGCGGGTTCCCGCATCGCATGCCTCCCGGCGGCAGTTCACACTGCCCTATGCGAACTGCTGGGAGTGTCAGTGAAATGTTACTGACACCCCCAGATCAGTTCGCATATCGCAGTGCGATCTGCAAACTCGGATCGCATGGTGTGAACACCCATGCGATCCGATTCTGCTGCGGGCCAAAAAAAGGGTCCCGTGCGAATTTGCGGCGGGTGCGGCGGGTGTGGCGGGTGCGGCGGGTGCGGCGAATGGCTGAACTCGAATCGCACAGAGATCGGATGTGATTTGCACTGCAGTGCGGTGCGAATCACATTCGTTCTCATAAACCGCTGCAATGTGAACCCAGCCTTAGTGACACTGGCGACGGGGGGTGATCACGGGGTTAAACCTTTATTGGGGGGGTTAGGGGGGTACATTAGAACTAAAGGGGGCTAACTCTAACTGCCCTAACAGTTATTACAGTCACAAATGACACCAATGCAAAAAAAAAAAAAAAAAAAAAAAAAAATGACATTGGTGTCACTGTGACTGGGGGGCAGGGGTAATTGGGGGGGTGATCGGGGGGTAAAGGGGGGGTGTGAGTGTGCCTGGCATGTTCTACTGTGTGTGTGAGTGTTGGTGCAACTTACTGATCCGCTCTCCTCCGTGTCGGAACGAAAAATACCGACACGGAGGAGAGAATACATCACTTCCTCTCCTGTGTTTACATTACAGGAGAGGAAGTGATGTCACCGGGGATTTCTATTCGTCGGGAGCGATCGCGAGGGGGTGGCCATGAATGAATGGCCGTCCCCTCGTCCGGGATCGCTCCCGTACGAATACCGACCGCCGCAGGCACCGGGCGGGGGCCCGATCGGGCCCCCGACCCGCGGGAGGCAAGGGACGTACATGTATGTCCTTATGCCTGCCCGTGCCATTGTACCGACGTACATCGGCGTGCGGCGGTCGGCAACTGGTTAAAGCAGAGTTCCACACAAAAATGGAACTTCCGCTTTTCTGAACCCCCCAGTGTCACATTTGGCCCCTTTCAGGGGGGGAAGCACATACCTGTCTAATACAGGTATTTTGCTCCCATTTCCAGGCATAGATACCCACGCCACCCGCAGGTATCTATGCTGCTTCCCGCCCTCCCCCCACTGTCTTCTGAGAGACACACACAGGTCCCGGGAGGCAGCAGGGAGCAGTGAGAATGCCCAGTGCGAGTCATGCATGCACAGTAGCCACAAGGCTTCACTTCCTGGTTCCCTACTACGCATGCACGATCCCCTTATCGAAGATGGCAGCGGCAGCACCCGAGAGCCGAGGGACAGATCGGCTTCAGGTGCCAACATCACGGGCGCCCTGAACGGGTAAGTGTCCATATTTTTAAAATCAGCAGCTGCAGTATTTGTAACTGCTGACTTTTAAAAGAAAAAAAAAAAGGCAGAATGACCGGAAAAAAAAAAAGTGTGCAGAATGCTTGGAACAGCTCATGATCCAAAGCACAGTAACCTGTGCTTTGGATCTGTAAAACATGGTGAAGGCAGTGTGATGGCATGGGTATCGCAGTGGCACTGGGTGTTGGTGTTTATTGATGTGACAGAAGACAGAAGCAGCCGGATGAATTTTGCAGTGTATAGTCAGCCAAGATCCCGCCAAATGCAGCAAAGTGGATTGGGCGGCTCTTTCCAGTACAGATGGACAATAATCCAAACCACACTGCAAAAGCAACCCAGGAGCTTTTGAAGGAAAAGAATTGGAATATTCTACAATGGCAGAGTCAATCACCTGATCCCAACCAAATATAGCATGCATTTCACTTGCTGAAGGCAAAACTAAAAGGCAGAAAGACCCACAAAGAACAACTGAAGACAGCTGCAGTTAGAGCCAGACAAAGCATCAGAAAGGAGGAAACGCAGTCTTTGGTAATGTCCATGGGTTCCAGACTTCAGGTAGTCATTGCCAGTAAAGGATTCTCAACAAAATATTATGTATTTACATTTTTTTTTTTTTTTTTAATTTAGAAATACCCCCCCAAATGTCAATTGGTCCACTGACACTGATGGGCAGCACAGTGGTGTAGTGGGTAGCACTCACCTAGCAGTAAAAAGGGTTGCTGGTTCAAATTCCAACCACGACACTACCTGCCTGGAGTTTGCATGTTCTCTACGGTTTCCTCCCACACTCCAAAGACATGTAGGTAGGTTAATTGGCTTCTGTCCAAAATTGGCCCTAGTATATGAATGGGGACCTTGGATTGTGGGCTCCTTGAGGGTAGGGACCAATGTGAGTGTGCAATGTACAAGGAAAGGGACAATTGTAGACACTAACTCTGGTTGAACTGGATGGACTGGTGTCTTTATTCAACCTTACTATGTAACATGGAAGATGGAGGAACATGACTGTCCTGCACAGAGTCCTGACCTCAACCCAATAGAACATCTTTGGGGTGAATTCGAGCGGAGACTGAGCCAGGCCTTCTCATCGACATCAGTGCCTGACTTGACAAAATGCGCTTCTGAAAGAATGGTCAACACTCCTAAACCTTGTGGACAGCCTTCCCAGAAGAGTTAAACCTGCAAAGGGTGGGCCAACTCAATATTGAGCCCTACGGACTAAGACTGGGATGTCATTAAAGAGAGATATAGAGATATATATATATATATATATATATATATATTAGATAGATTATATAGAGAAAGAGAGAGAGAGAGAGATGGTTAGCACTTTCGCCTGCAGTCAAAAAGTTGCTGACTCGAATCTCAGCCATGACACTACCTGCCTGGAGTTTGCATGTTCTCTCTGTGCCTGTGTGGGTTTCCTCCCACACCCCAAAGACATGCTGGTAGATTAATTGGATCCTGTGTAAATTGGCCCTAGTATATGTATGAATATGAGTTAGGGACCTTAGATTGTAAGCGCCCCGAGGCTAGGGACTGATGTGAATGTATAATAATATAAATATATATATATATATATATATATACACACACACACACACACACATTTTTTTTGGGGGGGGGGGGGGGGAATAAAACTTTACTATGCATATACTTTAAAATGTATATATTTTTTATTAATTCTAAATAAAATGTGTCTATATATACACTTACATTTTTTTCATGCAAGTTTCTGGCCATTGCATGTTCCCAGCAGCTTTTCAGAAAAGAACATTATTAGTTCAAACTTCTGAGGCCGCGTACACACGGGCGGACTGTTCGCCCAACTTTGTCCGCTGAACAGTGTTTCAGCGGACAGTCCGCTCGTGTGTGGTCTTCAGCGGACAGTTTCAGCGGACAGTCTGACGAACAAAGTTTTTCGGAATTCCCGTAAGACAGTCCGCTGAAACTTGGTTTCAGCGGACAGTCCGCTCGTGTGTAGGCTTGTTCGACAAACTAAGTTTCGCGCATGCTCAGAAAGGATTTACACGGCGAAGGTTGCATTGCAGTGTATTGGACGTCGAATTTCTCGTCCCGTCATACGTGCCGTTCACGTCATGGCGCACGCTTTCAGCGGACTGTTCGTTCATCGTGTGTGGTCAAGTCCGTTCATGCAAATTTTGAGCAGACTGTTTGTCGGATTGTTTGACGAACAAAGTTGGGCGAACAGTCCGCCCGTGTGTACGCGGCCTGAGTGTGGATGCAAGTTTGCCATCGGTAGCACAAAGCAGCCATGATCATCGGCTATAGAAGTGATTTCCCTTCTAGAAATGCATTCAAAAACAAAAATCAGACCCTGGTAGATGGCCGTTCTCGCTGCTTACAGATTACTGCATTGTGTGTTCTCCCTGGAAAACAAAACAGCTGTCCTCTGTCTGTACTACAGCCCCACATTACTTCACTCTGCTTCTTATAAACAGGGCCCCACGGCCATCATCACTACGGTTCACACACATCGCCATCATGACATCACAGACACATTTAAGTGCAAATGTGCAACACTTTTGCTTCCCTGCAAATCTTCCAGGCTGGTGGAGGAGGGAAGGAACTTCAGACACTCAAGCAATGCCAAAACAGTCAGACATGCTCTAATTCCTACTATCCCTGTTGATTCACACACAGGACATCAATAAAAGGCCACTGAATATGACAACAGCAAAAACAGACACTGGGAACTGCAAGAACAGGACAGCAATAAGACTACACAGGCAGACCCGACACTTTACACAATGCTGAACTCAAACTTTACTTCTTAGAAAAGGTACTTGTAATTTTATATTGTAAAGCTGAACTAAGAGCAGAGCGTTTCTGTGTGCATTCCCAGCACACATAGATCTGAACCAAGCCTAAATGTTTATATACAAAAAACCTGGTCCGAAAAAATGCTGAACAGATAAGGCCCCTTTACACACTAGCAGATCAATCAGGTCCACTTATCAGTTTTTCAGGTGGAGCCAATCAGACCCTCCAGTCTCTGTGGAGCCGCTGGTGTAAAGCCCCATATACACCATCAGAAATTCTGCCAGAAAAAGTCAGATGTGAGCTTTTGGTCAGAAATTCCGACCGTGTGTACGCTCCATCAGAATTTTTCTGGCAGAATTCCAGCCAGCAAAAGATTGAGAGCAGGTTCTCTATTTTTCAGTCGGAAAAAGTTCCAATCGGAAATTCCGATGCGCAAAATTCCTACGCATGCTCGGAAACAATTCGACGCATGCTCGGAAGCACTGAACTTCATTTTCTTGGCTCGTCGTAGTGTTGTACATCACCGCGTTCTTGATGGTCAAAAGTTCAGAGAACTTGTGTGTGACCGTGTGTATGCAAGACAAGCTTGAGCGGAATTCTGCCGGAAAAACCATCCAGGTTTTTTCCAACGGAAAATCCACTCCTGTGTACGGGGCATAAGTGGACATGTGTCCGTTTACACCCGCTGCCATCCAATCCAATTCTGTCCACTAAA
The DNA here is from genome assembly GCF_037356315.1 of Lithobates pipiens. NCBI lineage: Eukaryota > Metazoa > Chordata > Amphibia > Anura > Ranidae > Lithobates > Lithobates pipiens. The sequence continues at coordinate 53,699,817 of NW_027507903.1, read as the reverse complement.
CCCCCCCCCCCCTCCATCTGGCGGATCAGATAACAGTCGGGTGTAAAGTGTAAATGGGCAGCTGGTCTGTTTACATCCGAGCACCCATAGAGGAGAGCAGGCTGCGTCTGTGTCTGCTTTGCATAAGCGGAGCGGATATGGATCAGCCATCCGCCTGCTCAGCATGCAGATTCCCCACTGAGCAGTTGGACTCCAATGAAGCGAGCCCTGTGTGAAAGGGGCCTAAAACCAGCCACTGCTGAAGGCTTCTGGCCATTTGATGCCAGCAAACTCTTTCACAGACAGTTGTGTGCCTAAAGGCTTTTATTTTTTTTAAATCAAGTATTGGGTTGCTCCAGAATACAACTATACACAGGGAATACACAAATTCTATAGGCCACAGAGTAGAACTTGGAACCGTGATAAAAAAATGGATTTACTATTCACAAACGGCAGGCTTTAAAAGGTTACCAAAAAACACATTTTTAACTTATAAACGTAAACCCTAAAAGGCTGCATTCACACTAAAGCGCTAAGTAGATGCACGCAATATCGCACAATTGTGCGCACATTCACAAAACGCGCTATGAGATTGCGGTGCTATCCACTATTAGCCTTCCAAGTGTAAATCAGACGCATGGTTTTCACATATCAAATGTTGCAAAATGCTCGGTTATATGAAAAACACTCGAAGCTCAAAAAACATTTGTTACTTTGTCACATCATTTACAGTGCAGCCTATTAAAATAAATGGGCTGCCCTATACATGTGGTGTGAGAACACAAAAATAAGTGCATATAAGACGGAGGGAACATGCGCAGGAACATGTTACACACCAAATATGGGTGCAACATGTAACATGTTCCAAAAGGTGTACCTAGTTTTTAAAGATAAAGTAGGGTTTAACCACTTAAGAGAAATCAGATAAAATGGGGGAATGGTTTGTGGGTAAAAAGAATCAATTACTATTTAGCAGGTTTAATTTGAAAAATATTTTAAAAGGAGAATTTCACCACACGCACTATAAATGCATTCAGTTTGCAGATAGAAAAATAACAAATTGATTATTTTTTTGCATTTGAATTTGCAAAGCATTGCAACCACAATCAGCTGAAAGCAGGTGCAAGGCTCTGGCTCTTGCAGACTCTTCTTTTAGCCCCTGGACTGTCAGCTATGGAGCTGGGAGAAGTAACTACAAGTGTAGTAATGTCATTTGTGCCCCAATGAAAATTAGGAGTCCTTCTGCTGCAGCGGAAGATGGGACTTGTAGTTTTTTTTTTTTATTCACAACCTAATGCAAATGAATGAAGCGGATGTGCGGGTGAAGCCACACACAGCCCTACCAATTTAAAAAAAAATGACAGAAGCTGGCAGGGAGAACAAACCCTGTGATCCTGTAATGGATGAATGAATGCAACACGTTCTCCAATTGGACTAGGTAGAAAGGTAGGGCAGTGAGGTCATGCTCTCCATTCAGAGGATGCAAACCATCTCTGAACGGTACACTAGTCAAGCAGACAACCTCCTGTATTCAGAATGCAGTTGCTTGGCATGGGATTCAGAAGCAAGTGGAGATCACTGGAGTAGCAGTGTCTACCAGCTTCCAGGGTCACTGGTGAGGCATGGTATATGCTTCATTACATTGGTACGTGTAACCGCGTGTTAAATATTGTAACTTATCTTTAACCATTTGCCGACCAGCCGCCGCAGTTATACTGCGGCAGAATGGCACAGCTGGGCGAAACGACGTTATGCAAATGCCAGGCTCCCGTGATCGCTTGTGACACACCGAGAACTCTCAGAGACTGATCGTGTTCATACAAAGTATGAACAGCGATCTGTCATCTCCCCTATAGTGATATATTTCTTCTAAGCCAAGAAAAAAAAAAAAAACACTGCGCTATCCAAATGTGCAAGATAAAGCTGCTACCACACTAAAAATTGATATTTTAGCAAAAAAGTGCAAATGTTACAAAAGAGAAGTAGCTCTAAACCCTTGTATTGAAATAAAATTGTAAACAGTTAAGCATCCATGTACAAAACCACATAGACTTTACAGAAGAAAAATATTAGTGAGCAAGTGAACACCAAATCATTGTGCTCGTGTGTAAAAAACAAATAATTAGAAAGTGCAAATATAAAGTCTTTTTTATATCCAGAAGAATATTCAAGTCCCACGTGTAAATGACACTTCAAATATGCCGTCTAGTCCCCAAAAGGGTAAACATGCGAACACCCATGTGATGATACCGCCACCTCAACAGATGTAGGCTTACCAGATGGTTATGACCCAAAAGAATGTATATTCTGAGGGTCTTGCAAGCTTTCTATTGATCGTAGACACTCGGATTTGCCGGTATTGGAATGCCAAATGACGTGAATTTGGCCAAGGCTAGACTGACAAACAGTCATCCAAAAATTCTTCACAACAACCGTAGATTCTCTCCTCACATATAAAAGCCAGGTTCAAGATAATGGATGTATAGAAGGAAAACATAGGGCCATATAGAGTAATTCCGTTAAAATAAAATTTATTAAAAAAATATAGTAAACTCACATTTCTGTAGTTTTAAACAAGCGCTTCTTACAAAACAGGCGGCAGTGGAGTCCTCCCAACGCGTTTCCTCTTCAGACATCGTCCCCAGATGATCACATGGGTGTTCGCATGTTTACCCTTTTGGGGACTAGACGGCATATTTGAAGTATCATTTACACGTGGGACTCGAATATTCTTCTGGATATAAAAAGACTTTACATTTGCACTAATTATTTGTTTTTTTACACATGAGCACAATGATTTGGTGTTCACTAATATTTTTCTTTTTCCATAAAGTCTATGTCTATGATGCTTACCTGTTTACAATTTTATTTCAATACAAGGGTTTATGCTACTTCTCTTTTGTAACATTGTCATCTCCTCTAGACAGTCCCACCCCCCCCCCCCCCCTACAGTTAGAACGCAGAGAGGGAACACAGTTAACCCCTTGATTGCTCCCTTGTGTTACCCTGTTAACCTCTTCAATGCCAGTGACATTTTTACAGTAATCAGTGCACTTTTATAGCACTGATCGCTGTATAAATGCCAATGGTCCCAAAAATGTGTCAAAAGTGTCCGATGTGTTTGCCATAATGTCGCAGTCCTGATAAAAATCGCTGATCACCGCCATTACTAGTAAAAAAAAAAAAGAATAATATGCTATAAATCTATTCCCCATTTTGTAGACGCTTTAACGTTTGTGCAAACCAATCAATATATGCTTATTGCAATTTTTATTACCAAAAATATGTCGAAGAATACATATCAGCCTAAACTGAGGAAAAATTTGTTTAACCACTTCAGCCTCGACGTATAGACTTATGACTCCCGCAGATGTGATCTCCCATACTGGGTGGGCGTCATATGACGTCCTCTGATTCCTGGCCGTCTAGGGGGTGCGCGCACCCGCGGCATCGCTCGGGACCCGGTGCATGTGCCTGGCGGCCGCAATGTCTTCCGGGCACCCGCGACTGCCCAGGAACACAGCAGGACCGTGGATCTGTGTATGTAAACACACAGATCCATGTCGTGTCAGTGAAGAGGAGACCGACCGCTGTATAAATGTGAATGGTCACAAAAACGTGTCAAAAGTGTCCGATGTGTCCGCCATAATGTCGCAGTCACGAGGAAAAAAAAAAATAATCGCAGATCGCCGCCATAACTAGTAGAAAAAAAAATGCCATAAATCTATCCTCCATTTTGTAGATGCTATAACTTTTGCACAAACCAATCACTAATTGGGATTTTTTTTTTTTAACAAAAATATGTAGAAGAATACGTATCGGCCTATACTGAGGAAAATTTTTTTTAATGAGATATTTATTATAGCAAAAGGTAAAAAACATTGTTTTTTTTTTTTTTTTGTTTGTTTTTTTCAAAATTGTCACTTTTTTTGTTTATAGCGCAAAAAATAAAAACCGCAGAGGTGATCAATTACCACCAAAAGTCAATTTTGACGTCAATTTTGTTTGGGTGCAATGACGCACGACCGTGCAATTGTCAGTTAAAGCAACGCAGTGCCAAATCGCAAAAAGTGCTCTGGTAAGGAAGGGGGTAAAATCCTCCGGGACTGAAGTGGTTAAAAAAAAATAATAATAAAGGGGGGGGGGGGGGCGGGGGGGATATTTATTATAGCAAAAAGTACAAATATTGTGTTTTTCAAAATTGTGGATCTTTTTTTGTTTATGGCGCAAAAAATAAAAATCTCTGTGTGTGAAAAAAAGGACATAAATTTTGTTTTGGGTGCAGCGCCACACGACCGCACACTTGTCAGTTAAAGCGAAGCAGTGCCAAATCGCTAAAAAAGGCCTGGTCATTCAGCAGCCAAATCTTCCAGGGCTGAAGCGGTTAATAGAAGCTTTATACAAAATCACATGTGCCCTGATTCCACATTAAACCTACCGGTTGCAAATTTAGTCTAAATTAGAGCCATTAAAAAAGGTTTTAAAAAAAAAAAAAGCACAAAAAGACAACAATAACCCAACAGATGAAAACTGTAGAAAAACCTAAATGAAAAACTCTTAGCAAGTAAAATGGAAAAACAGTTACAAATGACAAATAAGTAACTAGTAAGCTTCAAGCGATGTCTTAATGGGATAAGTGCTTGCTGCTAGAAGAATAATTCTAATGAGCTGGAATCTAGACAAGATTTCATTGTTTATAAGAAGTATAACAGCCCACTGCAGAGGTGAAAGAATCCAGCTACTGCCAGAACAAAGGCATACGAGGCCAGCTTTCCCCAGCCTGATCATCAGTATTAAAGGATATCTGACGTCCATGCTTCTCCACGGGTCTGTGATGAGGCGAGTGCAGGCGGTTTCTCGATACCCTCTCCACCAGGCCATGGTGCCTCATGCCACGGATGTTATCCACGGGCTGAAATGAACCCTAAAAAAATAAACAAGAGAAGTTATTGATTGAATTATATCATTTTAAAAAGTAAACATAAAAATATGACTGAACATGTGGCAAGCCTCTCACTTTTAGCACTTTAAATTTATGGAGTCAATGGTAACCGCACTCGGCTACTATTCCAAAACAACCGTCACACGCTAGTAGAGCCAGCTGTCTTCTCTCCTTAGAACACTGAGCAGGAATGCTAGTCAGCTAGTAAAAGTGGAGAGGCCCATCGTTTAAGGGGTTCTCTGGTTTCTAGGAAGATTTAGATCTTGTTCACACCATGTCTGTTGAGCTTTGTTGTTCCTCACACCACGGGACACGTATGGTGTAAACAGAGTACACACACAATAGTTTTCCATCAGACATGTGTCATGTGTAGAAAAACGCAGCTCAACAGACATGATGTAAACAAGTACATATCCCATTACGATCCAATTTAGGATTGAAGTTTGAGTTCACCTTTTCAGAAAAAAAAAAAAATGAAAAGGGTTAAAACGCCTTACACCCTCCCAACACCCTGTTTTTCTCTGTACTTACCTCCTCGAGCGATGAGCGGTCAGTGCCCAGATTGGATATTTGCAATTGCTGCTTTTCTCCGTCTCCTCAGTGCAGTGCTTCCAGGACGGATCAGAGCAATGTTCCAGCGAGGACCAATCAAAGTCACTCTGATCTGTCCTGCAAGTCCTGCAGAAAGAGGGAGAAGTGCAGGGATTTAAAATCCCAAAACACTACAGAGGTTGCGAGGGCAACAGCTCATGGAGGTGAGACCAGCGGAGACTGGAGGGGGGTGGTTAAGGGTGTTCATTTCTGAGTTAAGAATACATTATTTTTTTCCCATATTGGGTACTTTTTTCCCCCATTTTTTCCCAAAAAACAAAAAAACAAAAACCTGCATAAAAGCCCAAAAAAAAAAGAAAAAAAAAACTTATACAAAATAAAAATAAAAAATTCTACCTATATACTTAGACTTTGTGCATTCCAAATGGTCACAATACATATAAATTACATCTCAGTTTACATGTGAGATCAAACACAGAATCCGAATCACAGGGACTTAACAAGCAATACAATTTTAAAATATACTGGAAAAAGCAGAACAACAACACATCCAAAAATCAACTGGGGGATAATGAAGTGGTAAATGAGGACAAGCACATGGACCTAATTTAAAATAAAACTTTCAGGCAACCCCTATGCTTGCAAGTCAAGCAGACAGACTTGAATAGAATTATTCTTTTTTTAAATTATTTTTATTAAACCAAAACGTTTAGTGTAACTTTAATCATGATCCTCTAATGACTTGGCATTGGAGCTGTCCATGGTGACTGGTCTCCTCTGAGCCCTGGATTCTGCCCTCTTCTGGTCACTCTTCTCCTGCCTTTTAATCCCTTTAGGCTAATCTCTAATTTTCACTGGCTGCCCCCTTCTGCTCCAGCATTCTATTGGTGACAACTTGACAGCAGTCCAGAGAACCCCCGCTCGCCAAGAGATATATCTTTCTCTCCAGACACCCCTCTCCTTTTACTGCAGAAGGATTTCTGTGGTAGAGGTCGACCGATATGGGTTTTTCTCTGGCCGATGCCGATATTTAGAAATCATGGCGGCCGATAGCCGATATATGATGCCGATTTTTTTGGGCCGATATGTTAGGCCGATTTTTTTTATTTATTTTTTCCTTTTTTATTATTATTTTTTTTTTTAATCCCCCTTGATCTAACACACCTTTCCCACTGGGGCGTTTTTCAGGCGCTTTTGGGCTAAAAATAGCACCTGTAAAGTGCCTGCAAAATGGCTCCCCTGCAGTCTGTGTGAAAGACAGAGTGCTTTCACACTGAGGCGATGCGCTGGCAGGATCTTAAAAAAAAAGTCCCGCAAGCAGCACGTTTGGAGTGGTGTATACCGCTCGTCCACCACTCCTGCCCATTGATATGAATGGGCACCACTGCCGAAGCGCATGCAATGCGATTTGGCAGCAGTGCTTCATGGGCGCATTTAACCTCTTCCTCGGCCGCTAGCTGGGTTATATGTGCCCCACTAAAATTATGGTAAAGAGCCGCTAAAACTTGCGTTTTACCATCAACGCCTGCCCGCTCCAGTGTGAGAGCGGCCTTCATAAGTGATACAGAAAATTTCTTACATTTAAACATTTATTAAACAAAACAAACCTCCAATCAGTTTACTTGTATGTATGATTTAGATAAAAAAAAAAAAAATATATATATATATATATATATATATATATATATATATATATATATATATATATATATATATATATATTAAATAAAAACAGGTAGTCAAAACTTTTGGACGAAAAAAAAAATGGGCTAACTTTACTGTTTTTATTTTATTTTTATTTTTTAAATAGTGTATTTTTTTCCCAAAAAAATGCATTTGAAAGACCTCTGTGCAAATGCCGTGTGACATAAAATATTGCAACAACCGCTATTTGATTCCCTAGGATCTCTGCTAAAAAATATATATATAATTTTTGGGGGGGTCTAAGTGATTTTCTGGCAGAAAATACTGGATTTTTACTTGTAAGCAACAAGTGTCAGAAAAGATTTAGTCTTTAAATGGTTAAACTGAGAACTTCTACACACAGATGATTTCATTCATTCAGAAGTGTAAACATTGTATCATTTTGTTCTTTTCTTGGCAGCCTGCCCAGAGAGGAGGAAGACGTTTCTATGGCAACTTACACTGACTTCTATTACAGAAGTCATTTCAAAGTCCCGCTGTAGTTCTAAATCGGCTTTTTATCAGCACAATCGGCCGATGCCGATTATTTAAAAAACGGCAAATATCGGCCGATATAGCGGTCGACCTCTATTCTGTGGTGCCATGTTTTTGTCCCTTCTGAAAGCCGCAATAGTGAACACACTTTTACCCCATCTGTACCTCCAGGTTCCCCCAATCCCGCTTCCCCATTTCATGATCAAGGTACCTTTAACCCAAGACATACCGTTAGCCCCTCTGCCCCTCCAGGTGCCCCCAATCTTAGACATACTGTAATATCCATTTGCCTCTGCAGGTACTTTGAGCCCTAATCATACCGTTACCCTATCTATCCCTCCAGGTACCCCCCGCCCCAACCCCGATATGCCATCTTCTCCTTTGTCTGCTAACCCAGACCCAAAATAGTAAAATTAAAATGATTGTCTCTACTGTAGAATTCTGTAGCTACAGGAACCTGTGCTATGTAGGAATTTCAGGCAATTCTTCATGTGCCCCCAGGTTACAATAAAGGTTTTATTAGTTGTCATGGCAAAGAGGAATTCTTAGCAGAAACATGAGATCTCCATTTTCCTTTCTGGCAGAACAGCGGTCTACCTTATGTACATAGGCAGACCATCGTTCTGCCTCTCTACGAATGATCAACGGGTCCCTGGCAGACATTGCATTCATCGAACCTGCCGATTGGTTCCCGCTGTGTGCACTCACAGTGAAAACGTGGCTCCGGTGGTGCGCACGCTCCAGAGCCAAAGAAGTGAATCACATACAGGTAAATGATTTTGCGCTAAAGGGCCACAGTATATGTACATGGGGCGGTCCTTAAAGTGGAGGGCCACTCTATAAAAAAAATAAAAATTGCATAAAAATGTTCCTAAAAAATTGGAGAAAAAAAAAAACTGTGTCCCATGCGCAGTAGGAAATGGGCAGTGAAGCCGCAAGGCTCCACTGCCTGTTTCCCTTAGCTGGAATGGCGGCACCGGGACCAGAGAGCCGAGGAATGGTCGGCCTCGGGCGGCCGACATCACTGGCACCCAGGACAGGCAAGTCTGCTTTTTAAAAAAAAAATTCCCCGGCTTTTTTTTTTTTTTACTAATAATGGCGGCGATCAGCAATTTTTATTGTGACTGCTACATTATGGCGGACACATTGACACATTTTTGGGACCATTGTCATTTATACAGCAATCAGTGCTATTTAAATGAACTGATTCCAGTGTAAATGACACTGGCAGTGAAGGAGTTAACCACTAGGGGGCGAGGAGGGGTTGTGTGTGGCGTTATATGTTTTATTCTTTCCCTATAACAGGGAACAGACGATCGGTGACAGCCACAGTAGGAAGCACGGGGAGAGGTTTGTTTACACAGACCTCTCCTCGTTCTTCAGCTCTGTGACTTGATCGTGGGACACCAGCGGCGATCGGGTTCGCTGGTCCCACGGTCACGGAGCTCAGGAATGGCTTGGCACTTAAAGAGCAACGTACGTGCTTGTGCCCAGCCGTGCCATTCTGCCGATGTATATGTGCAGCAGGCTGTCCTTAAGCAGTTAAAGAGGTTGTAGAATCTTTTTGGTAAAATGTTCTACTTATTTTGCACAGAGCAGCCCTGATTCTCTTCTTCTCAGGTTTCCTCCACCCCCGTCGAGTGCCTCCATAGTAAGCGGCTTGCTATGGGGGCACTCATGCATTCTTGCTCCTGAGCCCCGCTCAGACACACCAAGTGGGGCTTAGCTTCACTCCCTCGTCACTGGCTGTGATTGACAGCAGCGATAGCCAATGGTTCCTGCTACTGTATATGAGCCTATGAGGAGGGAGCGCCCCGAGAAAGATGCAGCTCTCGTGCACTTTACTTGATTGAGATCCAAATACATTCCTGAGCCGGGAGAGCTGCATGAAGGTTTTCTTTTTTTTTACCTTACTGCACAGAGTGGCTGAGGGCGGTGTTTTGCCTGCACAGGATTGCCCGGTGTTCCCTTCAGTTGCGACTCAGTGGCCGCGGGTCCCCGAACTCACATTGTCTGCCGTTAAAGTGGTTCTAAACCCTAAACATTTACCTTAATGCATTCCTTACATTCAGGTAAAAAATGTTTAGGCATCGATTTAGCCCCCCACCCTTATACATACCTGAGCCCTCATTCAATCCAGCGCTGTGCACAACTGCAGCCCTTTTCTCCCCTCACTTCCATATCTCACTGGCTTTGCTGGGGCACTGGAAGCCATTAGCTCCCAGTGCTGTCAATCAAAGCCAGTGACCAGAAAGCGGGCTGAGTTACGCTGTCTGTGTCAATGGACGCCGCAGTGGGGCTCGGGAGCGAGCACCCACAAGTGCCCCCATGGAAAGCGGCTTCCTGTGGGAGCACTGGACAGAGGAGGAGCCAAAAGCACAGGCAGGGGACCCGAGAAGAGATGGCTTGGGGCCGCTCTATGCAATTGTACAGGAGGTAAGTATACAGATGTTTGTTATTCTAAAAAAAAACAAAAATCGCTTTAAGCACATCCATGGGAAATGGTTCGAGTTGGACAAACACAACAATACCTTTTCACAGCTACTTTTTATAATAGTTTAGTTGTTAAAACAAATAGTCTATGCCCATTAAACAGTCGATTGACTTACACAGATGCGTACATCTGATCTAGAAGAGAAGATCTAGAACAATTGCGAGGAAAAATAGGTGAACTAGTCTGGAAGGGAGGCAACGCTACTTCAACACAAAGGCTGCCATAATACACCAAGGTAAACTTTCTGAGGGTAAATCTATTACTAACACATGATACTTTGCTAGCTGGGTTATTATGACATCTGCCTAGAAAAGCAATCACTTGGATCACTCCTACAATTTGTATTTGTACAAATTGTGCTGCTTGCTTCACAGTCCAAAAGATCATTGTGCAACTAACCAGGCTGACTCTTCTATGTGAGCGTTCCTTTCTACCCCAAATAGGTTGTCAATAAAGAATTTAAATGTGTAGATTCAGCCGCACTCGTCGGCTGATATATTGGTTATAAACGGGTGCAAAGCGTATGTAGAAGTAAGCCATTTATGAGAATAAGGTACGAGATTCTCAGCGTGTTTATATACAATGTGATGAGATCTTGCAAAGGTTACCAACATTTTTTTGTGCGATCTTTATAACCCCATTATGGGATTTTAGTTATGACCCAAATCCAAATGGAACAAAACAATCATATCCATTATCTAGAACAAGGAGGCGTTTCCATTATTAAGAACAGCCAATCATGGGAGCAGCAGGTAGGGGCAAGGGGGGGAGGGGTCACGTGCCCCCCGCCCCGGCAGGGTTGTTTCTACCTATAGGCAAGTGTGCATATCAATCAGGGACACCGCGCTGCATGTCCCAGGGCCGGGAGTCAAATACACAACATGGAGTGTGTGTCAGGAGTGATGGTGTTTGCAGCCCCTGAGCTGGGGGGAGGCAGCGCAGCCAGTAGCTGGAAATACAAAGCTCTCCCGTAGCTGCCTGTTACCTTTCACATGCCGCAGACGGCTTCTGCTAATGCTCAGCCCGACCAGATCACTAATGATTTATCTCCTCTCCTCGGACTGCCGGCAGTGTGTGCTCCCTTCTAGATAGGGGCCCCAAGAACACCCACCGAACGGGGCCCCAGCCTCATGAGCTGCTTGATATGTGCAGCAGTTGTTGGAGCCTTCCATCTGCCTTTTCTGGGGTTAGTAGTCCATTCTATTCTGTCTAATGTCATCTGAAGCTTGCAATATACAGTGGTGTGAAAAAAGTGTTTGCCCTCTTCCTCATTTCCTGTTCCCTTGCATGTTTGTCACACTTAAGTGTTTCGGAACATCAAACCAATTTAAACAATAGTCAAGGACAACACAAGTAAACACAAAATGCAATTTGTAAATGAAGGTGTTTATTATTAAAAGGTGAAAAAAAATCCAAACCATCATGGCCCTGTGTGAAAAAGTGATTGCCCCCTAAACCTAATAACTGGTTGGGCCACCCTTAGCAGCAACAACTGCAACCAAGCGTTTGCGATAACGTGCAATGAGGCTTTTACAGCGTCCTGGAGGAATTTTGGCCCACTCATCTTTGCAGAATTGTCCTAATTCAGTTACATTAGAGGGTTTTCGAGCATGAACGGCCTTTTTAAGGTCATACCACAACATCTCAATAGGATTCAGGTCAGGACTTTGGCTAGGCCACTCCAAAGTCTTCATTTTGTTTTTCTTCAGCCATTCGGTGGTGGACTTGCTGGTGCGTTTAGGATCATTGTCCTGCTGCAGAACCCAAGTTCGTTCAACTTGAGTACACGAACAGATGGTCGGACATTCTCCTTCAGGATCTCTTGGTAGACAGCAGAATTCATAGTTCCTTTTATCACGGCAAGTCTTCCAGGTCCTGAAGCAGCAAAACAGCCCCAGACCATCACACTACCACCACCATATTTTACTGTTGGTATAATGTTCTTTTTATGAAATGCAGTGTTCCTTCTACGCCAGATATACTTGGACACACACCTTCCAAAGAGTTCCACTTTTGTCTCATCGGTCCACAGAATGTTGTCCCAAAAGTCTTGGGGATCATCAAGATGTGTTGTGGAGAAATTGAGACAAGCTTTGATGTTCTTTTTGCTCAGCAGTGGTTTTCTCCTTGGAACTCTGCCATGCAGGCCATTTTTGCCCAGTCTTTTCCTGATGGTGGAGGCATGAACGCTGACCTTAACTGAGGCAAGTGAGGCCTGCAGTTCCTTGGACGTTGTTGTGGGGTCTTTTGTGACCTCTTGGATGAGTCGTCGCTGCGCTCTTGGGGTAATTTTGGGCGGCCGGCCACTCCTGGGAAGGTTCACCACTGTTCCATGTCTTCGCCATTTGTGGATAATGGCTCTCACTGTGGTTCGCTGGATTCCCAAAGCTTTGGAAATGGCTTTATAACCCTTTCCAGACTGATAGATCTCAATTACTTTCTTTCTCAATTGTTCCTGAATTTCTTTGGGTCTCGGCATGATGTGTAGCTTTTAAAGTGGTTGTAAACCCTTACAAACCACTTTGACCCACAGGTAAGCCTAGATTAAGGCTTACCTGTAGGTCCAAGCAATATCTCCTAAACCTATATGGTTTAGGAGATATCTGCCCGAAAACGGGCACCGCTGTCTACGGCGCATGCGCCGTAGACAGCGGCGCGCAGGCGCACTGAACGCGGCAGTTCCAAGAATGGAGCTGCCACATTTGTCGACTCCCGTGCGCATGCGCGGGAGTGACGTCATCGCGGCTTCGCCGAATGACAGCGGCGGAGCTGCGAGACGCCACCAGCAAGATGGATGCGGCGGACTACAGGGGACAGCGGCGACTTCGCTGGCTCCTGTGTCAGGTAAGTGACACATAATGCGATGCATAGTAGTCCATTATGCTTTACCTTTGCAGGGAAAAAAAGAGGAAGTAAACTCATCAGGGTTTACTTCCTCTTTAAGGATCTTCTGGTGGACCTTACTGTGTCAAGCAGCTCCTATTTAAGTGATGCCTTGATTGTGAACAGGTGTGGCAATAATCAGGCCTGGGTGTGGCTAGAGAAATTGAACTCAGGTGTGGACAACCACAGTTATAGTATGTTTTAACAAGGGGGGCAATCACTTTTTCACACAGGGCCATGATGGTTTGGATTTTTTTTCACCTTTAATAATAAACACCTTCATTTACAAATTGCATTTTGTGTTTACTTGTGTTGTCCTTGACTATTGTTTAAATTGGTTTGATGTTCCGAAACACTTAAGTGTGACAAACATGCAAAGGAACAGGAAATGAGGAAGGGGGTAAACACTTTTTCACACCACTGTAGAAATTGATTGGAGGGGAGTTTTCCATACTAATTATTGTGTGTATGGTGGTGTAATGTGTCTATGTGTAATATGTGTGTATTGGGATGTAATGTATCTGGGTGTAATGTATATGTAGTATGTCTGCAGTCTCTGACCATGATGACAGTCGAAAAGGGGCAGAGCATGGCTGACTTAAAAATTATGTCGCCCCCCCCAAAAAAAGTTCTGCAGACGGCCATGCAACCAATCTCATCCAAGATTTTGTGGAACCCTAGGTATACTCCAGAGTCCTGGTGCCCAACCTGCGGCCCAAGGGCTACATGAAGCCCTTTGGTGTTTGAAGTGCAGCCTTCGAGCCCCAGCAGTGAGTATAGGGAGAATAGATTTGTGAAAGGTTCCTTAAAGTGATACTAAACACACACTGTTTAATTTACATTGCCCCTTCTATTTCTGTATATGGATAATGGCACTGTAACTAACTTTAATTAAAAAAAAAAAAAAGTATCTTTTTCCCAATCAATATACAGCTGTCACATAACCCAGATCTTTCCCAGCCTGTCTGCAGGGAAACATAAGCAGGAGGAGCGTCTAGTCCTCTGCTGCTGGTCACATGTTCAAAATAAAATAAAACAGCTTTCGGAATACAGAGTAAAATAAATACTAATAAACTGTTTTAACCACTTGCAGACCGGCGCACACCGATGTACGTCGGCAGAATGGGTATACAGGTACGTCCCTTTAAATTTGCCGCCGCGCCAGCCGAGACCTCCGTGAGTCCGATCGCAGGTCCCACGGACTCAATCGCTGCAAGGATATCCCCAATCATCTCACGGGGAGGAAGAATGGGGAGATGTTAATGTAAACAAGCATCTCCCTGTACTGCCTAGTGACAGTGTCAATGATCTCTGTGATCGGAGCAGAGATCAGTGACGTGTCATAACCCCCCCCCACCCCCCACACACACACAGTTAGAAACACTCCCCAGGGCTCACTTAACCCCTCCTCGCCCCCTAGTGGTTAACCCCTTCACTGCCAGTGTCATTTACACAGGAATCAGTGCATTTGTATAGCACCGATTGCTGTATAAATGACAATGGTCCCAAAAATGTGTCAAAAATGTCCGATGCGCCATAATGTCGGAGTCACGATAAAAAAAATAAAAAAAAAAAAAAATCGCTGATTGCTGCCATTACTAGTAAAAAAAAATATTAATAAAAATGCCATAAATCTATCCCCAATTATGTAAACGCTATAACTTTTGCGCAAACCAATCAATAAATGCTTATTGCGATTTTTACTAACAATATGTAGACCACGTATCGGCCTAAACTGAGAATTATTTTTTTTTATATATACATTTTTGGGGGATATTTATTACAGCAAAATCTAAAAAATAATGGGTTTTTTCAAAAAATAGTCGCTTTTTTGTTTATAGCGCAAAAAATATAAAAACCGCAGGAGTGATCAAATACCACCAAAAGAAAGCTAAATTTGTGGGAACAAAAAGGACATCAAATTTTGTTTGGGAGCCATGTCACACGGCCGCGTAATTGTCAGTTAAAACTACGCAATGCCAAATCACAAAAAGTGCTCTGGTCTTTGGCCTGCAAAATGGTCCGGGGATTAAGTGGTTAAAGCGGCTGTAAACCCTTTTACAACACTTTTAACTACAGGAATGCCTATAATAAGGCTCGCCTGTAGGTACTGTGAATATCTCTTATGTAATAATCAATGTATCTGCATGTGCCGACATCAGCATATGCCCACTGAAGAAACGGCCCGCTCATACCGTTTCTTCAGTAGCCATGTTGTGACCGCCATGCCGTGACCAATGGCTCCTGTGCTAGCGCAGGTGTGACGTCTTCGCGGCTCCAGACAATCACCGCGCCGGAGCCCATGAACCTGGAAAGAACTCTGGGAGACATGCATAGAAAGAATCGTGAAATCTAATTAGCGTTTTTCTGCGTTCGTGGTTTTTATCTTTTTTTTTCAATGGATCAAAAACATTACAAAATGCTGGTGAGCCACGTTTTTGATCGTTTATCGACATTTATCAGTGTTTATGAGCATTTGGTGTTTCTTATGGTCAGAAAAACGACTCCTGAACGTGATTTTATGGCGTTCAGAAAACAGCCCATAAACTCCACTGCTGATAACCATCCAAAAACATCCATGTGTGCACATAGGATAACAGAGGGGAGTTTATGGGCCGTTTAAAAAAAAAAAAAAAAAAAAAGCACAAACTCCCAAAAATTGCCATTTATGAGCTTCAGTGTGCGTGGAGCCTTAGGCCGGGTTCACACCGCTGCGATGCGGGAACGCCGTGAATCTGCGGCGTTTTCCCGCATCGCACACCTCCCGCCGGCAGTTCACACTGCCCTATGCGGACGGCTGGGAGTGTCAATGTTATGTTAATGACACCCCCAGATCCGTCCGCATATCGCAGTGCGATCTGCCGACTCGCACAGGAATCGGATCGCATGGTGTGAACCCCCATGCGATCCGATTCTGTTGCGGACCAAAAAAAGGGTCCCGTGCGAGTTTGCTGCGGGACCGATGCGAATTCAGCCATACTATCTGTATGGCTGTACTCGCATCGCTACGGAGATCGGATGTGATTTGCGGTGCGAATCACACCCGGATCTCCCCCCGCAGCAGTGTGAACCCAGCCTTAAAGTGAACGTTTAGCTTAAAAAAAAAAAAAAAAAAAAAAAATTCTCATTAAAGCTTTAGTTCTATCTACGAAGCGCAGGCTGCTGGATTCAGTAGAAAGGGCTGCCCTGTACTCTTCATGCTGCGGCACTTCTGGTGCTGTGAGGGGTTAACAGTTAACAGACACTCCTCCATTCACAAGAATTTAACCTATAAGAGTAGAGAAGCATAGTGTGCTAAACCTACCTTCCCAGCCAGGGCTAAAAGAACGTAGGTCAAATCTGTACTAAAAAGAAGCCTTCTTCAAATTTTCTACAGTCTGAATTACTGTAGAGATGGAGCATCTGTTGAGACCAGCGCCCCCTAGCGTCATATGAAGGAACAATATCCTTTTCTTACAGGCCACACATGCGCAGTCTGTACTTTCTCCTGTTACAGCTACCAAGTTCATCATAGCCAACAGTAGAGCGTACATTTTGCGCATGTGCAGCCCAGAAGGTTGCAGGGAAAAGAAAGGGGGGAGAACTTGCACTCAAACTGATGGGGCACGATGGATCACTGCTCTCTGTCATCGGGAGCAGTAATCGCTGTCATGCACCTTGAAGCCCACCTCGCCCCCACCCCCAGTTAGAATCACTCCCTAGGGCACATTTAACCCCTTGATCGCCCCCTAGTGTTTAACCCCTTCCCTGCCAGTGTCGTTTACACAGTAATCAGTGCATTTTTATAGTACTGATCGCTATATAAATGATAATGTTGCCAAAACAGTGTCAAAAGTGTCAAAAGTGTCCGATGTGTCTGCCATAATGTCGCAGTCACGATAAAAATTGCAGATCACCACCATTACTAATAAAAAAATGCTATAAATCTATTCCCCTATTTTGTAGACGCTATAACTTTTGCGCAAACCAATCAAACGCTTATTGCGATTTTTTACCAAAAATATGTAGAAGAATACATATCGGCCTAAAACTGAAGAAAAAAAAATAGTGTTTTTTATATATTTTTGTGGGATATTATGGCAAAAAGTAAAAAAATATTGTTTTTTCTTCAAAATTGTTGCTCTTTTTTTGTTTATAGCGCAAAAAATAAAAATCAAATTGATCAAATACCACCAAAAGAAAGCTCTATCTGTGGGGGGGGGGGGGGGGGGGAGGACATAAATTTTGTTTAGGGATGTCCGACGACCGCGCAATTGTCAGTTAAAACGACACAGTGCCAAATCGCAAAAAGTGCTCTGGTCAGGAAAGGGGGAAAATCCTTCCGGGGCTGAAGTGGTTAAGCTTACATTCACACCTGAGTAGCATGTAATAGCATGCAGAATCAGAAGATTTTGCACGCTTCAAGAAAAATGCAAAAGCATGTGTCACACTTGTGGTGTGATATATTAACGGCACCCAAATGTGGCAAGCAAGATGCACAGCTTTGCGTGCTGAAAAATGTGTGCCAAAACAGGCAGTAAAAACTGAAAATGTGCAAAGCTCAAAAAAAATAAATCTAAAATCGGAGCTTCTTTACAGAGTTTAGGGGAGCACATTAAAATAAATCAGCTGCCCTATGCATGAAGCAAATGCACAAGCAATGATAGTATTACTGAACTCTCACATTCTGGCACATACAGACACACACAGACACACACATACAGACACACAAAATCAGATTCACTCAATAGAGTGTTTGACGTCACAGTTTCAGATCACAGACTGAGTGTATGCCAAGTTCTGACATAGCATCACCATGTGTATGGATCACTTTATGGATGATCTAGGTATTGTATACAACAAACCACTCCAACTTAAAGAGGCCGTGTCACCAACTTAAAATACAGTAGTTAAAAAGCACAGAAAGACAATATTTCTGAAGCTTACTTTACTTCTCTTTCCATTATTATTATTTTTTTCCCACATGCAATGTGCCTTAAAAATTGCTTGAAAGATTGACCACTCACCTCCCTAGCACAGCACTCTCCTCTTGGAGTATCTAATCACTCGGTGCTGGCCTAGCTCCTCTGCCCCCTCTTTACGCTCCTTCCATGGTGGTTAAAAATCTATTTTTTTTTTTTTTTTTTTTAAGATCAAAAAAAAAAAATTTGGATTCTTTTGATTTAAATCAAATTTAATAAAATACGTTTGGCGTAAAAAAAAATATATAAAAGATAGTTTTCTATTTAAGATACATTAATAAATGTATTTTTTTCAGTGTGAAATTGGAGCTTAGTTATGTAGCATGAGGCTGTATATTCAGCAATATTTACATGAGATAACATGCACTGCATTGATGCATTCACACAATTTCACAGTAACCATGAGATAAAAGAAAAATGCAAATCTATGTACACTACAAACCGTATGATTGTTTGAAAAGAAATGCACCTGTACCAGACTCTTCGTGTGAGGAGGAAGGGAAAGCAGTAAAAATAAAAGTGAAACCTAAGCAACTTATAAACCTTGTGATCTTTCTTCACATAGCTTGAAGTGCTTTATTCCTCCCTTGAGGAGCAAAATGGCAGCAGGCCATAAAAGAGACTCAGTATGGGAATATTTATTAACCTGGCGGCTTATTGTTCTAAATAGGAAACCAGCAAGAAGAAATCCTTACATTTAACCTCTTGCTTACTGGGCACTTAAACCCCCCCTCCTGCCCAGACCAGTTTTCAGCTTTCAGCGATGACGCACTTTGAATGACGATTACACGGTCATGCAACACTGTACCCCAAATGAAATTGATAATTTTTTTCCCACAAAGAGCTTTCTTTTGGTGGTATTTAATCACTGTTGGGATTTTATTTTTTGCTAAACAAAAGATGTAAAAAAATAAAAAAAATAAATAAAAGAAAAATCATGTTTCATAGTTTGTTATAAAATTTTGCAAACAGGTCATTTTTCTCCTTCATTGATATGCGCTGATGAGGTGGTGCTGGAGGGCATTGATACGCAAAGATAAGGCGGTACTGATGGGCACAGATAAGGCAGCACTGATGGCCACAGATGGGTGGCACAGATGGCACACCTTTGTTGAGGCACTGATAGGTGGCACTGGCAGGGGGCACAGGGGGGGGAATAAGGCTCTGCAACAGCTTGCCGTGATCAGGACTGATGTCCCAATCATGGCTGCCAGTGATTACTTTTTTTTCTCCTCACGCTGTCAGCAAGAGGAGAAAAAATAGCCAATTACCGGCTCTGTTTACATCACGTGATCAGCTGCCATTGGCTGACAACTGATCATGTGGTAAGGGGTCGGGACCGTCCCCTTACTCCGATCTGTGATCCATCGAGTCTCAGACTGGCTGATCACAGAGCACGCCGCATGCGCCATTCAGGGGGCGTGCAGGCCGCTTGGGCACGGGACGACATCAATAGACGTAGTCCTGGCAAAGCAGGTCCACGCTATAGCCATCATTTGGCTATAGCACGGATCTGTAGTGGTTAAAGAGCACCTGTCATTTCAGATCCATCATGGCAGCGCCTGTTTGTGGGCATCCACTCACGTGGATGCCGCCAAGTCCCTCGCCTTGTTGTGTCACTGCCGCACTCCCATTAAGGTAAATGGGATGCTCGGTGAGTCAACAGCAGGTCAGAGGAGGAGCCGCTGCAGGACTGAGATGACCGTTACTCTTTAAAAATTCAGATTTAAATCAAATCCACCCTGGCCCCTTCAAAACCTTCTATCCGATAGTTTCCAGGATTAGAAAAGGATTTATAGAAACTCTGTTGTACAGCTGGTGAACTCACCATGCTCAATACTGTCTTGAATGGCCAAGAAACATTTAAAAACATATCTATGGTCAAAATGTAAAACCATATCTCAATTTCCACATTGTATTTCAGTTATTTCTAGCCCCTGTCTCCTGAGAGGAGTTTCAGGAGGTGGAGTCAGTATATTTCACCATAATGCATACAATGCATTACGGTGAAAAAACTTGAGACTTTACAACCACTTTATTAATATATTACTCAAATTAGTTGAAGCAAAAATGAACACACCCCACTAAAAAACTACTACATAGTATTTTGTATGACCTCCATGATTTGTAAGGACAGCACCAAGACTTCTAGGCATGGAATGAACAAGTTGGCGACATATTGCAACATTATCTTTTTCCATTCTTTAAGAACGACCTCTTTTAGAGCCTGGAAGCTGGATGGAGAGCGATGCTCTACTTGCCTCTTCAGAAGTCCCCATATGTGTTTGATTGGGTTGAGATCAAGAGAACATACTTGGCCACTGAATCACTTTCATCCGGTTTTTCTTCAGAAATGCAGCAGTGGCCTTAAATGCGTGTTTTGGATCATTGTCATGTTTGAAAAGAGCGCGATGACCAAGTGCACGAGTGAAGGTAGTATCTTCTCTTTCTATATAGAGCAGTACATCTGTGAATTCAGGATACCATCAATGAAATGCAGCTCCCGTACACCAGCATCACTCGTGCAGCCCCACAGAAGGGCACCACCATGTTTCACTGTAGGCACCATGCATTTTTCTTTGTAGTCCTCACCTTTGGGACGCCATACAGTTTTGAAGCCATCAGTTCCAAAGGCATTCAGCTTGGTCTCATCACTTCAGAGTACAGAGTCCCAGCAGTCTTCTTTTTTCAGCATGGGCCCTGGCAAATCCTAGGCAGGCTTTTTTGTGCATGGGCTTTAGGAGAGGCTTCCTTTGTGGATGCCACCCATGCATGCCATTCCTCTGCAGCGTACCCAGTATTGTGTCACGGGAAACAATCACCCCAGTTTGGCCTACTTCTTTAGCAAACTGCAGTGAACTTGCATGGCGATTTTCTTCAACTCTTCTCATCAGAAGACGGTCCTGTTGAGGTGTTAACTTCCATGGACACCCTGAACGTCTGAGATGGTGGCAGTTCCATCTTTGTTAAAGTGGATGTAAACACACTCATCCTTTCTAAACTACTGCCATAGTGGTCAT
The DNA here is from genome assembly GCF_037356315.1 of Lithobates pipiens. Lineage (NCBI taxonomy): Eukaryota > Metazoa > Chordata > Amphibia > Anura > Ranidae > Lithobates > Lithobates pipiens. The sequence goes on along the minus strand of NW_027507903.1, from coordinate 53,678,808 downwards.
CTATAAGGATATACATGCCTCCTGCATATATCCTTACCTGTTAAATGTCTCCCCTCTGTCTGTTATGAGACCTGAAAAACTGCAGATTCAGTGGGTGGGTCTGTTGTCTGGAGCTCGGTGGGTGGAGTCGTGATGTCAGTAGACTCCCTGCCCACCTCTACACTCTTCTTGTCAACATGCATTTTCTCCTGTGTATTTCTTACATTGAACTTCTGCTATGATCACCAACATCCAGTCAAAACCCAGAAAAGTCCCCACATGACTTCAGCATGCCCAATCATGCTGAGGTGTGGAGCAACCAATCCTGGGAGTGCTGAAGAAAGGAGGAGGGGGCTTTGAAGTACACAGAATGTCTCTCTCAGGCTCGTGTATGAGATATGCAAATCACCTGTCACTCACAGCAAAGGGGAGAAAACAGACTCCTATTTCTCTGTCTGCCGTTTTTATTGTACTGGGGAAAAAAAAAAAAAAAAAAAAGAGGATTTCTTAGAGCTGGATTAACTCTTCATGGGAAGACTGGGCACAGATGACATGAATTCCTATACTGTACAAGGTGCAAGCCTTAATTTAAAAGAAAAAAAAAAAACCTCCCCAGACAGATGTTCTACAGCTACTTACAAATTCGACATTTTGCACAATCTATAGCCCCTCACCTACGTTTTTCCCTGCCATCTCCTTTTGAACAGATAATTCTAGAAGGCAGACATTGCAGAGGGTTGATCTCGGACATCTATCGCATTCTTAACACATACCATTTTCCAACGAGGGGTAAACACTCCTATATGAGACGCTGGGAGAGGGAATTGGGGTAGGAGCTCTCCCTCGAGACTTGGCAGGGGGTGTGGGGCCAGGCGGCCAAGTCCTCCTTGTGCACATTGTACAAAGAGAACTCCTACAAAATCATCTTTTTCTGGTATCAGACCCCGGACATACTCCACAAAATATACCCCTCCACCTCAGACCACTGCTGGCGATGCCTGAAGGAGCGGGGCTCCCTGTTCCACATTTACTGGGCCTGTCCCCTGATCACCCCGTACTGGCTCATGACCCGAAGGCTGCTCCAGCGTTTATTTGATGTCCCAGTACCCCACTCCCCTAAATTTTTCTTACTAGGCTTGTCCCAACCCGCACTGGCCAGGTCGGGCCGGAAGCTCCTCAGGCATGTCCTGACAGCGGCCCGTTGTCTGATAGCCTTAAACTGGAAAAACCCATTGCCCCCCGTCTAGGGAGGCCTTATACGCCAGGATCAAAGATGTTGAGCTCATGGAGAAGATGACCGCCAGGATGAGGGATAGGCTTGAGGAGCATGACCTGGTCTGGGGGAGATGGCGGCTGCTGGAGGATTGATGGCGAACCGGTATGGGTGTGGTGATGTAGACCGCTGGCGCTCTAGTTTCTTTTCTTTCTCCGTTTCTTCTTCTCTGTTTCTCTCCCTTCTCTCTTCCACCTTTCTTGCTTATGCTATTGATGGTCCTTGTCCTGTTTCAAGTGTGGCATATGAGCTAAGCAGCAGACCCTGGGTGGCTGCTTGGTTTCCTATGCGGATGTTTGACTCTGTGTGTCTCTCATCCCGCTCTGCACCCCTGGTCAGATCGCCTGTTCTCGCTGCACCTCCCAATACTATGTTATTTTGTGCTGTTTCTTGGCAATGTGCCCTCCAAACTTTGGGAGCCTTACTGCTTTTGCTGTATGCTTGTACTATTATCTCTGTTTTACGACCACGAAAAATAAATAAAACTGTTATTTGTAAAAAAAAAAAAAAAAAAAGGGGGGGGGTTTACATCCACTTTAGATTTTTGTATCACTTTTGCTACAGTGTTCTGACTGATAAGTATGATCTTCTTGTAGCCTTCACCTTTCTTGTGTAAAGAAATTATTTTCCTTTCTCAGAACTTGGTACATTTTTTCCCATGTGGTGCTGACAGTATGAAATGGGAAGGGGATTTATTTGTTAAGTAATGCCCTTTTATAATTAACTGTCTGCTGGACATCTGTTTAATGTTCAATTAGACTCACCTGTAGTTAAATTCTTGTTAATTAAAATTTTGTCTAAAATTTGGTTTTGCGCCTAAAGCTGGCCATACATTATTCATCTTTCTTCTTCAATTTCTTTTAGATTTACCTTCAACGATATAGTGTAAGGGCCTGCCTGACTGTTTTTAGGTCTGATCTATATGGTTTTGGTAAATCTAAAAGGAAAAATAGTACAAGAAAAAAAAAAAATGTATAATAAATGTGTCCTATCGGACCGTGTCATCGGATAATCCGACTGTGTGTGGTATGCATCGGATTGATTCCGTCGGACCCAATTTTCCAACATGTTGGAAATATTTCCCGACCAACTGGGCCGGTCGGACATACTCCGATCATGTGTAGAGAAATTTGATCGGACCAAGTGCCACGCATGCTCAGATCAAATTCCTACATCAAAGCTATTGGCTACTAGCCTGAAATATAGTTCCATCGTAATGAAATTACGTCATCACGTTCTGAAAGATCGGATTTTTCGCCAACTTTGTCCGACCGTGTGTATGCAACAGTTTCGGACAAGATCTGACGGACAAAATCCGACGGGCAAAATCCGACGGATTTGGTTGTGGAAATCTCCGACCGTGTGTACAGGGGCTTAGACTTTCACTGGGGTATATTCATTTTTGCAACATGGTCTTGAATGAATGCGTTAGGAAAAATACTTTTCTGTGTGTGCAAATTAAATCTTGATTGCAATCAATGGCTGTATTTGTGGGAGTATTTTGTAGTATAGCGTCCCATAGAAAATTTTGATTCTAAAACGGAAAGCAAAAGGTTTTCTGACAAATCTGTTGGGGTGTACACATTTAGGCTGAGCAATGTACATATATACACTCACTAGCCACTTCATTAGGTACACCTGTGCAATTGCTTGGTAACCACCCACTCACATGGCAGCAACTCAATGCATTTAGGCATCTAGACGTGGTGAAAATGACTTGCTGAAGTTCAAACCGAGCATCAGAACATGGAAGAAAGGGCATTTAAGTGGCTTTGAACCTGGCAAGGATGTTGGTGCCAGGAGGCTGATCTGAGTATTTCCAAAAACTGCTGATCTATTGGGATTTTCACACAAAACCATCTCTAGGGTTTACAGAGAATGGTTTGTAAAAGAGAAAATATCCAGTGAGTGGTAGTTGTGTGGACGAAAATGCCTGGTTGATATCAGGGATCAGAGGAGAATGGGCAGACTGGTTTGAGATGATAAAAAGGCAACAGTACCCAATCATTCTTTAGAACCAAGGTATGTAGAATACCATTTCTGAATGCACAACACATGGAACTTTGAAGCAGATGGGCTACAGCAGTAGAAGACCACACCAGATGCCACTCCTGTCAGGCAAGAACAGGAAAATAAGGCTACGATTCTCACAGGCACATCAAAATTGAACAGTGTAAGATTGGAAAAACGTTGCCTGGTCCGATGAGTCTCGATTTCAGCTGCAACATTCAGATGGTAGGGTCAGAATTTGGCATAAACACGAAAGCATGGATCCATCCTGCTTTATATCAATGGTTCAGGCTGTTGGTGTAATGGTGTGGGGGATATTTTCTTGGCAAACTTTGGGCCCCTTAGTACCAATTAAGCATTGTTTAAACACCACGGCCTACCTGAGTATTGTTGCTGATCATGTCCATCCCTTTATGGCTACAGTGTCCTCATCTTCTGATGGCTCCTTCCAGCAGGATAATGCACCATGTCACAAAGCTCAAATCATCTCACCACTGGTTTCTTGAACATGACAATAAGGTCACTGTACTCCATTGGCCTCCACTGTCACCAGATCTCAATCCAATAGAGCACATTTGGGATGTGGTGGAATGGGAGACTCATGGATGTGCAGCCAACAAATCTGCAGCAACTGTGTGATGCGATCATGTCAATATGGACCAAAACCTCTGAAGAATGTTTCCAACACCTTGTTGAATCTATGCCATGAAGAATATAGGCAGTTCTGAAGGTAAAAGGGGGTCCAATCCGGTACTAGCAAGGTGTACCTAATAAAGTGACCAGTGAATGTACAGTTGTGCTCATAAGTTTACATACCCTGGCAGAATTTATGATTTCTTGGCCATTTTTTTTTTTTAGAGAACATGAATAATAACACAAAAACGTTTCTTTCACTCATGGTTAGTGTTTGGCCAAAGCAGTTAATTATCAATCAACTGTGTTTACTCTTTTTAAAATCATATTCACAACAGAAATGCCAGAGCTCATCCTTACTCCTGACAGACCCTTGCATCCTTCATCCAGGGCTGCACTGAGGTTTCTGGCTTCTGAGCCATGGGGAAAGCAAAAGTATTGTCAAATGATCTGTGGGAAAGTTAGTTGAACTGTATAAAAACAGGAAAGGGATAAAAAAAAATATCCAAGGACTTGAGAATGGCAATTAGCATTTTCAAACTCTAATCAAGAAGTGGAAAATGAAGGGTTCTAATGAAACCCACGGTCAGGTAGACCAACTAAAATGTCAGCCACAACTGGCAGGAAAATTGTTCGGGATGCAAAAAAAAACCACAAATAACTTTAGATGGAATACAGGACTCTGAAAAACATGTGGTGGGGCTGTTTCAAGATGCACAATAAGAAGGCACTTGAAGAATGATGGGATGCATAGGTTGAGTATCCAGAAGAAAGCCATTACTACTCAAATGCCACAAAGTATCCCGCTTACAACACGCCATACCTTCTGACACAAAAAGTCATTTGGAGTGATAAGACTCAATTTAGCTTTTTGGCCACAACCATAAAAACCCTACATTTGGAGAGGAGTCAACAAGGCCTATGTGAGTGGCAGTTGTGTGGACGAAACTGCACCATTCCTACTGTGAAACACGGAGGTGAATCACTGATGTTTGAGGATGTGTGAGCTACACTGGCACAGAAAATTTGGTCAAAATTCATGGTAAGATGAATGCAGTATGTTCTCAAAAAATACGGGGGAAACATTTGCATTCATCAGCCAGGAAGCTGTGCATGGGACGTACTTGGACATTCCAACATGACAATTATCCAAAACACAAGGCCACGTCGACCTGCCATTGGCTACAGCAGAATAAAAGTGAAGGTTCTGGAGTGGCCATCTCAGTCTCCTGACCTCAATATCATTGAGCCCCTCTGGGGAGATCTCAAATGTGCAGTTCATGCAAAACAGCCCAAGAATTTACAGAAGCTGGAGGCTTTCTGCCAAGCGGAATGGGCAGATGAGAACATAAAGGGCCTCATCCACAAAAGACTTCAAGCTGTCATGTTAAAGAGGGCAATACACGGTATTAATAACTGGGGTATGTAAACTTTTGATCAGGGTCACTTGAATAGTTTCTGTTGTGATTACTTATTTACAAACAGTTGATTGATAATAAATGGCTTAAGCCAAACACTAACCATGAGTGAAAGAAAAGTCTTTGTGTTATCATTCATATTCTCTGAAAAATGGCCAAGAAATCATAAATTCTGCCAGGGTATATAAACTTTTAGCACAACTGTATATACATACACACACTATGCTGCCCATACTGTACATTAGGATAGTCCAGCATGAGAAGTTAACCTTCCTTGAGGGCAGTACAATGTGCGCTGCTAGGCAGTATCCATAATTTTTGCGTGGAGTTCCTGACGTTCCTGTGTCACCATATTCTGCATCGCACCTTGTTTACGTATAGAATTCTGTCACTGACATTTGTTTTCTTGAAGGTATGCCTTGTATAGCCAGCTCACTGATACCTATATACACCCGAAGGGCACAGCCCCATGCTTATACTTATACACACACACACACACACACACACACACACACACACACACACACACACACAGTTTTCTACAAAAATTGTTTCTACTACAAACTTCAAAAAAAAAAAAAAAAAAGATCAGAACTTGTCAATGCAATGGTATTGGGTATTCATGGAGTAACACACTATAAAAAAAAACAAAAAAAGAAAAAAAATGCACATCTTTTGCATGGAAAAAACAAAAAAATTTTTTTTTGTTTTTTTAGGTTTTGTTTTTTAACTGGAGCCTGTAAAGCATTGCACCAGTGATCAGAATATAGTGGGTGTAATGCCAGGATCCTGTAAACTCTCAATACACTGTCTGCCTGTACCACCAATACTGGCAGGCAGTTCCTGAATTGCAGTAAAAATCTATTAACTACGAGAGCGCTCACCAGCACCCTCGCATTCATTGAGACCTACAAGCCATCGACCACGGTGGCTGATGGTACTTGTAGTTCATTCATTCACAGAACTGACTGAATGATGCAGCCATGTGGAAAGAGCCCTGCATGGCCACACTGTTTTTAAAATTGTGGCATCAGGTATGGGGAGAAGATCCCCCAGCTGCTGTCACAGGGAGAGGAGTAATCAAGGGGAGAGGAGGCAGGAGCTGGAACATGTTACATGTTCCAAAAGGTAAAATTAGCCTTCAGACTGGCCAAAAAAAAAAAAATGGTATGTGCAGTAAATTTTGAGATATTAATATACTGACTGTGGTGGTAATGTCTGCTATATTAGGAGGTGGCGTTAACATGAAGCGCTTAGTCACACTAACATTTACAGGTTTTTCTTTTCTTTTTTTTTTTAAAGAAATACAGTATTACATAAACACACTTCAAGTTAAGCTTCCTTTTAAAGTAGGTTTATATTTGGAGGGGACCAAAAATGAGTGGAGTGACATTCCATGGTATATTAAATAAAAGAACATGCACTTGACGTGCTTGGAAAGCATGTAGGAGGTGCAGGGCGATAGTATGGACCAGACAATAGTATAAAGTATTTAAAGTACAGTAAAACCTTCGCTTGCGAGGATAAGACCCCTTTTTCACACTTCTAGCGCGGCCACGTTAGCGGTAAAGCACCACTAGTTTTAGCAGCGTATTACCGTAGTTTAAGCAGCACTTTTTGGCCACTAGCGGGGCACTTTTATACACCGCTCCTCCACCGCCCCAAAGACGCTGCTTGCAGGACTTTTTTTTTTTTTTTTTTTTTTTTTAACGTCCTGCAAGCGCAAGCACTCCGGCTTTCACACTAGGGCTGCAGGGGAGGCGTTTTTCAGGTGCTTTAGATCCAATATTTTTAGCCCAAAAGCACCTGAAAAATGCCTTAGTATGAAAGGGATGTAATTCGATCTGGAAACATGCTTGCAATCCAAAGCATTCGTTTATTAAAGCGAATTTCCCCATTATAAATAATGGAAACTCAGATGATTTGTTCCACAACCATTTATACATAAATCCTTCAGTTTATAATCCATAGAAATACAGTATTGGCCTCCGATGGGAGCGGCTGAGTGAGGGAGGGACGGCGTGGAGGAGACCTGGAAGCCGCCGCCGAGAAGGGGCGGTGAAAGAAAAACGGCATTGCCTATAATTTTTAGTTCCCCCTTATACTCAGCCTCTTGAAGAGGGGAAGAGTTCAGCTCAGATGGGGGTGTCTGGAGGAAGCAAACTCCCCCAAACTTACCGGAGGTCTGCCAGCTAGCCGGAGGAAAAAAATAAATAAAAATCTGCTGCTTCTGTGACGCAGCATGAACTTTGAGGAAAGCCAGAGAAGGTACGTGCTCCATACAGCCCCCAGTGGTGGCATGACAACATTTACTTTAAAGGAGACATTTCATAAGAAAATTAAAAAATTCCTTAGAAAAACTCCACTTACCTTTCCCGCCGCAGGGTTTTCTGTGGTAAAACCAACAGACCCAATCTTCACCCTTCATGGTGGGTTCCGTTAAACCTTCAGGAACCGGGGACCCTCAGGGAACCCACAATCCTGGACCTGTAAAAAGCACCCTGCCAGTAAAACTTAATGCCTTAATACCAAAAGTACTGGAACCCAGGGTCCAGCTCTCTAAAAAGAGAAGCATTACAGGTCAGATACGAGGCCCGGGTACCATTCAATTCGGCCTAAAAGTCACTTTGAATGGATCCGACTGCATAGCTAGCCCCAGCAAGGATTGCTCCAGTGTAGCTCAGCACAGCACATCTTCACTCGTGACCAACACCTTAGACACTGGCGAAAAAAACTGAAGTACTACCAGTAGTGGGAAGGGCTAAAGAGGGATGCAACTTCCTGTTTAGGGTGTGCCAGTGTCCAGCACCTGAAGGTGGACTATAACCCACATAGTAATTACTATGGCTCTGTGTCCCGTGATGTACGACTAAAGAAAAAAAAAAAAAAAAAAGAAGAAGATTATAGCAAAGTGCCCCGGTTGTGTAACCATAAAATGTCCATCCACAAATGGACATTTGCTTCTAAGCCACAAGGGGATTAGAAGCAAAATCCAGCAGGAGCTAGAGTATAAAAGAGAAGAGGCGCCTCTAATGACGCGTACACACGACCAAACTTTGACGGACTAGGACTGACGGTCTTCCTGATGGACTTTCGGCGGAGTTCCGACCGATTTTCCGAATATACAGACTTGGCCACACACAATCACACCAAAATCCGACGGATTCGAACGTGATAACGTACAACCGGACTAGAATAAGGAAGTTCATAGCCAGTAGCCAATAGCTTCCCTAGCATCGATCTTTGTCCGTCGTATTAGCATACATACGAACGGATTTCTCGATAGGAACTGGGTCCGGTGGAGTTCTGGCCGAAAAATTTTAAACATGTTCTATTTCTATAGTCCGTCAGATTTTTGGATGGAGCCCACAGATGATCGGACCTTTGCTTTTGAAAAGTCCGGTCATGTGTACGCGGCATAAGTGTAGCAATATGGTTAAATTTAATTGGTTAATGATTACTAGAGACATCTAAGTATGCAAGCATCTGGGGTAAAGCTAGACCGTCCTCCGCGACGCCGGCTCTCACCGCTGTCAGTCTGCAATCATGACTGGGAAGACTACCCTGCAGTAGAGCGATCTGAAAGGGAGGCTTGAATCACAGTATGGAGCGCAGAGTGGAAGGGGTGACGTCAATGACGGTGCGGAGGGCGGTCTATGTGGACAGCTATACCCTGAATGCCTGCATACTTAGATGTGCCTTTGTTAATCCTCAACCATGCGAGTTGCTAAATGTTGTACCTTCATTAAAATGTAACAATATTGCTACACTTAGAGGCGCCTCTCTTCTCTTTATTACTCAGTTGTGATGTGACGCTACTTGTATATATCAAGACAAGCGCTCGTTTATCAAGTCAAAAATTTATATAAAAAAAAATAATAATTTTGCTCGTCTTGCAAAACACTCTTAGACCAAGTCACTCTCAATCCAAGGTTTTACTGTATTCTCAGGGAGGTCCAGCCAAGTTATTTTTCCACATGTTTTTTAAGCCAAATTGGAATTGCTTAGATTTTGTTTTTCCTTGTGTCTTCCAATGACAGGCCTGCGACAGTGAGGAGTTCAGACCAGGAGTCTAACAGACAGTGAGCAGCTCAGACTGGGAGACGGAGACTCCAGGGTCTGCCCACTTCAGCAGCAATGTCGTTGCATCCATGCTTGCTGAAACAGTACATCGGTGAAGGCCGGTGGCTGGGGCAATGGAGGACATAGCAGCCACAGGTCTTACAAAGCAGAAATCACAGTGTATGAAGCCTTTGATTAAAAAAAATACACATTCATTTTCACTTTGATTAAAGAATCAGGAAAGAAATAGAGTACATATTTGCTCAAGGTAGGAAAGCAAGAGCAACAAGGGAAAAAGTTCCTGCCTGGAGTTTATTAAAGTGGGAGTCCGCCGGGAGTCCGCGTTTTTTTTTTTTTTTAAAAAGCCAGCAGCTACAAATACTGCAGCTGCTGACTTTTAAAATAGTGAGGCCGCGTACACACGGGCGGATTGTCTGCCCAACTAAGTTCGGCAGACAATCCGACAGACAGTCCGTTCAAAATTAGCATGAACGGACTTGACCACACACGATGAGCAGACAGTCCGCTGAAAGCGTGCGCGATGACGTGTACAGCACGTACGACGGGACTAGAAAAACAACGTCCTATACACTGCAATGCAACCTTCGGCCGTGTAAACCCTTTCTAAGCATGCACCATACTTAGTCTGTCCAAATTGCCTACACACGAGCGGACTGTCCGCTGAAACCAAGTTTGGACGGACAAAACCAAGTTTGAACGGACTGTCTTACGGAAATTCCGTAAGACTTTGTTCGTCAGACTGTCCGCTGAAAAAGTCCGCTGATGCCCACACACGAGCGGATTGTCCGCTGAAACACTGTTCAGCGGACCAAGTTGGACAGACAATCCGCCCGTGTGTACGCGGCCTAACACTTACCTGTCCAGCGCGCCCGCGATGTCGGCACCCGAAGCCGATCTCTCGATCGTCTCTCGGGTGCTGCCGCCGCCATCTTGGGTGTGGGAATCAGGAAGTGGAGCCTTTCGGCTTCATTTCCCGGTTCCCTACTGCGCATGCGTGAGTCGCGAGTTGCGCTGCGCAATAAGGATGGACCCGCTGCCTCTGGGATCTGTGTGTTTCCCAGCAGGCAGCGAGGGACTTTCGGAAAGGGGCGTAATCTACGCCCCTTTCCACAGAGAGCTATCCCGGAAGTGGGTGCAGATACCTGTACTGTACAGGTACCTGCACCCCCTCCCCCCTGAAAGGTGCCAATTGTGGCGCCGGAGGGGGGGAGGAATCCAATGAGCGGAAGGTCCACTTTAGGGTGGACCTCCGCTTTAAGTGGCATAAGCCAGTGTAGTAGAGAATTTGCATATTTTCTGGATCTGGCCGTATAACAGGTACAGTAGTTAACAGTATTTAAAATAGCTTTTTTTTTTTTTTTTACGGGATGGTGTATATCTTTTTTTTTTATTAGAAGCTCTATGGAACTCCAAGGTTCTTACAGAAGCTTCCAGGGGTTCCTCAAAAGAGAAGAAAAATATATTCCCCACTTAGGGACTTTGATATTTCAAAGTGCTACTCCATTAGTATATATGCACCTATAATTCCATATATACACCTATACTGCTGCTGTATAACCAATATTAGGTATACCGTGTGTCCCGGAAAAAAAGCCCAGGGCTTATATTCATTTTGGCAACAACACACACATTGTACATTATATACCACTGTAATAGAGTGGATTATAGGATTTTAAAAGCATTTTAACCAGGGCTTATTTTCAGGGTAGGGCCTATATTGCAGCCCTCCTGGAAAATAACCCTAGGTCTTATTTTCTGGGTAGGTCTTATTTTTGGGCAAACTATAAGAGGATAGTACTGCACTGTGTTTCTAGATACTGCAGTATGTTGGAACATTTCTACATAACAGGCTTTTTCTAGCCACCTCGGTAGCATGAAATGCAGCATACAGAGATAGGTGGTTTCCCTAAGCTTTTCCAATGCTACAGATCACATCATAGAGCCACAGGGTAAATATAGGAACCTTATATTTCTTAAAGAGGACCTGTACTGTGAAGACCAAAAATAAGCAAAGCAGAGGGCAAAGGACTAACCACCAGTACCGCCTATAGAATTCCTGCAACTGATCTTTTTCCCATTAAAGGACACATCATTCTTTTTCATCATGATCTGCAAAGACAGCCATCTTGGTAGAGGACTTGGTTTCATAGTTGCCCACAATGACTGGTGACCAGATGTCTGAAGGGGAACTATTCAAAAAGCAGCAAATGAAAGGTAGGAAGCACAATTTCACAAAATATATGAAGCAGGGAGATCCTTGCACTGCAGATTTCTCTACAAGTAGAACATCGAGCAGCATAGTAGCGGCACCATTGCTCACACCAGGGGGGTTATTACTAAAGGGAAATCCACTTTGCACTACAAATACAAAATACAAGTGCAAAGTGCACTTGACATTGCACTGAAAGTGCACTTTGAAGTAAAGTCGCTTTAAATCCGAGGGGAACATACAAGGAAACTAAAAACAGCATTTTAGCTTGCACATGATTGATAATGATAAAATCAGCAGAGCTTCCCCTCAGATTTACAGCGACTGCACTTCCATGTACACTTTCAGTGCAATTTCAAGTGCACTTTGCATTTGTAGTTTGCACTTGTACTGCAAATTGGATAACCCCTCAAATCTATACAGACCAGCAGTCAGAGGCAGCCATGTGTAAAAGAATCTCACACTGCAGATACACAGCTATGAGGCTCAAGGCACAGGAAGCACCACTATTGTTCTAGAGAGTGAAGACAAAAAAAAAAAAAAAAGACAAAAAATACCTTTTTCTAGGTACAGCTTTTTGGGTAACATTTCTAGATGTTCCCTATAAAATACCAAATCTTCAATTTTTGAGTTCAGCTCCAGCAGGAGTTGTGTGAGCACCAAGACAGGGAAAACACTACAGGGCACCCAACAGCTGCACGACGAGTACCTTGGGGCCATAGGAAGACCACATGGACCTCCTCTAGTCTTAAAGAGGAGCTGCACCTAAAAAAATAAATATTAAAAGCCAGCAGCTACTAATATTGCAGCTGCTGACTTTTAATAATATCACACTTACCTGTCCCAGGTTCCAGCGATGTCGGCGGCAGATGACGAGCGATCGCTCATCTCGCTGCAGCCACCGCCGCCATCCTCTGTCAGGGAATCGGGAAGTGAAGCATGAGGGCTTCACTGCCCGGTTCCCTACTGCGCATGCGCGAGTTGCGCTGCGCTTCTCTTATGGTCCCCCGCTGTGTCTCTGGGAACTGTGTGTTTCCCAGAACACAACGGGGGGGGGGGGCGGAGCGATGCGGGGGTCTGCGGCGGTCTGGCCGGAAGTGGGTGCAGTTACCTGGATTATCCAGGTAACTGCACCCCCCTCCCCCCCCCCGAAAGGTGCCGATTGTGGCACCGGAGGGGGGGAGGGATAATACTAGCGGAACTTCCCCTTTAGGGTGAAGAACCGCTTTAACTTCTGACATGCAAAGAAATACATTTTCAAAGCACTAAAACACACACTGAAGTATTCAAATCATTGGAGTTAAAGGTTTTACTCTTTTTTGCCATTCACACAAAACTAAAACACGTCTTGTAAAGCCATTGGGCTTAAAACGATTTATTTTTATGTAAAACCTACTTTGCCAGACAAACAAAGAGACCTGACTTGCATGTTTCGTGAGAAATAGAGGCTACTCTACAGTCAAAGATGTAGAAGATTGCTATGCCAGTACATAGGAGCCACTACATTTAAACCCCCCACCCAAAAAATAAAATATAAAAATAAAATAAAAGAGAACATTTTATGAAGGCTGAACTCGCTGTAGAGCCTTTGGAGGGGAGTTATTGGTATGTTTGAATGCATCTTAAAGAAGGGACAATGTTATTTCCTAAACACAACATGAAGATCCATCTGTTCTCTGCAGCTGTGCGTGGTTGTACCAAAAGATCAGGATGAAAGTAGCAGATCTCCGAGGACCGAAATTCATGCAATACTTGGATACTTGGGTCTTGTGAACAGACATAATTCCGAATTGCTAGTCGTAATGACTTTTTTTCCTGAAATAAGGAACGTCATTTGCATCCAGGCCAAACATAAAAACCAGCCTCCACCCCCAAAATAAAAATAAATGAATAAATAAATGATAGGCTTTGCCAACCTTGCCACAGAAGCTCCTCCTAAACCCCAATTACAAAAGGCACCTAAAAATATAGAAGAAATGTTTGAACCTCCATTAGGTTTTATATATTGCTGTCTGTGTCTATACTGGGAAGATTCGCCCTGGTAACCAGTCATAAAAACTGAAAAGTGATAGGAAAAAATAAATAAAAAATTCAATTTTCCATTTTACCAGCATAGTAACTTATGCTGCTTCCAATGACAATGGGATACTAGTAATAAAATATAACTTTCAGAGTCAGAAATACGTTAACCTGACAGTTTGTAAAGTCAAAAGAGCCCTCAAAAGAGGCGATCTCCTAAATCTGCGTTTCTGGGTCTTTAGATTGCAGCCATTATGAGGGGTTCTACCGACGATGGGATTTCCTTCACTTTGGAGAGATTTCCTATAACTAACGTCCTATTGTGTCTATAGGATACACCACACACCGCGAGCGCGCGCGCGCACACACACACACACACACACACACCGACACCGGCACCGAAATTTTCATCTTGGTGCACCAATAATAAACACAGATGAAAAGACTAATCGAAGATGCTGGTTGCAAATTCTTTACCAAAATTTACATTGCCAAACACACATCTTACCACCATGATGTATCTAATTTTTTTTCCCAATCAATGATTTTCTTTATAAAACAAGCAAAATTAATAGGCTGCTAATACTATCCAAGTAAAACAAGTCTATTTAATTTGAATTTTCTATAATGCACTTCAGCCAGGCTCAGTTTTTCTTTCTAAGTGCAGTGGATCCTATACCAGCCTTTGAGATTCTGGGCAACAAAAAATTAAAGAACTACTCTAAATATCCCAGCCACCCCTATAGACCCTTCTTGTAATAATGCCGTGATGACCTGTGCTGCCATGTAAAGGTCTGTACACTGCAATAAACAGCCCTGGAGAGGAGTATCCATGTTAATGCTCACAATGACAAGCGCACAATGGTCAAGTGACAGCGCCGACCAATGAGAAGCACACCTGAGGCTTCTTTTCCAGGTGTCTCAGAAGGAAGAAGTGCTTCTCTATGATGCGTGTGGTGGTGCAGGCCAATGAGCACTTGTCATTGCGAGCATTATGATGGATACATACTCTGGGGCTGTATACTGCAGTGTACAAACTGCTACATCAGCAGCACTGGGCATCACAGCTGCCATGTTCAGGGTCATCCACAGGGGTAGGCCAGGATATTCCGGGTTAGGTCATGTTGTCATATTTGGTTAAAAAGTCAATTGAAAAAAGTGAAATTCTCCTTCAAAAACTGCTTTATGCAGGTGTGGACTTTACACAATCAAAAAAAAAAATGAGCATCCTGGCATCCAATGAGTACTACCCTGTTTCCCTGAAAATAAGACCTAGCGTGATTGTCGGTGATGGCTGCAATATAAGCCCTACCCCCCAAATAAGCCCTACCCTGTTTCTCCAAAAATACACCCTGCCCTGAAAATAAGACCTACAAGGACTTTAACTAGGGCTTATTTGGGGGTAGGGCTTATATTGCAACCATCACCGACAATCATGCTAGGTCTTATTTTCAGGGAAACAGGGTAGCTAACAAGGCAGTCATGTTTAAAAGAGGCGTACCTTAAAAAAAAAAGAAAAAAAAAAGGAGGAGGAAGAAAGAGGAAGAAAGAGGAAAGAAGAGGAAAGAAGAGGAAAGAAGAGGAAAGAAGAAAGAGGAAGAAAGAGGATAGAAGATAGAGGAAAGAAGAAAGGAGGTCAGAGACTCCCCCCCCCCCCCCCCTTTTTTATTTTTTATTTTTTTAACTGACCAAAAATGCAGCAGGCAAGATTTTTTATTTTTTTAACACCACAATGAAAAGCACAATGGAACAGTGTGAAGACATACTTAGAATTTAAGTGCCAGTTCACACAGGGGCGACTCGTCAGGCGACTTAGCCGCCTGACAAGTCGCGTCCCGCTCTGTGCAATGGAACCGTTCTAATCGGAGCAACTCAAGTCGCTCTGACTTAGAAAAAGGTTCCTGTACAACTTTTGGGGCGACTTGCATTGACTTCTATACAGAAGTCGTTTTGCAAGTCGCCGCAGTGGTCGCGTCCAGGTCGCCTGAGGCAGTTGCGCTGTAAGTTGTGCTGCCTCAGTGTGAACTGGACCTAAAGGGATGCATTTTTTGCCGACAATAAATTCATATTCATTTAAATTCATGATAATTAAAAAGTGGAATAGAAAATTATATTATAATATAATATAATATCATATAATATACACACACACTAATATATATATATATATATACATATATATATATATATATATATACACACACACACACACATACACACTATATCTATATACACGCACACTCTATCAATATTTTAAAAACTGTCATTTTCAGTTTTTGGCAGAACGCATCCTGAATTTTTGGTTTCCATTCAGGGCACCTCAAGCGTAAATGCATCAAAAACGCTCTGCTGCATTTTGCGGACTTCTCCCAAAAATGCAAAATGGATCAAAAAACGCAGTGGCAACCTGCATAGGCATGAACCAGGCCTAGAAAACTGCCATGGCAAGCTGTCACTATTTCATGAAACCTGCAGCATTTTATATGACAGCATTACAGGTAAAGTTTTAACCATAAAGATCACTAGGAGAGTTAAATTAATACAGATTTCCACTGAGAGCTATAAAATGTATGGCAAATATAAAATCAGGATGCTTTAAAGATTTTTTTTAATCTGATATATTAGGATTTAAGTTAAACATTACAATTTTTTTATTTGATCTAATATTAAGATTTTTTTACATTTTTCATTTTGGGGTTATTAAAGTGGTTCAATAGCAGAAGGTTTTTTATCTTAATGCATTCTATGTATTAAAATAAACCTTGTGAGAAGCAGCCCCCCTCAGCCCCCCCCCCCCCCTAATACTTACCTGAGCCCATTTCAATCCAGTGAGGTGCACAAGAGCCTCGGCTTTCCGAGGCTCTCCCTTCTCATTGGCTGAGACAGCAGTGGGCACTATTGGCTCCCACTGCTGTCAATCAAAGTCAGAGAGACAATGTCTGGCTGGATGTAATGTGGTGCACGTTTAGGAGAAGGTTACACCACCTATAGGTAAGCCTTATTGTAGGCTTATCTATGGGAAGAAGTCAGGAAAAGAAGTTTACTTCCTCTTTAAGTTTCAATTTAGTAATAAAAGAAGTCTGTTGCTTTACACAGAGTCGAGTATTTTTCTTGGTACCGTTTCCCACTTTTGGAACTTCATGATCTCACACAGATGTTTAACATGCTCTCCCACAGATTTTATTCATAGCATGTTTTCCAGGTGCAAGGTCCTGGGAATCGGGCAAGCCATCAGCCAAGTCACTTATTCAATCAGCCCCAAGGGCTTCCTTCCCCAACCAAACAAATCACCTGGCAAAGTGTGCATTACCACAACTGCACATTTACACACAGTACTGTATATGCTGTGAGAGGCTAAACCTGGAGTACAATGGGACAAGTTGCCTGTGTTTTGGACAGCAAAAGAAGTATACAACATAAACAATTACATGAAAAAGTATTCATACCCCTTGAAAATTTCCATATTTTTCATGTTACGACCAAAAACGTAAATGTATTTTATTGGGATTTTATGTGATAGACCAACACAAAGTGGCACATAATTGTGAAGTGGAAGGAAAACGATAAATTGTTTTCTAGTTTTTTTTACAAATATGTGAAAAGTGTGGGGTGTATTTGTATTCAGTCCCCTTTACTCTGATACCCCTAAACAACATCTAGTGGAACCAATTGCCTTCAGAAGTCACCTAATTAGTGAATAGAGTTCATCCATGTGTCATTTAATCTCAGTATAAATAGAGCTGTTCTGTGAAGTCCTCAGAGGTTTGCTAGAGAACCTTAGTGATCAAACAGCACCATGAAGGCCAAGGAACACACCAGACAGGTCAGGGATGAAGTTGTGGAGAAGTATAAAGCAGAGTTAGGTTATAAATAATATCCCAAACTTTCAACATCTCACAGAGCACTGTTCAATCCATCATCCGAAAATAGTATGGCACAACTGCAAACCTACCAAGACATGGCCATCCACCTAAACCGACAGGCCGGGCAAGGAGAGCATTAATCAGAGAAGCAGCCAAGAGGCCCATTTTAACTCTGGAGGAGATGCAGAGATCCACAGCTCAGGTGGGAGAATCTGTCCACAGGACACCTATTAGGCGTGGATTCCACAAATCTGGCCTTTATGGATGAGTGGCAAGAAGAAAGCCATTGTTTAAAGAAAGCCATAAGAAGTCCTGCTTGCAGTTTGCTAGAAGCTACGTGGGGGAACAGCAAACATGTGGAAGAAGGTGCTCTGGTCAGACGAGACCCAAAATGTAACTTTTTGGCCTAAAAGCAAAACAATGTGTGTGGTGGAAAGCGAACACTGCACATCACCCTGAACACGGTGGTGGTAGCATCATGTTGTGGGGATGCTTTTCTTCAGCAGGGACAGGGAAGCTGGTCAGAGTTGATGTGAAGATGGATGGAGCCAAATACAGGACAATCTAATGCCGCGTACACACGGTCGAACTGTTTGACGTACTTAGTCCGTCATACAATCCGACGGACAATCCGGCGTACTTTCCACTGAACGGACTTGGCCACACACGGATACACAAACAGTCCGACGAAAGCTTGCGCGATGACGTACAGCACGTACGACGGGACTAGAAATAGGAAGTCCAAGACACAGCAAAGCCCTGTAAATCCTTTCTGGGCATGCGCCATTCTTAGTCCGTCCGACTAGCATACTGACGACCGTATTGTCCGCTGAAACCAAAGTACGACGGAAAGATTTTTGGAAAAACCAAAATTCTTAGTACTCCGGACTGCACGCTGAAAAAGTCCGCTGAAGCCCACACACGAGCGGATTGTCCGCTGAAATGTGTTTCAACGGACTAAGTACGCGGCATTAGAAGAAAACCTGTTAGAGTCTGCAAAAGACTCGAGACTGGGGCGGAGGTTTTCCTTCCAGCCGGACAACGAACCCGAAACACACAACCAGAGCTACAATGAAATGTTTTAGATCAAAGCATATTCATGTGTTAGAATGGCCCAGTCAAAGTCCAGACCTAACATGTTTCCCCGAAAATAACCCCTACCCTGAAAAGACGACCTAGTGTGATTTGTGGGGATGGCTGTAATATAAGCCCTACCCCAAAAATAAGCCCTAGTTAAAGTACTTGTAAAAATATTATATAATGTGCAGTGTGTCTCCTTCTGTAACTTTATTGTGAAGAATACCTTATTTACAGCGTCACGTGACCTACAGAAGATCTTCTCTTCTCCTCCCTGCGGAAGTCAGCGGGGATATCGGCCCCTCCCCCTGCAGTATTTGGAGTGGAGAAGAAGAGCTCCGGCGGGTCACGTGAGCGCCCAGCGGCGTTGTAAATAAGGTCGTTTCCACAGTAAAGTTATACAAGGAGACAAAACACTGCAAATTATATAATTTTTTTTACAGAATAGATTACATAATTTTACAAAGGACTTTAACCAAGGTTTTGGGATTACAGAATTTCATAATGCGGACTCCTGAGTTGACAGGGGGAGAAGACAGGGGACACAGAAACTTTAAAAAAAAACATTTTATGGTTTTATTCCAAGTTTTTTAGAACATAAAGAGGGTAAATGACACAGCACAAGCACTGTGCTGTCTATCATGCTTTAAAGGATCAGGATTCATTTTTTCCAGGAGATGACATGACTGTTTTTTTTAAAATAAAAGCTAGATTATTGTACATAACGTAAATAAGACATCCCCTGAAAATAAGCCCTAGTACGTTTTTGTAGCCAAAATTAATATAAGACCCGGTCTTATTTTTGGGGAAACACGGTAAATCCAATTAAGAATCTGTGGCAAGACTTGAAAATTGCTGTTCACAGATGCTCTCCATCCAATCTGACAGAGCTTGAGCTATTTTGCAAAGAAGAAATGGCAAACATTCTTATAGATGTGCAAAGCTAGTAGAGACATCCCCAAAAAGACTTTAATTGCAGCGAAACGTGTTTCTAAAAAGTAGTGACTCAGGGAGGCTGAATACAAATGCACGACACACTTTTCATATATTTATTTGTAAAAAAATGTTGAAAACCATTTATCATTTTCCTTTCACTTCACAGTTATGTACCACTTTGTGTTGGTCACAGAAAATCCCAATAAAATACATTTACGTTTTTGGTTGTAACATGATAAAAATTTCAAGGGATATGAATACTTTTTCAATTGAAATAAATAAATAAATAAATATTATATATATATATATATATATATATATATATATATATATATATATATATATATATATATATATATATATATATATATATATATATATACACATATACACATACATACATATATACACACACATAGTTACATAGTTAGTAAGGTTGAATAAAGACACCAGTCCATCCAGTTCAACCTGAGTGAGTGTCTACAATTGTCCCTATCCCTGTACATTGCACACTCACATCAGTCCCTACCCTCAAGGAGCCCGCAATCCAAGGTCCCCATTCATATACTAGGGCCAATTTGGGACAGAAGCCAATTAACCTACCTGCATGTCTTTGTAGTGTGAGAGGAAAACCGGAGTACCCGGAGGAAACCCACGCAGGCACAGGGAGAACATGCAAACTCCAGGCAGGTAGTGTCGTGGTTGGGACTCAAACCAGCGACCCATTTTACTGCTAGGTGAGAGTGCTAACCACTACACCACTGTGCCGCCCTGTGTGTACGTACACACACACACACACACACACACACATATATAAAAATAAAATATTGCTGATGTAAAAATCACAAATAGTAAGCAATATAAATGTTAACAAAAAGAAAGGACACATTTAAAACGCATCAACCTAAATAAAATAAAACCACAATGGACCTGTATACCTGTAGATGGGTAGAGAACAAAAAAAAAAAAAAACACAACAACAACACCACCACACACACACGCACACACACACGCACACACACACACACACGCACACACACACGCACACACACACACACGCACGCACACACGCACGCACACACACGCACACGCACGCACACGCACACACACACGCACACACAGACGCACACACACGCACACACAGACGCACACACACGCACGCAAACCTAGATTCACAAAATGTTATAATTTTATTCCACTGAAAAATTGTGTGAATCCTGGGTGAAATTTGTGCAGAAAAAAATAAATAAATAAAAGTTTCAATTGATCCCTATGTATACATTGGTTTGTAGGAATAAGAATGCATCTATGCAAAGGCCTACGTCACCAACTGGAATGAATACATCATTTTCTGCAGCCTCATGTTTTACTCTTTTGACATTTATATAAGCTTTGAGAAAGATTTCACAGGTAACATTATTTTAAAAAGGTCAGCCCATTTAAAATCATATTTCAGTTTTTGGTAGAGGCTGGCAATTCAAGTGTTAATTTCTAACCTCTTCTCTTTTAGTGAGGCTACCCCCTTCCCTCTAGGTTTGTCCTAGAATGGATTGGCTGATTCAAAATCCAGCGCAGCCCTGGGTCACACCAGTGCAATTTGTCATGTGATTTGACAGTTCAAAATTGCATAAGTCGCACCCCATTGCTGGCACTGGAACCATTGGGACGCAAATTGCTACAACTTTGAAAAAGGTCCTTGCACAATTTTTTTTGCAATTTCATTGCAACTTTCATTGGCTTCTGTTAATAAAGTGGCAAGCTGTAATGAAATCAGGAGGTCCAAATCGCACTGATCTGTGCTTGGAATCGCATTGAAGTAGAACGATTTAAAACCGCACTGGTGTGAGCCCCTAAATATAAAACTTTTAGACCACTGAAATCCAAATAAGAGTCACAAATAAGTTAACCTAACAGTTTGTAAAGTCAAAAAAGAGCCCACAAAACATGAGATCTCCTAAATCTCCTTTGTTCCAGGTTCTTGTTCCTTGGCCTTTTATTATTTCATGGTGAACCCCTCTCCTTGCTCCCATTCACGTCTAAAAACGTTCAGAACACGTAATCAACAAACGCCTGAGCTCCTACCTCACTGAAACCAACCTTACTTGACCCCTTAACAGTCTTGGCTTTCGCTCGCAGCACTCCACAGAAACTGCTCTACTAAAATTGACAAATGATTTAGTAACTACTAAAACCAAATGGCTACTAGTCCATAGTCTTAAGCCCCATACACACTATCAAATTTTCTGCTGATTTTTGTCTTCAGATTTACCAAAACCATGTAGTGCAAGGGCCTGCCTGATTGCATACACATTGAAACTCCTACTATTTGACCTCATACTACATGGTTTTGGTAAATCTGAAGGATAAAAAAATCAGCAGAAAATCTGATAGTGTGTATGGGGCTTTACTAGAAGAACCTTTATGCAGTCTTTGATACTGTTGACCACCAGCTGCTTCTCAAACTCCACTCCCCTGGTCATCAAGAGTTTACTCTTTCCCATTTCTCCTACTATATATAATATCCATCAGCGCTCCCCTCCAGTGTCACCTACAAGCAACCAACTCTGCCTCCTCTCCAGATCCTCTCTGTAGGAGTCCTCCCCAAGGCTCCGTTCTTGGGCCCCTTCTCTTCATCTACACCTCCTCTCTTGGGCACTTTATGAACTCTGAATGACAACACCCAAATCTCGCTCTATTCCCCCACGCCTCACTCCTTCAGTGTCCTCTCGGATTATTAAATTACCGACATATCAACTTGGATGTTGCACCACTTTCTGAAACAAAATACCCCTAAAACAGAACTGGAAATAACCCCCCCCCCCCCAACCAGACAACCCCCCTCACCACCACCGCTTGTGCCCTTAATCATGACTTTTCCATCAAGAGGAGGGTGCTAGGTGTAATTCTAGACTCTAACCTGTCCTTTTGGTCCAAATCCAATCATTGTCAAAAGCTTGTAGACATCTCCAAAACATCTCTAAAACGCGCTCCTTTTTAAGTAATAAAACCACCAAGCTACTCATTCACTCTCTCATTATTTCTCACCTGGACTACTGCAACTCCCTCCTCATAGACCTACCTCTCCATAGGCTATCCCCTCTTCAGTCCATCATGAATGCTGCTGCCGGACTCATCTACCTTAACAGCTCAGTGTCTGCTACCCCTTTCCGCCAATCCCTACACTGGCTTCCAATTGTCCAGCAAATTCAATTCAAAATACTAACATAATACAAAGCCATTCACAACTCTGCCCCAAACTACTTCACCAAAGAAGAAGAAAATGGGAGGATCCCCCAGGGGGTTTTTTAGTGGCATAATAATATAATGGTCAGAAAGAAAAATGTAATCAAATCATTTATTCATACAAACAAAATTACAGTTTTTGGGTGTGCGGCTGACTATAATCCATGTGTTTTTTCCAAACTACTTCCCCAATCTTGTCTACAAATCACCCAAACCATTCTCTCTGCTCCTCCCAAAGGCATCCTTCTCTCCAACTTTGTCTCCTTCTCCCATACTGGCCTCTAGGACTTCTCTGGAGCCTCCTCCATCCTCTGGTGATGGCCTCAATCTGTCTGGCCATCTCCTACTCTAGCTGTCTTTAGGCGATCGTTGACAACTCTCCTCTTCGGGGAAGCCAATAAAAGTCTCCAACAATCGAAATTATAACACGGTCATCAGCTCAACGCCCACAGTTATAACCTTTTGTACCACTTGTCTCACCCTATTAGATTGTAAACACATAAGCAGGGCCCCCTTAACCCTTTTATTGTAACTGTACTGTCTCCCTTTAGATTGTAAAGCGCTGTGCTGTTGGTGCTTTAGAAAATCCTATATAATATCAATAATAAAAACAAAAACAAGACATGCTGGAGCATGCAGAAGGTGAACGAGAACACTGAGGAAAAAATAAAAAATAA
This sequence comes from Lithobates pipiens, assembly GCF_037356315.1. NCBI lineage: Eukaryota > Metazoa > Chordata > Amphibia > Anura > Ranidae > Lithobates > Lithobates pipiens. Next base: position 53,655,388 of record NW_027507903.1, on the reverse strand, counting down.
AAAAAAACACAACACCACCCCAAACCCCTGGGCAAGGACAGAGTCAGGAATACAGGCAGAAAAATCTTAAAGTGGTTGTAAAGGCACAAGGTTTTTTTTACCTTCATACATTCTATGCATGAAGGTAAAAAAAACCTTCTGCGTGAAGCAGCCCCCCCAATACTTGCCTGAGCCCCCTCTCGATCCAGCGATGTCCACGAGAGCCTTGCTTCTCCAGCAACTAGCACTCCTGATTGGCTTCTGGCAGCAGCGGACCCATTAGCTCCTGCTGCTGTCAATCACAGCCAGTTAGCCAATCACGATGGGACATGGGGCATGATGGGACTTGTAGTTTTGCAACAGCTGGAGGCAAGTATAGACAAGTTTGTTATTAGAGAAGCAAAAAAAAAAAAAAAGGCTTAAGGCCCCTTTCACACTGGGGCTGTGCGGCAGCAGTTTTAGCGGCGGTATTCGGCCACTAGCGGGGAAGTTTTACCCCCTGCTAGCAACCGAGAAAGTGTTAAAACCACCACAAAGCTGCAGCTGCACTTTGCTAGCGGTATAGCCGCGCTGACCCATTCATTTCAATGGGCAGGAGCGGTATACACACCACTCCTTCACCACTCCAAAGATGCTGCTATCAGGACTTTTACCATCCTGCCAGTGCACCGCTCCAGTGTGAAAGCCCTCGGTCTTTCACACTGGAGTGTGAGGAGCGGCTCTTTCAGGGCGCTTTGCAGGCGATATTTATAGCGCTGTAGCACCTGCAAAGTGCCCCAGTGTGAAAGGGCTCTCAATATCGCTTTAATGTTGGAGCATCCAAAAAAGAGGGCTACCTATTCCCCTAGGCTTACCATAACATAAAATATAATATAACTTTTGGATATGCTGATCCTGGAAATCTAACTAGGGGTCACGTATAGGTATACGAGATGTCAAAAAAATACAGGGCAAAAAGAAAAAAAGAAAGGGAGGTCCATAGCAACCAAGATAGCAGCTGCCAGCTTATATAAGCAGGCTGCAATGTAAGAATCCCACGTAACATTTTTCCTTGGCTTCAGTTTTAAAGTGGAGTGCCAGTCAGGGTAAAAAAAAAATAAAAAAAATAATTAAGAGTCAGCGGCTACAAATACTGTTGCTGCAGACTTAATATAAAAAGGACACTTACCTGTCCAGGGAGCCCACAATGACGGCACCCGAAGCCAACCAGTTCCTCGGCTGTGGGCATAGGCACCCTTACTAAGGGAAACAGGAAGTGAAGCCTTGCGGCTTCACAGCCTGATTCCTACTGTGCATACGAGAGCCGCATGGAACTTTCTGAATGGTCCCGCTGTCTTCTGCAACACACATGGGACACACGAAGGTGCCGGGGGGGGGGGGGGGGGGTTTGAGACACATGCAAGTGACGTACCTTACACCAGGGGACGGAAGTTCCAAAGGAAATATACAAATAAAAAAAAAAAAAAAAAAGGAGGTATTAAAAAAAAATTATCCAAAAATGAGAGGGGGTGGGGGTGTGGTTAGGTTTTCAAAGGAGTTCAATTTTTGTTAAGGCATGATGTCCCTTAATGTGTGAAGGCTGGACTTTTTTTGAAAGCTTGAAGATTGTTTTATAACATTCACTGTGTCAAAAGAATCCAGTTTTTAAAGTAGCCGAAACAAAAATGTGCTTGTTCTAAGCACTTCTTGCTCTTATCAGAGTCATGCAGCTAAGCAGAGCGTAGCACATTGTGACTACAGCATATCCAGCTCTGTGGGACCGCCTCCTTCTACAAATGACCCATGTGCTCACTATATCCATCTACTTCATAGAGATAAATGTCATACAGATACAGAGACCATAAACAAAGCACATAGATTCAAACAGAGTAAATATCTCCATTTATTACAGGTATTCATATATCTTAGCAATTACATAATTTGCACATTGCATTAACCCCTTGGTGACAGAAGATAAAACAAATGTTAATGTCTGAACACAATTTGTCATACGATTTGACAGTTCCAAATCACATGACAACACACCCCACTGCACTGCCTGGAACCGCTCAAAATCACCACGACTCGTGTCACAGCAACTTTGAAAGAGGTTCCTGCACTACTTTTTTCAGATTTCATTGCAACTTGCATAGGCCTTCTCTTAAATGAAGTTCCAAGCCGCAATGAGGTGCAAATTGTACTAAATGTGTTGCAGTGAATCACGCTCCAAGACGACCACTGCCTTGCTAAAGAAGCTGAGGGTAAAAGGTGATGAACTATCCAAGCATGTCTCCAGAACTAAACCCTATTGAGGATCTGTGGGGCATCCTCAAACGGAAGGTGGAGGAACGCAAGGTCTCCAACATCCACCAGCTCTGTGATGTCCTCATGGAGGAGTAGAAGAGGACTCCAGTGGTAACCTGTGAATCTCTGGTGAACTCCATGCCCAAAAAGGGTTAAGGCAGTGCTGGAAAATAATGGATGCCACACAAAATATTGACACTTTGTGCACAATTTGGACATTTTCACTTAGGGGTGTACTCACTTCTGTTGCCAGCGGTTTAGACATTAATGGCTGTGTGTTGAGTTATTTTGAGGGGACAGAAAATTTACACTGTTATACAAGCTGTACACTCACTACTTTACATTGTAGCAAAGTGTCATTTCTTCAGTGTTGTCACATGAAAAGATATTTACAAAAATGTGAGGGGTGTACTCCCTTTTGTGAGAGACACTGTAAGGAGAAATATAGCCAAAATAGATCTGGCGGTACTACTTCTTTAACCTTTTAACCTGCACCCTTCCCACACCTCATTACTGGTCAATAAGGACCATTAAAGAGGAAGTAAACCCTTACAAACCACTTTGACCTACAGGTAAGCCTAGATTAAGGCTTACCTGTAGGTCCAAGAAATATCTCCTAAACCTATATGGTTTAGGAGATATTTGCCCGAAAACGGGCACCGCTGTCTACGGCGCATGCGCCGTAGACAGCGGCGCGCAGGCGCACTAAACGCGGCAGTTCCAAGAATGGAACTGCCGCATTTGTTGACTCCCGTGCGCATGCGCGGGAGTGACGTCATCGCGGCTTTGCCGAATGACAGCGGCGGAGCTGCGAGACGCCACTCCCGTGCGCATGCGCGGGAGTGACGTCATCGCGGCTTCGCCGCTGTCATTCGGCGGAGCTGCGAGACGCCACAAGCAAGATGGATGCGGTGGACTACAGAGGACAGCGGCGACTTCGCTGGCTCCTGTGTCAGGTAAGTGACACATAATGGGCTACTATGCGATGCATAGTAGTCCATTATGCTTTACCTTTGCAGGGAAAAAAAGAGGAAGTAAACTCATCAGGGTTTACTTCCTCTTTAAAGAGGAGTTTCCCTGAAAAAAATAAAAATAAATTAAAAGTCAGCAGCTACAAATACTGCAGCTGCTGACTTTTAATAATCGGACACTTACCTGTCCCAGGGTCCAGCGATGTGGGGGAACAAAGCCCCGCTCGTCGCCCCCCTCCTCTCGGTGGCGCCGGCATTGCAACTGTGGGCACCCGGCTGTGGCTTCACAACCGGGCACCCACTGTGCATGCGCGAGCAGCGCCACGCAGCCATCTGGGACCTGTCACATGTCCCAGACGACTGACAGGAGGGAGGGGGCGAAGCTGAGCCCTTCCTGCGCCGAGGGGCCAGGAGCCCAGACACTGATGCAGGCAGAGTACGAGGGACCCCCTTGCAACAGGCATTTAGAGGAGAGTTTAAAAAAAAAAAAATCCAAATGGTTTTAAATTTTTAATTTTTTTTTTTTAGGAATTTTAAGCGCGTGGAAGACCACTTTAAGAGGGTGTTTTTTTTTTTTGTCTTTTGTTTTTTACGGTGTTTGTTATCGTTACTTCACTTCCTGTCTCAAGATGTATTACAAAATAAAGTCAAAGGATTCGATCTCCCCAAAGGAATGGGAAGTTGCTCATACAGCTGTCACTATAAGGCCTCATGCACACGAGACGCAGTTAAACGCGCGTTCAGATGCAGTTGGACAGTTTTTTCAACTGCACCTGAACTCATTCAATGTTATCCTATGTGTCCATGCACACAGTCTCGTTTTTTTCCGTTTATATGCAGTTGCGTTTAATCTCGTTTTTCCAGAAGCAAAAAAATGCGTTCAGAAACAAAAATTTCTGCGTTTCAGACGCAAAACGCGGCTAAACGCGGCTAAACGCGGCACCCGCGTTTAGCCGCGTTTGCGTTTATATGCGTTTTTAAAGGTGACCTTTTTTTTTACATTAAAAATCTCAAAAATGATTGCAAATGATGAAAAACCATTAGAAAAATATTTTAAACAATTGCAATTGGAAGTGGACAATCCACAACTTGTGGCAAGTGACGTGGCAAGTGGACAATCCACAACTTGTGGCAAGTGACATGGCAGGTGGCAAGTGATGTGGCAAGTGGACAATCCACAACTTGTGGCAGGTGATGTGGCAAGTGATGTGGCAAGTGGACAATCCACTTGTGGCAGGTGACGTGGCAGGGGACATGGCAAGGAACGTGGCAAGTGGACAATCCACAACTTGTGGCAGGTGATGTGGCTGGTGACGTGGCAAGTGGACAATCCACATCTTGTGGCAGGTGACGTGGCAGGTGACGTGGAAAGTGGTGTGGCAAGTGGACAATCCACAACTTGTGGCAGATGATGTGGCTGGTGACGTGGTAAGTGGACAATCCACAACTTGTGGCATATGGCATGGCAGGTGACGTGGAAAGTGGACAATCCACATCTTGTGGCAAGTGACGTGGCAGGTGATGTGGCAAGTGACGTGGCAAGTGGACAATCCACAACTTGTGGCAGGTGACGTGGCAGGTGATGTGGCAAGTGATGTGGCAGGTGATGTGACAAGTGGACAATCCACATCTTGTGGCAAGTGACGTGGCAGCTGACGTGGCAAGTGACGTGGCAGGTGACGTGGCAAGTGACATGGCAAGTGGACAATCCACATCTTGTGGCAAGTGACGTGGCAGGTGATGTGGCAAGTGACGTGGCAAGTGGACAATCCACAACTTGTGGCAGGTGACATGGCAGGTGATGTGGCAAGTGACGTGGCAGCTGACGTGGCAAGTGACGTGGCAAGTGGACAATCCAAAACTTGTGGCAGGTGACAGGGCAAGTGACGTGGCAGGTGACGTGGCAAGTGATGTGGCAAGTGGACAATCCACAGCTTGTGGCAAGTGACGTGGCAAGTGGACAATCCACAACTTGTGGCAGGTGACGTGGCAGGTGACGTGGCAAGTGAACAAACCACAACTTGTGGCAGGTGACGTGGCAAGGGACGTGGCAGGTGAAGTGGCAAGTGACGCGGCAAGTAGACAATCCACAACTTGTGGCAGGTGATGTGGCAAGTGACGTGGCAGGTGATGTGGCAAGTCACGTGGCAAGTGGACAATCCACAACTTGTGGCAGGTGATGTGGCTGGTGACGTGGCAAGTGGACAATCCACAGCTTGTGGGTGGTGGCATGGCAGATGACGTGAAAAGTTGACAATCCACATCTCGTGGCAAGTGACGTGGCAGCTGACGTGGCAAGTGACGTGGCAAGTGGACAATCCAAAACTTGTGGCAGGTGACGTGGCAAGTGACGTGGCAGGTGACGTGGCAAGTGATGTGGCAAGTGGACAATCCACAGCTTGTGGCAAGTGACGTGGCAAGTGGACAATCCACAACTTGTGGCAGGTGACGTGGCAAGTGATGTGGCAGGTGACGTGGCAAGTGATGTGGCAAGTGGACAATCCACAGCTTGTGGCAAGTGACGTGGCAAGTGGACAATCCACAGCTTGTGGCAGGTGACGTGGCAGGTGACGTGGCAAGTGAACAATCCACAACTTGTGGCAGGTGACGTGGCAAGTGACGTGGCAGGTGATGTGGCAAGTGACGCGGCAAGTAGACAATCCACAACTTGTGGCAGGTGATGTGGCAAGTGACGTGGCAGGTGATGTGGCAAGTCACGTGGCAAGTGGACAATCCACAACATGTGGCAGGTGATGTGGCTGGTGACGTGGCAAGTGGACAATCCACAGCTTGTGGCAGGTGGCATGGCAGATGATGTGGAAAGTGGACAATCCACATCTCGTGGCAAGTGACGTGGCAGGTGATGTGGCAAGTGACGTGGCAAGTGGACAATCCACAATTTGTGGCAGGTGACCTGGCAGGTGATGTGGCAAGTGGACAATCCCCAACTTGTGGCAAGTGACGTGGCAAGTGGACAATCCACAACTTGTGGCAGGTGCCGTGGCAAGTGACACGGCAAATGCAAGTGTACAACTGCTCTCTATGCTGCTGCTGCTCACTCTGATCAAAATAGCAGAAATAGTTAAAAAAAAATGCTTTGAGAGCTTGGGGAGGGTCTACATGATGTTATCTTTATAAACGCGTTTAAACGCAAACGCGTCTAAATGCGTCTAAACGCGTCTAAACGCAGCATGCAAACGCGGCAAAACGCGCGTTTCTAAACGCGCGTTTCAGCTTTTTTTTAACAGAGGTTTCATCTGCGTCTCGTGTGCATGAGGCCTAACAAGAGATTTCCCCTCTATTCCTGTTCCAGTGACAACTGTTTATTTTCACTCGTTTTCAGTCCCTGTGACAATGGTCAGCAAGACAAATTAAAGGGTAAGGTGGAGGCCCCCTGTGGGAAAACAGGCGTAAAATAAATAGAAAGAAATGTAGCAGCGCTAGATAAAAAAATAAAAGGGAGTAACACTGGTGATAGAAGTTAAATATATACCTAAAGGATGTGGTATAACAAAATCAGCATAATAGTTATTGAGCCAAATCAAATCTGAAAAAAGTTAAACTAAAAAAATTAAATAAATGAAATTATATGTAAAAAAATGATGTGCATAAAAAAGGTATTTGATACAAAAACACAATCATATATGTAAATCATGTGAAAAAAAAGTCCTTAGATAGGAAGGTAAGGTTTGACCTCACTCTAACAATAATCCAAGTTCATAAATCAAGTGCTCAAAAAAAGAAGAAGTGCTCAAAAATAAGAAGTGTACAAAATGATGAAATGATAATTCCATGACAAATGCACCACCGCATCAAAAAAAAAATTTTCAGTTTGATTTTCAATGCACTTTAGGTGTACTATGGCAATACAAAAGGGTTAGCAACCAACGCAGTATTCTGAGAAACTGGTAATTTAAAAATGGTATTCAAAGTCCCTACTGAATGTGTTACCATTAAGGCTGGGTGCGAATTGAATGCGGATCTCCCGGCATCCAAATCGCATGATAGGAGAGTGCCCGGCACTCAATGAAGCCGGTTCACACACCTCCAGGGTGGCTGCGGAGCAGCTTGCACAGGAGTCCTGTGCGTCTTTGGCTCTGTTTCAGGTCCAAATTCAGGCAAAAATTCAGGCCCCATTCGTCCCTGAAAATGGAGAACAGTGACTCACCAATAGGGATGAGCCAAACACCCCCCGGTTCGGTTCGCACCAGAACTTTCGAACGGACCCCAAATTCGAACGAACTTTAGAACCCCATTGAAGTCTATGGGACTCGAACGTTCGAAATTAAAAGTGCTAATTTTAACAGCTAATATGCAAGATACTGTCCTAAAAAGGGTTTGGGGACCTGGCTCCTGCCCCAGGGGACATGGGTCAATGCCTAAAATGTTTTTAAAAATGATCGTTTTGGCGATTCCTTTAAATATGGTGCCTGGGGGGTGTCTGTAGTATGCCTGTGAAGTGCCACGTGTTTCCCGTGTTTAGAACAGTCCCTGCACAAAATGACATTAAACGGAAATAACACCATTTAAAACTGCTTGCGGTTTTAAGGTTATATCTGGTTCCTGCAATATGGGTGAAAATCATTGAGAAAAATGGCATGGGTAGCCCTTCCTGCCCATTACCAGCCTATTTGGGTCTTGTACGCATATTAAGGGGAACCCTGTACCCATATTAAAAAAAGGAAATGCGTGTGGCCCCCAGGCCCTATATAATCAGAACAGCAGTATACAGGCGGTGCAAACAAGACAGGGACTGTGTAGGTTTGTTGTGTTAAGTTGAATCTGTTTGTAATTTTCAACTGGTACATTTTTAAAGTGTAGCTCCAGTCAAAAAAACTATTTTTAAGCTTTTTGGAAAACATAGGGAAGGGTGATCACCCCTGTATAATTTGTTTTGTCGTCCATCTTTTTTCATCTCACTTGCTGTTGTCTCCTTCCGTTTGCAAGTAGGAGATGTTTGTAAGTTGGATGTTTGAAAGTAGGGGCCTGCCCTATATGCTCTGCAGAAATGGCGGAACAAGGTGTTGGTTTTGCCACAACATTGTAAGCCCTCAAAGTGACTCTTGGTGGGCGCTGGAGCGCCCTGCTGTGAACGATTATATCAAGAATTGTAATTACATGCCATTGTTGAACAGTGGTAGAAAAATTGACCTTTGGTGGTTGTGGTGCTGGTGCCACAACACTATAAGTCCTCACCGTTACTCTGGGTGGGCACAGGAAGGGGCCCTCCTGTGAAATATTATATCAAGAATTGTAATTACATGTCCCTGTTAAACAGGGGCAGAAAATTTTGGCCTTAGGCACTGGTGCCACCACACTGCAACCTCTCCCATATACTCTAGTTTTATTGCAGGAATTAGCCCTGCTGCAAAGCATTGCATCAAAAATTGTAATTAAACGCCCCTGTTAAACAGAGGCAGAAAAATTGGGCTGATGGCATCACCCAGAACCAGAAATGTTCTTCCAACATATCAGCGGAGGAGGAAGAGGATAGACAATCAACATAACAGGACAGTCACTCAGCATCAGCATAGGCAGTCTTGAGGGGATGTGATATTTCAAAACAAATTATTCTGTTACATCAGCTTCAGGTGCTTGGTAGCTGTGGGTGATCCAAGACTGATTCATCTTGATGAAGGTCAGTCGATCAACTGATTCAGTGGACAGGCGCACCCTGTGATCGGTAACAAAGCCACCAGCAGCACTGAAGGTGCGTTCCGAAAGAACGCTGGATGCAGGACAGGCCAGTAGCTCAATTGCATACTGTGAAAGCTCTGGCCAGTGATCCATCCTCAAGACCCAGTAAGCCAGAGGATTTTCGGTGGGAAAGGTGTCCAAGTCTGACCTTGCCCCTAGGTATTCCTGCACCATGTAAATCAGACGCTGGCGATGGGTGCTGGAACCGATCATACCTTGGGGCTGCGGACTAAAAAATTGTCTGGGCACTTCCGGTTCCGGCGCCACATGAGGAGGAGGTAAGCGGACTCTGCTCCCGCCGCATACCCCCTGAAAACCCGCTATAAAGCAGCGAATAGCCTCGGGGACCCCCCCCTGTCCTTTGGGGAAGGTGCAGAGCCGTGGATGGACCGCTTTGTGGAGCGGTCCGGGAACCGATCGCTGGCCGCAGCGATGCCCGCGCCGGCGGACACGGCCGCGTCCTTAGGCAATATGGCGCCGATACAAGGCCTTGCTGAGCCATCGCTCGTTCCATCCCTGCTCTCTGGCGCGGAGGCGCCTCATACGGCGGACATAGCCCAGGCAGTTGTGGCTTTATTAACCCCTACCTTAACGGCATCTATAGACTCTGCTATCCAAAAGGCCATGGAACACTACAGAAACGAATTGCAGGCCCAGTCACAGCGCTTAACACAGGCAGAGGAAAGGATCTCCCTCATGGAAGATGACACCACTGCTCAAGCTGCTGCTCTAGCTCGCCTCACACGTACCACCAGAGATCTGTGGATCAAATTGGATGATTTTGAGAACAGAGCAAGAAGGAACAACCTGAGAATAGTGGGTTTGCCTGAATCAGTCACTGCGGGACAGCTCATGGACCTCTGCATGGTTACTATCCCGGCTAGACTTGGCCTCACTACCCCCTGTGTGGTGGAACGAGCACACCGCCTGGGACAGCTCTCTGAACAGCGCAGCAAGCCTAGAGCGGTCATAGCTAGATACCTGAACTATGCAGACAAGCACGCTATCCTGCAAAAGTTTCGCTCTCAACGCACCCTCACGATTGACGGCGTTAATCTACTTTTATTTGCTGATTATTCTGCTGAAGTTATGCGATTGCGTAAAGAATTTTCACCGATCTGTGCCTCTCTCTTTAAGAACCATATTAAGTTTACTCTGGCCTATCCTGCAATACTACATGTTACTCTTCCTAATGGCACTCGCCGCACCTTCAATACACCTTCTGAGGCGGAACGTTTCACCAATTACCCAGCAGACATGGATACCACACGTGACCCTTTGATGGAGAGTCCAACTACTGACCCTGCCGCGGCCCCCCAGGCCACTACGGCTAACCAGCTGAGCCCCTCCAAACCACCTTACAAAAGGATTCGCTCCACTAATCAGCACCCACGCTCTGAGATCCGCTGACTCTGTCCTTGGAATCCTCCTGGCACTGCGCCCGGATAAGGGTACTGTTTAGAGTGTTTCTCACTTTTTTGGTAGTCACAGCTACTACTCTAGCTGTGAGGTCCTCTGTAAGTTGGTTACCTATGATGGTGCCTGTGCACGATTACTTTGTTTGATATGTTATGTTCCACATTTATTTGTTTTTCACTGGGTCTATTGCCCATTTTTGTGTGTATTTTTTTTTTTTTTTTTTAGCACTTACATCTAATATACTGTTTAGGCGTGTCAGCCGGCCTATTTCACCTTCCCGATTGGTTGTCCCATTCTTCATATACAGCAAACAGGCTGTACCTTTACAACTTTGGGATTGACCCCCCTTCCCTAACCCCCAAACCTTCCCCCACCCCCAACTCGAGATACTGCTGATTATTCTCGCCCTTCCATTATCCTTCCCCCTACCCTCGTCCCCCCCCGGGGAACATTATCGGCCTATCCCAGGGGGCTACTGCGCCCACTGGGAGCCGACTACCATAGATGCAACCCATGTGGAAAAAGGTGAAGTGGGCTACGGCTACTCTATGGTGGTTACACCTATTATGTTTGGTTACTTTTCATATTGTATGGATCTGTTCACTTTTCCCTGTCTTTTTCTTATCCCATTCCTTTCTCTATCCTGCTACGGCTTATCTTTTCTCTCTCCCTTATACCTCTCCACAAACACCCCTGGGGGTCTCCATATCTATGCGCACTCCTGGGATAGACTTGGTCTGTCTCACTGTTAATTTACATTCTCCTCATCTTGATACTACCTCACCTCAAGGCCCCTATGGCTGATGCCTTTAAAGACCGACTGAATGTAGTATCTTGGAATGTTAAAGGCTTACGTTCACCCTCCAAACGCATGAAAATCCTCCGTCATCTGAAGCGATTAAAGACAGATGTGGCGCTTTTACAAGAGACACACCTGACTGACGGAGATTTTTCACGCCTTCGTAAACTGTGGGTTGGCGAAGTATTGGGTTCCCCGGCTGTGGGTCGCAAAGCGGGGGTGATTATTCTGCTTCATAAACAGCTGCAGTACACCACTCGTAATGTACGGGTGGACTCGGGGGGTCGTATGCTCACTTTGCACCTGACACTAGCTTCTAAAGACATTGCTATAACTAATGTATATGCACCCAACTCCCCAGACTTGTCGTTTTTCGGTGAATTAGGAACTTGGATCTCCCAGGTGTCAGAGACACACCACCTGATAGGAGGGGACTTTAACTCAGTTATGAGTCCCTCTGAGGACAGGACACACACTAACACCCGCGGGCCTACGCCTTTAACTCAAACTAGTAATGACACCACCCCCCTGGACCGTACGTTCTCGTCACAAAAGTTCACTGATGTGTGGAGATTGTCCCATCCAACGGAACGTGAATTCACGTTCTATTCACACCCGCACAAGACGTTCTCACGACTTGACTATGTCTTTGTGTCCCCTGCACTCTTGCCGCTGGTGAGGGATTCTGACATCAAGGACATGGCCATTTCCGATCATAGCCCTGTTACGGTTAGCTTGTTGAATGTTAAGCCTTCCTCTTCCTCGCCCATATGGCGTTTCCCCTCCTACCTGGCAAATAATGAGGACTTTAAACACATGTTACTCACTAGTTGGACCGAATATACAGAGACGAATGGGGAACATATTGCCACCCCAAATCTTTTCTGGGAGGCGGGTAAAGCCTTCCTCCGAGGCAAGATTATGGCTTATGTGACACAATACAAGAGACACTCAAAGCAAAACTATATTCAAGCTAGCGAAAAACTTCGCTCCATGCACCTTGAGCTCCAACATAATCGCACACAGGCTACTGTCAGGTCATGGCAGCTAGCCAAGCAAGACTTTGATCTCTGGGCGGAAAGGCAGGAGCAGATTGCCTCCTCCTATCTGTCCATGCGCCTCCACAAGTATGGCAATAAGGCGGGTAAGCTGTTAGCCAGGCTCTGTTCAGGCTTTAAAAGACCGACCCATATCCATGCTTTGAAACACCCTGACGGATCAGTTGCTACCTCCGCTAAATTGATCAGCCAACTACTAACTGATTATTATTCCTCCTTATATGCAGAGGACCCCATCGACCACTCCGTCGCTGACCAGGTGCTCTCAAGGGTGAATCTGCCACAATTGACTGGACCTCAATTAGAAGCCATAAATGCTCCTGTTACCCTGGAGGACATTAGGGCTACAATAAAATTGATGCCCCCTTCCAAAGCACCTGGACCCGATGGATACTCGGCTGAATTTTATAAACTTACCCGTGACTTTATACCGGCCACTTTATCTAAAGTTTTTACGGCACTATGGGATGGTGGTTCTTACCCCCCTACGGGTTCCCAGGCCTATATCAAGCTAATACCCAAACCGGGTAAAGACCCCTTATGCCCAGGTTCGTATAGGCCCATTTCTCTTATCAACGTAGATGTTAAAATAATGTCCAAAATTATAGCTTCACGGTTAGCTACCATCCTTCCTACACTCCTCCACCAGGCCCAATCAGGGTTCACTAATGGCAGGTCCGCAACATTGAATATCCGCAAGGTACTTCTGGCACTGGAAAAAGCGAAATTATACCCGGAACAGGATTTAGCCATCATCTCTATTGACGCCGAAAAGGCTTTTGATAATATCAATTTTGCTTGGTTATTTAAGGTACTACGAGCCTTTGGCTTTTCGGGTCCAGTCACGCACTTCCTCTGCCAGATGTACACTGCCCCTACTGCCAGATTAGTTACGCCGGATTTTGTCTCGCCCACCATCTCTCTCACCAAAGGGACAAGACAAGGATGTCCCTTGTCTCCCCTGTTGTTCAATCTAGCAATTGAACCTTTATCTAGGTTATTAAATTCACCGGACGGTATCAGCGGTATTATGGTTGGGGATCAAAATCTTCAATCTGCGTTATTTGCGGATGACATTTTACTCTTTTCGTCTAATCCCCCGGCCGATTTTGTTACACTCCGTGACCTATTTGCAGAATATCGCCTATGTTCGGGATTTAGAATCAATTTTGGTAAAAGTGAGATCTTATCCTTAAATTTGCGAACAGCCATCTCCTGGCAATCTTCCTCGCCTTTTACAATGGCACAACATCACATAACCTACCTGGGAGTGCGCATAGGTCGAGAACCCTCTTCCCTCTATACCCTCAATTACCCACCCTTGATTTCTAAGATTGTACAGGAGTTGGAGACCTGGGCGGGGCTGCCGTTGTCACTCTTTGGAAGATGCCATCTCTTCAAAATGGTTTCCTTTGCGAGGCTGCTCTATCCAATGCAAACCATCCCACTCCTCCTTAAACATTCTGATGTGCAAAAAATACATACAGCTTTATCCGCTTTTCTCTGGGCCAATAAAAAGCCACGCATTGCCCTTCAAAAGTTGTGTCTTCCGAAGCTTGACGGAGGGGCGGGCCTGCCCAATCTCCGTTTCTATAACCTTTCATGTCTCCTGAGACAGGGCCTTGACTGGATAGCGGGCAAGTCAAGATATTCCAATCACCATCTCGAAAAGGCGCTGGTACATCCCTACATGCTCTCGGCGATCCTTCACTCCAACGTTCACGTTTTACCACCGCACCTTAAAAGCAACATTCTTATTCGGGACACTGTGGTGGCTTGGAGGGAGGTAAGGAAGCTCCTGGGCTTGCCCACAAATATTTCTGCTCATCTATCTATTCAAGGCAATCCCATGTTTCCGCCTTCTACCATTCATTCAGCTTTTGCTCAATGGGAACAGCGGGGTCTACGTACAGTGGCATCCCTCTACGAGCAGGGGCGAGGAACACTTAGATCCTTTCGATCATTGTCTCAGGAATTCTCACTACCCTCGAATCACTCGTTTTATCATCATCAACTGCTGAGTTACCTGAAGTCCATTGGAGGTTTACGTCAAGATTGCCTCCGAAAGTCACCTTTGGACACTATGCTTCGACAGGGCGACTATTCCATTTCGACCCTATATTCCCACCTAATTGACTACCAGGCGGAAAAGTACCACATTGCTCCCTTCAAACAATGGGCTTCGATATTTCATGATACTACCTTGCCTGAAAGGATCCTGAAGGGATACAGACTTGTTTCCAAACTGGTTATCTCAGAAAAGTGGAGAGAAACTCAATTTAAGATCACCCATAGAGCCTACTACCCGTTCCGTACTACCACTAAGGAGCCCTCGGAAGCCAAATGCCCCTGGTGCTCTCAAGATCGACCTACCCTACTACACCGTTTCTGGGACTGCACTTCTATATCTACATTTTGGGATTCAGTCTTGGACTACATCCACTCGGTTACCGGGACACTGATACCCAAAGACCCATTGATTTGCCTGTTTAGCTGCGACCCTCTACCCGAGTCGCTAACCTCTCCAAGTCCACTCACCCTCTCGCATTGGTCCCACCTATGCCTCCTGGCGGCACGCAGGACTATTATGAATTACTGGATTTCCACGACACCACCAAGTCTAACTGGGGTTCAACAAACCCTCCTTTCGCTGTTCCACATAGAACGACTTGATGTTATCTCCTCCCAATTTGTTTCTACTCCCCGCTTCTTTACCAGATGGAGAGCTTATATCGAACGATCCTTTACCTCAGAGGAAATTAATAATATCATTTCCCCCTTTCGCTATACCAGCTGGTACTTGCAACGAGACATAGGCAATGCATTGGGGAAACTCAAGCTGACATCACTACCGGACCATTTACCTCCCTCACAAGATGCCGCTCTTTTACTAGCTCAATTATCGTCGGACGGGTCTGACCCTACCGTTTCTGCAATGGAGGAACAACATCCCTCAGCTCAACCTTCCACATCTCAATAATTCTTCGTTGACTGGGACCCCGGACTAAGCCAAATATTACTGTCCCCTTGTGATCCTCAGTGTAGGAGATTTTCATTTCTGTACTTCTGTATGTATAGATGATACTGTTTCTCATCTTCAAATTCTATTGTGATACCATGCAGCACCTAAACTGTGATGTGATCCTTGTCCCCCAGGGTGTTACCCCCTACCCCCCTATCTCCTTCTCGTTTCTCTTTCTTTCTTTTCCGTTTTCTCCTCTCAACTTCCTTCTCCGCTCTCTTCTTTCTTGAAGGATTAAACTGCCTAATATTTTGGCCCTTGGGGTCGATGGAGCGTTTCGCTCCTTCTATTTTAAGCTGCTCTGATGTTTCATGTTGTTACTGCTTCAGAAAGATACTGTCCACTTCAACTGTCATTTAATTGTTTACACTTATCTTGTTTGTTCAATAAAAATATATTTAAAAAAAAAAAAAAAAAATTGTCTGAAAGCATCAGTCAGACGGCCACCTTCTCCACCGCTCCTTCTGACCGATGCCTCAGCAACACGTTGTCCAGGACCAGGAGTTTGTAACCTCCCAGTCTCTGGGAACGCGATGCACAGACCTTTCTGCAAGGCCTCCCGGAGATGTCTCATCCTCTGCTCCCTCTGCGATGGCAAGATAAGGTCGGCAACCTTACCCTTGTACCGTGAATCAAGGAGAGTGGCCAGCCAGTAATGGTCCCTCTCCTTGATCCGAAGAATACGAGGATCCTTCCGCAGGCTTTGCAGGATCAGGGAGGTCATGCAGCGTAGGTTAGCTGAGGCATTCGGTCCGGAGTCCTCTGGGTCACTAAGGACAACATGATCCGCAGCTACCTCCTCCCAGCCACGTACAAGTCCACGTGTTTCTTGGGACTGTAAATCATCCCTACAAGACTGCTGCTGCTGCTGCTGCTGCTGATGCTGAGTGCCAGCCTCCACCTCCATGCTGACACAATCATCCTCCTACTCCTCCTCTTCCTGTGCGATGGGTGGCACAGCAGGAACACTGTCTGGATAAAGGGGGCCTTGAGAGGCAAGGAAGTCCTCCTCTTCCTGCCTTTGTTCTGCCTCAAGTGCCCTGTCCATTATTCCACGCAGCGTATGCTCCAAGAGGTGGACAAGAGGTACTGTGTCACTGATGCATGCACTGTCACTGCTCACCATCCTTGTGGCCTCCTCAAACGGTGACAGGACAGTGCATGCATCCCTGATCATGCCCCACTGGCGTGGTGAGAAAAAACCGAGCTCCCCTGACCCTGTCCTGGTGCCGTAGTCGCACAGGTACTCATTGATGGCCCTCTGCTGTGTGTGCAGCCGCTGCAGCATGGCCAACGTTGAGTTCCACCTGGTGGGCATGCCACATATAAGGTGGTTCTTGGGCAGGTTCAACTCCTTTTGGAGCTCAGCCAGCCGAGCACAGGCATTAAATGATTGGCGTAAATGCACACAGACTTTCCTGGCCTGCTTCAGGACATCCTGTAAGCCCGGGTACCTGCCCAAGAACCGCTGCACCACCAGGTTAAGGACGTGAGCCACACAGGGCACATGGGTCAGTTGTCCCTGTCGGAGGGCAGAGAGGAGGTTGGTGCCATTGTCGCAAACCACCATTCCTGGCTTAAGCTGGCGTGGCGTCAACCACCTCTCGGCCTGCCCCTGCAGAGCTGACAAAACATCCGCCCCAGTGTGGCTCCTGTCCCCCAAACAAACCAGCGCAAGCACGGCATGGGATCGTTTTGCCTGCGTACTTGCGTAGCCCCTGGAACGCCTACGAAGCACTGCTGGTTCTGAGGACAGAGCACTGGAAGAGGCCATGGAGGAAGAAGAAGAGGAGGGGGTGGAGGAGAGAGGTGTGTCACAACCAATAGTAGCATTTTGGAGGCGTGGTGGCGGAACAACCTCCAACACTACTGCACCTTGTCCTGCATCCTTCCCAGCTGCCAGAAGAGTGACCCAATGGGCCGTGAAAGACAGGTAACGTCCCTGTCCATGCCTGCTGGACCATGAGTCAGCGGTAATATGCACCTTACCGCTGACCGCCCTGTCCAGCGAGGCAAGGACATTGCCTTCCACATGCCGGTAGAGAGCCAGAATCGCCTTCCTTGAGAAAAAGTGGCGTTTGGGGACCTGCCACTGAGGAACCGCACATTGTACAAACTCACGGAAGGGGGCAGAGTCTACCAACTGAAAAGGCAGCAGTTGAAGTGCTAGCAATTTAGCCAAGCTAGCATTCAACCGCTGGGCATGTGGATGGCTGGGAGTGAACTTCTTTCGCCGGTCCAGCAGCTGGGGCAGGGACATTTGCCTGCTATAATCGGATGTGGGTGTACGGCTAGCAGAGTTCCCGGAAGCACTTAGCTGTGACACACCTAATTCTACACCTTCATTCCTCTCAGAGCAGGTTTCAGAGAGGACTGAAGGTCTAGTGGGGTTAGAGATGCCAGCTGATGAGGAGCAAGGAGAGGTCCGCTTTGTTCTTTGGTGTGGGTCTTTGAGGTACGCTTGCCAACGAGCTGCATGGCAGGTCAACATATGTCTGGTCAAGCATGTGGTGCCCAAGCGGCTGATGTTTTGGCCACGCGAGATACGCTTGAGACATATGTTGCAAATAGCAGCGGTGCGATCTGATGCACTAGTCTCAAAAAAGGCCCACACCAAAGAACTTTTAGAATAATGCGCAGAGGCAGCGCCCTGCACAGGCGGAGCTCTGCGGTGTGATTCAGTCGGTGTGCTGCCCCTAAGCTGGCCCCCGGAGGGCATCCTGCCTCGTTGGACATGTGCCTCCTCCTCCTCCTCCTCCTCTCTCCTTCCAGGCACCCACGTGGAGTCAGTGCCCTCATCATCCCCTCCCTCTTCATCGCTGTAGCAAACCTGGCAGTATGCTGCAGCTTGTGGAACATGACTGCCAGATTGCTGTCCTTCTTGAGCATCCCCTCTCTCTGCGCTCATGCTACTGCCTTCCTCTAGCTGAGTGTCATCATCAGAGCTCACAAAACACTGGGCATCCTCCTGGAGCATGTACCCAACACTGTGCTCAAAGAGTTCAGGAGACTCCTCAGGAGGACGTGGTGGGTCTAGGGAAGGAGTCACTGATGATGACATTGAGAGGAGGGAAGACGATGCGTTGGCAGCTGCTTTGCTAGTACCCTGAGACTGGGTGAGAGAGGATGAGGAGGATGAAGATGGCTTGGTCATCCACTCTACCAAGTCGTTGGCATGTTGCGGCTCAACATGTCCAGCTGCCGAAAAGAAGGACAAGCGTGTCCCATGGCCACGTGCTGATGACAATGCACCGCGTCCACGACCAGCACTGTTGTCTCTAGACACAGAGCCTGCTTGCCCTCTTTTATCGGCTCGCGCCTGTCTGCCTCTCCTTGCTGGCCTTCCAGACATGGTAATGGCCTGAAGGGAGTTGGGTAAAAAAGCAGTTGGGTAGTGTATATTGTGCTAGAGGCACACAACACCCACTAACTCCTGCAGATGCCTTTATTATAGAACACCAGAGATAAAGGGGTATATACAGATGTATACTGTGCTGTGCTGGAGGCACACACAACTTCCAATAACTCCTGCAGATGGCAAGTGGGCTCAAATAGAGAACAGCTATGTAGGTGGATATAGCGGTATGTACTGGTTACAGAGCACGCAGACAGCACGCACAAGCTCCTAACACTACTGACTGCAAGCTCTATTATAAAAGATAGATCACTAGATATATAGGTGAGGTGAATATAGCGGTGTATACTGTGGTCAGGGCACGCAGACAACAACCACTACACAACAGCAAGATCGAAAATCGGCCAAAAACGATCGGTGTGTACTGTGTTGAAGGTACACAGAACACCCACTGCTTCAGACGCCAACACACTACACAAGGCCGCCACGATGGCGGCCTTATATAGTGTGGGGCGTGCACTACACAGCCTGAGCTATGATTGGCCACAGGCATCCTGCCTGTGGCCAATCATGGCTCTCCTCGCTGCTGGCGCTGCGATTGGCCAAGAATGCGAGGTCACAGTGCATGCTTGGCCAATCATGAGCCAGCAATGCACTGCGCCATCGCAGTGCACTGTGGGCCGTGAGTGCCACACGAATTTGGCGCGAACGGACCAAAAATGTTCGGACTTCGCCGAACGGACGAACAGCCGATGTTCGACTCGAACACGAAGCTCATCCCTACTCACCAAAGTCCTCAGGGAGGACTTTACTGTAATCAGTGCCTGGATTACCTGTTCAGGTGTCCCCTGCAAAGAGCTGCCGCGGATCAGCTCTCCTCGCCACACACACACACAGTCAGTGTGAGGCGATGAGAGAGCCGACTACCGTCACATTTACATGTGACCGGCTGTGATTGGACACAGCCAATCAAAGGTTTAAGAGCCACGTCATTGACTCCTTACAGAGATAGGGGTCGCCCTCTGTCCTAGCAACATGAAGTGGCCACGATTGCCACTCTGCTCACTCCCGAGGGCATGCGAGAGAAGCCCTTCTGGGGCAACGTCATAGGACATCCACCCAGAACAAGAGCCGCACCACTCCTCTGTCGTTTGACGGTGGGCGGGCAGCAAGTGGTTTAAAAAATAAAAAAATAAAGTTTACTTCCAGCCTGGACTGGTCGCTCTGATCCTCTAAGGCCATAGAGAGGATCTACTCTTTTGATTAACCCTGGGACTAGACGGCCGCACCATTAGATCTTTTATCGTGCGAACCAACAAAAACCGTAAGCACGAGAAACACTGGCGAGCGACCTGTTAGTGGCAACGTCCCCTCCGCTTCTAAAAGCCAGCAGTCGGCTGTAATATTTAAAAAAAAAAAAAAAAAGGAACTAGGGTTATGGGTTTATGGGTGATCTCTTCAGCCATAATCTTGGAAAAACAACGTCAAAGTTGCAACGTATATATACGTATTCCAGTCTTGAAGTGGTTAATGCCTTTTAGCTTCTTTTTTTCACAACCCCAATTCCAAAAGATGCTGTGCAAAATGTACATAAAGACAGAATGCAATGATTTGCAAATCCCATAAACCCATATTTTATTTACAATAAAAAATAGAAAACATATCAAATGTGTCGTGACACCCTCCTGACTTCTGGTTGTTTGTTTGATACAAGTGATATATTAATTATATAAAGGATGCAATCTTGCGATTCCAAAAAAGGTACTTTTAACCTAGATGTGTACCCCTTATGTCTAAGGTTGCAGTGGCTGGTCTCAGCCTTAAAATGGAGACTGGAGCCCAGTCTCTAGTTGTACCTGCGTAATCATTCAGGATTGTCCTTTTCAGGATTTAATATTAAAGCGGGACAAATCCCTAATGCTGCTTGTGGACCCTGAGTGTTTTGGACATCTGCGCCAGACTCAGATGGCCCTGGCTACATTATTTAAATACCTGGGAGTGGTAATCACACTGGATGTTACAGAATATACAGATAGGAATATACTCCCTCTTATTGCTAAAATTTAGACAACTGAGTAAAACATGGAGTAAATTCCAATTATCTATGGTAGGGAGGGCAAATCTGGTGAAGATGGTGTGGATGCCCCAGATGTTATATGTATTGTATAACTGCCCCATATGGTTGACTATAAATATAAATATAAATATTTAGGACTATTGACTTGGTTTTTAGGGATTTTGTGTGGAAAGGAGGAAAACCTAGAATTAGATTTGAAATATTACAACTGCCCATTGATGGGGGGGGGGGGGGGGGGGGGGGGTTGCGATATCTAACGCAAGATTCTACTTTATTGCATCACAATTACAACATTGGCATGGCTGGGAGGCAGTGGACATGGAGGATCCTACGCAAAAGATAATAGCATCTCAATTTAAAAAAATACCTTTTAGTTCAATAGTAACACACTTTTTTTTTTTTATAAAAAAAAAAAAAAAAAAAAGTTCCCTACTTTCCACTTGATTCACAGACTATGGGAAGCAGTACGAAATATTATTCAACATAAAGGATATACAAATCAGATGCCCATATGGGACAATTTTTTGCTTTCCTGAATTAAATAAACTTTTGGAATATTCAGATTGGAAAAAGGCAGGCATAATATTTCTGTACCAGCTATATGAAGGGGACGTTTTACTTCCTTTTAATATATTGAAAGATCAATATCAGTTAACAAACAAAAACTTATCAATGCCTTCAAATACGTCATGCATTACAAATCCAAAGTTCAAAAAGTCAATTACAGTATGATGAACACTCTAAAATATTAACGAAGGCAACCTCGGTTACATGTACGAAACAAGGATTAATAGGAGATCTTTATTCTAATTTACAAATAGAGAACACCGAAAAACATAAAAATTAGGGCTGTTACTGATTAAAATTTTCCTGTTCGATTAATCGATTTTTTTTTAATCGATTAATCGACTAATTTCGATTAATTATAATGCATATACAGTTTTTACAATTTTTTTTATTAAACTTTAAGAAAAACGTAGAAAGTTAGTTTAACTTTAACTGTAATGTCCACATCTCCCCCATACTGTACGGTCCACATTTCCCCCACATCTCCCCCCATGCTGTATTGTCCACATCTCCCCCCCATAAAGTACTGCCCACATCTCCCCCCATAAAGTACTGCCCACATCTCCTCACATCTCCCCCATACCTTAATATTCATTATTGTCTGCTCTGTCTGGAATAGACAGCAGGCAGACCCGTCCGTCCTTAGAGTAGACACAAGCAGGCGGGCGATGATGACGCCAGCGCGCGCGTCTAGGCCACCGACGGGTGGACCAAGATGGCCGTGGCTCCGGAGCTAGGCCGAAGCCGCGGCCTTTCCTATGGGCGAGACTGCGGAGCTCACTCCGCGGATCGTCCTCGATCAAAATTATTTTGATCGATCAAAGAAATTAACGATTAATCGAACAATTAATCGTTAATTTCCGCAGCCCTAATAAAAATAGTTTTGCCCTGTGGCAAGGAGACAAAGGAGGGTCTAGATGAGGAGGGCTGGACATGTGCCCTGGAAACACTTCCTAGGACATCTCTCTCGCCCTCCCAAAGGCTATCTCAGCTTTTTATTATACATAGGGCTCATTATACTCCACAAAAACTCTATGCTTGGGGAAAATATATAACACCGCTATGTCCGCAATGCTCTTTATTTAATGGCTCCCTTTTTCATATGCTCTGGCCATGCCCAAAGTTTTATAGTTACTGGGAAAAAGTATTTATATCTCTAAACTTACTATGCCCCAGTGGGATAATAGGGACACCCAAACTTGCACTATTGGGTATAATACCAGATGGAACATTATTAACAGAGATGCATACTATGTGGATAAGATCCGTATACTTAGCACGTAAAGTTATTAAAAAAAAAAAAAAAAAAAAAGAAGGACATCCGTTGATCCTCCAACCCATATACAATCGGTTGAGAAACTCAATTATATACAAAAGAGAAAAATTAACATATAAACAGAGGTATACCCCAAAAAGTTTTGGTAAAATATGGTCATGTTGGATAGAACCTAGTAATGAACTATAGGACGGTTTATCTAGTGAAGAGGAGTGAAGGTAGAGGAGATAGACGGGAGTAGAAAGGTGAACTATTACTACGGTTATTTTCAACGTTCATGCTGAATGTTCTGTAATGCATGTCTTCACATTACTTTGTATCGTTTCTTTTCTAATTGTAAACCTAATAATGGTTGAAACAGAAAATATATCAAATGTTTAAACTGAGAAAAATGTACCATTTCAAAAAAAATGTAATAAAAAAAAGGTAATTTTTAAGTTGATGGCAGCAACACATCTCAAAAATGTTGGGACAGGGCCAAGTTTTTCACGGAGTAGCATCCCCTCTTAACAACACTCTGTAAATGTCTGGGAACTGAGAAGACCAGTTGCTGGAGTTTTGGGAGAGGAATGCTGTCCCCCGATATGAGATTCTAACTGCTCAACGGTTCTTTTTAGTATTTTTCATTTCAAGATGCACCAGATATTTTTCATTGGTGAAAGGTCTGGATTGCAGGCAGGCCAGTTAAGCCCCTGGACTTTGAAGCCATGCGGTTATCATTGATGCAGTTTAGCATTGTCCAGCTGAAATATGCAATGCCTTCCTTGAAAAAGACATCATCTAGATGGGAGCATATGCTGCTATAAATAGAGAGGCACCAAAATTTTAGGGGCTGAAAAAGATTGGCTTAAAATGGTGTTATTAGCATTTTGACAAGTGAAAAAGATGCGGCCAATGGCACCGAAAACACACGTGATTTTGTCACGATTTTTACTATGCTTATGGTGTGTTTTTCATCACGTGACATACATATTTTTTTTTTAAACTGTCATTTTTAGCTTACAGCCAAGTGCAGTCTGCATTTTTGGTTTGTCCACTTGATGCACCTCTAGCTATAAAACCTGAATATATCTTTCAGCATTGATGGTGCCTTTCCAGATGTGCAAGCTGCCCATTCTATACGCACTAAACCCCCTCTCATACCATCAGAGATGCAAGCTTTTGAACTGAGCGCCGATAACAAGCAGGAAGAGTCTTTCATCTTTGGTACAAAAGGACGCAGCATCCATAGTTGCCAAAAAGAATGTCAAAATTTCATCTGAATCACAGAATAGTTTTCCACTTTGCAACAGACCATTTTAAATGAGCTTTGGCCCAGAGAAGATCGCAGTGTTCATGGATCATGTCCAGAAATGGCTTCTTTGCACGATAGAGCTTTACCTTGCATTTCTGGATGGCATAACAAACTGTGTTCACAGACAGTGGTCTCTGGAAGTATTCCTGAGTCAATGCAGTGATGTCCATCACAGAACCAGGCCTGTATTTCAAGTAGTGCCACCTGAGGGCCTCCAACATCACAGGGATCCAATATTGTGTGCCAGCTTTGTCCCTTGAGCACAGAGCTTTCTCCAGATTCTCTAAATCTTCTGATATTATGTACTGCAGATGATGATATATTTAAAGTCTTTACAATCTTACATTGACAAACAAACATTCTAAAAAATTGTTTGACAATTTTTAGACACAGTTTTTCAAAGATTGGTGAACCTCTTCCCATATTTCTGACTCTCCAAGATGCTCTTTCTATACCCAGTTAGGTTACTGACCTGTTGCCAATTAACCTAATTAGTTGAAAAATGTTCTTCCAGCTCTTACTGGTTAGTACCACTTACCTTACCAGCTTTTTGTTGCCCTGTCCCAAATTTCTTGAGATGCGTTGCTGCCATCAATTTCAAAAATACCTTATTTCCTAAAATGGTACATATTCTTAGTTTTAACATTTGATGTTCTGTAGATTTTACAGTGTCCCAACCTTTTTGCAACTGGGGTTGTATTTTTGTAACAGGGTCACTTTAAGGCACCTGAAGAGGATTACACTATTTTTTGATATTTTTTTTGCACTTGATAAATGCCAGGCATTGAAACGGTTTTCTGTGTGCCCTGTTCACACTGCAACACTGCGTTCAGGTTGATTGCAATGTACTGTGACAAACAGCAGACATGTTGCATTTTTCCACAATGCCCTAGAGCGCAACTAAATTCACTGCCTATTTTGGCACCACAGCCTCATATAGGAACAAATGAACTGTCACTTTGACATTTAAATACAGTGGAAAGATAAACAGTGCCTTACTTTGTAACAACGCAAGGCACAGCAAAAAATAAAGTTAGACGTTTTAACCCTTAAAAAAAAACAAAAACACACACACAGACTATGCACAGAATTTAACAAACAGGTGTAGGTCTTACACTTGTGAGATACAACCTAAGGACTACAAACACTGAAGTCTACCTAGTTTTGACAGGTACCCACTCCAGCTTGGGTCACCTAAGCAATCTGAGCAAAAGTTCTCCCTCCTCCCTGACCGGAATTGTTTAGGACACATCACAGTTCCCAGAAGGCTGTGGGGTCATTTACAAAGCACAGCTCTAACATGCACAATGGGCAGCAAGCTGTGAAGATGCAGGGAGTCACAATCAGCTACCCACAGTTCTAATGCCGGTGCCAGGGACCAGAGACTAAACTGGCTCAGGTGAGGACAGTGCTGGATCCCTGGACAGGCAAGCGTCTGTTTTATTAAAAGTTAGGAGCTACATGTTTTGTAGCTTTTCTCTTTTAAAGAAATGATTGATGAACCACTTTAGAAAAGGAGATGTCCAGCCTGGGCTCATTCGGGTGGGTTTCTCCTAAGGGTCATAAGAGTGCAATTCGTTTTGCACTCCTGTGACCCGTTTTCAGCAGAGATCTGTCTGAAATCTGCTCTCTGCTGATGTCACCAAGATCAATCCAGGCCCCGCGTCATCCTGACTTCGGAAGTCCGAATCCGCCAGGTGCCTGGACTGGCAATTGTCTCAGCCCCTCAGCTCCCCATTGAGATGGCTGCTCCCTGCTCCTCCACAGCTCAGCGCTCCAATGAGCATGGAGGAGCAGCGCAGGAGAAATGCTGACTAACAGTCAGCAGCTCTCCTCTCAAGGACATGAGAGAACAAAGCCATCAGTGATGTTCGGTGTCTCGGTTCTCAGTGCAGAGGCGAGGGGGAGGCAGATGCTGCATCCACCTAGGCACTATGAATATGGGATAAAAAAAATAAAAAATAAAAATCCCATACTTCTTTTAACTTATATAATATTTAGAAATAAGCTGATAGGTGGAATAGTCAAAATACTTTTCAGTTGTTCAAACATCAGAAAGTAAAACCCCAAACACAACAAGCATGTCTTACCTGGAAATCAGACGGGCTGCTGCTAATCTGATTTACATTTGGCAAAGAGCCACCATAGTACTGAGCTCGGGATTGTGCCAATCGCAACTGTTGCAACTTCTGGAACTGAACCTAACAAAAAAAGGAAAAGATTGTTAAAAGGGACGTTCCCAAAAAGTAAAAGCAAAAACACAGATAAACAACATTGCTTAGTGCAGTGCACATACAAGCGCTAGAATAACAGAAGAAGAAGGTAACAGATCGCAGTATTAGCTGTTACAATGATGAATATGACCATCTTTAATTTACCTGCTTTCCAAACTGTATTACAATCTGTATTTACTGCACAGCAGTGAGAAATCTAAAAATACAGAAATAGCTTTGATCATTTAAATCAGACCGGTTATCAGTTTGTTTAGTCATCTTTTCCAGTTATAATTGTACAAGATCAGCGTCAGGCTTTCTGCTAATATGTCATTCACTAGAGCCAACCTTGAAGGCCCAGGCTGGAGGATCTGGCTGGAGGATCTGGCTGGAGGATCTGGCTAGAGGATCTGGCTAGAGGATCTGGCTAGAGGATCTGGCTAGAGGATCTGGCTAGAGGATCTGGCCGGAGGATCTGGCCGGAGGATCTGGCCGGAGGATCTGGCCATCAGACTTTGTGGGAGAGATTTACTAAAACTGGTGCACTCGGAATCTGGTGTAGCTGTGCATGGTAGCCAATCAGCTTCTAAATTCAGCTTGTTCTATTATCCACTTCAGGACCACCCACCACACTTGTACTGTGGCAGGGTGTCCTTACAGCATGTACGTGATTTTGTGGTTCCAGGTAGGGGGCGGCCAAGGGTGCGCCTGTCGTCCTGGATGTGCCATTGTTAGCTACAGTACAAGCCAATCAGAGGGTCCCACACAATGATTTATGGCTGAAATCCATTGATATGCTCAGTGAATGACAGAAGAGCCTTAAGTAAACAACTGGTGCAGCTCTGCACAGAAACCAGGTTTTTTTTTCTGTCAAAGCTTAACCACTTGACCTCCGGAAGACTTAACCCCGGCCCCCTTCAGGACCAGGGCATTTTTTGCAAAACAGCACTGCGTTATTTTACCTGACAATTGTTGTGTGGTCATGCAACGCCTTACATGATAGATATGAAATTTATGTTTTTTTTTCCCCCCACAACTAGAGCTTTCATTTGGTGGAGTTTCAAAAATATATATAGTATATATAGTTTTAAAAAAAAAATATATATATATATATATATATATATACATATACATACTATCATAGTTTGTAGATGCTATAACATTTGTGAACACCAATCAATATGCGCTTATTGGGATATTTTTTTTTACCAAAAATATGTAGCAGAATACTCATCGGCCTAAATTGATGAAGAAATGTACGGATATAGATATATATATATATATGAGATAAATATGTTTTTATTGGATAAGTTTTATAGACGAAAGTAAAAAATATTTAATTTTTCTTTCTCGTTTGGTGGGTGGGCGGCAAGTGGTTTAAAAAGAAAAAAAAAAGCCTGGATTTACCGCTCCTCCAAGACCATAGACTATCAAAGAGGATGATCTACTCTTTTTTTGATCAACCCAGGGACTAGCTGGCCGCACCGTTGGATCGTTTATCGGGCGACCAAACAAAAATCATAAGCACGAGAAACACTGGCGAGCGGCGGGAGGGGGGTTAGTGGAAATGTCCCCTCCGCTTCTTATAGCAAGCCGCCAGCAGTCAAAAAAAAAATAAAAAATGATGTTACTGGGGTATGGCTATCTTCAGCCATAATCCTGGTAAACCACGTCAAGCCTGCAACATATACATATTCCAGTCTTGAAGTGGCTAATACCTTTTCTTACAGGGAGCCTTTTAGCTTCTCTTTAATTTATCGGTCTCGATTATTTTTTATATATTATATATATATATATATACACATATACATACACATACACACACACATACACATACATATACACACACACACACACATATATATATATATACACACACACACACACACACATACACATACATATACATATCTATATATCTATATCTATATATAACCAAGAATGCCAACATGTACTGTGACATACTGAAGCAGAGCATGATTCAGAGACTGGGCCGCAGTGCAGTATTCCGACATGATAACAACCCCAAACACACCTCCAAGATGACCACTGCTTTGCTAAAGAAGCTGAGGTTAAAGATGGTGGACTGGCCAAACATGTCTCCAGGCCTAAACCCTATTGAGCATCTGTGGGGCATCCCCAAATGGAAGGTGGAGGAGCGCAAGGTCTTTAACATCCACCAGCTCTGTGATGTCATCATGGAGGAGTGGAAGAGGACTCCATGACAACCTGTGAATCTCTGGTGAACTCCATGCCCAAGAGGGTTAAGGCAGTGCTGGAAAACAATGGTGGCCACACAAAATATTGACACTTTGGGCCCAATTTGGATATTTTCACTTAGGGGTGTACTTACTTTTGTTTCCAGTGGTTTAGACATTAATAGCTGTGTGTTGAGTTATTTTGAACGGACAGAAAATTTACACTGTTATACAAACTCACTACTTTACATTGTAGCAAAGTGTCATTTCTTCAGTGTTGTCACATGAAAAGATAGAATAAAATATTTACAAAAATGTGAGGGGTGTACTCAATTTTGTGAGATACTGGGGGTTATTTATGAAAGGCAAATCCACGTTGCACTGAAAGAGCACTTGGAAGTGCAGACGCTGTAAAATCTGAGGGGCAGATCTGAAATGAGTGGAAGCTCTGCTGATTTTATCATCCAATCACGTGCAAGCTAAAATGCTGTTTTTTATTTTCCTTGCATGTCCCACAGCGACTGCACTTCCAAGTTCCCTTTCGAATGCACTTGCAGTGCAAAGTGCATTTGCCTTTAGTAAATAACCCCCACTGTGTGTATACACGATTCTGCGCAGTAGCCACCCTGTAGCAGTAACGCTACACTGGGCCAGTCGCTAAGTAGTTAATTGAACAAGCTGAAGTTAGAATCCGATTGGCTAACAAGCACAGCTAAACCAGGATTTTGCACTCTACTTTCCAGTTTTGGTAAATCAACCGTTAAGTGTTTTCTATTTAGCACCTCTTATATGGACACAGAAAGAAGCTGGACTTATTCAAATCAACCAAAGTAATCCCATGCAAACGTGGAACAAAAACCCCATGCAGATCATAATCTTGATGGGATTTAAACCAAGGACCCAAGGGCTGCAAGACAACAGTGCTCTTCTATTTTAGTACACCCCCAGTATAAAAAGCTCTAGTTAGAATGAGACATGTCATAGATTTGTTTTTTTTCCCTGCATATGGCACTGTACTAAAAGGAATAATCCATTAAAAACTCAAGGTTTATCCTTCAGCTTTAAAAAAAAGACATGAGCCTGTGGCCATCACCTCCACCCTATACACAGTGCATTAAGTGGATCATGAATGCAGCTTGAAAGCCTGTAAAACCAGATCAATAGATAACCATAACAGATGCTTTACCAATACTTACTATTTTTAGCAGATCTTAAACAGGTTATAAAACACAGCATGACCTGCGTTGTGTTCACTAAACATGCATGAATATTAGGACAACAATTCAAGTAAAACAAGGTACATGTGGTGCTTAACCACTTCAATACAGGGCCCTTTTACCCCCCCTTCATGCCTAGGCCAATTTTCCGCACGGTCACACTTTGAACGACAATTGCGGTCATGTTACACTGTACCCCAATTTAATTTTTATAATTTTGTTCACACAAAGAGAGCTTTCTTTTGGCGGTATTTAATCACCAAGGTTTTTTTACTTAAAAAAAAAAAAAAAAAAAAAAAAAGAAGTCCAGCCTGACCTTTTTAAGCTGGACTCCTCAGAGTCATAGGAGTGCAATTCATTTTGCTCTGGGGCTGGGGGGTCGGACATTGCGTAGTTCTCCACACAACGCACTGCGATCTTTCCCCAGAAGTGAGAGCAAATACCTGGATTTGCCATGTATCTGTTCCTGCTCCTGCCCCCTGAAATGTGGCACTGGAGGGGGGAGGAACCCGGTCAGCGGAAGTTCCATTTATGGGCGGAACGCCGTTTTAATAACGAGAGACCAATAATAGAAAAAAATAAACCCTTATTTTAGGTCATAAATCATTACCAAATAAAAAACACCAAGAGAGTATGACCCCCTCGCCCCCCAAAATCTCTTCTTTGAAAGCAGACACCCCAAAAGTAATGTTTTTTGCTACTTTTTTTTGGAAATGAAGAAACATGCTGGGCATTGAGGTGGTTAGTGCATGGAGCTAGAATGGAGCACTACACACAGTGGGGGTTATTTACTAAAGGAAAATCCACTTTGCACTGCAAGTGCACTTGGAAATAAAGTCGCTGTAGATCCGATGGTGGACATGCAAGGAAAAGGAAGAAAAAAAAAAAAAAACACACAACAGCATTTTAGCTTGCACATAATTGGATGATAAAATCAGCAGAGCTTCCCCTCACTTCAGATCTACCCCTTAGATTAAGAGCGAATGCACTTCCAAGTGCACTTGCAGTGCAATGTGGATTTGCCTTTTGTAAATAACCCCCAATGTATCATTAATATATAGGTCATTCACAGAGGAAGGGTTAATGTACAGATCACGTCCAATGGGAGGAGGGAGATGAAGGGGTTAAAGTGGTTGTAAACCCTTACAAACCACTTTGACCTACAGGTAAGCCTAGATTAAGGCTTACCTGTAGGTCCAAGAAATATCTCCCAAACCTATACGGTTTAGGAGATATTTGCCCAAAGACGGGCACCGCTATCTACGGCGCATGCGCTGTAGACAGCGGCGCGCAGGCGCACTGAGCGGGGCATCGTCGATGACGGCAATGACGCGAGTCTCTGCTCCGTGCGCATGCGCGGGAGTGACGTCATCGCTGCTCCGGCGAATCACAGCGCCGGAGCAGCGAGACCCACGGAGACCCACCAAGAAAATGGATGCTCGGAACTACAGGGGACAGCGGTGACATCGCTGGCTCCTGTGTCAGGTAAGTGACACATAATGGACTACTATGCGATGCATAGTAGTCCATTATGCTTTGCCTTTACAGGGAATGAAAGAGGAAGTAAACTCATCAGGGTTTACTTCCTCTTTAATGTGATGGTGTGCAGGATAAGGGTGGTGAAGGGTTAATATACAGCTCTCACAAAAGTGGCAAAAACTTCAATTAAGAAGTACAGGAGAGGGAGGTGGCTTAAGAAAATAAAAAAAAATCCCACATTCGATTAACTCTCCTCATTATAAATCTGCTGGGTGGCTTCATTAATTCACAAATCCTCATTTCCTCCTCTTGTGAGAGGGAGGGCTCTCAAAACGTAAACACTACAATGTTTACATTTGTGATCACTGTGATTGGCTCTGTGCATTGTGTCTGATTTGAGCCGCCCCAATGACAGCTCAGATCACAGCTTGGCGCTGGCTGACCGCATGCGCTTTCTAAAGGACAGTTTATAAACAGCGCTCCGGAAATCCTCCACTCACTGTACAATGTACATCTGTCGTGAATCTGGCCAGCTGTAGAAGGTTCAATGAGAGCGGGCGCTGGCATTCACCATAACAAGTAATAGGAGCAGTCTACACTCATGGGAACAAAGCCACATTCAGATGGACTCGTGCTCAATGCATGTTAACACGAGACCCAATCCATACATATACAGTATATACACATACAGCATGTTCTGGTTTACAATGTTACCAATCAAAGGTCTGTGAAATGGGAATAAAATGCTCATGTTCTCCAGATCAGTACAAGGATGTCTCACTGGATTTAGCCATTTATTCTGTGAAAAGTACAGCGAGGCTGATCTACTAAAACTGGGGAGTGCAAATTCTGGTGCAGCTCTGCATAGAAACCAATCAGCTTCCAGGTTTTTAGTGAAAGCCTAAATTGAACAATCTGAAGTTAGTAGACGATTGGCTACCATGCAAAGCTGCACCTGATTTTGCACGCTCTCATTTTAGTAAATCTCCTCCAGCCCTGGTTCACATTGTTGCGTTTTGACATGTCAAATCGGCGGCAATTGCACCACCCTAATCAGTGCAACGCTGCATTTGAGGCACCGCACAGATTTCAAAAAGTCTTTTCTGTACTACTTTTTGCGATTTCTGGGTGCGATTTCCATTGACATCTGTGCAGAATGCCGCACAGATTTCTCTGAAATCGCAGGCGAATTCGGGACAGACATGCGGGAGTGAAATCATGCGATTCAGCTGAACTTGCACGGCTTCATTCCCGCCGCTCAGTGTCCGATTACTTCTTGATTTTCTCAGAATTTCTCAGTTTCCATTAGGTCGGGTTAATATCAAAATCAGTTTCTGCTTTGTCCGCTTTTTTGTGCATTTTTCAAGGTCTGTTCCAGTCTGTTGACACGAGTTTCCAAAGTTTTAACACTTTGTGTTTCAACTGACTGCCCTATGAATGAAAAAAAAAAAACGCACAAAAAAGGGTAAGCACTTTCTTTAATCTTCCTACACAACTTTGCCACCATACATTCTGCCACACAATTTCATGCACACATTAGCAAGGTGCATTGAGACACTATTGAAGAGATTGTAAAGCTTTATATTTTATTAAAATACTAAACATGTCATACATAGACCCGGTTCACACAGCGGCGACTTGTCAGTCGACTTAGCAGCCTGACAAGTCGCTTTTCGTTCTGTACTATGGAATCATTCTAATAGGAACAACAACTCAAGTCACTCCAACTTAGAAAAAGGTTCCTGTAGTACTTTTGGGGCGACTTCAGGTGACTTGCATTGACTTCTATACAGAAGTAACTTTGCAAGCCGCCACTGAAGTCGTGTGCAGGTTGCCTCTGAGTCGCACTGAAAGTCGTGCTGCCCCTGTGTAAACCAACTCTTACCTGCTCTGTGCAATGGCTCTGTAAAGAGCAACCCAAATCCTCCTCTTCTGGGGTTCCCTACCAAAGCTCCTGGATTCTCCTCTTCAATGAGTGCCCCCATAGAAAACTTTATGAGGGCACTTGTGCGGGCTCAATCCTGAGCCGTCCTGTCTGCATCTACATCAGCTCTGGGAGGTTTTACCCCCCCCCCCCCCTTCATGATCAGCCAATTTTTTGTAATTTAGTACTGCAATACTTTAAACTGGCAATTGTACGGTTATGCAACACTGTACCCAAATCCATAATTTTTTTGGGCGGTATTTGATCATCACTGGGTTTATTATATAAATAAACTAAAAAAAAAAAAAATAATAATAATTCCAATTTCTGCTATAAAACACACGCTTATGTCCTAAACCCAGAAACAGGCAGCGACGGACCAGTACGTCATTCGTCCTGGAGCAGGCTGCCCGTCCACAGTACATTGCAGCATGGCCATTGGCCCCAGCTGCTGTCAATCAAATCCAGTGACATGGGAGTCGGGGGGAGGGGCTAAAACAAATCTTTACAATCATTTTAACCACTTCCCACCCACCATAGAGCAATATGACGGCCGCAAATTGGTTTCGGACTGGACGTCATATGATGTCCAGCAGGATAAGCGCACACACATCATCTGACACACCACATCACCGATCTAGGTAAAGAGCCTATGATGTAGGCCTCATGTACACTGCTGCTGGTAAACGGACATTTAGTAGCAGTTGGGCATTTTTTTCAGCTGCCCCTGAACTCTTCTCTATGTTATCTTATCAGTACATGTACACAGGGTCGTTTAGAGGCATTTTTTGGAACGCAAAAAAAAATAAAGTTCAGGACTGATGTTCAGAGGCATTTGAAACACCAAAAGCCTGTAAACGCCGCTAGCGTTTAGTTTACAGATGTTTTTAATTTTAACAAAGAAAAAAAAAATTTTATATATAAAAAAAAATTTCTTAACGCTCCTAAATGCAAACGTAGCAAAATGCCACTAAACTTTGGTTTCTAACTGTGAACTTAAATCGCTCAGGAAAGGTTAAACAACATCCCATGTACATGAAACCCGTAGGCTCTTTACCATGTGATCAGCTGTGTCCAATCACAGTTGATCACATTGTAACCAGGAAGTGTTTATCAGCTTTTCCTCTAATCGTGCTGATAAGCAGGGGTCTGCGCTGATAATCAGCGCATTTGTTATCAGTGCAAACCCACCAAGGAAGCCCACCTGTGTCCAAAAGAGATGCCCACCCATGACCACCAGGAACACCCTTGCCCATTAGAGGTGCCAATCAGTGCCCATCAGTAATGCCTGCCAGTACCTCCTCATAAACTGCCTATCAGTATCCATCAGTGCTGTAGATTAGTTGCCTCATCAGCAGTGCCCATCGGTAAAGGAGAAAACGTACTAAGAAAAAAAAAAAAAAAAAAAAACTCCAGTGGTAACCAAATACCACCAAAAGAAAGCTCTATTAGTGGGAACAAAAATTATAAAAATTTAGCTTGGGTACAGTGCTGCATGACCACGCAATTGTCATTTAAAATGCGATAGCGCTGAAAGCTGAAAATTGGCATGGGCAGCAAGGGGGGGCAAATGCCCAGTATTGAAGTGGTAAAAAAAAAAAATTATATTTCCATTTTAAACTGAATGGGTTTACAAGGCGAGCGTCACATACAGTGCCTTGCAAAAGTATTCACCCCTTGGCTTTTTACCTATTTTGTTACATTACAGCCTATGGTTCAATGTTTTTTTAATCTGAATTATATGTGATGGATCAGAACACAAAAGTCTAAGTTGGTGAAGTAAAATTAGAAAATATATACATAAAACGATTTTTCAGAAATAAAAAAAACTGATAATTGGCATGTGCGTATGTATTCACCCCTTTGTTAGGAAGCCCATAAAAAGCTCTGGTGCAACCAATTACCTTCAGAAGTCACATACCATAAATACTCGTGTATAAGCCGATGTTTTCAGCATATTTTTTATGCTGAAAAAGCCCCCCTTGGCTTATACTCGAGTGAGGGTCTCCCACTGTGTCATGCAGTCTGTTTGGCAGCCGTCCACTGTAACAAAGCCCCGCCTCCTCGTCCGTAATAGACGAAACACTGAACACCGATACAATGTTAGGAAACGGAATCAGTGTTCTGTCTCTCACAGGCGAGGAGGCGGCGGGCTTTGTTACAGTGGACGGCCGCAGACCAGTTAAGGCCTCTTTCACACGGACGGCTGTTCTGCCGCAGTTTAGCATGTTTATTTTTTTCTTTGAAATTCAAGACTCCAGGCACAGCGATCAGCTGCATTTGTACAGTGCAATTACCTGCGTTTATGTGCATTTCTGTGCAGTTGCGTTCAGCTGCAGTTATCTAATATAGTCGTTCCCATAGCAACCCCCCTTTTTTTTGGTCCCTTGAATCCCCTCTCACGCTGCTATCCGCAGTTGACACAAAAGACTGCGATTACCTGCGGTTATGTGCATATAGCTGCGCTACATCGCACCTGGACGCATTCAATTACATTTTTTCTATTCGCACCGAACCGCATGTAACGAAATCGCAGCTAAACGCTGTGTGTGAATGGGGCCATAGCATTGTGTGCTTTTAGCTGCGGTAGAAAACTAGAAAATCTACAACTAAAAGCACTAGGGCCGAAACAACTAATCGATTATGAAATTGATCGATTAATCGGCCAGTAACATAATGGGGTTAAAAAATAAATAAATATTATCCCTTTATAGTACAAAAAGAGCAAACCACTACTGTAAATATTACTTTCACTGTCCCCTAGTAAAAAATGAACCCCTTAAAGTAGCGATTATTTGCGCTTTTTTTTTTTACTAATTTTAGTTTTTTAACCCCATTATGTTACTAAACATCTCAGGCCTGGGTCACACCTCTGTGTTTTTTGGTGCTTTTTGCAGAAACACACTACAGTTCATTTACATGGTTTCCTATGGGACACGTTATTATCCATGATTTTTTCAGCTGCTGCGTATTTGGAAAAGACAAGGACTTTTTTTTTTTGTTTTGTTTTTTTTTAAACGCAAAACTGTGCTATTTTGTTTTTTTGGTTCAATATACTTCAACGGAGAAGCTTCAGAAAAGCAATGTAATAATGCATTTTTGCGGCAATTTGTGTTTTTAATCTGCCCAAACAACAAATTGGCCAAAAAAAAAATGTAAAAATGCAAATAGCAGCAAAAATTACCTATTTTAAGGTTATTAAACGATTAATTGAAAAACAATAAATCGGCCAACTAATCGATTATGAAAATAATTGTTAGTTGCAGCCCTAAAAAGTACCATTCTATCCATCCATGTGAAAGGGGCCTAAGACTGCAGCTGCATGACACAGCGGAAGACACCCGCTGCTTGTAATCAAAGGTACAGGTGGGGCACAGTGAGGCTGCAGATGGGCACCGATTATACAGGTGGGCACAGTGAGGCTGCAGATGGGCACCGATTATACAGGTTGGCACAGTGAGGCTGCAGATGGGCACCGATTATACAGGTGGGCACAGTGAGGCTGCAGATGGGCATAGTTTACAAGTAGCTGCTGCATTTCCCACCCTAGGCTTATACTCAAGTCAATACGTTTTCCCAGTTTTTTGTGGTAAAATTAGGTGCCTCGGCATATACTCGAGTAAATACAGTAATTAGTGAAATGAGGTCCATCTGTGTGCAATATAATGCCCCATACACACGACTGGACTTGAATCCGTTGGATATTACGATCGTGTATGGGCTCCAGCGGACTTTTTTCCCCAAAAGTCAGACGGACCTAGAAATAGACATGTTTCAAATCTTTCTGATGGACTCGAGTCCGGTCGAAAAATCAGTTTGTCTGTATGCTAGTCCAACGGACGAAAACCAACACTAGGGCAGCTATTGGCTACTAGCAATGAACTTCCTTATTCTAGTCCGGTCATACGTCATCCTGTTCGAATCCGTCGGACTTTGGTGTGATTGTGTGTGGCTAAGTCTGTTCGTTCAGAAAGTCTTTCAGAACTCTGCCAAAAGTCAGTCAGAAAGACCATCGGACCTAGTCCTACAAAAATGACGGTCGTGTGTACGCGGCATAAGTGTCCTTTTGAAAGGCCCCAGAGTGTGCAACACCTAAGCAAGAGGGACCACTAACCAAACACTGCCGCGAATACCAAGGAACACTCCAAACAAGTAAGGTACAATGTTGTTTAAAAGTACAAGCCAGGGTTAGGTTATAAAAAAAAAAAATGTGTATATATATATATATATATATATATATATATATATATATATATATATATATATATATATATATATATATATATATATATATATATATATATATATATATATATATATATATATATCCAAATCTTTGATGATCCGTAGGAGCACCATCAAACCTATCACAACCAAAATGAAAAGAACGTGGCACAGCAGCAAACCTGCCAAGAGATTGCCGCACACCAAAACTCACGGACCGGTCAAAGAGGGCATTAGAGAGGCAGCACAGAGACTTAAAAAGGTAACCCTGGAGGAGCTGCAGAGTTCCGCAGCAGAGACTGGAGTATCTGTACATAGGAGGACAATAAGCCCTACGCTCCATAGAGTCGGGCTTTATGGCAGAGTGGCCAGAAGAAAGACATTTCTTTCAGCAAAAAACAACATGGCACGCTTTGAGTGTGCGAAAAGGCATGTAGGAGACTCCCAAAATGTATGGAGGAAGGTGCTCTTGTCTGATGAGACTAAAATTGAACTTTTTGGCCATCAAAGAAAATGCAACGTCTGGCACAAACCCAGCACATCATATCACCCAAAGAACACCATCCCCACAGTGAAACATGGTGGTGGCAGCATCATGCTGTGGGGATGTTTTTCAGCACCCAGGACTGGGAAACTGGTTAGAGTTGAGGGAAAGATGGATGGTGCTAAAAACAGGGATTTTCTTGAGCAAAACCTGTACCACTCTGTGTGTGATTTGAGGCTAAGAGTGAGGTTCAACTTCCAGCAGGACAATGACCCCAAACACACTGCTAAAACAACACCTCAGTTGTTTAAGGGGAAACATGTAAATGTGTTGGAATGGCCTAGTCAAAGCCCAGACCTCAATCTAATAGAAAATCTGTGATTAGACTTAAAGATTGCTGTTCACAAGCGCAAACCATCCAACTTGAAGGAGCTGGAGCAGTTTTGTAAGGTGGAATGGGCAAAAATGCCAGTGGAAAGCTCATAGAGACATATCCAAAGCGACTTGGAGCTGTGATTGCCGCAAAAGGTGGCTGTACAAAGTATTGAATTTAGGGGGGGTAAAAAATTATGCACATTTACTTTTTCTGTTATTGTGTCCTATTTGTTGTTTGCTTCACAATAAAAAAAAAAAAATTATATTATAATATATATATATATATATATATATATATATATATATATATATATATATATATATATATATATATATATATATATATATATATATTTATATTATATTCAAAGTTGTGGGCATGTTCTGTAAATTAAATTATGCAAATCCTCAAACAATCCATGTTAACTCCAGGTTGCAAGGCAACAAAAAATGGCAAGGGGTGGGGGGGGGGGGTTGAATACTTTTGCAAGGCACTGTATAGTGTAACCAAACAGTAAAAGATTCTCCTAGATAGAACAGCTGAATCACCACATTAGTAGGAAGCGTAGTAAATGCATTATTACAACTCTACAGATAAACTTCACTATCAGTTACTTTCAACTGCCACATTGATGAGTAGAGATAATGCATGGGACAGGCAATTTCCACCATAAATTAAAAAGGACTAAAATTTATGATGCTTGATCCTATATCCGCCAGCTAAATATTGAAAGGTGACATATCCAATTACTGCGCCACACCCATCGCCTTCACTCGAGAGATTTGTTACAGACACAAATTAGTGTCAATCCATAGAAACAAGCACCAACCCTTCCCTCCCACTGATTCCCTGGAGAGCCGAGACATTCCAATTACACCAAAGAACAAAAAACACAAATCAAGAAATGAAGCAAATAATGTCACACTACACTAATACATAAAAAAACACACATATTAAAATATCTATCTTAGAGAGATAGATATAGAGAGAGAGAGAGATAGATATATATATATATATACACACACATATATATATATATATATATATATATATATATATATATATATATATATATATATATATATATATATATATATATATATATATATATATATATATATATATATATATATATATACACACACATACATATTTTACAAATACTTTTTTTATTATTGCTATTATATATGTGTATGCAATAAATACACTTAAAATTATATATTTATTTTTGTTTTTCTGAAAAATAATTCAACAAATGAACCTTAGGCATGCAGGAAAAAAAAATTTGCAATCCAACAATTGGGGCAAACTGCAGAAATGTATATCTACCAATTCCATATCATGAATATTATGGATTAGTTGGTTTGCGACACACATTGCTTTGATAAATACACCTTTAGATGTGGATAGAAGATCTAGAGATAGAGACGCACCGAAATTTCAGTGGCCAAAACATATCGGCCGATAGAGGAAAAAGATGCCCATAATTGCGCCGAAAATTCACGAGTTTGCTGCGATTTTACTTTGCTTATGGGTGGTTTTTTGTTGGTCATGCAATTCAAAAACCATAACATGGGTGCATTATTGATGCATTTTCAATGCATTTCAACGGGCAGATGCTTTTTTGGTAACTTTTGTTAATGGCCAAAAAAAAGCAGAAAGTAAGATTTTTAAACACCCCAATGGAAGGGCAATGGAGACATGCATAGAATTTAAAGGGATACACACTTGCAATGCTGGCGCCACAGAGAGAAGGAGAGAAGCGCGGCTTTGGGCAGTCACATCGCTGGAGCGTGGGACAGGTGACTGGGACTGCCGACTTTCAATAAACACAGAAATACGTGGAAGTTATATACTGCAAACCAGTATTTTTGCTAAAAAATTACTTAGAACTATATATATATATATATATATATATATATATATATATATAATACATACAGCTTTTTTTTCCAGCGGGAATGTGGGGGAATGCAGTTCTGGCACCTCCAGCACAGAATGTATGCAGTGGCAAGGGGTAGTGGGGTGCGCTGAAGGGTCCAATGATGCCATCTGCTGGGGGATCTATTGTTGCTGGGGGGTATTATGTTGCTAGTGGGTCAATAGTTGCTAGCTGCGGGGAACCTAGTGTTGTGGTAGGGGTCTATTGTTGCTGGGGGGGGGGTCTTATGCTGATGTGGGTCAATTATTTCTGGAAGCAATCTACTGTTGAGGAGGGGTCTATTGTTCCTGGGGCGAGTGTTAGTGCGAGGTGGTATTTTGTTTAAAGTGGTCTATTGGTGCCAGGGGAATCTCTTAATGTTGGGGGTGTCTTTTACTGGGGTGGGGTGGGTCTATTGTTGCTGGATGCATAGGATCCATTTTACTACCTTTATTCTTATAATTACCAAATTCCATAAAGATTACTTGTGTAAAAAGTAACTAACTATCTTGCACTTACCCTACACATCAATCTACTTATTGAATATATAAAGAGGTGCCACAACTCACAAGGCAAAATACTCAACCCAAATACATACACAAAAATAAGTGCGCAACCAATACAAATAAATTGATAAAGTGCTTGAAAAACACGTATGTGTATACATAAAGATTACATAGCACCACAAAAAGATACTTGGTTATGTTTTCTCTAAAAAAGATGGTTCTGGGAGGTCGGTATGGGGTGGAAACAAGGGACGGTGCTTGGAGGTGGGTAGGGGGGCAGAGACAGATGGTGACATGGGAGAGGGGAGTTCTTGCACCTATTCTCTGAGAAAAAAAAAGCTGTGTGTGTATATAGAGATCTATATATCTCTATATATCGATATCTTTTCTCTCTTTTTTTTTTATTT
Organism: Lithobates pipiens; assembly: GCF_037356315.1. Lineage (NCBI taxonomy): Eukaryota > Metazoa > Chordata > Amphibia > Anura > Ranidae > Lithobates > Lithobates pipiens. The sequence continues at coordinate 53,614,642 of NW_027507903.1, read as the reverse complement.
ATTTTTTTAACTAAATTTCTGGTTTCGGCCAAGTGCATCCTGAATTTTCAGTTTCAGCACCAAAGGTCAGTGCACCTCTAGTAAGGCCCAATTCACACCTATGCAGGTTGGCAGTTTTCATATTGGGGAGGTGCATTTTGCGTTTTTCAATACATGATTTTCATCCATTGAAGTCTAGGGAACCCAAAAATTTGAAAAAAGTCCCCGACACGTTCCATAAAATGTACAGATGTGAACATGACCCATAGGAAACCATGTTAAATGGACTTTAGTGCGTTTCTGAAAAACTGAAAACGCACAAAAAAAAACGCAAAACAAATGCATAGGTGTGATCCAGACTTAAGACGTCTTGTACACGGGGCCATCTAGCTGCTGTGCGCCTGGCAGGAACAGGTGGATCATCCAGCCCCATTGCCTCCCAAAGTCAGTCACACTGTGGCTGGACAGGGCTGAATGCTATATCAAACAGTCGCTCTGTTTAGTGCCCTATGTATTCAGGGATGAATATCTGGAATGTAGGTTTAGGGCTCATTCACACTAGGAACGGCACGTAAAGAAAAAAAAAAAAAAAAACGCACACCACACAAAAACACCGTTTGGTTCCTGTGCACTTCACATGCAGTTCTGTGCAGAGAGATTTCAGCCCTATTCATTGTGAATGGGATGAAATTTCACAGCACCAAAAGTAGTGCATTCATTACTTTTTGAAACATGCAGCAACTGCATTGCATGGTACTTTTACACCATGCGATCCGGTGCGGGCAAAACGCAATGCGTTAGGCGTGTCGTTAACTTGCAATGACCCCCACAGCAGATCACAAGGGCATTGCGATCGGACAGTGGTACGGGAACGCTACTCTCCTGCACTGCATTCTAATGGGAACGGGCCCTTAAGATTCTTCTTCTTTACAAAATTGATAGTATTTAAATCAGTATTGCATTCATTTAAAATTCAATAATATTAGCCATAATGCAGCTTTTCCAAATGAATATCAGGCAGATCAGATTTTTCCTGATACTCAAACTATTCCTTTAAAGCTGAAGCACGGCCACAAATGTATTTTGTCCATTCACACAGTAAAAATAAAGTTGGCTCAAGGCAGGGAGGGGTCGTTATACATCATACTTCTAGGCCTTGTTTACAATGGACTGGCAGTAAAAATAGGCAGACGAGCCGCCATGCCACTCGTTATCATGGCCAGCGGCCAATGTTGGTACATATCACCATGGTCGCATTATGGCAAAATGTATACAACAGGTCAAATTTTGCAGCTGTATTTTCTCTTGAAAGCCTGACAGCCGCTAATCTACTGCAAATGAAAATGACTGCGCATGATCAGAATAACCAATAAAAGCCTGTCATATGGGAATTTTCATACGTTATTTCTATCCTTGGTCCCGACTTGCTGTGAAACATCGAGGAGAACTGACCGATCTGATTTTCTTACAGTGTGTACCCCACTTAACCACTTCAGCCCCAGACCAATTAACAGCCTAAGGACCAGAGGTCTTTTTACAATTTCGCACTGCACTGTTTAACTGGTAATTGCGCGGTAATGCAATGTAGTATGTCCAAACGAAATTTGCATCCTTTTATTTCACAAATAGAGCTTTCTTTTGATGGTATTTGATTGCCTCTGCGATTTTCACTTTTTGCGATATAAATGGAAAAAGACCGAAAATTTTCGAGAAAAAAAAAGATATTTTCTACTTTTTGTTATAAGAAAAATCGAATAAACTCAATTTTAGTCATACATTTAGGGCAAAATGTATTCAGCAACATGTCTTTACTAAAAAAAATTTCAATAAGCGTATATTGGTTTGCGCAAAATTTATAGCGTCTACAAACTAGAGTAAATTTTCTGGAATTTACACAGCTTTTAGTTTATGACTGCCTATCTCATTTCTTGAGGTGCTAAAATGGCAGGGCAGTACAAACCCCCCCCCCCCCAAATGACCCCATTTTGGAAAGCAGACACCCCAAGGAAATTGCTGAGGGGCATGTTGAGCCCATTGAATATTTTTTTTTTGTCCCAAGTGATTGAATAATGACACAAAAAAAATAAATAAAAAGTTTACAAAAAAAGTTTACAAAAAGTTGTCACTAAATGATATATTGCTCACACATGCCATAGTTATATGTGGAATTGCACCCAAAAATATATTCTGCTGCTTCTCCTGAGTACGGGGATACCACATATGTGGGACTTTTTGGGAGTCTAGCTGCGTACGCCACCCCGAAATCCAATCAGTGCCTTCAGGATTTCTAAGGGTGCAAATTTTTGATTTCACTCCTCACTACCCATCACAGTTTCAAAGGCCATAAAATGCCAAAATAGCACAAAACCCCCCCAAATGACCCCATTTTGGAAAGTAGACACCCCAAGCTATTTACTGAGAGGCATGTTGAGTCCATGAAATATTTTATATTTTGCCACAAGTTGCAGGAATATTACAATTTTTTTTTTTTTTGCACAAAGTTGTCACTAAATGATATATTGCTCACACATGCTATGGGCATAAGTGAAATTACACCCCAAAATAAATTCTGCTGCTTCTCCCGTACGGGGATACCACATACGGGGGACTTTTTGGGTGTCTAGCCACGTACGGGACCCCGAAAACCAAGCACTGCCTTCCGGATTTAAATATAAAACGCTACAAAAAAAAACAAAACTGTTAGCGATCGCAGGGATCAGGCCTGACTCTGCGAACGCTGCAGTTATGTGTTTAGTGTTTTGTAAGTGACAGTGATCGATTGATACTGCACTTGGGTGGGCTGGGCAGAGGGGCAAAAACGCAGGTGCCAGCAGGTATCTGGGCTGATCCCGCTTAACAATGCGTTTTTTTGGAACCCTAAACTGCTGGGGACGCTAGTATAGATCTGATCAGATCAGATATTGATCTGTTCAGATTCTATACCACTACGGGAGGTGTATGCTTTGCGTGTGGGTGTTAGTAGTACTGGCACTAACCTAGCGCTGCCTGGGGCGACGCAGACCCTGACCCTAAAACCTAATTGATATCACCCGCTGGGTGATCAGGGGGTTAAACCTTTATTGGGTAATAAATGGTGAGTGCCCTGATGCTATAAAAAGCAAACTAACCAGAGTCACCCGTAACACTTATACGGTGATCACTGGTGAAAGGGTTAACTAGGGGCAATCAGGGGGTTAAAATCTTTATTAGGTAGTGAATGGGGGTCCCTGGCGCTATATATAAAATTTGACGGGGAACCTAAATAACTAACTGGCTAACCAGCGTCACCAGTGACACTTATACGGTGATCGCTGGTGAAAGGGTTAACTAGGGGCAATCGGGGAGTTAAAACCATTATTGGGTAGTATATGGGGGTACCTAGCGCCATAAAAACCTGGCGGTGAACCTAAAAAAATAACTAGCTACCTAGCGACACTAGTGACACTAATGCAGCGATCAGAAAAATGATCGCTTAGTGACACTGGCAAAATGGGGTGAAAGGGTTAACTCTAGGGGCAATCAGGGGGTTAAACCTTTATTGGGGGTGGTAGGGGGCTACCCTGGACCTAACACTAACTGCCCTGATAGTTTTTACTGTCACAACTGACACTAAATGCAGTGATCAGTAAATAAATGATCACTGCAATCAGTGACACTGTGACTGGGGGGGGGGGGGGGTTGTGTGCCTATGTGTGCCTACATGTTAGTGTAGTGTTGGTGCACACTTACTTTTCATTCTTCTCCTCGAAGTCCAGTCAAAAAGACTGCCCCGAGGAGAATGACATCACTTCCTCCCTGCCTGTGTTTGCTATACACAGTGGGAGGAAGCTTCTCATTCGCCAGGAGCGATCGAGAGGGGGTAGCCAGAAACCAACGGGCATCCCCTCATCCCGGATCGCTCTTGAAGCGAAACAGACCGCCGCATTCAGCGGGAGGGGGTCCGATCGGACCACCCACCCGCTGGAAGGCAAGCACGTACATGTACGTGCTTGTGCCTGTACATGCCATTGTGATGACGTACATTGGCATGCGGCGGTCCTTAAGTGGATAAAGTGGTTGTAAACCCTTACAAACCACTTTGACCTACAGGTAAGCCTAGATTAAGGCTTACCTGTAGGTCCAAGAAATATCTCCTAAACCTACACCGTTTAGGAGATATTTGCCGAAAGACAGGCACCGCTGTCTACGGCGCATGCGCTGAGCGCGCCGCTGTCAACTGCGATATGCCGCGAGTGACGGCTCTCGTGCGCATGCGCAGGAGTGACATCACCGCGGCTTCGCCGAATGACAGCGGTGGAGCAGTGAGACCCACCGAGAAGATGGACGCTCCGGACTACATGGGACAGCGGTGACTTCACTGGCTCCCGTGTCAGGTAAGTGACACATAATGGACTACTATGCGATGCATAGTAGCCCATTATGCTTTACCTTTGCAGGGAATCAAAGAGGAAGTAAACCCATCAGGGTTACTTTCTCTTTTAGCAGCTTTAAAAGGAAACATGAATTTTCTTTTTCTGCCCTCCCCCTCCTTTCCCTCCCCCCTTTTGCGGCGTATGGTCTGAGCAGTGACAGGATGACCCCCCCCCTTCCACCCCCACCCCTTCAACCTCTACTTTTGCTGTCTGCACATGTGTGAACAAGGATCAGTGGAATACGTGGAAAACACTGTGCAAGTGTATTTAATGCGGATTCAACCGGCACAGCCCTAAAGCAAACTAAAGCTGAGGCAAAGCACCATGCTCCAATAAAAAGGCGTGATGTGCTCCTTCCAGTGACGTGATAGTGTTGCATGTTGGGTTTCATGGTCTTTGCCAATTGGCTGGATCGTTCAGCAACCGTCACCGATTGGCAGACTCTGCCTAGACTTCAATCCTCTTCAAGCTCTTTTGGCAGACACCAAAATTGACCCCAAATTACACAATACCCTGGCAATGATCCCAAGACTGGGAGCCCCGATTCTTTTTGCATTCATTGGACTTTTGCAAAAAATGGAATAAATGCACACACATTTAACCGCTTGCCAACCACCCACCTGGCACTCCTGCGCATCTTAATAAGTATAAAGCACCGTGTGACGTTGGAGCCCCTGCGCGTGGACAGTGGCAGCAATGACCATCAGCTACACAGGATTGCTTCTGAGAGAGAGAACGGAGATCTGTCAAGGTAAACAGACAGATCTCCGTTCTGTCAGGGGTGAGCAGAGTGATCTGTTGTTCCTACTGCTTAGGAACAACGATCGGGCTCCTCACCCAGCCAGTTCCATCCCCCCACAGCTGGAATCACTCCCTAGGTAACACATTGATCACCCACCCCCCCCCCCCTGCCAGTGACATTTATACAGTATTCAATGATTATTTCTAGCTCTGATCGCTGTATAATCAACGTCAATTTTGTTTGGGTACAGGGTCGCACGACCACGCAATTGTCAGTTAAAGCGAAGCAGTGCAGTTTTGCAAAAAATGGCCCGGTCAGGAAGGGGGTAAATTCTTCCAGGGTTTAGGTGGTTAATAAAGTTTATTTAAAATAAATAAAATTTGCATTTATAAAGGTTATGCCCTAAATCTTGCAGAACATTGCGAGTGCAATGAACAGCCTCCTGCATTGTCTACCCCCCGGCCCAAGGACCATAGCAAGGTATGGAACTTTGGTTATGGGGCTGGAGGAAGTAAGCAAACTACAAATGCAGTGATTTCACCGCACATGTGCTCCACAGTGATCTGCGAGTCCTACTACCATGGTGGAAGATGGGACTTATCTTAACCACTTCAGCCCTGGAAGGTTTTATCCCCTTAACGACCAGAGCATTTTTTGCAATACAGCACTGTCGCTTTAACTGACAATTGCGACGCTGTACCCAAACAAAATTTGTCTTTTTTTTTTTTACCACAAATAGAGCTTTCTTTTAGTAGTATTTGATCACCTCTGCGGTTTATATATATTTTTTGTGCTATAAAAAAAAAAAATTAAATAAAAAAAAAGATACAATTAAAATAATGTTTTACTTTCTGCTATAATACAGATCAAAAATGTATATATATATGTATATATATATATATATATATATATATATATATATATATATATATATATATATATATATATATATATATATATATATATATATATATATATATATATATATATATATATACACACACACACACACACACATATATATACATACATATACATACACACACACACACACACACACACACATATATATTTTTTTTTTAAAATAATAAATTCATCAGTTTAGGCAAATATATATTCATTCTTCTACATTTTTTTATTTTATTTTTTTTAACAAAAATAACGCAATCAGCGAATATTGATTGGTTTTGTGCAAAATTTATCACGGGTCCAATTTAGGGCTTTTTTATTTTTTATTTTTATTTTTTTATTGTTTTTACTGGTGATGGCAGCAATCTTTTAGCGGGCCTGCGTCATTGCAGCAGACAAATCTGAACCCAAATTACACTTTTTGGGGACCAGTGACATTATTACATTGATCAATGTATAAATGACACTGGCAGGGAAGTTAACACTAGAGGACGATCAAGGAGTTAAGTGTGTTCTAACTGTAGGAAGATGGGCTAACTGAAACACGACAGATCACTGGGAGCAGTACAGCTCTGTCATGTCACTAGGCAGAATGGGGAATCACCTTCTCGTCTTGCCTCTCCTTGCCACTTTCGCGGGCCGCCGGCAGACAGTCTACGGGACCTGCGGGCATGCTCCCGTTAAACCCTTCTTTTACAGACCGATGTACAGGTACGATATGCTGACGTATATCGGTGTGAGCAGGTTGGCAAGTGGTTAAGCTGGCTAAATACTGATCGAAAATTCAACCAGCCCTCTAGGGACCAGCAAAACTTAGATCAGTGTGTGGACTTCCTCACCTCGACAGAAGTTGATTATTTAGGTTGGGTTCACACTTGTGCGATCACACACATCGTGTGCAATTCGCACCCCACTGCTGTGCAGATCACTGTGCAATGAAAATTCAGCCATACAAACTGTATGGCTGAAATCGCATCACATCAAAATGGTGCAGGACCCTTTTTTAAGTCCACACTGGAATTGGATCGAATGAGATTTCGCACCTATGTGATCTGATTTCTGCACCATTTGACAGTTCGCACTGCGAACCGATCCGGGGGTGTCAATAACATTACATTGAAGATGTCAGTGCGATTCTCACTGTGAACCAGTGTGCGATTCAGGTGCAATGCGGGAACCGGCACTGAATCACAAGGTTTCCCGCATTTTACCAGTGTGATTCGAGACTTAGGGTCCTTTCACATGGGGCGGATCAATGCCGATCCGCCCCGTGGATATCCGTTTGCTCAGCGGGGATCACTCCGCCGATCCCCGCTGAGCAGGGAGATGACAGATCAGTCTCTGCACACTGCGCAGGGACAGACCTGTCACAGCGCCGCTCTCCCCTATGGGAGATCGGATGACGACTGACCGCAGTGTCCGTCGTCACCCGATCCGATCCGCAGACGGATGGAAAAATAGCACATTTTTTCGGATCGGAGCAGGTCGGATGTCAGCGGACATGTCACCGCTGACATCCGACGCTCCATAGAGCTCTATGGAGCATCCGTTCAGGTCCGCTTGAAAAACTGACAGGTGGGCCTGAACGGGACGTCAGTGTGAAAGGGGCCTTAGGCTGGCCATACATTATACAATTTTTCTTTAGATTTACCAACACCATATAATATATGAGGTCAATCCTGAACACTTTCACTTTGTATGCAATCAGGCAGGCCCTCGCACTACATAGTTGAAGGTAAATCTAAGGGAAATTGAATGAGAAAATTGTATAATGTATAGCCAGCCTTAAGCCTCTTCTGTCAAAAGGGACATGCTGCAAAATTTCCCAACGATCAGCAGCTGCAGCCAAACTGCAGCCTCTTATCAGTGTGTGCTCGTCTTACAAGGTGGAAAGCTAGAGAATGCAACACTCTAAATTTGTAACATGAAACAAGGTCAGAAAGATGGAGTATGCCTTTAAGAAGGTTTTCTTTACCATGGGGACACATTTTGAATATAAAAAATTATATATAAACCAAACAAACCAGCATAATAGAATTTGAAGACTTCGTGGAAGGGCAAGGGTTTGGTGTCAAGCCATGCCCAATCTAAGTAATTAAGACCACATGGCAGTGTCTGTACATTACCATCATACCAGGCAAGTCTAGTTAAGGATTCCACATTGGTTCTGATTAGTTGTCACAGATCTGTCACCGACATGCACAACCACACAAGCCCAATGTTTCTACAACAGCCGTGTAGTGATTTCCTGCCAATTATCCTGGCTCCGACTACCTTGTCTATAGACAACACTCCCGGCTAATTACTGATAATGCGGTCACTTGGGTTCACTACACTATCTGCAGAATGAGACTACAATAATGCACACAAACCACAATATAAACACTCCGGGAGCTAAAAGAAAACCTCTATGCCAAAGGATGATCACAAGGACAAAAATGATAAACAAAATCAGACATACAGTATCTCACAAAAGTGAGTACACCCCTCACATATTTGTAAATATTTTATTATATCTTTTCATGTGACAACACTGAAGAAATGACACTTTGCTACAATGTAAAAGTAGTGAGTGTACAGCTTGCATAACGGTGTAAATTTGTTGTCCCCTCAAAATACCTCAACAAATGTGATTCCACCCCTAAGTGAAAATGTCCAAATTGGGCCCCAATTAGCCATTTTCCCTGCTCGGTGTCATGTGACTTGTTAGTGTTACAAGGTCTCAGGTGTGAATGGGGAGCAGGTGTGTTAAATTTGCTGTTATCACTCTCATACTGGTCATTGGAAGTTCAACATGGCACCTCATGATAAAGAACTCTGAGGATCTGAAAAAAAAAAAAAAGAATTGTTGTTTTATATAAAGATGGCCTAGGCTATAAGAAGATTGCCAAAACCCTGAAACTGAGCTGCAGCACGGTGGCCAAGACCATACAGCGGTTTAACAGGACAGGTTCCATTCAGAACTGGCCTCACCATGGTCGACCAAAGAAGTGAGCACGAGCTCAGCGTCATATCCAGAGGTTGCCTTTATAAAATAGATGTATGAGTGCTGACAGCATTGCTGTAGAGGTTGAAGGGGTGGGGGGGGGGGGTCATCCTGTCATGGCTCAGACCATACGTCACACACTGCATCAAATTGGTCTGCATGGCTGTTGTCCCAGAAGGAAGCCTCTTCTGAAGATGATGCACAAGAAAGCTTGCAGTTTGCTGAAGATAAGCAGACTAAGGACATGGATTACTGCAGCCATGTCCTGTGGTCTGATGAGACCAAGATAAACTTATTTGGTTCAGATGGTGTCAAGCGTGTGTGGCGGCAACCAGGTGAGGCGTACAAAGACAAGTGTGTCTTGCCTACAGTCAAGCATGGTGGTGGGAGTGTCATGGTCTGGGACACATGAGTGCTGTCGGCAATGGGGAGCTACAGTTCATTGGGGGGAACTATGAATGCCAATATGTACTGTGACATAATGAAGCAGAGCATGATCCCCTTCCTTCAGAGACTGGGCCACAGGGCAGTATTCCAACATAACGACCCCAAACACACCTCCAAGACGACCACTGCCTTGCTAAAGAAGCTGAGGGTAAAGGTGATGGACTGGTCAAGTATGTCTCCAGACCTAAACCCTATTGAGCATCTGTGGGGCATCCTCAAACGGAAAGTGGAGGCGTGCAAGATCTCTAACATCCACCACCACCATGTCATCATGGAGGAGTGGAAGAGGATTCCAGTGGCAACCTGTGAAGCTCTGGTGAACTCCATGCCCAAGAGGGTTAAGGCAGTGCTGGAAAATAATGGTGGCCACACAAAATATTGACACTTTGGACCCAATTTGGACATTTTCACTTAGGGGTGTACTCACTTTTGTTGCCAGCAGTTTAGACATTAATGGCTGTGTGTTGAGTTATTTTGAGGGGACAGAAAATTTACACTGTTATACAAGCTGTACACTCACTACTTTACATTGTAGCAAAGTGTCATTCCTTTAGTGTTGTCACATGAAAAGATATAATAAAATATTTACAAAAATGGGAGGGGTGTACTCACTTTTGTGAGATAGTGTACAATCGGGACAACAGTGCAATAGAAAGAGGACAAAAATACCAGCTTCCTGGCTGTCATGCTCATTTAATGGCTTTAGTGATTTCCAAGTTGCTATTCTGAATGTGAACAATTGGAAGCCCCTCCATATCACTCTCAGTAAAGGTTTCCTTCAAAGTAACTAAAATTATTTTTTTATATTTTCAGCGGGTGGTCGGCTTTCTTATAAAAAGCAATCCTAGCTGGGACATCTCCTACCACCTTTCGTGGCTCTCAGACTCTCCTGTACCACTGGGAGACCCAAGAGAGCAGCTGACCATATAGCTGATCAGGGAGCGGAACGCCTCCTAATATCTATATAGTATAGGTAGCCAGTAGCGATGAAGCATTTCATCACTTTATATAGCGCCAACAGTTTGCACAGCGCTTTACAACATGAGGGCAGACAGTACAGTTACAATCCAATTCAATACAGGAGGGATCAGAGGACCCTGCTCATTTTGTGTTTGAAAACAAACCCTAAGAGCCCTTTCAGACCGTTTAATCGGCGCTTTAACCCCCGCTAGCAGCCAATTCAAGGGTTAAAAGCGCCGCTGCCCATTGATTTCAATGGGCATGGGTGCTTTAGGAGCAGTGTATACACCACTCCTAAAAGCGCACCAAACATGCGGCCTGCAGGGCTTTTTTTTTTTTTTTTTTTCTTCCTGCCAGCGCAGTGCCCCAGTGTGTAAGCACTCAGGCTTCCACACTGGGACTGCAGATGAGGCATTTTTCAGGCTCTATTTTTAGCGCTAAACCGCCTGAAAAACGATTCCCGTTTGAAAGGAGTCTTAGGGGATTGAAAAGAGAAGAAAAAAAGCATTGGATTGTAGTATGATTCAAAGATTTGCAAGGCAGAGGAGAGATCTGGGATCCAAGGACCCTTTTCACACTGGGGCGGGAGTGGTGTCGGTGGTAAAATGGCGCTATTTTAGCGCCGCTTTACTGTCGTTTTAGCGGCGTAATTTGGTCGCTAGCGGCCCGGTTTTAATGCCCGCTAGCGGCCAAAAAAGGGTTAAAACTGCTGGCAAAGCACCACTGCAGCGGCACTTTGCCTGCGGTATAGCCGCGCTGCCCCACTGATTTCAATGGGCAATTAGCAGACTCGGTAGCACCAAAACGCAGGGCTCTCACCCGGAAGAAAAACTCTGGATGGTTTAATAGCTCCCTCGCCGTACTAAAGCAAGAACGCAGAAGAGCGGAAAGAACATGGAGAAGAAATACCACCGAGGAAAACAACTTTAACTACAAAAGGTCTCACAGAGAATTATCGGAAAGCAATCTTCAAAGCCAAAAAGGACCACTTCTCATATACAATCTCAACGGCCGCAAACCAACCACGGGAACTGTTTAAACTGGTTAATCAATCAATGAATCCGGTGTGCCTAGAACCCCCAGAAAGTGAATCCCAGGATTACTGTGACAAACTGTCGGGTTTTTTCAATCGATAAAGTCAAAACCATCAGGGAAACAAATTTGTCAGAAGAAAACATCCGACCTCAGCCAGCAAATACATAAAGAGGATGTCTGCACCAACATACCGCAACCACCGAAATTTTCACTATCCCCAATTACCGTAGACACCGCAAAAAACAACATCATTAAAGCGGGATTCCACTCTTTTTTTATTTTTTTCTTACCTGTCTCACTGGTGGGTGAGTGCTACCTTCGATTGGCATCCACGTCCGGCGTTTATTTGACCCCCGGCGCCACGAATCTTTTCCTCAGGATGACTTATAAAAACCTGCCCTGGCATTTTCCATTTTAACTGTGGGCGTCTGAAGCCCACAGGCATTTACTTCCTGGTATATGATGACGTCTGGCTCCCAGCATGCTCCGCTCCATCTTGCACATGCTCAGTGAGAGCAGTGACAAGGAAAGAAAAACTTTCATTGTCCCCCATGGATTCTTGGGAAATTTCCCAGGGACCATTGCGAGGACGATAGCCACACCTACTCCCACGGGAGGACAACCAGGAAGTCAGCTGAAACATCAGAAATAAAAGGTAAGGAAATGATATTTTTTTTTTTCAGGGTTCGTTTAGGTAAGTATGCTATCTGTTGATTTTAATAACATGAACTTTCATTTTTAGGTACCAAACCACTTTAATAAACTGCGTGACAGTACCTCACCTATTGACATCATCCCCACAAAACTACTGAAAGAATGCTCCGACATCGTGGCTCCAACCATAACCCACCTCATAAACCGATCATTCCACAAAGGGATTGTTCCCAGCATCCTCAAACAAGGCATCGTCAAACCTCTACTCAAGAAACCAAACCTGGACCCTCAGGATCCAAACAACCATAGGCCAATTACAAGCCCCAACACCATTTCTAAGATCATGGAGAAAGCTGTAATACATCAGCTACAACTTCACCTGGATACTCACAAACTCCTGGACCCGCTGCAATCAGGCTTCTGCCCGGGTCATGGAACAGAAACAGCTCTCCTCAAGATTTGGGACGACGCCCTCGAAGCAGCAGATGACGGAGAGCCGTGTCTCCTCGTACTGCTAGACCCAAGTGCAGCGTTTGATACAGTAGATCACAATACTCTACTCGTCCGCCTCACAGAAGTAGCCGGAGTCCAAGACATAGATCTCCATTGGTTCGCGTCCTTCCTAGGAAATCGGTCACAGACAGTGAAACTAGGAAAATTCCTCTCCGAAACTCGGGCAGTCACCTGCGGAGTCCCTCAAGGCTCTCCTTTATCACCCGTTCTCTTCAACATTTACATTCGCCCACTCCTTCAAATCATCAGATGCTCAGATCTCTGCTTCCACTCTTACGCTGACAACACGCAACTTTATTTCCGGATCAATGGAAAAAAAAGATCACCAACAACTTGAAAACTGCCTCAAATCAATAGAGGACTGGATGACCACTAACTCCCTCCAGCTGAACGAATCAAAGACAGAGCTTCTTATCTTACACCCAAATCATAAGCCCGCAACCAAAACCTCCTGGTCTCCACCAACCGTCTTTGGGCAGACTATCTCCCCAAAGACCAAAGCCAAGAGTCTCGGGGTTATTTTAGATGCACAAATGTCAATGGATGCGCAAATAGGATCTGTAGTCAGTGGATCTCACCATCTGCTGCGCATGCTTCGCAGACTCATCCCTTTTATCCCAAAGAATGACAAAGCAGTGGTAGTTGGAACAATCATTAATTCACGACTGGACTACGCAAACTCGCTTTACATAGGATTACCACAATATCAACTTGCGCGATTACAACTCATCCAAAATACGGCGGCAAGGCTGATAACAGGAAAAAAACCCTGGGAATCCATCTCTCCTTCGCTGAGGAGCTTACATTGGCTAACCGTAAAAAATCGGATCACGTTCAAGACCCTTTGCCTCACCCACAAATGCGTGCATAGAGAAGCTCCGCAATACCTAATGGAGAAAATAAATCATTACACACCAACCCGCAGTCTTCGATCAGCCAACAAAAACCTCCTCCTCGTGCCCAAAGCCCGGTATAAATCCAAGGGGGAAATCGGAGATTCGCTGTCCAAGGGCCTCAGCTATGGAATGCTCTACCAATCAACATCCGCCTGGAAGAAAATCACCTGGCTTTTAGGAAAAAAACTCAAGACATTCCTCTTTTAGCAGATGATCAAAGCTCGCCACAGCGCCTAGAGGTGATTCAGTTCGCATTGTGCGCTATACAAGTATTTCATTCATTCAAAGATGCGGCTTGCAGGAGTTTTTTTTTTTTAATGTCCTGCAAGCGCATCGCTCCAGTGTGAAAGTCCTCGGGCTTTCACATTGGAGACAGCAACGGCTGTTTCAGGGCACTTTGCAGGCGCTACTTTTAGCGCTGTAGCACCTGCAAAGCACCCCAGTGTGAAAGGGGCCCAATAGTCCCCAGATCCCTCAGTAAAAAGAGTACTCTGTCACCTATTGCCATAACAGGGGATGTTTATATTCTCTGTGATAAAAAAAAAAAAAAAAATCATCACTTCTATTGTTAACGACAGTGTAAAAATAAAATTTAGAGCTCCCCATCCCACAGCTCTAAAGCGGAAAAGGCAATAGCACATGTTGGTCCTGCATGCACGTATACAGTAATCGCCCCACACGCGAGGTATACCCATGAATGTCAGATCATGGGCAGTAATTCTAGCACCAGACCTCCATTGTAAATCTAAAGTGGTAACCTGTATGGGCTTTTAAAGTGTCGCCTATGGATAATGAAATTTACGCAGTTTGTTGCTGTTGCACTGACGTGTACAATTTTAAAGCGTGACATGACATGTTTGGCATCCATTAACTTGGCATAACTTTTTTTTAGATTTTACCAAACAATTAGGTATCATATTATGTTTTTGTATATTAAGATTAAAAAAAAGTAATTTTTTATTTTTTTTTTCACAAATACACACACACACACACACACACACACACACACACACACACACCAAAACTCATGTCTACGTGTGATATCTAGGGCCTCTACTTTAAAAATATCTATCATGTTCCAAGTAATTTTCCAGCAAAAAAATAAACTTTTTTTGTACATGTAAACAAAAAAAAATAAAATAAAATAAAATGTCTGGTCTAAAATCGGCAACTGGATTGCGTGGTACTTTGGCATTATGCGATCCTGTGCAGTCAAACACACAGCGTTTCCTATTTGCATTTGGGGTGTGGTTAACTTTACACTGACAACTGCAGATCGCAGACACAATGTGTTTTGAACAAAGTGTGGGAAACACGCACACAGAACGTGGGTTTCCCACACCGCATTTCGATGTGATCCGGCACTATGGGAGGGTTATAATCCCTGTCAGTTTTTTGCCACCTGTGTCCCACAACCAAAACAGGAAGTGAGGGAGTTCCTGATGGTCACCAGAACTAGTGTCTCCATTGGAAGATTTCCCCTCTATTACTTTTCAGGAAATACAGTGCAGCACACATACAGCTCAGTAAGTGCCCGAGAACTTGTGAATGTGTGAGGAGCAATGCCTCATGGGACATGTAGTCCTGGGCAGGAAGTGAGGGATTCTAAAGGCAGAAGTTTTCTTTACCTTGCTATTGGGGCTCTCTATACTGTACTTAAAGTGGAGGTCCACCCTAAAGTGGACCTTCCGCTCCTTGGAACCCTCCCCCCCTCCGGCGCCACAATTGGCACCTTTCAGGGGGGAGGGGGGTGCAGGTGCCTGTACAGTACAGGTATCTGCACCCACTTCCGGCGTAGATTCTGCATAAGGTACGCCCCTTTCCGCAGAATCTACTCCCCTTTCCGAAGGTCCCCCGCTGCCTGCAGGGAAACACACGGATCCCAGAGACAGCGGGGACCATCCTTATTGCGCAGCGCGACTCGCGCATGCACAGTAGGGAACTGGGAAATGAAGCGGAAAGGCTCCACTTCCTGATTCCCATACCCAAATACTCATCATTTTAAAAGTCAGCAGCTGCAGTATTTGTAGCTGCTGGCTTTTAAAAAATAAAAAAAAAATAATAAAAAAAAAAATAAATAAAACGGCGGACTCCCGGCGGACTCCCGCTTTAAACACACAGAAAAAATCAGCGTAGAAGCAGATCAAAAGCAAACTGCATAGGTGTGTACCGAGCCGTATGCTGGCCACACGGACCAATTTTCAGACCAGAATATTCATATGAAAAATCTTTGTACATTCGCTGAAGGAAAGAATGTTTGAAATTTTCACTTGTTTTTAACATTCTGTTTTAAAATGAATAATTTCCGAACGAAAACCACATACACTGTCTGAAAATTCCTCTGACAGGGAAGTTTTCTATTATTCCTAAATTTTCCTGTCACTGCAGTTGCGTCAATTTGACCCCACTAAGGATTTTAAAATCAAACGTTCTTAAAATGACATTGTTTTTGTATGGCCAGCATATATTACAGTTCTGTTTGAAGATCTGCAAAACAGTCTTTTTTTTTTCTTTAAAAAAAAAAAAAAGATCTCGGAGTCTGATAATATTTACCAGATTCAACCTCTAATAGTGTATACAGTATCTCTCTTCTAATGGTATCTCCACTCTAATAGTATATCTCCCCTCTAATAGTATATACAGCATATCTCCCCTCTAATAGTATATACAGCATATCTCCCCTCTAATAGTATATACAGCATATCTCCCCTCTAATAGAGGGGATATATACTGTATATACCAATAGTATATACAGTATATATCCCCTCTATTATATACAGTATATATTCTCTAATAGTATATACAGTATATATTCTCTAATAGTATATACAGTATATCTCATCCGTCCGTTATTCTCAGTGTGGATTGAAGATTTTGCTCTCTAACCATATAGTTGGTTATTTATATTTACCACTGCATAGAGATATTTAAGAATAAATTGCCTTTTTTTTTTTAAAAAAAGCTGTACATATTAACTAAATTATACACCACACCTTTTTTTTTTTTTTAAGGTTATTAACCGATCATCGAACCAATAATTGGCCCAACTAATTGATTATGAAAATAATCATTAGTTGAAGCCCTACAAATACCCATCTGGGCGTTTTCTATCTACATACTAAGCAGCGTGTTCCAGGATACTGCAGCTTTAGGAGGGGATACACCTCCCCCAATTGTTCTATCTTATGGACCTGACCATATCAATGCACTCCTGTGTCTTCCTTGCGCTTATATCTTATGTTTATCTCCTATGTGACCAGAGATGTGATGTGCTGTTCTGTTTAACTGATTATTAATAAAAACCTTTGTACAAAAAAAATAAATAAATAATAATAATTAAATATTAAAAAGGCAAGGTTCACTTTAAAAGGAACATGTTACACCTGTATATTTAGGGTGTAAAATGTAACATGTTTCTAAGCACCTGCTTCCCTGTAAAAATATGTGCATTTATTAAACTTGGCCTGTTAAATCTTTAAAACTTGTAACTGTATTAAAGAGGAAGTAAAAACCCTCTTAGACGCGGTTCACACAGGGGCGACTCATCAGGCGACTTACCCTCCTGACAAGTCGCGTCCCGTTCTGTGCAATGGAACCGTTCTAATCAGAGCGACTCAAGTCGCTCCGACTTAGAAAAAGGTTCCTGTGCGACTTTTGGGGCGACTTGCATTGACTTCTATACAGAAGTAATTTTACAAGTCGCCGCTAAAGTTGAATCCCGGTCGCCTGAGGCTGTCGCGCTGCCTCAGTGTGAACCGGGTCTTAAAAAAAAAAAAAAAAAAACCCTGCAAGAAAAAGGCATAACGAGCTAGTATGCACAGCATTACTAGCTCATTATGTATTACTTACCTCAGATCAGAGCCCCTGCAACGGTCCTCGCCTTTCCCTCTGGCCGCCGACATGTCGCCCCGGAGCCGTGAGGACGTCATTCCCGCGCACGCACATGGGAGCCACCTGTAACGGCACGGAGACTGCAGCAACGGGACATAGGTCATTGCTTCAGTTTTTTCCCAGTGCGAATTTGCCGATGACAACGGCTCCTGCAGGGGACAGGGGATATCTCCTAAACCATGCAGGTTTAGGAGATATCCTGGGTAGCTACAGGTAAGCCTTAATACAGGCAAGCCTGTAGCATAAGTTTGTAAAATAGGGTTCACAACCACTTTAAAGAAAAAAGCCCCAAACACACTTACTAGTCAGTGGAGCTCACACATATGCGAATTGGATGCGGGTTTGCCCAGTCCTGTGCATCTGAGTCCACTTCAGGTGTGAATTAAGGCTCCATGCACACTGGAGCTCATAAACTGCAGTTTATTGGAGTTTGGGCGTTTTTTTTAAAAGCCCATAAACTCCACTCTATGTTAGCCTATGTGTCCATGCACACATGGACGTTTTTCAGCTTTAATGAGCAGTGGAGTTTATGGGCCAGAAATTTGCGTTCAAAGTGCCGTTTTTCACCACCAAAAAACGACAAACGCTGATAAACGCTCATAAACGCGCGTTAATTAGTGTTCGGCATTCTATTTTTTCAATGCATTGTGGGAGTTTGGAATGTACTGTGGGATTTTTAGGCTCCATGCACACTGAAGCTCAAAAAAAGCTATTTCTGGACGCCAGATTGCTGGCAGAAAACGCTGGTTGAAAAACCTGCTTTTAACAGCATTTTATACTAGCGTTAATGAGCGTTTTACAGCGTTAGCATTAATGGGCGTTTTTTATAAAAATACACAGAGGACACTCCAAAAATCCCACAATGCATTGAAAAATAGAATGCTGAACACTAATGAACGAGCGTTAATGAGCGTTAATGAGCGTTAATGAGCGTTAATGAGCGTTAATGAGCGTTAATGAGCGTTAATGAGCGTTAGTCGTTTTTTGCCGCTGAAAAACGGCACTTTGAACGCAAATTTCTGGCGTTCAGAAAAAAGCCCATAAACTCCACTGCTCATTAAAGCTGAAAAACGTCCATGTGTGCATGGACACATAGGCTAACATAGAGTGGAGTTTATGGGCTTTTACAAAAAACGCCCAAACGCCAATAAACTGCAGTTTATCAGCTTCAGTGTGCATGGAGCCTTAGAGTGTCCTCTGTGTATTTTTATTGAAAACGCCCATAAACGCTAACGCTAATAAACGCTCATAAACGCTAGTACAAAACGCTGTTAAAAGCAAGTTTTTCAACCAGCGTTTTCTGCCAGCAATCTGGCGTCCAGAAAAAGCTTTTTTGAGCTTCAGTGTGCATGGAGCCTTAGGATACAATTCTGACCTCAATAGCACTTGAACTGGTGTATAGGAACACACCAGACCCCAGGCATGGACCTGCGGCCGGACGTGTGAACCCAATCTAAATGCTTTTTTTCTGGTGCCACCATCTTGAATCGAGATCCATTGCACGCACAGAATCGGATACACCAACACCATTGGGACCTGGCGAGTCTACACAGTCGGATCCCCTCACGGGTTCAGCAGAGCCCTTCCACGACATTTCTACATGTGTGCGAAATCTCGCAAACCGATTCCTGTGATGTCCATGTCACGCATCCCCGGCAAGTTCCTGAGATCTTGCACATGCACAGAAATGATTTAGGGTCTTGTGGAGAGAGCTGCAATGTGTGTGCACACACATGTTGCAAGGTCCAGATACATCATATTTTATAAAAAAAAAAAATTGCAATCAGGGAAAAGAGGGTGAGGGGAGGAGGCAGGAGAAAAGGACATTAGAAAAAAAGGGCGAATGTCCATTTTTATTATTCGTTATTTGCTGCCTGTGTCCCTGCTTGGAAGATCCACCCTCTATGACCACTGTCCCTGGGACTGAAATCAAAAATGTGTCATCATTGGAACAGTAAGGCCTCATGTAACTGCTGCTGGTAAACGGGCATTCAGAGGCATTTGGATGCTTTTTTTTTCCAGCTGCCCATGAACTTTTCCTATGCTATGCTATGCTATGGTCGTGTTTTTCTGGGAGGGCGTCCATGGACGTCCTCGCAGAATCTTGCTCTCGCGCTCCCCCTGGGGTGCACTCCCGCAAACATCCGTGACCGCCGGGTAGCAGTAGCTGGTATCGGGCGTTTATCATGTGATCGCTCTGTCAAATGACGGAGCGATCACTTGTAAACAAACCGGCATCATGTCATTACGCCGGTTCCTCCCTCCCCTCTCTGTACCAATTGGTACAGTGCGAGAAGAGAGGGGGAGAGATTGCAGCAGCGCTGTGGGCTGGATGTGTAGTGCCCACAGCGCTGCTCTGTAACAATACTCTGCAGTACTCTGCCCATACTGTGCAACACTCTGCCAATAAATTTTAACAGAAACAAAGGTTTTTTTTTCTTACCTTTTGATTTATATCACAAAAAATAAATAAAAAAACAGCGGTGATTAAATACCACCAAAAGAAAGCTCTATTTGTGTGAGAAAAAAAAAAAAAAAAGGGACAAACATTTCATATGGGTACTGTACCCATATGAAATGTATGTCCCTTTTTTTTTTTTTTCTCTCACACAAATAGAGCTTTCTTTTGGTGGTATTTAATCACCGCTGTTTTTTTATGCATGACTGAGTAATTGTCATTCAAAGTGTGAGAGCACCGAAAGCTGAAAATTGGTCTGGTCAGTAAGGGGGTTTAAGTGCCCAGTGGTCAAGTGGTTAATGTTGTATAGGCAGTTGTGTTTATAGGCTTTTATTTGAAGGCAAAAAAAATAAAAAATAGTTCAGACGCTGAAGTTTCCGACGCCAAACACGTACCAGCGCTTAGCCGAGTTTTCATTTAAAAGTGGTTTTAAAAAGGTTACCTCCCCTTTTTTTGTTTTGTTTTTCATTACAGAACTTAAAAATGATAGCAAATCCTGAAAAACCACTAAAAAAATATTTTAAAAACTTGTAATTGCTTGCAATGCTTCATAGACCATTTATATACCCCTAATGCCCCGTACACACGGTCGGATTTTCCAACTTTTTGTCGAAAATTCCGACCGTGTGTAAGCTCCATCAGACATTTTCGGAATCAAGCAGAAGAGCAGCACTGGCTATTGAACTTAATTTTTCTCAGCTCATCATATGTGTTGTACGTCACTGCGTTCTTGACGTTCGCAATTTCCGACCAACTTTGTGTGACCGCGTGCGTGCGCAAGACAAGTTTGAGCCAACATCCGTCGGAATGTCTGATCGTGTGTACGGGGCATTATGAGCCTATGGCCCAATCCATTACACCACTAACATTGCTGTTAGCCAAAGTCGAATTGGAATGTGACCTATATGTTGTTAGATTTGAACCAGATGACCCCACCATTGAGATTGACCCCCCGACTTGATCAAACATAGTTGCATGAAATTTAATATCTGGCTTTTTTTAATTTTCTCACATATGCTCATTATGGGATCCATAGCAAAAGCACCGAATTTGAGGTAGATACAAGTACATTGCTATCTCAGCTGCTGCTACTCACTCTGGTCTCACAGAATGGCTGAAATAGTTAAATAATACTGCTTTTTGTGCTATGGGAGGGTCTTATGAGGTTATCTGAAATAAACGCATCTAGACATGAACACGCCAAAATGGCGCTAAACGGGCGTTTTTAAACGCCGGTTTCAAGCTGTCAAAAAATCGTTCAGAAGAGGTTGTCTCAGCGTCCCGTGTACATTAGGCCTTATAGAGGGGAAGTCTTCCAAAGAGGACACTTGCTGTGATGACAAATGGGATTTCCCTTACTTTGAACTTCCTGATGTCTCTACAGGACAAGTGAAGGAAAACTTCTCAGTGGGACACAGACCAAAGAAAAAAAATAAAATAAAATACCTGAACAAGGTTTTAACTCATACAAAGTCCACAGCTGCTGTCCTGTCAACTGTCTGACCTCATACGATGGATGATGGGGCAGAGAGCATGTTGGAAATTGACAAGGCAGCTGACTTAAAGAGGAGGGCCGGTTAAAAAAAAAAAAAAATTAAAAAAGTCAGCAGCTGCAAACACTGTAGCTGCTGACTTCTAATAAGCAC
Source organism: Lithobates pipiens (assembly GCF_037356315.1). Lineage (NCBI taxonomy): Eukaryota > Metazoa > Chordata > Amphibia > Anura > Ranidae > Lithobates > Lithobates pipiens. Next base: position 53,593,114 of record NW_027507903.1, on the reverse strand, counting down.
TTACCTGTCCAGGGCGACCGCTATGTCGGCCGCCCGAGGCCAATCTGTCCCTCAGCTCTCGGGTCCCCGCGCCGCCATTCTATGTAAGGGAAACAGGCAGTGGAGCCTTGCGGCTTCACTGCCCGTTTCCTACTGCGCATGCGCGAGTCGCGCAGCGCTTTGTGAATGGGGCGCGCTGTGTTCTGGGACACACAGTTCCCAGAACACAGCGCAACCCATTACCCAGAAGACGCCGCACGGAGGAGAGAAGAAAGAAGATCTCCGCGGAGGAGGAAGAGGCAGATTAGGATGATGTGCCTAGCAACAGGCATTTCTGGTAAGTTAAAAAAAAAAATAATCATTTTTTTTTCTGATTTTTTTTCAAATTTTTAATGTCTTTTTTTTCAGGTTGGCCCTCCACTTTAATGGTGGCCACACACAGCCATCTGATGGAATGAGTCTTCCCGGAATCTGACAACATGATTTATAAATTCAATCACAAAAAAAAAAAATCTACTGTGTGTGTCTTCAATCATTCTAAGAAGAATCCTTCAAATTCATAAAAAAAAAAAAAAAAAAAATACAAAAAAAAAGGAAGGAGGAAGAATAATATAGATTGACGTGATTATAAAAAATATTGCGCATCAAATGATTTTTTTTTAACCTTCTGATCGCATTTGTCTGCTGTACAGCAAACCAATCATTTATTTGATGGTATATGGAATCATTCGCTGTGATCATGTACAGATCTGATCTAGAGGAAGGAACTATTGAAGGTCACACTCCATGAACCCTTCACAGCTCCACCATCCTGCAGAATAGACACGTTCCCACAGAACTGTACTTTATCCAACAAGAATCCACACACATGAATGAACCAAGATATTGATAATCCATCCTCCTTTATTTACTACAAGAAATCTGAGACTTTAGTAACAAGCACATAAATACATGGAGAAAAGAAACTTTGGACGGTGGAACTGCGTCAGTAACGTTCTTTAGAAGAACATAAGCAGAACACAAGTGCAGCCCTTCCATGGAGACAACAATGGACTTTCAGCTTTATTCAGTACAAGGAGTCGGAAGCTGCCAATAATTCAGTCCATGCAGATCTCCTTCCTCCTCACCCTCTGGAGGACATGGAGCATGTACCAAAACACGGGTTCTAGATTCTATATACCCACCACAATCATCACACTGGACAAGACAGCCAGCAAGGAACAGAAGTACCATGTGCTAAGTGAGGAATGTCCAGAGAAATTAGGGATAAGCAGTAACAGAGGATTGGCATACAGATCAGATCAGACTAAAGCCTAGTACACACCAGGAGATTATCGGAAGAATGATTGTCAATTTTTTTTGCATTGCTAAAGGTACGAAAAGCCTAATAAGAATAAAAAGTAATGTAATGTGTTGTATTTTCGGATGAAAACTGTACTGATTAGTGAAAATCATGCGATCTGCTATCGTATAAGAAAATGTTTTGTGTTTGTCCCCTTGGAAAATTTCAGACGAATGCTACGTACCAACAGATTATTGGAAAGAAGAAAAGAATTGGCTGCACATCCAGAATTGCCTTTTATTTTGTTTCACAAAGAAACACCAAAGTCAACAACTGTGGTCACATAGACGTGTTTCACACATACATCTTGTGCTTGATCATTAGGGCCGGTTCACACTGCAGGCGATGCGAGGCGACACCGACTTGCCTCGCCGCGACCTCAGCGGCAACTTGCAGATGACTTCTGTATAGAAGTCAATGCAAGTCGCCCCGAGGTCGCCCGAAAGTAGTACAGGAAACTTTTTTCTGAGTCGGAGCGACTCGAGTCGCTCCTCTCAGAACGGTTCCATTGTACAGAACGGGGGCGACTTGTCAGATCGAGGCGAGGCGAGTCGTGTCGCCTCACATCGCCCGCAGTGTGAACCGGCTCTTACACAACCGATCAGATTATCCCATGATTGCTTTGAAATATGTATTTTTTTTTTGTACGATATTCTGATCGTATGCACGATCCAATTTTTCTTGAATTTTTTCTAAAACCCCTGCAATGTAAAGGCATAATGTGCTAGTATGAATCGCATACTATCACAATATGAAATACTTGCCTTAGAACGAAGCCCTGCACCGCCGTGCTGTGAGCTCCGACAGACGCTTCCATCTTCACCCAGTCTTCCTTCCGGGTTCATGTCCTCCGTATGTCTGATTGGCCGCACCACAATGGCGTCACTGCTGCGCATGCGCACAGGAGTCATGGACTGCTGCATGGAGCTCTGAAGGGACGGCACGGGTATATACCGTCCCTACAGAGCAAATGTGTCAGTGACATCACCGGTTCCATGAAGTGTGAATATTTCCTAAACCATGCAGGTTTAGGCGATATTCATAGTATCTACAGGTAAGTCTTATAATAGGCCTACAGAATGGCTTTACATCCACTTTAACGCTCAGTTCACACTAATAGGATGCAATGCGATTTCCAGGGTTTCTTGCTTGCAACTCTAATTCCACTTTAGGCTTCATTCACGTGTGGAGTTATGGGATCTTGGGTAGAATCGCTGCGATTCTGCCCGCAATCTCAAATTGCACTGCACTCACAAAACACATGTTTGAGTGCCATTCATGTTTAACGGCAATTAAAATGTGGTGTGGTTTTGAAGAGATTATCATGTGATAAATCACGTGGCAATCTCAGAAAACCACAATGCGTGAAGCTCGTCACCCAAAAAGCAGCAGGAGCTTCTTTTGGGTGACATGCTTTGCGTGCTGCAGTTTGCTGCAATTGCTGCCTTATTTATCGCACAACAATTTCAGCAAAGGTTTTAGATGCCATTAAAAATTAATGGCACCCAAACATGCATTTTAAGATTTCAGTGCCATTTGAGATCGCAGGCAGAATCGCAGTGATTCTATCCGAGATCCCAAAATTCCAAATGTGAATGGAGCCTACCTACAGAGGTCGCATCAGCATTAGATAAGCAGCCATTCCTACAGACTTTGATCAAATCAGCGTTCTGTTTTTAACCCTCACCTCTCATCCCAGGTCATCCTTGCAGCCTAAAAACTCTTCCCAAGGACATTCCATTCACACCTAGGCATGGCGGAAATGAACGTTCCGTGTTTTTCACAATCCTGCATTGGACATTCACTTACGTTTTTCAATGCATGCTTTCACACTTTGGCATGTTAGTAGTGTGTTGTAGTCTGTCAGCCATACTACAGATTCTATGAATGACACAGGATCATTGAATGGGGGACAGGCAGATGATTGATTGCTCTACTCTCTTCTTTCACGTATCATGTGTCATTCATAGAAGTTGTAGTAAAGCTTCTATGAATGGCAGATAAGGCATAAAAGGACGGGCATAGTCGGGCGCTGACAGCCCTTTAGCTGTATTAACCCCCCCACCACATTGGAAGATTACAATAGCCGGGGCCAGGGTACAGGACCAAGAGGATTACTGAAAAGGAGAAACGACACAAGGAAGACATCATACTAAGTTATGTCCCTTGTGTTGATTTTTTATATCTGCGTTTTCTGCCCCATTTAGACTTTTAGCACTGACTGAGTATGCAGCTTCTATATCCCTGCCTATGTTCCAGTTTAACCACTTCAAGACCAGGTGTTTTCTGCCACTTTGTTTACAAATTTAAATCAGTATTTTGTGCAAGAAAATGTATAACCCTCAAAAAGTATACTTTTTTTTTTTGGGGAACCATCCTAGGAAATATGTGATCATTGCATTATTGGGAAAAAAAATATATAATAATATAAATATATATATATATATATATATATATATATATATATATATATATATATATATATATATATAGTAAAAACATGTGAAAGATGATGTTACGCCGAGTAAATAGATACCCAACATACCACACTATGAACTCATGCACGCTTTTGGAATAGCGACAACCTACGGTACTTAAAAATCTCCATAGGCGGTGTTTTAAAAATATTTTACAGGTTACCTATTTAGAGTTAAAGAGGAGGTCTAGCACTAGAATTATTGCTCTCATTCTTGCTTAACGTTAGCAGCAATACCTCACATGTAAGGTGTGAATTCCGCTTACATATGCGTGTGCAACTTGCGCATGCGTTCGCTTCTGCGTGCAAGCACTGAGGGATAGGGGCGCTTTTTTTTTTTTAAAGCCAAAAAGTGTTTCTACCCTAGACCAGAAGTGACGTCATAACATCCCTCCAGTCCTCCAAGGTCATAGAAGCAATCAAAGACAGACAATCTAGTGCAGGGGTCTTCAAACTATGGCCCTCCAGTTGTTCAGGAACTACAATTCCCATCATGCCTAGTCATGTCTGTGAATGTCAGAGTTTTACGATGCCTCATGGGATGTGTAGTTTCACAACAGCTGGAGGGCCGTAGTTTGAGGAGCCCTGATCTAGTCTGCATCGTCTCTGGGACCAGCCGGCGGCACCGTCGGATCGTTCCTCAGGCTCGGTTCACAGTGGGCGGCACGACTTGCAGCGTCGCGACCTGCCGCGACCTCAGCGGCGACTTGCAAAACGACTTCTGTGTAGAAGTCAATGCAAGTCGCCCGAAGTCGTCGCAAAAGTAGTACAGGAACCTTTTTTCTAAGTCGGAGCGACTTGAGTCGCTCCTATTACAACGGTTCCGTAGTACAGAATGGGGCGCGACTTGTCAGGCGGCGAAGTCGCCTGGACAAGTCGCCCCTGTGTGAACCGTGCCTCAGGCTCGCCGGTTTGAACGGCAAGCCGAGTAACACCGGGTGGGGGGTGTCCCCTCCCTCCGCTTCTGAAAGCATTCCAGTGGCTCATGAGCCGCTGAGAACGCTTTCATGAGAAAGCTAGCCGCCGGCTGTAGAAAAATAAAATACTGGGGTTATGACTGATAGCTTTAGCCATAACCCCGGTAAATAAGTTCAAAGCCGCAATGTATATACACGTATTGCGGTTCTTAAGGTAGGTAAGCTGGTGTCATGACTGCTGCCCCGGGTTTCCTGTTTCATGGGGGGTCTTTTCTCTTGCAGCATCCTATGGAGCCAACCCTTGCATGCAGGGACTAGAGTTGTGGAGTTGTGTCTCCTTCCCTGTGTGCAGAAACTAAAAAACACAGAATTACAGCCTGGAAATGCAAGGCAATTCCCCGCTGTTCCCCTAGAGACCGGAAGGTCGAGGAAGTAGCACTGAAAGCCGTTTGCTGAAAGTGTTGGGGGAAGAATATTAATAAATAGTTTACTGGGGAATCTATTAATGTGCTCATAGCTTTAAACTAAAAAACATGCCAGGGTTTAGTACTACTCAATGTATTCATTCGGGTAACAGATGTATTACAATATGTTGGAAACGCATTGCAGCTTCTCTAGAAAGAAGCGAAATGTAACCACATTTTCAATGGCAGCCCACCATATGTTGGCGCACTGAAAATAAGCCACTCCATGAGGTCAAAATGGAGGCAGCTCCGAGCCAGCCAGTTCAGTCTCTGATGTAGGTATTAAGGATGAGCTCAGGTGTGTTCGCAACCTGCATGTGTAGAGCCCGCCAGGAGGTCGGCACTGCACAGCGCTGATCACAGGCAGTGACATTTCCCGATCTCTGCAGCCATGGATGGGGACATTGTCTCACTGCCTGTGATCAGCGCTGTGCAGTGCCAAGTTGCCAACCTTCTGACGGGCTCTGCGCGCGTGGGCGAACATGCCCAAGCTCATCCTTAGTAGGGATCATAATTGGCAGACGATGTGAATTGGGCCAAAGCTTTACATAGGGGTGGGTTTAATAAAGGCAAATAGACTGTGTACTTTGCAAGTGCAGTTGCTTCAGAGCTTAGTAAATGATGTGAAGCTTCACTTTACAAAGAACACCCAATCAAATGCAAGAATAAAAAAAAAAAAAAAAAAAAAAACACATACACCATTTTTGCTTGTACCCAATTGGATAATGTAAATCAGCAGAGCTTCCACTCATTTATTAACCACATCAATACTGGGCACTTTCGCCCCCTTCCTTCCCAGACCAATTTTCAGCTTTCCGCACTCTCACACTTAATGACAACTGCGCAGTCATGCTACACTGTACTCAAATGAAAATGTTATCATTTTGTTCACACAAATAGAGCTTTCTTTTGGCGGTATTTATTCATGACTGTTTTTTTTATTTTTTGCAATATAAAAAAGGAAAAAAAAAAAGAGCGGAAATTTGGAAAAAAAAAAAGAAAACACAATATTTTCCTTCTATTTTAAAAGAAATCCAATAAAATTGAATATCGTCATAAAATGTAAGCCAAAATGTATTCTGCTACATGTTTTTGGTACAAAAAATTCCGTTAAGTGTACAATTGGTTCGTGTGATCACTGACAGATTTACGCAAATGATCATGTACAGATGTGCGCAGGTGATCACAGACATATGTGTGCAGATAATCATTGGGACATGTGATTTTAGTGGGACATATGTGGGGGGGGGGGGGGGGGGAGTGTTTTTATTATTTGGGGACATGTGTGGTTTTGCATTGTGTGGTGACACTAGGTTGGTGATCAGTGAGTAAAAAGCAGCTCATATTCACTGATCACCAGCCGGCTGCAGCGATTCGCTCTCCTCTCCGACAACTTCTGTGTGAGGAGAGGAAATTTGATTGCCTAGCAACCTGCTCTTTGTTTACATCACATGACAGCTGTGATTGGACATGGCCGTCATGTGATCAGGAGAGCCAATCAGAGAACCATCCTGCCGATCAGAGATGCGCCGTGTCCGGGTGACACGAGTGCATCGGGGTGGCAGTGCTGTGCAGGCGCGCGCGATCCCCCTCCTTCTGAGGGACGTTCCTGAACATTCACACAAAAGCAGAGAGCGCCCACCCAGCCGTTTATGTACATTGGCCAGGTGGGATGTAGTTAAGCTCTGGACTGCACAGCCTATTTGCCTTTAGGCTGCATTCACACCTGAGCGTAGCGTTTTCAAGCAGAAAATCGTGCAAATTTACAGCGATTTTGTGGCATTTTTTACTGCGATTCGCTGCGTTTTTTGCCGCGATTTTGTGCAGGGCAAAAGGTCACCAATGTTAAAAGAAGAAAAACGCCCAAATCTGCTCAATTCGAGCGACAAAAAATGGTCCGGAACTTGTTTGAGCTTCAGGCGTTCAGCTTCAGGCGACCTGGAGTGGAGATGTGAACCATCTCCATTGAGAATAATAGATTTTTTTCCCCCTCTAGCGTTTTGTAGCTTCAGGCTTCAAGCTACAAAACGCTCAGGTGTGAATAGGGTCTTAGTTAATCCACCCCCTAATGTCAGTACTAGAGTAAACAAAGTTAAAGTGACGTTCCACCCACAAGGGGAAGTTCTGCGTGTTTTCTTCCTCCCCCCTCCGCTGCCACGTTTGACACCTTTGGGGGGGGGGGGGGGATTGGAAGGAGCGGGTATCTGTTTTTGACAGGTACTCATCCCCACTTCTAGGAGACCTTGCCGCAGCGAGGTCTCCCTTCTCCTTCCTCGGCCACCAGGCCATTAAGAAAGCACAGCGCGCTTCACACATGTGCAGTAAGGAACTGAGAGCTGATCGGAAAAAATCACCTGGGGTGCCGACATCACGGGATCCCTGGACTGGCGAGTGTCCCAATATTAACAGTCAGCAGCTACAGTATTTGTAGCTGCTGACATTTAAATTTTTGAAGGGGGGTGGGGGAGCTGTACTATAGTAAAAAAAAAAAAAAAAAAAATGGGGAGTTTTCCACAGCTAGCTGACAACTGTTTGCAGACCACATCCCTAATACGTGTAGTAAACAACAAGTTCCCCAAGTTGTGATTTTAAAGGGACCACAAACATGAATAGTGAAAAAAAAAAATAAAAAAAAAAAAAGGGTACTAATTTATAAAAAATATACATGACAGTAGACAATGTTCAAAGATGCTCTGTCTGACAGTTTTGGGCTTCCCTCTCAGCCGTTTCCATATCTGCCCCCCCCATTAGTTGACCATTTTGAAATGGGAGCAGAATCGTGCCAATTCTGCCCATGATTCCAAAAGTCCAGGTGTGAATGGAGCCTTAAGCTTTCTGTCTCCCAGTAGACCGACATTAAAGCAGTAGTAAACCGCAATGCTCTTCTTTTTAACTTGCAAGGTAAAGTTATAATGTGCTAGTATGCATTGCATACTAGCACATTGTGGGAAACTTACCTTAAAACAAAGCTCTACAGTGACTTGCTGTCACCACTAACAGGGCTTCCATCTTCCCCCGGTATTCCTTTCGGGTTTGCATCCTCCAGCTGTCCGATTGGCTGCGCTACAGTGACGTCACTCCTGCGTGTGTGCGCGGGAGCCGCTATTCACGACAGAGGACTCGGAAGGAACGGAATGGGTATGGCGTTCCTTCAGAGTGCATGCGCTGGGGACATCACCGGCCCATTCACAAGTAAATATCTCCTAAATGGTACACGTTTAGAAGATATTTACAGTACCTATTGGAAAGGCTTATCAACAGGTAAATGTCAACCGTGTGAGTTTACTCCCACTTTAAAGTGTCATCAGAAGCCATTTTTTCAGCTGGATAAAGAGGTGAGGGGTCAGAACCTCGGTCAGGTTTTTATCACCATCGCCACTGAGGAGACGCACCCTCTGCATCTGTCCTGATGACCATCGACACTGAGAAAATCCAAAACGTTGAAGCTGTCCTCAGAACAAGAACACAACTACCTACTCCAGAGAGAACCGTCTAAACACACACACACACACACACACACACACACACAATCTGTCTGTACAATCTCCTTTAGATCTACCAACTATATAGTAGAAGGGTCTGTCTGATTGGATAGTTGGCTAAAGCCTTAAACTATATCAAAATCTGATTGTACAAAGAATGTATGGTCAGATTGTAACGTGACCCCGAAACTCATACACATTACAACCTGAATGTCACCTCTTCTAAGGCCGCGTACACACGGGCGGACTGTTCGCCCAACTTTGTCCGCTGAACAGTGTTTCAGCGGACAGTCCGCTCGTGTGTGGGCTTCAGCGGACAGTTTCAGCGGACAGTCCGCTCGTGTGTAGGCTTGTTCGACAAACGAAGTTTCGCGCATACTCAGAAAGGATTTACACGGCGAAGGTTGCATTGTAGTGTATTGGACGTCGTATTTCTCGTCCCGTCGTACGTGCCGTTCACGTCATCGCACGGGCTTTCAGCAGACTGTTCGTTCATCGTGTGTGGTCAAGTCCGTTCATGCAAATTTTGAGCGGACTGTTTGGGTCCATTCACACAGGGGCAACACGACTTTGAGCGAGACTTTGGGAGGCAACTTGGACACGACTTGAGTATGAATCACAGCACGACTTGAGGCAACTTACAAGGCAACTTGAAGTTGCTTCCAGGACAGGGGACTTTGCCAGTGGCCAATCACATAATAATCAGCTCTGTGGGAGGGGGGGGGGGTTTTGCCTAGAAAACTATTTTTACTTCCTGGAAAGTTGCTTCAGTTAAGACAGGGGATCAGACTTGGAGGCAACTTCTATTGAAATCAATGGGTACAAGTTGCCTAGAAGTCGGATTGAAGTAGTACAGGAACCTTTTCTGAAGTCGGAGCGACTTCAGTAGTGTACATTAAGACGGCTCTCGTTCACTTACATTGATTTTATCATGTTGCGCGACTTGAGGCAACTTGGGACGACTTCAAGTCGGATCCAAAGTTGCTCCTGTGTGAATGGACTCTTAGTCGGATTGTTTGACAAACTTAGTTGGGCGAACAGTCCGCCCGTGTGTACGCGGCCTGAGACTTCTATGGATTACCGAAATGATGTAGCACCAGTTCACACCAATGGCTACATTAGAACACAGCCGGTGGTGTGCAGTAGGACGACTGCAGTGCCACAGTATAAATGCGCTAATTGCGGCACATCATGTTTTTTTTCCCCCTTTTTTATTTATTTTAATTTTCTATGAACTTTACTGAAATACACAGTGCCATTTCATTAAAGAAGAACTCCAGGAATGCATTTTTACATGCAGTGGGGCTGTGGGATATACTTGCTGAACCTGATGATCCTCCAAGTGCAAGACTGGTCCCTACCACTCCTGCCCCCCCAACTCCCGTACAAGCTAGTGGTCTTGTGTAGTGGACTGTTCCTGACGTCATCACGCACATAGACCGGCTCTGGACGTGAAAACAGCAGGAACAGTCCACTGCTGGATGTGGGGGAGCGCTATTTTCTGGAGGAAAAAGAAGCCAGCGAGTATATCCTGTGTCCGTCCCTTTATAAAAAGAATCAATTAATCCATGCAGTGCAGGCACAGCCCCACTGAAGAGGAAAACAAATCCACAGAGTTCTGCTTTAAGTTCTATTGGCCGCAGAATGGTGTGAGGTGGTCAATTACACGCACTACCTTTTTTTCCCCAGGCACACCACAGCAATGTGATTGTATAAACCAGCCAGGTAGCAGAAAAAAATAGAAACATTCTCCTCGTCTAGTGTCCTTTCACACTGGGTGTATTCGTTTGACGGACTTGGCTTGCTCGCCGGGGATCGATCCGCTGATCACCGCTGCGCAGGCGGATGACAGGTGCTTCGCCACTCACCGTGCTGCAGGGTGGATTCGATTTAACCACTTGACATCCGCGCTATAGCAGAATGATGGCTATAGCAAGGACGGGAGCTCTCCGCACGCCCCCTGCAGGGAGCGCTGTGATCACTGAGTCACTGGGACTCCGGTGATCGGAGTAAGGGAATGATCCCGGGCCCTTACCACGTGATCACCTGTCAGCCAATGACAGCTGATCACGTGTGTAAACAAAAGCTTGATAATCGTCTTTATTAAAGCCGTTCACTGGCTTATGCGCAATGGACATCGGTCCCGAAGAGAAAAGAGGCACATCTGCCTCATATGTGCACTCCAGTACCCCCTGCCAGTGTCCACGAGTGCCATCTATCAATGCCCACCAGTGGTGCCAATCACTGCCTCATCAGTGCCACCTAGCAGTGCTGTCTATCAGTGTATTCTACCAGTGCCGGTCAGTGCCCATTATTGCCACCCATCAGTGCCACCTCTCAGTGCACACAAGTGCAGCCTCATCAGCGTACATCAATGAAGGAGAAAAATTACCTGTTTGCAAAATTTTATAACAAAATCTAAAAATATATATATAAATTTTTATTTATTTTTTTAATTCGGTCTTTTTACTTTTTTATTTTTTTATTTTTTTTAAAGAAAAAATAAAAACCACAGAGGTGATCAAATACCACCAAATGAAAGCTTTATTTGTGGGGAAAAAAAAATTATAAAAATGTCATTTGGGTACAGTATTGTATGACCGCGCAATTGTCATTCAAAGTGCGACAGCGCTGAAAGCTGAAAATTGGTCTGGACTGGAGGGGGGTTTAAGTGCCCAGTAAGCAAGTGGTTAAATCAAGATTTAAAATCACTAGTAAAAAGGCCCAATTTAAATCATAATTTTTAAAGAGCAACTGTCATCTCTGTCCTGCTGGTGACTCACTGACAGTCCCATTCACTTTAATGGGACGGCTGGTGATGCGTCAGTGACACAACAAGGTGAGGGACGTGGCGGCATCCACGTGAGTAACTAACGTGCTAACAGGCGCTGCCATGATGGATCTGAGTTGACAGGTGCTCTTTAAATGTAAGGACTTAAGGTAAGGAATTGAAAGTAAGATGTAAGGAATTATTGTAAGATTTAGATTTAGAATAATAAGCTGTTGGGTTAGTAAAACAGCGATATCGGAACCGATTTAATCAGTTTGTCATGTACATTGATTTACAAAAAAAAAAAACAATGGGATAAAGGAATATTCCTGAACTTTGTTCTGTATCATGGTTACTGTGAAATTGTGAGAATGCATCAATGCCGTGCATGTTATCACAGCTTGCAGAGCTTGGATTCATTGAATGATTTTACTAAAAACGTAAATATTGCAGAATAGACAGCCTCATGTTACATAACTAAGCTCCATTTCATGCTGAATAAACTTAATTAGTAATGCATCTTAAATAGAAAATATATTTAGATTGATTTTTTTTTATTTATGTTATTTTAATAAAATGCTTTTGGAGTAAAAAAAAAAAAAAAAAAAAAAAAAAAATCAAAAAAATAAAATAAAAAGGTTCTTCAGTAGAACCGCCCCCAACATGCTGCCCCAGGCTGAGGGTTCCAATGCCAAACAGCTGGCAGCTCCCAGTCCAGTTGCCCACTTTACTAAATGACTGATGTATAGGAGAGAAGAATTCCCCATCTATTCCAAAATTATATTATATGGCCCGGGGGAAGGGGTTGCGGGCACTGCGAGCTCCGCGGTGCTGTATCCCTTTTTTATTATTTGCCGTTCATACAATATACCAGGGCTTGACAAATGGCAGGCGCCAGAGCACCTTGAAAATTGTGTCCTGGCACCTGGGCTACACTGCAGCAGTGGTCTGGATTTGGTGTCCCGTGTGGCTGGCAATGGAGGCCGCAGCCTGCTGGAGCAGGATACAGCGCTCGTTACTGAGAATCAGCGTCCTTTGGTGGGCGGGGCTGTGATGAGCGTGGCGCACCGACATTCTGACTGAGGGCGTCCCTTGCTCTCACTGTCTGCCCACCTCTGACATCTCCTTGGGTGCTGGGGATGTGGGCTTACTCTGGTACCCTTTCCTGACCACCGGGACACAGATAATCAGAGCACTGATCATCCGACCCCAAAAGGAGATTCAGCTTCTATTTGTCCCGTTTACCATTATTACCGAAAGTAAAATAAAATCCCGAGTTTTGGGTTGTCCCCAGAGAAGTAATAGAGGGAAAATCTTCCAATGGAGGTCCCCAAGGAATTCCCCTAATTTGCAGGGATCTCATCTCACTTCCTGTTTGGCTATGGGACAGGAAGTGAAGGGAAATCTCCCCAATGGGACATATGGCAAAGAAAATAATCTGGCAGGGGTTGCTTCACAAAAAAAATAAAAGTTTTGCGTATAGTACCATCACAGTTCACCATACACAATATAATCTGACCATACAATCTACACACTGACAGAAGGGCCCCTCGAACAGCGCAGGGGCCCCTACACACTGACAGAAGGCCCCCCCCCACACTGACAGAAGAGCCCCTCGGGCAGCGCAGGGGCCCATACACACTGACAGAAGTTCAGGTGGAGCTTATGTTTTTACCTCTGTGCCATGTTGCTATTTTCTCATGGTAATAAATATTAAAATATTACTCATGTTACCCTGATATGCATTTATTATTGTTTTCTGCTGTCTAAAAACCCCGATTGTGGGGGAACTTGTTCCATTTTTTTACACACTGACAGAAGGGCCCCTCGGACAGCGCAGGGGCCCCCCCACACTGACAGAAGGGGCCCCCCCGACTGCGCAGAGGCCCCCACACACTGACAAAAGGGGCCCCCCCCGACAGCGTAGAGGCCCCCACACACTGACAGAAGGGGGGCCCCCCGGACTGCGCAGAGGCCCCCACACACTGACAAAAGGGGGGCCCCCCGGACTGCGCAGAGGCCCCCACACACTGACAAAAGGGGCCCCCCGACTGCGCAGAGGCCCCCACACACTGACAGAAGGGGGGGCCCCCCCGGACTGCGCAGAGGCCCCCACACACTGACAGAAGGGGCCCCCCCGACTGCGCAGAGGCCCCCACACACTGACAGAAGGGGCCCCCCCGACTGCGCAGAGGCCCCCACACACTGACAGAAGGGGCCCCCCGACTGCGCAGAGGCCCCCACACACTGACAGAAGGGGCCCCCCCGACTGCGCAGAGGCCCCCACACACTGACAGAAGGGGCCCCCCGACTGCGCAGAGGCCCCCACACACTGACAGAAGGGGCCCCCCGACTGCGCAGAGGCCCCCACACACTGACAGAAAGGGGCCCCCCCGACTGCGCAGAGGCCCCCACACACTGACAGAAGGGCCCCCCCGACTGCGCAGAGGCCCCCACACACTGACAGAAGGGGGGCCCCCCCGGACTGTGCAGAGGCCCCCACACACTGACAAAAGGGGCCCCCCCGACAGCGCAGAGGCCCCCACACACTGACAGAAGGGGGGCCCCCCCGGACTGTGCAGAGGCCCCCACACACTGACAAAAGGGGCCCCCGACAGCGCAGAGGCCCCCACACACTGACAGAAGGGGGGCCCCCCCGGACAGCGCAGAGGCCCCCACACACTGACAAAAGGGGCCCCCCGACAGCGCAGAGGCCCCCACACACTGACAGAAGGGGGGCCCCCCCGGACAGCGCAGGGGCCCCCACACACTGACAGAAGGGCCCCCCCGGACAGCGCATGGGGCCCCTACACACTGACAGAAGGGGCCCCCCCACACCACAGGGGCCCCGACACACTGACAGAAGGGGCCCCCCACAGCACAGGGGCCCCTACACGCTGACAGAAGGGCCCCTCGGACAGTACAGGGGCCCCTACACACTGACAGAAGGGGCCCCCCACAGCACAGGGGCCCCTACACGCTGACAGAAGGGCCCCTCGGACAGTACAGGCACCCCTACACGCTGACAGAAGGGACCCCCCCAATCAGCACAGGGGCCCCTACACGCTGACAGAAGGGATCCCCCAATCAGCACAGGGGCCCCTACACGCTGACAGAAGGGATCCCCCCAATCAGCACAGGGGCCCCTACACGCTGACAGAAGGGACCCCCCCCAATCAGCACAGGGGCCCCTACACGCTGACAGAAGGGATCCCCCCAATCAGCACAGGGGCCCCTACACGCTGACAGAAGGGACCCCCCCCAATCAGCACAGGGGCCCCTACACGCTGACAGAAGGGATCCCCCCAATCAGCACAGGGGCCCCTACACGCTGACAGAAGGGATCCCCCCAATCAGCACAGGGGCCCCTACACGCTGACAGAAGGGATCCCCCCAATCAGCACAGGGGGCCCTACACGCTGACAGAAGGGACCCCCCCCAATCAGCACAGGGGCCCCTACACGCTGACAGAAGGGACCCCCCCCCAATCAGCAAAGGGGCCCCTACACACTGACAGAAGGGACCCCCCAATCAGCACAGGGGCCCCTACACACTGACAGAAGGGACCCCCCCCAATCAGCACAGGGGCCCCTACACACTGACAGAAGGGACCCCCCCAATCAGCACAGGGGCCCCTACACACTGACAGAAGGGGCCCTCGGACAGCACAGGGGCCCCTACACACTGACAGAAGGGGCCCCTCCACACTGACAGATGCTCCTCCCCCGGACACACAGCTCCTCCCCCTCCGCTCACCCTGGAGACGGTGAGGTCGGTCATGAGCTCGTCGAAGGCCCGGGTCTCCTCGGCCTGTTTCTGGTTGTGGAGGGCGATCTTCTCGCTGAACTTCCTCGGGTTGGAGGAGGACGAGGCCTGGGAGGCCGCCATGTCGGAGCTCCTCTGGGTCTGGGAAGGCGGAGAAGACTCGGGGCGGGCGGGCGGTCAGTCCCGGAGGGGGGACCGGGGGTGTCCGGTCTCAGCCTGTCATGGTGCCCCCTTCCGGAGACGATGAGGAGAGGCCCGGGCCGGAGCGAGGACGATAATGAGAGGCCATCCGGGAGGGGCTGATCCGTCCTCCTCCCTCCTTCTTCCTCTCCTTCCGGGCCCGATGTCAACAAACTTCCCCGCAAACTGCACGACGTCCGCCGACTGAGCGCCGCTTCCTGGCAACACGACCTGCCAAGTGACGGCCGCCGACCCCGCCCACTGCGCCGCCCACTTCACCTACACCACCGCCCTCTCACCGGAGCCCGTCACCCGCCCATTCAGACCCCGCCCTCCTGCCCGCGGCTACCTATCACAGCGCTGCGCTCTGCACCGCCCACCTTCCTGCTAGAAAAGTAGCAGAGAGCAAAACCCTCCACATCCATCCTATGGTGGTCTATGGGGCTGTACACACCGGGGAGGGGGGGAGAGGAGAACGGAGGGCAGACGCTGTTTGCCTTTAAAAAAAAAGCTGCAAAACCACCAAACACACTCAGCTGGGGTATAAATGCCCCATAGTGCCCCTTATGTACTAAGCTCACGTAATGTAGAACTAAAGGGACAACTTTTCTATTTTGGGTAGAGTAAGCAAGGGTTATAACCCCTGTCAGTTTACTTTTGTTTACCATTCGGGAGATTTCTCTTCACTTCCTGTCCCATAGCCAGACAGGAAGTGAGAGGAAATACCAGGTCACCTGATCTAGTGTCCTCATTAGAAGATTTCCTATTTGTTCCTGTTGGTGACAAGTTCAACCCAACATTTTAGAGTTTCTTTTAGTTTCACATAGTGGCCAACATTCTCAAAAAAGTTTTAGGGACACCTTTTTATTTCTGTAGGCAGAGTGTTGTTTTAATTAGGGGCAGGGCATTTATTTGTAGGCTTGGTTTAGCAGTGAAAAGAAATATGGCGAGAAAAGAAAGAGGGAGAGAGAGAAAGATAGAGGGATGGAGGGAGAGAGAGAAACAGGGATGGGGGAGAGAAGGAAAAAGAGAAGGAAAGCAAGTAAAAGGGATGGAGGGAGAGAGAAAGAAAGAGATGAAGGGAGAGAATTAAATAAGTGTAGCCCTACCCCCAAAGGAGCTGCTGGTTAGATTTGGGCTTACCGTTACCTCCCGTTCTCCTCGTTGTACGTCTAGGGGTGTTTCCCGTGGCAAATGGCCCAGTAACCTCGAGACTGACAACAGATCCAATTGAATGGATTTTATTTGAAAAAACGTAGACAATGAACAGTCTCTTAAATTGGGATCAGAGGGTTGGAAAGGGAAGTTCAGGTACTCATCGGCCGCGTACACACGCGCGGACTGTTTGCCCAACCTTGTTCGTCAAACAGTTTCGGCAAACAGTCCGCTCAAAATTTGCATGAGCGGACTTGCCCACACACGAGCGGACTGTTTGACGAACAAGGTTGGGCAAACAGTTCGCTCAACTTTTGAAATGAACGGACTCGCCCACGTAAGGAGGAGGCAAATCCGCCCATTTCGAGCGCGTGTACAGGTAGGCGGGGCCCGCGAAGGAGACGTCGCGGGCTCCGCCGCCTGGAATGGGCTTAAAGGGGAACCCCAACGCCGAAAAAAATCGGCGTGGGGGTTCCCCCAAAGTCCACACCAGACCCTTGTCCGAGCACGCTACCCGGCCGGCCAGGAAAGGGGGGCGAGCGAGCGCGCCCCCCCTCCTGAGCCGTACCAGGCCGCGTGCCCTCAACATGGGGGGGTGCCTTGGGGAAGGGGGGGCCGCGCGGCCCCCCCACCCCAAAGCACCTTGTCCCCATGTTGATGAGGACAAGGGCCTCTTCCCGACAACCCTGGCCGTTGGTTGTCGGGGTCTGCGGGCGGGGGGCTTATCGGAATCCGGGAGCCCCCTTTAAGAAGGGGGCCCCCGGATACCGGCCCCCCACCCTATGTGAATGAGTATGGGGTACAATGTACCCCTACCCATTCACCTGTGAAATAAAGTACAAAAAAAAACACAACACAGGGGAAAAAATATTTTATTGCACAGCTCCGGGGGTCTTCCGTCTTCGGGGGTCTTCTCGCCGGACTCCTCCGCTATGTGTGTGTAGCTCTTTTACTAGCGGAGGAGTCCGGCTTTCTTCCTCCCCGCCGCCGGCCTCTTCTCCCGACTTCGGGGGTCTTGTCCCCCTCTTCGGTTCTTCTGCCGGGCCACCGCGCCTTCTTGTAGCTCTTTTGCAGGCGGTGGCCCGGTCTTCTGTCGCCGCTGCCTTCCGTTCTTCTGTCGCCGCCTTCGGTTCTTCTGCCGGGCCACCGCGCCTTCTTGTAGCTCTTTTACAGGCGGTGGCCCGGTCTTCTGTCGCCGCTGTCGCCGCCTTCCGTTCTTGTTCTTCTTCTTCTCCAGGCGATGTTGACACGTCGCTCCCTCCGGCCGGAATGCCAGGGACACGCTCCGCTGCCACTTATATAGTGACAATGGGGCGGTGTCACATGGTATATGTCACATGGGTTGGTCACATGGTGATCCCGCCCCCCTTACGATGTCATAGTCCCCATGTGACATCAACCCATGTGACCAACCCATGTGACATATACCATGTGACCCCGCCCCATTGTCACTATATAAGTGACCGCACAGCGCGGCTCTGGCATTCCGGCCGGAGGGAGCGACGTGTCAACATCTCCTGGGGAAGAAGAACAAGAACAAGAAGAAGAACAAGAACGGAAGGCGGCGGCGGCGGCGACGACGACAGAAGACCGGGCCACCGCCTGTAAAAGAGCTACAAGAAGGCGCGGTGGCCCGGCAGAAGAACCGAAGGCGGCGACAGAAGAACGGAAGGCAGCGGCGACAGAAGACCGGGCCACCGCCTGCAAAAGAGCTACAAGAAGGCGCGGTGGCCCGGCAGAAGAACCGAAGAGGGGGACAAGACCCCCGAAGTCGGGAGAAGAGGCCGGCGGCGGGGAGGAAGAAAGCCGGACTCCTCCGCTAGTAAAAGAGCTACACACACATAGCGGAGGAGTCCGGCGAGAAGACCCCCGAAGACGGAAGACCCCCGGAGCTGTGCAATAAAATATTTTTTCCCCTGTGTTGTGTTTTTTTTTGTACTTTATTTCACAGGTGAATGGGTAGGGGTACATTGTACCCCATACTCATTCACATAGGGTGGGGGGCCGGTATCCGGGGGCCCCCTTCTTAAAGGGGGCTCCCGGATTCCGATAAGCCCCCCGCCCGCAGACCCCGACAACCAACGGCCAGGGTTGTCGGGAAGAGGCCCTTGTCCTCATCAACATGGGGACAAGGTGCTTTGGGGTGGGGGGGCCGCGCGGCCCCCCCTTCCCCAAGGCACCCCCCCATGTTGAGGGCACGCGGCCTGGTACGGCTCAGGAGGGGGGGCGCGCTCGCTCGCCCCCCTTTCCTGGCCGGCCGGGTAGCGTGCTCGGACAAGGGTCTGGTGTGGACTTTGGGGGAACCCCCACGCCGATTTTTTTCGGCGTTGGGGTTCCCCTTTAAGCCCATTCCAGGCGGCGGAGCCCGCGACGTCTCCTTCGCGGGCCCCGCCTACCTGTACACGCGCTCGAAATGGGCGGACTTTCCGAGCGGGAACAGTCCGCTCATTTCGAAAGTACAGCGGACAAGCCCACACACGGGCGGACTGTTCGCTCAAACACAGTTTCAGCGGACAGTTTTTCGGAATTTCCGAAAGACTTTGTCCGTCCAACTGTCCGCTGAAACTGTCCGCTGAAAGCCCACACACGAGCGGACTGTCCGCCCAAACACTGTTCAGCGGACAGGGTTGGGCGAACAGTCCGCCCGTGTGTACGCGGCCTTAGTGTCAAAGTCAGATTTGCTAAAGAACTTGCTTACTTTGACTGCATCCAGAGAATAGCCATTCGCAGCTGGATGATCACTCAGGTTGGACAGTCCTTCTCTCACAAGGCCTAGCAGCCAACAAGGTGCTTACTCAGGAACAAGTCTCTGCCACAGACATTGTAGAACATGTAGGAAAACTAAGCTTGAGAACACTTGTAGGATACCTCGTTCTTTCAGCCAGTTTGGCGATATCCACAAGACCGGATTCTCTCAGTTACTTCAGCCCTTCCAGGCTCTTACTAAGAAACCAACCCGTACGTGGTGTTCTTCTGAAGAGTCTTCCCCTGGAATGCTTAAAGACACTGGGTCTCTCCCAAACCAGAGACCGCACCCAACCACCTCAGAATCCTCCTTTAGTTTCCTTGCCTCAGGCTAGCCAGCCCCGAGACATCAAAATTGGTTGGATCTGCACCCCAGGCCATAGCCTTCCTGGGGGCTGGTCAGGAGGACCAGGACCATGAAGTCAGTATATCACTCTGGACCGGAACCCCGAACCACGTGACGTCCGCATCTTAAACACCCTCTCCCAGCAAGCACAGCAAGAACGCCACTCCCACTGGGTGGGCTCCGAGACAGAGTAACTTAAGCACCTAACCAGACCATAGTTCCATGCCTGCCAGAAGAGACAGTGCCCCCTGTGGCCAGGCTGAACATCTTATAGTCCAGTCAGACTGATGCTGAAGTCTAATTTAGACAATTGTACCCAAACCAAACTGCAGTTTAGCCATAACTTAAACTTTGAAAAATGCATAGCGCATGCTCTTCAGGAGCCGCCGCTACATAACAATGGGGGGGGAGGGGGGAGAAAGAAAGATGGAAGGAGAGAGAAAGAAAAAAAGAGGGATGGAGTGAGAGAGAAAGAAAGAAAAAAGATGCATGAAGGGAGAGAGAAAAAAAGAGGAGATCTGGGTTCCATGCAAGAAAGAGGGAGGGAGAGAGAAAGAAAGAAAAGATGGATGGAGGGAGAGAGAAAGAAAGAAAAGATGGATGGAGTGAGAGAGAAAGAAAGGGGGGGGGGGGGGATCTTGGTTCCATGCTGCTAAATACCTCTTCAGCCATAATACACTTTTGTCTTTGCAGAGAGAGTGAGAGAGACTATAGAACTGTCCTCCATAACACGCATGTGCTCTTCCTCACTTCAATCATTCCATTTCTTTTCAAAGCAGTTCCATGCCACAACACGGGAATTAATGGACAGCGCACCCATTGGCTGGGATACAATGCAGCCCGCCTCCTGCTACCTCCTCAGCCAGTAGCTGGCTAAAGACTTCTGTTACATCCCTCCCTCTCCCTCCATCGCTCGGTCCCGTCTCCCATCTTACTATGTGGGCAGCCTGGGATGACACGTTTGCCAACCATCCGACCATGCTCACGCCGCACCACATGACAGCGGAGCGGTGCAGCTTTTTTTAATGGGGGATCAGACCCCCATGCCCCTGCCTGGGACAAATCCTATTTTTTCAGATTCCGCCCAGGACAGGCTCAGACCGGGACATGGATTTGTATTCCGTGCATGTCCCGGGCAATTCGGGACTGTTGGCAACTATACTTTCAGTGATAATGGTAAACAGGACAAACAGAGAGGGTCATGTCCCCGCACACCCACCCCCCCTGTGATTTGACAAAGCGGGAGTTAGTCAACAGATCCCATCAATGATTCATTACCAGGACCTGCTGATTGGTTCAAGTCAGTTTGGTTCATTGTGTTCATTGTGCAACCAACACCAGCAGATGACATGACTCCCCAAATCATCACTGACTGTGGAATCTTCACACTGGACCTCATTCAACTTGGATTCCGTGCCTCTCCACTCTTCATCCAGACTCTGGGACTTTGATTTCCAAATGAAATGCAACATTTTCCACATTCAGCAATGATTTGGGGAGCCATGTCATCTGTGTTGGTCCACTGTGTTTTATCAAGTCTAAAGTCATCGCAGCCCTCTATCAGGAAATTCTAGAGCACTTCATGCTTCCCTCTGCTGACCATTTTATGGAGATGCTGATTTCATTTTCATTTTTATAGCAGAAAGTAATACATTTTGGGTTTTTTTTCAAACTTTTTGGTCTTTCTTCAATTTTATAATAAAAAAATAAAAACCCCAAGGGTGATCAAATACCACCAAAAGAAAGCTCTATTTGTGTGAAAAAAAATATATGAATTTTGTTTGGGTACAGCGTTGCATGACTGCGCAAGTGTCAGTTAAAGTAACGCCATGCCGATTAGAAAATGATTGCCTGGTCATGAAGAGGGTAAAAACTTCCACAGCTGAAGTGGTTAAAGTGCTTCTAAAGCCTTTTGTCTAGGCAGGGGTATTGAATTAAAATTCATAGAAGTCCGGTCAGTAAATATTTCTTCCAGTAGGGGTCCAGATTTCATTTTGTGTTATTTCTCAGACCACTTTCACATAACACCCCCCCCCCCCCCCCACACTCCACTTCACGTCACAGTCCCCCTATTTACATCTCTTTACAATAGGGTCCCCTCTTTACATTGCTTGCCACTTTACATCACAGCCCCCTTCGCATCACAGCTTCCCTTTACAATATAGGGCTCCCCGACCTTTGTATCACAGTCCCCTCCTTTGCATCAGCCCCCCCCCCCTTTAGATCACAGTCCCCCATTTTACATCACAATCCCCTTTACATCATAGCCCCCCATTGTTACATACATAGTTACGTAGTAGGGGAGGTTGAAAAAAGACACAAGTCCAACCTATGTGTGTGATTATATGTCAGTATTACATTGTATATCCCTGTATGTTGCGGTCATTCAGATGCTTATCTAATAGTTTTTTGAAACTATCGATGCTCCCTGCTGAGACCACCACCTGTGGAAGGGAATTCCACATCCTTGCCACTCTTATGGCGTGTACACAAGGTCGGATTTTCCGGCAGAAATAGTCAGATGGAATCATTTCATTGGATATTCCGATCGTGTGTGGGCTTCATCAGACTTTTTTTTGCAAAAAATCTGACGGACCTAGAAATAGAACACGTTTTAAATCTTTCAGACGGAATCAATTCCTATCGGGAAAATCGATCGTCTGTATGCTATTATTATACCAAAAACGAAGCAAGGGCAGCTATTGGCTACTGGCTATTGAACTTCCTTTTTCTAGTCCCGTCGTATGTCATCGCGTTCTAAAATATCAGACTTTGGTGTGATCGTTTGTAGGCAAGTCCGTTTGAGTGGAACTCAGTCGGAAAGACCGTCAGAGTTTATTCTGATGGAGAAAAACGGTCGTGTGTATGCGGCATCACAGTAAAGAACCCTCTATGTAGTTTAAGGTTAAACTTCTTTTCTTCTAATTTTAATGAGTGGCCACGAGTCTTGTTAAACTCCCTTCCACAAAAAAGTTTTATCCCTATTGTGGGGTCACCAGTATGGTATTTATAAATTTAAATCATATCCCCTCTCAAGCGTCTCTTCTCCAGAGAGAATAAGTTCAGTTCTCACAACCTTTCCTCATAACTAATATCCTCCAGACCCTTTATTAGCTTTGTACTCGCCCCATTTCCAGTACATCCTTCCTGAGGACTGGTGCCCAGAACTGGACAGCATACTCCAGGTGCGGCCGGACCAGAGTCTTGTAGAGCCGGAGAATTATTGTTTTATCTCTGGAGTTGATCCCCTTTTTAATGCAGTCAATATTCTGTTTGCTTTGTTAGCAGCAGCTTGGCATTGCATGCCATTGCTGAGCCTATCATCTACTAGGGCCCCCCAGGTCCTTTTCCATCCTAGATTCCCCCAGAGGTTCTCCCCCCAGTGTATAGATTGCATTCATATTTTTGCCACCCAACTACATTATTTAAAATTTTTCTACATTGAACCTCATTTGCCATGTAGTTGCCCACCCCGTTAATTTGTTCAGATCTTTTTGCAAGGTTTCCACATCCTGAGGAGAAGTTATTGCCCTGCTTAGCTTAGTGTTATCCGCAAATACAGAGATTGAACTGTTTACCCCATCCTCCAGGTCGTTTATGAAGAAATTAAATAGGATTGGTCCCGGCACAGAACCCTGGGGGACCCCACTACCCACCCCTGACCATTCTGAGTACTCCCCATTTATCACCACCCTCTGAACTTGCCCTTGTAGCCAGTTTTCATTCCATGTACTCACCCTATAGTCCATGCCAACGGACCTTATTTTGTACAGTAAATGTTTATGGGGAACTGTGTCGAATGCGTTTGCAAAATCCAGTCCCCCATCTTTTTATCACAGTCCCATCCTCTTTACATAATAGTCCCTCATCTTTACTTAGCAGGCTCCCTGTTTACATTGCAATCCCTCAATTACATCACAGGTAACCCTTTACATTACAGCGCCTAGAGGCGATTCAGTTCGCATTGTGCGCTATACAAGTATTTCATTCATTCATTCATTACAGCTCCCTTCACAAAAAATTCCACACCTTTTACAATACAATGCCACCTCTACATTATAGCACCCCTTTACATCACAGACCCCCTTTCCTTTGCCGCCCTTTCTAATCAAAGTCCTCCTTTATAAAGCAGCCCCCCTTTATATTACAGCCCCCCTTCACATCAATCATAGCCCCGCCTTTATAGTACAGCCCCCCCCCCATAGCACCCCCTTTACATTGCAGCACCTCCATTACTTCTCAGTCCCCCTTTCCATAGAATTCCACTCTTTACATAGCCCGCCTTAACAATCCAGCCCCTTAAAGTGATAGTAACCACTTCAATATTGGGCACTTTTACCCCCTTTCTGCCCAGGCCATTTTTCAGCTTTCAGCACTGTCACATTTGGAATGACAATTGCACAGTCATGCAACACTGTAGCCAAACTAAAATGTTATCATTTTGTTCACAACTAAAGTTTTCTTTTGGTGGTATTTAATCACTGCTGGGTTTTTTATTTTTTGCTAAATAAACTAAAAAAGACTGAACATTTTGAAAATAAAATGCTTTTTTCATCTTTCTGTAATAAAATTTTGCAAATAAATAATTGTTTTTCAAAAAATTTAGCTCAAAATGTATTCTGCTTAATTTCTTTGGTGAAAATAACCCAAATCATTGTATATTATTTAATCCGTAGGAAAGTTATACAGTCCACAAACTATGGTATAGTTTTTTTCTAGGCCTCAAGATGAGGCCTAGAAATGCCAGGGTAGTAAAGATATCCCCCAAATTAGCCCTTTTTTTAAAGTAGACAGTCCAAGGTATTCAGTAAGAGGCATTGTGGGTTATTTACTAAATGAAAATCTACTTTTCACTGCCAGTGCACTTGGAAGTAAAGTCGTTGTAGATCCGAGGGGGACATGCAAGGAAAATAAAAAAACTGCATTTTAGCTTGCACATGATTGGATGATAAAATCATCGGAGCTTCCCCTCATTTACGATCTTCCCCTTAGATTTAGAGCGACTGCACTTCAAAGTGCACTTTCAGTGCAAAGTGAATTTGCTTTTCATAACTAACCCCCCATATGTGTGTATTTTGAAGTTGTAATTTTTGTCTTAATTGTTTGGAAAATTAAGAAATAAAAAAAAAACAAAAAAAATGTTCACAACTTTATTTTGCATGCTGTCACCAGTGCAGTAGGTACAGCGTTATCATATAATTGGTGTGGTAGTAATCAGGGACACTGACTGGTAACAGTAGAAAAATAAATGTTATAATAATTTTTTTTAATGACATTTTCGATTTTTTTTAACACAATGGGGGTTATTTACTAAAGGAAAATCCACTTTGCACTGCAAGTGCACTTGGAAGTAAAGTCGCTGTAGATCCGAGGGGGACATGCAAGGAAAATAAAAAACAGCATTTTAGCTTGCACATGATTGGATGATAAAATCAGCAGAGCTTCCACTCATTTCAGATCTACCCCTTAGATTTAGAGTGACTGCACTTCAAAGTGCACTTTCAGTGCAAAGTGGATTTGCCTTTCATAAATAACCCCCACTGTGTTTAGAGCAATAGAATGTTACCATAGCAACATTGTACTACTCAGGGGAAGTGTTCAGGATTTTTTTTTACACATTATAGTTGCTTATAGCAGTGGCTATAAGCAAGCATTTTACTGAATGAAACTGAATCATTCAGTTTTTTTTTCTTTTTGTGATTAGCTGTGATTGGTCCTGTCTGTACCACCAAATTGACCAATGGATGGCATGAAATGAAGCCATCCATTGTGAACAACTGTCATGTAACATACTGTGATTGGTCACAGGGGTCACATGGTCCCGGCAGCGAGCTGACACACCGATCAATCATCGGCCGTGTCCTGTGGACCCAGCAGTTGACAGATCGTGATGCTTTCTGATCGCGAGTGGTCTAAGTGTACACCCGCTGTGCCCATTATGAGGGGTTCCCACCATCCCTGTGCTGAGTTCCCAGGTCTGTACACCCGCTGTGCCCATTATGAGGGGTTTCCACCATCCCTGTGCTGAGTTCCCAGGTCTGTACACCTGCTGTGCCCATTATGAGGGGTTTCCACCATCCCTGTGCTGAGTTCCCATGTCTGTACACCCGCTGTGCCCATTATGAGGGGTTTCCACCATCCCTGTGCTGAGTTCCCAGGTCTGTACACCTGCTGTGCCCATTATGAGGGGTTTCCACCATCCCTGTGCTGAGTTCCCGGGTCTGTAAACCCACTGTGCCCATTATGAGGGGTTCCCACAGGCTCAACGCAAGGGCACATCATAGAAAACAATTGTTTTCTATGCCCCTTGTTTCCACCATAACGCTGCCTTGAGCTGGGTTTAGGTGCATTGTATTAACATTTTCTGACACTTTAATAAAGTTAAAAAAGGAGAAAAGGTAAACAGTGTGATCACTGCATACAGAACACCAGTGCGCACATGGTTTAGCATGTGGGCTGGTGGGAATGAGCCCCTAAAATGAGAGGTTCTCTCATTGTAATTAGTAGGCTCTGGTGTTCGTATGACAGCTGCCTGCTTTCTATCAGTGACCAATGTCAAAGTGACAGCAGAACAAAGGCGACCCAATTTCAAACTGACAACAGAGCATAGTGGACAATATGTCAAAGTGACAACAGAGCACAGCAGACAAGATGTCAAAGTGACAGCAGAGCATAGCGGACCAGATATACAAGTGACAGCAGAGCACAGTAGTACACGCTATAGGATTGTAAAATACCTTGGGTTACCCAAAAAGAGTAGTAATGAAGTGTGCAACAGTGAACAGTTGCTATAGCCAAATTGCATTAAAAGTGTGGGGACTTAAAGGGGCATGATTAAATAAAACAAAAGCATTTTGTGTACCCATAAAATATGATTTGATTAATAAAAGAAATGTCAGTGAAAATAGCCTACCTTAAAAGTGGACACTGTCAGCCAGTAGAGCAGAGGACGGTGTCAGTAGGGCAGTGGACAGTGTCAGTAGGGCAGTGGACAGTGTCAGTAGGGCAGTAAATGGTGTCAGTAGGACAGTAAATGGTGTCAGTAGTGCAGTGGACAGTGTCAGTAGAGCAGAGGACGGTGTCAGTAGGGCAGTAAATGGTGTCAGTAGGGCAGAGGACAGTGTCAGTAGAGCAGTGGACAGTGTCAGTAGGGCAGTGGACAGTGTCAGTAGGGCAGTGGACAGTGTCAGTAGGGCAGTAAATGGTGTCAGTAGGGCAGTGTCAGTAAAGCAGTAAATGGTGTCAGTAGGGCAGTGGACAGTGTCAGTAGGGCAGGCAGTAGACAGTGTCAGTAGAGCAGCGGACAGTGTCAGTAGGGCAGGCAGTAGACAGTGTTAGTAGAGCAGTGGATGGTGTCAGTCGAGCAGTGGACCGTGTCAATAGAGCAGTGGACGGTGTCAATAGAGCAGTGGACGGTGTCAATAGAGCAGTGGACGGTGTCAGTAGAGCAGTGGAAGGTGTCAGTAGAGCAGTGGACGGTGTCAATAGAGCAGTAAATGGTGTCAGTAGAGCAGTAGACAATGTCAGTAAGGCAGTAAATGGTGTCAGTAGAGCAGTGGACGGTGTCAGTAGGGCAGTAAATGGTATCAGTAGAGCAGTGGACGGTGTCAGTAGAGCAGTGGAGCAGTAAATGGTGTCAGTGGAGCAGTAAATGGTGTCAGTAGAGCAGAGGACGGTGTCAGTAGAGCAGAGGACGGTGTCAGTAGAGAAGTAAATGGTGTCAGTAGAGCAGTAAATGGTGTCAGTAGAGCAGTAAACGGTGTCAGTAGAGCAGTAAACGGTGTCAGTAGGGCAGTAAATGGTGTCAGTAGACCAGAGGACAGTGTCAGTAGAGCAGTAAATGGTGTCAGTAGAGCAGTGGATGGTGTCAGTAGAGCAGAAAACGGTGTCAGTAGGGCAGTAAATGGTGTCAGTAGGGCAGAAAACTGTGTCAGTAGGCCAGAGGATGGTGTCAGTAGAGCAGTGGACAGTGTCAGTAGAGCAGCGGACAGTGTCAGTAGAGCAGTAGACAGTGTCAGGGCAGTAAATGGTGTCAGTAGAGCAGTGGACGGTGTCAGTAGAGCAGTAAATGGTGTCAATAGAGCAGTGGACGGTCTCAATAGAGCAGTGGACGGTGTCAGTAGGGCAGTGGACAGTGTCAGTAGGGCAGTGGACAGTGTCAGTAGGGCAGGCAGTAGACAATGTCAGTAAGGCAGTAAATGGTGTCAGTAGAGCAGTGGACGGTGTCAGTAGGGCAGTAAATGGTGTCAGTAGAGCAGTGGACGGTGTCAGTAGAGCAGTGGAGCAGTAAATGGTATCAGTGGAGCAGAGGACGGTGTCAGTAGAGCAGTGGACGGTGTCAGTAGAGCAGTGGACAGTGTCAGTAGAGAAGTAAATGGTGTCAGTAGAGCAGTGGACGGTGTCAGTAGAGCAATGGAGCAGTAAATGGTGTCAGTAGAGCAGAGGACGGTGTCAGTAGAGCAGTAAATGGTGTCAGTAGAGCAGTGGACGTGTCAGTAGAGCAGTAAACGGTGTCCGTAGGGCAGTAAATGGTGTCAGTAGGGCAGAGGACAGTGTCAGTAGAGCAGTGGACGGTGTCAGTAGAGCAGTGGACGGTGTCAGTAGGGCACTAAATGGTGTCAGTAGGGCAGAAAATGGTGTCAGTAGACCAGAGGATGGTGTCAGTATACCAGAGGACGGTGTCAGTAGAGCAGTAAATGGTGTCAGTAGGACAGTGGACGGTGTCAGTAGGGCAGAGGACGGTGTCGGTAGGGCAGAGGACGGTGTCGGTAGGGCAGAGGACGGTGTCAGTAGGGAAGAGGACGGTGTCAGTAGGGAAGAGGACGGTGTCAGTAGGGAAGAGGACGGTGTCAGTAGGGCAGTGGACGGTGTCAGTAGAGCAGAGGACGGTGTCAGTAGGGCAGAGGGGTGTGTGTATAGTGTATGGTGGGGGGAGGGGGTGTATGTATAATGTATGGTGGGGGGAGGGGGGTGTATGTATAATGTATGGTGGGGGAGGGGGGTGTATGGTGGGGGAGGGGGTGTATGTATAATGTATGGTGGGGGGAGGGGGTGTATGGTGGGGGAGGGGTGTGTGTATAGTGTATGGTGGGGGGAAGGGTGTATGTATAGTGTATGGTGGGGGGAGGGGGTGTATGGTGGAGGGGAGGAGAGGTGAGAGTACTTTGAAAACCTGACAATGAAAAAACTTACCTTACAAGCTTGGCTGCAGTCCCAGCACGATCTCTGCACACATTCCAGCAGCAGGGAATGGGGAGGCTCCACCCACCTCCTTGTCCCTTCTACAGCCAGCCAGGGGATTGGAGGAGAGCACCATGGATGCTCCGCCCACCTCATTGTCCCTTCTTCAGCCAGCCAGGGGATTGGAGGAGAGCACCATGGAGGCTCCGCCTCTGCCTCTGTGTCCCGACTGCCGTCCTGTACTCAGAGTCTCAGACAGCTAAACAGGAGCAGAAATTAATAAGCGCTACGCGCTGCGGACCCCGAAATTGAGGAGACACGGCCGCGCAGGAAGGCAGCCACTGACGGGTCTGAAATGAATAATGTGCCCGGGTCTCAGGTGGTCAGAGACCCGGGTACATGTTTTAAAACTCATACTGTCCGGGTGAATCCTGGACAGGTGGCAACCCTAAGCACAGCCGACCAGATATACAAGTGACAGCAGAGCACAGCCGACCAGATATACAAGTGACAGCAGAGCACAGCCGACCAGATATACAAGTGACAGCAGCGCACAGCCGACCAGATATACAAGTGACAGCAGAGCACAGCTGACCCGATGTCAAAGTGATAGCAGAGCACAGCAGCAGACCAGATATACAAGTGACAGCAGAGCATAGCAGGCCCAATGTCAAAGTGATACCAGAGCACAGTAATCATATTTAAAAATGACAGCAGAAAACAGCAATCAGATGTCGAAGTGACAGCAGAGCACAGTGGACCAGATGTCAAAGAGATAGCAGAGCACATCAGGCCCAATGTCAAAGCGACAGCAGAGCACAGCAATCATATGTCAATGTGACAGCAGAAAACAGCAACCAGATATTGAAGTGATAGCAGAGCTCAGCAGACAAGATGTCAAAGTGGCAGCAGAACAAAGGAGACCAAATGCCTGTGTGAAAGCAGAGCACAGAAATCAGATGTCATAGTAAAAGCAAAGGGCAACAACCAGATATCAAAGTTACAGAGGAGTACAGCAATTACATTTCAAAACGACAGCACAGCACAGCAATCAGATGTCAAATGATAGCAAAAAACAGAGCTTCAGTATTTACCACCGTTACAGCCTTCATAACTTAATGTCAGGCAGACGTGCACTCGTTTTCGCTCAAATGCATTTTCATCCGAATTTCGGGGATTTTTGTGTTCATTTTAACAAACGATAACGAGCGCAAAGATCTGAAATTAAAAAATGCTTTATTTTCGTATCCATTATATTTTCGTATTGTTGCAAAAGTTCGATATAGATAGATAGAAAATTCGACATGACGGTGACAATAGCGATCTGTGTCTATCGAACCTGCAGTTGAATGTGCCTAACCTAACTCTATTAGTCCAAGATTATTCGACATAGAGAAAAGATTTGACATTATAGAGATATAAAGATTTGACGAAGCAGCTAAAAACATAAAAACATACGATCGCCGCAAGCGGACATTTACAGTCAAATGCTCTGCCCATAGGCTATAGAAGAATTCTAATGTTGTTTGACTAGTAATAAAAAGTTCTAATTATTACTAGTTAAAGAGGAAGTAAACCCTGATGAGTTTACTTCCTCTTTCATTCCCTGCAAAGGTAAAACATAATGGACTACTATGCATCGCATAGTAGTCCATTATATGTCACTTACCTGACACAGGAGCCAGCGAAGTCACCGCTGTCCCCTGTAGTCCGGAGCATCCATCTTCTCGGTGGGTCTCGCTGCTCCGCCGCTGTCATTCGGCGAAGCTGCGATGACGTCACTCCTGCGCATGCACACAGGAGCCGCCACGCGCTGCATATTTGCTGTTGACGGTGCCGCGCTCAGTGCGCCTGATCGCATGCGCCGTCTTTCGGCAAATATCTCCTAAACCTACACGGTTATTTCTTGGACCTACAGGTAAACCTTAATCTAGGCTTACCTGTAGGTCAAAGTGTGTTGTAAGGGTTTACAACCACTTTAAACAACAATTCTACTATAGCTTGTGGGCGGAGCATTTGACCAGAAATCTATGATCGCAGTGTACAGTTTAGCTGCTTCATCAAATCTTTTTAGAACATCCAACAGACAGCATAAGCCTTTAATTGACAGATTCGACCTTAACCACAGCCGACCACCAGCAGAATGGCATGGCTGGGCAAAGTAACGTACCCGTACGTTACTTTGAATTTCCCACCGTGCCCGCGTGACCCGCAGACTCGATCACCGCTGGGATACCCTCGATCGTGTCACGGAGCTGAAGAACGAGGAGATGCCGATGTAAACAGCATCTCCCTGTTCTGCCTAGTGACAGGACACTGATCATCTGCTCCCTGTCATCGGGAGCAGCGATCAGTGTCGTGTCACACACAGCCCATCCCCCAGACAGTTAGAAACACTCCCCCCAGACAC
Source organism: Lithobates pipiens (assembly GCF_037356315.1). NCBI lineage: Eukaryota > Metazoa > Chordata > Amphibia > Anura > Ranidae > Lithobates > Lithobates pipiens. The sequence continues at coordinate 53,561,903 of NW_027507903.1, read as the reverse complement.
ACTTAACCCCCCCCCCCCGGCCCCCTAGTGGTTAACCCCTTCACTGCCAGTGCCATTTTTACAGTAATAAATGCAATTTTATAACACTGATCGCTGTAATAATGCCAATGGTCCCAAAAATGTGTCAAAATTGTCCGATGTGTCCGCAATAATGTCAGTCACGATAATATTCGCTGATCACCACCATTACTAGGAAAAAAAAATATTAATAAAAATGCCATAAAACTATCACCTATTTTGTAGATGCTATAACTTTTGCGCAAACCAATCAAGAAACGCTTATTGCGATTTTTGTACCGAAAATATGTAGAAGAATATGTATCGGCCTAAAATGAGGAAAAAAATATTTTTTTATCTATTTTTGGGGGATATTTATTATAGCAAAAAGTAAAAAATAATGAGTTTTTTTCAAAATTTACGCTCTTTTTTTGTTTATAGCGCAAAAAATAAAAAATGCAGAGGTGATCAAATACCACAAAAAGAAAGCTCTATTTATGAGAAAAAAAAAACATCAATTTTGTTTGGCAGCCACGTCGCACGACTGCACAATTGTCAGTTAAAGCGACGCAGTGCCGAATCGCAAAAAGTGCTCTGGTCAGGAAGGCGGTAAATCCTTCTGGGGCTGAAGTGATTAATTCATTTGGATTTTCGGACGAATGCATTTTTTAGCAAAACAAAATAAATAAAGACGAATTTCGGGAGTAACTAAATACATTTATTTTTCCGTCATAACCGAAATTCCAAAAAAACAAAATATTTCACTGTGCAGTGTGCACATGTCTAATGTTAGGTTTAGCAGCCCCAATGGTCCCAAATGCAGAGCAGGAAGGCCAAGGAGGGTCTGCGTAAAATATAAGACCTAAAGCTCTAAGGTCACCACCCCTCACTTCCACTTACCTCTGTACCCAATTTTTCCCAAAATATTAGATCTACAGTACCTTGAAAAAGTATTCATACCCCTTGAAATTTTCTACATTTTGTCATGTTACAACCAAAAATGTAAATGTATTTTATTGGGATTTTATGTAGATCAACACAAAGTGGCAGATAATTGTGAAGTGGAAGGAAAATGATAAATGGTTTTCAAAATTTCTTGTGAAAAGTGTGGTGTGCATTTGTATTCAGTATTTTAGTAAGAGGCATGGTGACTTTTTTGAAGTTGTAATTTTTTCCCACAATTCTTGGGAAAATAAAGATAATATTATTTTTGTTTTTATATTTTTTTACACAAAATTTTCATAATAACAAGTTATTTTTCACACAGCATAGGCATACTTTCAATTACACCCTAAAATACATTCAGATACTCCTCCCTAGTATGGCGATACCATATGTATCGCCATACTAGGACTTTTTCACAGCCTGGCCACATAGAGAGGTCCAACATGCAGGGAGCGCCATCAGGCGTTCTAGGAGCATACATTGCAAATAAAATTTCCTTATGACCTATCACACTTTTGAAGGCCCAGGAAGACCAGGACAAAGGAATTACCCACAAAATTACCCCATTTTGGAAATGCAGGGAGCGCCATCAGGCGTTCTAGGAGCATACATTGCAAATAAAATTTCCTTATGACCTATCACACTTTTGAAGGCCCAGGAAGACCAGGACAAAGGAATTACCCACAAAATTACCCCATTTTGGAAAGCTAACAGCCCAAGGTATACTCTATGAGGCATATAGAGTCTTTTGAATGGTTCATTTTTTTCCACAAGCTTTCGGAAAACGTGGAAAGAAAATGAAAACCTATTTTTATTTTTTTACAGAAAGTGGTCAATTTATAAAATATTTCTAACACACAGCATGTACATAGCAAAAATGAAAGCCCAAAATACATTCTGCTACTCCTCCCGAGTATGGCGATATCACATGTGTGAGATTTTTACACAACCTGGCCACACAGAGAGGTCCACCATTGAAGTAGAACTTTCAGGAGTTCTAGGAGCAGAAAATAAACATATAATTTCATTCCTACCTATTACACTTTTGAAGGTCCTGGAGCACCAGGACAGTGGAATTACCCACAAAATTACTCAATTTTGGAAAGCAAACACCCCAACATATATTCTATGAGGCATGGACTCCAGAGAGGTACTGGGATACTCGAATGGGCTGGTGACAGGTACTCGGTACTCAGATGGGCTGGTGATAGGTACTCGGGTACTCAGATGGGCTGGTGACAGGTACTCGGGTACTCAGATGGGCTGGTGACAGGTACTCGGGTATTCAGATGGGCTGGTGACAGGTACTCGGGTACTCTGATGGGCTGGTGACAGGTACTTGGGTGTTAAGATGGGCTGGTGACAGGTACTTGGGTATTCAGATGGGCTGGTGACAGGTACTCGGGTACTCTGATGGGCTGGTGACAGATACTTGGGTGTTAAGATGGGCTTGTGACAGGTACTTGGGTATTCAGATGGGCTGGTGACAAGTGCTTTGATGGGTGGTGACAGGTCATCTTTATTTGGGGGGAAATAAGTGTGTTTGGTGTATAGTGTAGGTGGTAAGGCAATCTCCTCCTCACAAGCAATCAGTGCATGAGGAAGAGAGCCCGGTAACAGCTCGTTACCTTAGTTTGTTGACCTTCTGTAACCAGCTGTGATTCGACACAGCCGGTCATGTGGTAAAGAGCCAATTTTATTGGCTCTTTACCGCGATCGAGGATGGGCTGTGTCAGTGTGACATCCCCCTCCCCCCCAAAGTACCCATTCCTCCCATGTTGAGGGCATGCGGCCTGGTACGGTTCAGGAGGGGACGTGCTTGCACGTCCCCTCCCTTTCTTGACCTGCCAGGGTGCATGCTCGAATAAGGGTCTGGTATGTATTTTGGGGGGGAACCCCACGCCTTTTTAAACAAAATGTTGGTGGGGGTCCCCTTTCAAATCCATACTGGTATTGACCTGGGGGAGGCCATGCCGTTTCTTTCACATTTTTTATTTTTTCCGTCAATTTTTTTTGTACACTCAACTGTCAGCGGGGAACCCATCGGTTGTTAAGGATGCTGTGGCCAACTCCCCTCCTTAACAACCAGCTATACACAGTAGGTTTACAGAGAAAAAAAACTGCATGCAAAAATGAATAAAAAACCATGGGTTTAAAAACGCTCTGCAAAACGTGCCTGAAAAATGCATCAAGCGTAGCCGCATAGATGTGTACCTAGACTAAAGCCTCATACAAAAGAGAAAGAAAAATGGTCAATGTAATCGTGTAATGAAATAGGTGGAATTGTCCTCTAACCTCCAACACAATATCAACAAAGAGAATAGTATGGGTTCCCACAGACGGGTAACCCCTAAGAAAAGCGAGGATCACCGAGGGACAACAACCACCAATGTATAACCATTTTAAGAATTTATTTTATACAAAAATATTGGCAAGTGAAGGTTAATAAATATATCACTACAACACGTAAAGCATAATATGTGAAAGGACAACCTTGAAAAAGCCTATGAGAAGTGTGTATCCAGGATTCGAATAATCTCTCCAATCCTGGCAAGCACTAATCTAGGGGGGGGGACATATATACACAGACAACTTGTGTTAACAGACAACATATAACATATAAACAACGTCCGGACGCCAGTAGGATCTGACCCTGGTCACTAGGGATGAGCCGAACACCCCCCGGTTCGGTTCGCACCAGAACTTTCGAACGGACCCCAAATTCGAACGAACTTTAGAACCCCATTGAAGTCTATAGGACTCGAACGTTCGAAATTAAAAGTGCTAATTTTAAGGGCTAATATGCAAGATACTGTCCTAAAAAGGGTTTGGGGACCTGGCTCCTGCCCCAGGGGACATGGGTCAATGCATAAAATGTTTTTAAAAATGGCCGTTTTGGCGGGAGCACTGATTTTAATGACGATTAAAGTGAAAAAAAAAGTGAAATATTCCTTTAAATATGGTGCCTGGGGGGTGTCTGTAGTATGCCTGTGAAGTGCCACGTGTTTCCCGTGTTTAGAACAGTCCCTGCACAAAATGACATTAAACGGAAATAACACCATTTAAAACTGCTTGCGGTTTTAATGTTATATCTGGTTCCTGCAATATGGTTGAAAATCATTGCGGAAAAATGGCATGGGTAGCCCTCCCTGCCCATTACCAGCCTATTTGGGTCTTGTACGCATATTAAGGGGAACCCTGTACCCATATTAAAAAAAGGAAATGCGTGTGGCCCCCAGGCCCTATATACTCAGAACAGCAGTATACAGGCGGTGCAAACAAAACAGGGACTGTGTAGGTTTGTTGTGTTAAGTTGAATCTGTTTGTAATTTTCAACTGGTACATTTTTAAAGTGTAGCTCCAGTCAAAAAAACTATTTTTAAGCTTTTTGGAAAACATAGGGAAGGGTTATCACCCCTGTATAATTTGTTTTGTCGTCCATCTTTTTTCATCTCACTTGCTGTTGTCTCCTTCCGTTTGCAAGTAGGAGATGTTTGTAAATTGGATGTTTGAAAGTAGGGGCCTGCCCTATATGCTCTGCAGAAATGGCGGAACAAGGTGTTGGTTTTGCCACAACATTGTAAGCCCTCAAAGTGACTCTTGGTGGGCGCTGGAGCGCCCTGCTGTGAACGATTATATCAAGAATTGTAATTACATGCCATTGTTGAACAGTGGTAGAAAAATTGACCTTTGGTGGTTGTGGTGCTGGTGCCACAACACTATAAGTCCTCACCGTTACTCTGGGTGGGCACAGGAAGGGGCCCTCCTGTGAAATATTATATCAAGAATTGTAATTACATGTCCCTGTTAAACAGGGGCATAAAAATTGGGCCTTAGGCACTGGTGCTGGTGCCACCACACTGCAACCTCTTCCATATACTCTAGTTTTATTGCAGGAATTAGCCCTGCTGCAAAGCATTGCATAAAAAATTGTACTTAAACGCCCCTGTTAAACAGGGGCAGAAAAATTGGGCCTTAGGCACTGGTGCTGGTGCCACCACACTGCAACCTCTTCCATATACTCTAGTTTTATTGCAGGAATTAGCCCTGCTGCAAAGCATTGCATCAAAAATTGTAATTAAACGCCCCTGTTAAACAGGGCCAGAAAAATTGGGCCTTAGGCACTGGTGCTGGTGCCACCACACTGCAACCTCTGCCATATACTCTTGTTTTATTGCAGGAATTAGCCCTGCTGCAAAGCATTGCATCAAAAATTGTACTTAAACGCCCCTGTTAAACAGGGGCAGAAAAATTGGGCCTTAGGCATCACCCAGAACCAGAAATGTTCTTCCAACATATCAGCGGAGGAGGAAGAGGATAGACAATCAACATAACAGGACAGTCACTCAGCATCAGCATAGGCAGTCTTGAAGGGATGTGGTATTTAAAAAAAAATTATTCGGTTACATCAGCTTCAGGTGCTTGGTAGCTGTGGGTGATCCAAGACTGATTCATCTTGATGAAGGTCAGTCGATCAACTGATTCGGTGGACAGGCGAACCCTGTGATCGGTAACAAAGCCACCAGCAGCACTGAAGGTGCGTTCCGAAAGAACGCTGGATGCAGGACAGGCCAGTAGCTCAATTGTATACTGTGCAAGCTCTGGCCAGTGATCCATCCTCAAGACCCAGTAAGCCAGAGGATTTTCGGTGGGAAAGGTGTCCAAGTCTGACCTTGCCCCTAGGTATTCCTGCACCATGTAAATCAGACGCTGGCGATGGGTGCTGGAACCGATCATACCTTGGGGCTGCGGACTAAAAAATTGTCTGAAAGCATCAGTCAGACGGCCACCTTCTCCACCGCTCCTTCTGACCGATGCCTCAGCAACACGTTGTCCAGGACCAGGAGTTTGTAACCTCCCAGTCTCTGGGAACGCGTTGCACAGACCTTTCTGCAAGGCCTCCCGGAGATGTCTCATCCTCTGCTCCCTCTGCGATGGCAAGATAAGGTTGGCAACCTTACCCTTGTACTGTGGATCAAGGAGAGTGGCCAGCCAGTAATGGTCCCTCTCCTTGATCCGAAGAATACGAGGATCCTTCCGCAGGCTTTGCAGGATCAGGGAGGCCATGCAGCGTAGGTTAGCTGAGGCATTCGGTCCGGAGTCCTCTGGGTCACTAGGGACAACATGATCCGCAGCTACCTCCTCCCAGCCACGTACAAGTCCACGTGTTTCTTGGGACTGTAAATCATCTCTACAAGACTGCTGCTGCTGATGCTGAGTGCCAGCCTCCACCTCCATGCTGACACAATCATCCTCCTCCTCCTCTTCCTCCTCCTCATCCTCTTCCTGTGTGATGGGTGGCACAGCAGGAACACTGTCTGGATAAAGGGGGCCTTGAGAGGCAAGGAAGTCCTCCTCTTCCTCCCTCTGTTCTGCCTCAAGTGCCCTGTCCATTATTCCACGCAGTAAGAGAAGGAATAAAAATAGAGAATACATGGAAGGGAGAGGAAAAGAAGGGGAGGAACAAAGAAAAAGGGAGAGAAAGAATTAGAGAAAGAACAAGAAATACGGCTAGAGAGAGGGATGGGGGAAAAAAACAATAAATTTGAATAGAAAGAGATAAAGGGGAAAGAAAGGAGAACAAAGAGAAAGAGTGGTCCATCCTAAAATATACCATAAGGGATTTTAATACTGTACGAGTGGAAGGGATTCAGGGAGTGCTAAATGGTCATGGGTTAGGGGCGCAAATTACTTGTCTTACATTGGGTGTTGGCAACCCACACTACAAAAATAATTTTACTGTTAGGGGTCCCCACAAATTGGGAAATTTTATCAAGGGGTCACGGTATTAGAAAGGTTGAGAACCACTGGTCTTGCCTCTCTCCTCGATGATCGGTGGGTGCTGGTGGACATCCATTGACCAGCACTCGCTGATCAGCTTCTACTGTGACTACTTACAGCAGAAGCGGCGCGCCCCTTACCCGGAAGTGCAGTATATATACATAATTCTGAACAGAATGGCCGCCTTGTAGCAGTAAATATGATATGGGGTGGTCAGGAATTGTTTTAAGGTATATAATATGCCTAACACAAAAAAATGCATAGTTTTCCCGTAGCTGGGGAGCCACAGGTGGGGTGTACAGCCATTCACTTTTTTGAATGGCTGTTCACTCCTGTAGTCGTGTAAAATATGGTGCTTCTCTGCATTGGAGATAAGCCCATGTTCAATGCAATTTCCTGCACACAAAACCTTTTAAAGTAGAACTATAGGCAAAACATTTTTATTTTTTATTTTATTTTGGATAGAGCAAGGGAGGGTAACAGCATAACAGCATTATAATTTATTTTTTTTGTCATCTGTGTTAAGGGAGATTCCCCTTAACTCTCTGTCCCATAGCCAAACAGGAAGTGAAAGGAGATCCCGGTAAATGGGAACCCCTTGGGGCCCCGTAGGTCACCAGAACTAGTGACCTCATTGGAAAATGTCTGCTCTATTACTTTTCTGGGGAAAGGCTTTGAAGCTCTCCTAAAACTATTTTTGAAGTGAATAAATATCAATAATTATAACTTTTTTTTTTTTTTTTTTGCAATGCAATGCGACAGAGAAACAGCTAGTTTTCTGGATGTGACTGTCAGAAAAGGAGTCAATAGCCAGCTACAGTATCTCACAATATTGAGTACACCCCTCACATTTTTGTAAATATTTTATTATATTTTTTCATGTGACAACACTGAAGAAATAACACTTTGCTACAATGTAAAGTAGTGAGTGTACAGCTTGTATAACAGTGTAAATTTTCTGCTCCATCAAAAAAACCTCAACACACAGCCATTAATGTCTAAACCACTGCCAACAAAAGTGCGTACACACCCAAGTAAAAATGTCCAAATTGGGCCCAATTAGCCATTTTCCCTCCCCAGTGTCATGTGACTCGTTAGTGTTACAAGGTCTCAGGTGTGAATGGGGAGCAGGTGTGTTAAATTTGGTGCTCTCACTCTCTCATACTGGTCACTGGAAGTTAAACATGGCACCTCATGGCAAAGAACTCTTTGAGTATCTGAAAAAACGAATTGTTGCTCTACATAAAGATGGCCTAGGCTATAAGAAGATTACCAATAACCTGAAACTGAGCTGCAGCACGGTGGCCAGGACCATACAGCGGTTTAACAGGACAGGTTCCACTCAGAATAGGCCTCGCCATGGTCAACCAAAGAAGTTGATTCCATATGCTCAATGTCATATTCAGAGGTTGTTTTTGGGAAATTGATGTATAAGTGCTGCCAGCATTGCTGCAGAGGTTGAAGGGGTGGGGGGTCAGCCTGTCAGTGCTCAGACCACACGCTGCACACTGCATCAAATTGTTCTGCATGGCTGTCATCCCGGAAAGGAAGCCTCTTCTAAAGATAATGCACAAGAAAGCCTGCAAACAGCTTGCTGAAGACAAGCAAACTAAGGACATGGATTACTGGAACCATGTCCTGTGGTCTGATGAGGCCAAGATAAACTTATTTGTTTCAGATGGTGCCAAGCATGTGTGGTGGCAACCAGGTGAGGAGTACAAAGACAAATGTGTCTTGCCTGTAGTCAAGCATGGTGGTGGGAGTGTCATGGTCTGGGGCTACATGAATGCTGCCGGTGTTCTGACACAAAGTGTCTGCCTATTGAATAGTGTCTGGGTCGTACTGGACAGGTGCATCGCTTGCGCAGTACGGGGGACAAGGAGAAGCCGAACATCTCTGAAGAAGAACGGCACCTGCGCACTGAGTCCAGGTTGAAGCCCCACCATCCAAGTGGACATGGGGTTGCTCATAGTAACAGGGCCCCTCGCGGGCTCGCTTCGCTCGCCACGCTTTGGGCACGGCCTCGCTTCACTCGGATCTTTTATATTTTAACTCTATGTCCAATTGTGTGGTGGGGCTTGAACCTGGACTCAGTGTGCCGTTTATCTTCGGAGATGTTCGGCAAGTGCAGTACAGGGCGGACACTATGTGATGGGGGACACTATCTGATCGGACACCGGCACTGGGGAGCTACAGTTCATTGAGGGAACCCTGAATGCCAACATGTACTGTGACATACTAAATCAGAGCATGATCCCCTCCCTTCGGACACTGGACCGCAGGGCAGTATTCCTCCAAGACGACCAGAAGCTGAGGGTAAAGGTGATGGACTGGCCAAACATGTCTCCAGACTTAAAAAGGGTTGTATGGCTTAGGGTGAAAAAACTTCTGGCAGTCACGGCCCCCCCCCCCCGTTTTACTTACTTACCTGGGCCCCGTATTTCCCCTCAGCGGAGACGTGCTGTCCCTCTCTGCACGGGGTCCTGGCTCTTGATTGGATAGATTGATAGCAGTGCCGCCATTGGCTCCCGCTGTTGTCAATCAAATCCAATGACGTGGGTGCCGGGGGCAGGGCAGAGTCCGACATTCGTGTCTATGGATGCCAAATGCTGGACTCTGGAGCACACCCGCAAGGTAACCCCCTGGGAGAGCGATTCTCCTAGGGGGTTATACAGTGCAGGGAGGAGCCGCGAGAGCCACTGGGGGCCTCTAGAAGAGATGGATCGGGGCCACTCTGTGCAAAACGAGCAGCACAATGGAGGTTATTTTGTTTGTTATTTTAAATAAAAAAAACGAGGGTTACACTTTAAACCCTATTGAGCATCTGTGGGGCATCCTCAGACGGAAGATGGAGGAGCGCAAGGTCTCAAATATCCACCAGCTCTGTGATGTCATCATGGAGGACTGGAAGAGGACTCCAGTGGCAACTTGTGACGCTCTGGTGAACTCCTTGCCCAAGAGGGTTAAGGCAGAGCTGGAAAATATTGGAGGCCACATAAAATATTGACACTTTGGGCCCAATTTGGACACTTTAACTTCCGGTGTACTCACTTTAGTTGCCAGCAGTTTAGACAATAATGGCTGTGTGTTGAGTTATTTTGAGGGGACAGCAAATTTACACTATTATACAAGCTGTACACTCACTACTTTACACTGTAGCAAAGTGTAATTTCTTCAGTGTTGGAGAACCTGTTGTGGTTTAAGGCAGAGGGGAAGCTGTCGCCAATAGGACCAACCACCTTATTACCAGGGACCACAGTGAGTAGTTGAAGCAAGTACCGGAGCAGTATTCTCACCAATTGGGGACAGTAAAGAACCGGGAAACTTCAGTGAGTATCAAGCCAGGGACCCAGCCAGCGAAGGTGATGCTTGCAGAGCAGCCTTGTGTGTCAAGCCAGGGACCAAGCAGGCCAGTGGGGTGAGGCTTGATAAGTATCTTGAGTGGCAAGCTAGGGTAAAGGTGATGTACTGGCCAAGCATGTCTCCAGACCTAAACCCTATTGAGCATCTGTGGGGCATCTTCAAATGGAAGGCGGGGGTAGGTATCTAACTTCCACCAGCTCAGTTATGTCGTCATGGAGGAGTGGAAGAGGACTCCAGTGGCAACCCGTGAAGCTCTGGTGAACTCCATGCCCAAGAGGGTTAAGGCAGTGCTGGAAAATAATGGTGGCCACACAAATTATTGACATGTTGGGCCCAGATTGGACATTTTCACTTAGGGGTGTACTCACTTTTGTTGCCAGCGGTTTAGACATTAATGGCTGCGTGTTGAATTATTTTGATGGGAAAGCAAATTTACACTGTTATACAAGCTGTACACTCCCTATTTTACATTGTAGCAAAGTGTAATTTCTTCAGTGTTGTCACATGAAAAGATTATAATAAAATATTTATAAAAATGTGAGAGGTGTACTCACTTTTATGAGATACTGTATGTATATACAATATATATATATATATATATATATATATATATATATTCTTTTCTTTGGTTGCCTACAAATTCCCAGAATGAGGTTTAGAATTTACATAGGAGTGATGATGGAAACCATTTCCTGCATTTGAAGTGATAATTTGCCATTTACTTTTCTGGGGACAACCCAAGATCTGTGTTTATTTTTTATTTTTTTTACCCTAATCCACAAAAGAATATCTTGTGTATGGACGGATAAGATCCATGACGTTTTAGAAGCAAAACATTATAGAAAAAAAATGAAACTACAGGTAGAAACAATGCTGAGGTTTACAGGTAAAGGAATTAATCACAGGTCATAAAAAAAGTCTCTCAAGTGCAGACTAACTTTCAAATATTGAAACAAAAAGGAAAGCCAAGTGACATTGCAGGATTGGCTGAGATAATTAAGGACTTACCTTAATTACCTCTAATATCTGAGACTGAGCCAAAAACCATTTACTGGCTTCCAGAGAAGTTACAGGATTAGGTGACTATAGCAGGATGTATTCCTGAGAGCAGCTCAAAGTTACATTTAATTAGGTTAGGCATGCAGGTCCGTTTTTGAGAACTTTCAAGCTCGGTTTTCACTAGTGGGACTCCAAAGTCACGTGATTTACAGTACGACTTTGCAATGCAATTTTATGTTGTGATTTGACGCAACTTTCCAAATGACTTTGTGCAACTTTGATGTTCTGCGATTTAGTGATAGTGATGTAATTCCTTATCCTGATTAGTCAATTCCCCTTCCTCTTTCATTGTCATGTGTTGTGTAGGGCTTGGCAAACATGTTGGCTATGCAATATATCGGGTCAGCAATCATTATGGCTGCTGTAGCAGCATTAATAGATGAAGAAGAAGAGGATAACCGGAGGAAAAGGCATAGGTTTTGGATCCATCCCGTCATCGCCCAAAGGGAAAGGAGAGGCCAGTTTTGGGTCCTTTATAACGACCTCCATGCTCATGAAGACAAATTCTTCAACTACACACGGATGTCAATTAGAAGGTGAAAACGTTTATGTCAATTTGCAAATGCTCCAAGATATATTTTGGAAAACGTGTATATGCATGGTCACTATGACTCTTTTTCTAGTTTTTAGCTTGGAATAGCTAGAAGTGTTTACAAAAACCTGAGAAAATGATAAAAAAAATGAAAATATAGTTATAAATGGTCCATTTTTACATGGTCAATGTAGCTAATAGACATATTTTCTCTTTAGAGTTTTGATGAATTGTTGGCTTTGCTCTCTAGCCATCAAGAGCAACAGAACACCAGTTTCCGAAGGAGTTTTCCTGGCTGTTGAAAGATTCAGTATAACATCGAGGTAACTTTTCATACCTACTTTTTCTTTTTCTTACCTCATATGTAACATTTGGAGATCCACATCATTCTTTGATCCTTTTTACATTAATTGAAAGAATAAATACTAGCATGTTTTTGTGGGTGTGATTGTGTTTACCATATTAATTGTCCCTGTACATCACCAGTTTCTTTATCCTGCTCCTCTTCTTCCTTCCCTTCCTCAGGCACCTTCTTCCAAGCTTGTTTTTAGTTCTAATATAGAAGTAGTTTATTGTTAATATGCATAATTCTAATAAACTGCATTTACTAATTTTAGGTACCTGTCAACTGGACATTCCTTAGCAAGTTTGCATTTTAAGTTCCTGGTTGGCCAAACTAATGGCAGCAATATTGTACATGATACCTGCAGAGACATCTGGAATGTTCTTAGGGATTTGGTACTGAAGAAGCCCACCCCCAATGATTGGTGCAAGATAACAGAAGTTTTCTGGGACTGATGCAAATTTGCAAGATAGTGGAAGTTTTCTGGGACTGATGCAATTTTCCTAATTGTGTTGGGCAATTGACGGCAAACATATAAGAGTAGTGATGCCCATTGGCAGTGGAACCAAATTCTTCAACTATAAAAAATATTTTTAGCTTGTGTTACTAGCAGTGGCTGCTGCCAATTATTGTTATAAATATATAGACATAGGATCATACGGCAGCAGCTCAGATTCCAGTATTTTTGCACGATCATCTTTTGGAAGAATGTTGAGGGAAAATGGCCTGGGCCTGCCATAGGACTGTCCGCTGCCAGGGACAAATCGGTCATCTACTAAGGCCTTATTCCAATTGGCCTTTGAGTGAAGAGAAGAGAATCTTCAACTACCACTTAACAAGGGCAAGACAAGTTGTCAAATGTGCTTTTGGCATTTTATCTAACAAGTGGCGGTTCCTACATACAACTATCAATTTGAAAATGGAGAATTCAATATCTGCGGTAAAAGCAGCATGTGTGCTTCATAACTATGTTGCAATTTATGATGGGTACCTTTTTGAAGATTCCCTCATGCATGATATGGAAGGTGCGTGATGGAGTGCCAGTAGGGGCAACAGCAATGGTGCTACTGTGCGTGAGGGTTTCACTTTGTTTTTCACGTCTGCTGCTGGTTGTGTGCCCTGGCAGCAGGATGCTATTGCATAATGTATATCATGCATTTTATTTTTGATTATTATTTATATGTCTGCTGTGTGTAATTGCATTCAAATGATGAATAACAGGTCTTTAACCCCAAAAACGGATAATTAAAAAACACATAATGTAACCAGAATAATTTTTATTTTCAAAATTTTTGTGTAAGAATGCACCAAAAATAAAGTTTGTTTTCATTTTTGAGTTGTTTATTTTTGCCAACCACAACAAAAAAAAAAAAATTAACATATATCAATTTAACCACTACAGATCCGCGCTATTGCCAAATGACGGCATCAGCGCGGACCTACATTTCCGGGACTTTCCGCGGCGCGCTCTGTGATCGGCGAGTCCGTGAGACTCGCCTGATCACCGATCCGTGCAAGGGGTCGATCCCGACCCCTTATCACGTGATCAGCTGTCAGCCAATGACAGCTGATCATGTGATAGAACGGAGCCGGTAATCGGCTATTATTCCTCCTCGCGCTGACAGCGCGAGGAGAGAAAAAAAAAGCCGATCACCGGCGGCCGTGATCGGGACATCAGTCCCGATCACGGCCAGCAATACAGCTGACCACCTGCCCCCTGCCAGTGCCCACCTGCCCACCGCCGTGCCATCCTGAATAAAAGTAAGTGCCCCCCATCAGTGCCCCCCATCAGTGCCCATAGTGCCCACAGTGCCACCTACAGTGCCACCCACAATGCCACCCACAGTGCCATCCAGCAGTGCCACCAACAGTGCCACCCACAGTGCCCACAATCTGCCTCAAAGGTGCTGCGACCCAGTGCCGCCCATCAGTGCCCAGCAGTGCCGCCCATCAGTGCCCAGCAGTGCCACCTATCAGAGCCACCTATCAGTGCCACCTATCAGTGCCCATCAGTCCCATCTATCAGTGGTACCTATCAGTGCCCATCCGTGCCACTTATCCGTGCCACCCATCCATGCCATCTTATCTGTGCCCATCTTTGCCCATCAGTGCCGCCTTATCTGTGCCCATCGGTGCCGCCTTATCTGTGCCTATTAGTGCCGCCTTAACTATGCCTATCAGTGCCCACCAGTGCAGCCCATCAGTGCCCACCAATGCAGCCATCAGTGCCGCCTAATCAGCGCACTTCAATGAAGGAGAAAAATGACCCGTTTGCAAAATTTTATAACAAACTATTAAAACATGATTTTTTTTTATTTTTTTTTTGCATCTTTTTTTGTTTGTTTAGCAAAAAATAAAACTCCGAGCTGTAACTAAATACCACCAAAAGAAAGCTCTATTTGTGGGAAAAAAATGATAAAAATTTCATTTGGGTACAGTGTTGTATGCCCGCGCAATTGTCATTCAAAGTGCATCAGCGCTGAAAGCTGAAAATTGGTCTGGGACTGAGGGGGGTTTAAGTGCCCAGTAAGCAAGTGGTTAAACAACACCAAAAAAAACATACAAAAAATAACAATATAGAATCACAATATTTTTTTGCAGCAAAATCTTTTTGCAAGAATGCAACAACAAAAAATTATTTCCATGAACGACACCATTTTTTGGGTTGTTTTGGCAACCACGACAAAGAAACAGAAATGAACAGGTATCAAAACACCAAAAATAACAAAAGCTTACAATTGCTGGATGTTTTTGATTCAGCGGTCTCGGGAACCTGAACTAGTGGTTGGGCCAGGACTGATGTTCCCGGGTATTATTTCCTTTACAGAAAAGGCAGAACCTGACTGGGTGTAGGCTGCCTAAGTTGGTGAGTGGTGGGGGGCCAAGGGTGGAGGTAGTGGGGGCAGGATTTGGATGTAACATGCGTGGCCTTGAGGGATTCAGCATATTACCATACTCGTCACAATATGGGCGGTTTATTGGTGGGGCATACTGTGTACTTGGAAAGTGAGGGTACTGTTGATAAAAGGGATATGGGGGAGGTTGAATATATGCTGAGGATGTTGTTGGCTCCTCACCCACAAAGGATTGAGCAGTTGACATCAAAGCCATCCTGAGTACATATTCTTTCTCTCGGGGGACCTGTTTACATATGTAAAATTACAGCGAGAAATGCTGTGTCTTCACACTGGTTTTCAGCCATTTTAGTGGACATCTCACTGACCACATGTAAGATTTTATCCATGGGTTTCCCAGCCCTGACACTTCCCCTTGTAGATCTTCGCAAAGGCCTAGAGACTTTGCTAGGCCCTGGTTCAGCATCCTCCTCCTTCATGGAGTTTGTTTCATCTACACAAGTTCCTAGTCAACAGTGTCTTGGAATTGTTCTTCCTCCTTCTCTGACTCATCTTCTGGGGGCAAACCCTGTGTGCTGTCTTCCCCGCTTGCTTGGGTTCTGAAATACGAATAACACATTTTTAAAGTAAGCATTACAATTTTACATGTCAAATTCTGGAAATATGCCTGCTGCTAATTTACTCTCGCATTTCCAACACCGGTTGTAACAGAATAACGCATTTTTAAAGTAAGCATTACAATTTTACATGTCAAATTCTGGAAATATGCCTGCTGCTAATTTACTCTCGCATTTCCAACACCAGTTGTAACAGTCCTTGAGACTCCTTGAGACTTCTCCATCGAGTTTGTAAAGAGTACACTGCAAAATATAAAGACAATACCAAGTTCAAAAAATGTTTCTTTATTAAATGGCCATAGTTCATTCATTTGCTAGGCCGCATAATTGATGTTGATGGTGGGAAAACAACCGCAAGCTATATTATCCATAACATCTGAAGTATTTGTGATGTGCTGAAGGATGTGTCTTCAGGGCCATCTTTAATATTGTTTGGACCATGGGCAAAAATTATTTGGGGCCCCACACACATACACGGATTTACTTTCCTGTAGCCACAGGTTAAAGGAAAGAAACTAGCTAAATTCCACCATCAACACAGACAGTGTTGACAGGGGGTTCCCTCTGCCAAACCATTGTGATCTCCCGGCAGGAGAAGCAATCCCCACCAAGAAAACACAGTGCATATTATTAGCACAAACACCCATTGGTTGCTAGAGGTTACTGCACATTATTACCACACACCCATTGGTTGCTAGAGGTTACTGCACATTATTACCACATACCCATTGGTTGCTAGAGGTTACTAAACATTATTACCACATACCCATTGGTTGCTAGAGGTTACTGCCCATTTAACTGCTAGCCACCCGCCTGCTGTCATATGACGGCCAGGCGGCTCGGCTCTCATTCTGGGAGGGCGTCATATTACGTCCCTCCATTTGAACAGGGAATGCACGCGATCGTGCGTGTGCATCCCTGTTCCTTTGGTGGCGCTGTGTCACGGAGACACTGCTTGCCACCGAGGGGGGTGAACAGCCATTGGGCATGGCTGTTTACCACGTGATATCACAGGTGGTACTGTCCCACTTTGCACGGTGCATGTGCGCAATCTGGAGCATGCTGCGCGTGCACATCAGTGGCGGCGTGTTCCCGGGAACACTGCTCATCACTGATGCTGGTAAACAGCCATTGGCTGGTGGCTGTTTACCACATGATCGGCTGTGATCCTTTCACAGCCGATCACTAAACGTCAACAAAGCGCAGTAACGAGACGTTACCGGGTTCTGCTCGTCACACACTGATCGTGTGTGAGGAGGAGATTGCGGTAACATCTAGTTACCACCTACAGTGTACACCAATCACACTGCTTGCCCCCTCCCAATAAATCTGAGTACCTGTCACAGTCCATCTGAGTACCCGAGTACTTGTCACAGTCCATCAGAGTACCCGAGTACCTGTCACAGTCCATCAGAGTACCTGTCACAGTCCATATGAATACTTGAGTACCTGTCACAGACCATATGAGTACCGAGTACTTAAATACCTGTCACCACCTTTCATAGTATCCAAATACCAGTCATCAGCCCAACAGAGTACCCAAGTACCTATCTGTAGCCCATCAGAGTACATGAGTACCTGTCACCAGTCCATCAGAGTAACCGAGTACCTGTCACCAGCCCATCAGAGTAACCGAGTACCTTTCACCAGCCCATCAGAGTAACCGAGTACCTGTCACCAGCCCATCAGAGTACCCGAGTACCTATCTGCAGCCCATGCCTCATAGAATATACGATGGGGTGTTTGCTTTCCAAAATGGGGTTTTTTTGTTGGTAATTCCAATGGGCTGGTGCTCAAGGACCTTCGACAGTGTTATAGGTAGGGATGAAATGAGATGTGTAATTTATGCTCCTAGAATACCTGAAGGTACTACTTCAATGTTGGGCCTCTGTATATGGCCAGACTGTGTAAAAGTCTCCCACATGTGGTATCGCCATACTCGGGAAGAGTAGCAGAATGTATTTTGGGGTGTCATTTTTGGTATATACATGCTATGTGTTAGAAATATGTTAGAAATTGACAACTTTGTGTAAAAAAAAAAAAAAATGCGGTTTCATTTTTTCCCCACATTTTCCAAAAACGTCTGGGAAAAAAAATGAACCTTTCAAAAAACTCATTATGTCTCATAGATTATACGTTGGGGCGTTTGCTTTCCAATAATTTTGTTGGCAATTCCATTGTCCTGGTGCTCCAGAGCCATCAAAAGTGTAATAGGTTTTTGAGAAATGAGATGTGTCATTTATGCTCGTAGAACGACTGAAGGTGCTACTTCAATGTTGGGCCTTTGTATGTGGCCAGGCTGTGTAAAAGTCTCACACGTGGTATCGCCATACTCGGGATGAGTAGCAGAATGTATTTTGGGGTGTAACTTGTTGTATGCATATGCTGTGTGTGAGAAATAACCTGATAATGACAATTTTGTAAAAAAAAAAAAAAAAAAAATTATTTTGCAAAGGATTGTGGGAAAAAATGACAACTTAAAAAAACCTCACCATGGTACTTACTTAATACCTTGGAATTTCTACTTTCTAAAAAGGGGTCATTTGGGGGGTATTTGTACTTCCCTGACTTGTTAATGTCTCAAGAAATGAGATACACCTGATGTACTGAAGGCCTGATCAGATGTGATCAATTTTCAGTGATTGGCACCATAGGTTGTAGACTCTATAACTTTCACAAAGACCAAATAATATACACTAATTTGGGTTATTTTTACCAAAGATATGTAGAATATAAATAATATAATAAATAATAATAATAATTTTTTTTATTATTTTTATTAAAATAATAATATAATATACATTTATGAAGAAAAATTACCAATTAGCAAAATTATGACAAAAAAAAGTATTTTTTTCACAAAAGTTAGTCTTTTTTTATTTATAGCACAAAAATAAAAAACCCACTAGTGACTAAATACCACCAAAAGCAAGCTCTATTTGTGTGAAAAAAAGGACGCAAGTTTCATATGGTACAGTATTGCATGAGTAATTGTCATTCAAACTGTGAGAGTGCTCTGTACTGAGGTGGTTAAATAGGTGCAAGCAGCAAAGTGATAAGCAGCATATATCAACCACTTACTTTTTGCAGACGTTCTGTAGCTGATAAAGAGTCCCAGGTATCATAATATATGCGAGACACTTGTAACCATGCTCTCTCCTTTACATGATCTTTGTAACATGGATCTCTGAGGTCATATATTGACGGTTGTTGTCTGACAAGCTGAATCACTTCTTCATTGTCATGAACTTGTCACTTGTTCTTTCTAGCCCTAGGCAAGCATACTGCTGTCTTCCACACTCACATACATCCATATAGGAAGTGGTGTAATTGGGAGGAGCAGAGATTATGTGCTTCCGCAAACTTCCATGGAAGTCGCAACAAAGTCCCGGTGACATACATGTACATGCGACTGCATTGTGACTTAATTACTTTCTATGGAGAACAAGTCACAACGAAGATGGAACAATGTAGTGCAAAAACCTTTTTTGGATTCGCTGCAACTTGAGTTGCACCAATTAAAACGGGGACCATTCAAATACATGGATTTTGACTTGTCATGCGACTTTACATGTGTCAAGGAGCACAACTCGCAGTAGTGGAAACATAGCCTCAAGGTCCCTTTTGTAAATATGCAGTATGCAGCTTATAAATCCATGTTAGGTGTAATCCCTATAGGCATGAAATAGCTGTACTGGATATTTACCAGTAATGCAGTGTTCATTTCCTCAACTAAAATGTTTGTCAAAATTTACATCAGCTGCATTTTTACAGTGACAAAAATGAAACAAAGTACACCACATTTTCGTCCACTGACGAAAACTGTGACGAAAATCTATTTCTGTTTTAGTTAACAAACGAAATCTTTTGGCAATGACAACTTCAGCAGCTTGCCCACCACCTCCTGCACATTTCTATTAATCAGTGAGGCCGCTCCAGATGAAGTCCCAGTGATGAAACGCGTAGGGCGGAGCTACCAGCATTTTTGCATCACTTCTGGTTTTGAGGCAGTGGAATGCAAACTGTCCCGGCTTCCTGTTTTATTCAAAGCTCTGTATTATTATGCTGAATGTGAGTATGTTTTCACTTTTATAAATACATTTTCAATCTTAAACGGTAATACACTATGGAGAGGTCTCTTTTCTGCATGTGGGAGCAATAGGGGGAAAGTTGAAAGAGATCTTTCTATCCCTTACACCGCAAACACGGAAACAACTAGCTGAAGCAGGACCAGGTCTTTTTGTTTGCTACACAGTGGCAGATACTGTGAAGGAGCTATACCTCCGTGTGGGGTGAATGGTTCTGGTGAGTGTATTTCTTATGGGGCACCTCTAAAACACTGAATACAGCTTATGAAGACCACCTGTCACTTTCTATTATTTTTATTAATTTTAATATGATATATGGACTTTTAGTGCACCAGCACTTTCTTCAGTATAATTCATCAGAGGTAATCACTAGAAGCATATCACTGTTTTACGTTTTCACTATGTTTTATATGCAGGCACTGTTTACCTATGTATGATACTTTATAGCATCACACCAGTTTGTTGCATTAGTACTCATATCATTTTCACATTAGGATTGCACTATTTTTTGTTTATTTGAATCACAGCAGTGTTGCATCAGGCTGTTGTATCAGATCCTAGATCGGGGTAGAGGAACCTATGGCTCGTGAGCCAGATGTGGCTCTTTTGATGGTTGCATCTGGGTCTCGCCTCTCAATCCGTGGATTGCGTGGTGTGCCGATCCGCGGATTGAGCCCATAGGAAAGGCCGCTGCTTCGGTCTAGCTCCGGAGCGGCGGCCATCTCGGTACACCTGGCGGCAGCCTAGGTGAGCGGAGCGCTGACATCATCATCACCCGCCTCAACTGCTCGTGGGTCTGCCTGCTTGTGTAATGGTAAGCAAGCAGAAAATCGTAGGGGAGATGTGGATATTACAGTGGGGGAGATGACGTGGATATTACCGAGGAGGAGATGGCGTGGATATTACCGAGGAGGAGACGGCGTGGATATTACAGTGGAGGAGACGGCGTGGATATTACAGTGGAGGAGATCACGTGGATATTACAATGGGGGAGATGACGTGGATAGTACCGTGGGGGAGATGGCGTGGATAGTACCGTGGAGGAGATGACGTGGATATTACCAAGGAGATGACGTGGATATTACCGAGGAGGAGACGACATGGATATTACCGAGGAGGAGACGACGTGGATATTACAGTGGAGGAGACGGCGTGGATATTACAGTGGAGGAGACGGCGTGGATATTACAGTGGAGGAGACGGCGTGGATATTACAGTGGAGGAGACGGCGTGGATATTACAGTGGAGGAGACGGCGTGGATATTACAGTGGAAGAGATCACGTGGATATTACAGTGGAAGAGATGACGTGGATATTTTACCGTGGAGGAGATGATGTGGATATTACAGTGGAAGAGAGGACGTGGATATTACAGTGGGGGAGATGGAAGTCTCAACGCCTGCATGAAGCTTAACCTCACCACGTATCAACCAGACTACAAAGCCATCAGCAAAACCATGCACCAGAGGTCGCATTTAATGGGAAGAAGTACTTTATTCGTCATTGGTTAGCAACAGCATAACAACGTTATTAAAAAGAATTCAGAGGTCATGTCATGTTCGGCAACTTTGCCGTATTTCTTTGTTCTGTGATTTATCCCTTAATAAAGAACACGTGATTGTTTAATTCAGATACTTATTGTACTTTAAAAGTGTTGGTCTTACATAAAATGCACACATTTACCTGTATTTAGTTTTAAACATATTGTATGGCTCTGACGGAATGTCATTTTAAAATATGTGGCGTTCATGGCTCTCTCAGCCAAAAAGGTTCCCTACCCCTGTCCTTGATCATTTGTATATTAGGATTGCACAATTTATTGGTTTGATTTTGTGTTCATTAGAATCAATTTGAGGTTATTTGCACATTAGCACTTTAGACTGTTGCATTAGGACACAGGGATACAGTGAACAGATTTACTTATTTTTGTCACGTTTGGTCCCAATGGCGATACTGCTGATGCTTGGGGGTGTGGGACATTCCACCCTAGAACAGCGCCATTTCTATCCTCCTATTTTTTACTTTTAATCAGTGAGGCAACCCATCAGAATGATGGACCAGTCGGAATGCCTGGGGGCAAGATTTAACACTACTGGAAGTTGCAAATATGCCTGGCATTGGAGCTTTCTGTAATGAAAACTTGCTGTAGGCATGTACAGGCACCACTAAATACTTAAACATGATACCAGCATGCAACTTAAAATTATTGTTTTTGTTAAAGACATTGTACACTTTCAATTGTTCTTGCTGTTTTAACTAGGTATTGGTGCACTTATGTTTCTTGTGCCGTTTATTTGCCATACTTTGTAATGATGGGCTCACATGTTGTGGCCACAGTTTGTAGCCTCATGGTAGATCAATTCCCCAATGTCCATGTATTAGACTAGCTTGTCCCTAGGGAAAGACAACTTCTTGCTTCAGGTCACACAGCCTAACCATTTCCTGTGTTGCATCACAAATGTGGGAGTGCTATTGCAATGAAAGTACATCTCTTCCAGCATGGTGATCTCTCTGTTAATTGCTGTCTCTGTTTAGTTCCTTGTCAGATCTAATTACTGTTTAGTCTTCCCCTGCAGAATACAAGAGTGAGAGACTCAGGGATTGTGGGTTATATAGTTCCTTCAAAGGAAGTGTTAGTTCTCAGACTACAGGCAGAGGTAATGCAATAACACAAACAGAAATATCTAAATGCAGGAATGTGAAGGTTTACTCTGCTGTAGTGTATGGGCCAACAAATGACACCATGTAGCTACCTGATCAATGTACATCTTATGCAGGTAAAAAACACAAAGTGCAGGTAGGGAGGTTATAATACCAAAAGTAACAAAGTCAAAAAATATTACTATTTAACTATGTGTAAATTATTAATGTGTTCTACAACCCCAATTCCAAAAAAGTTGGGACACTATGTAAAATCTACATAAAAACTGAATGCAATGATTTGCAAATCTCAAACCCCTATTTTATTCACAAAAGAAAACAAAAATGTTTAAACTGAGAAAATGTACTATTTTCAGAAAAAAATTAAGGTAATTTTGAAATGGATGGCAGTAATATCTCAAAAAAGTCCCCTCTTCTTTTAACACCCTCTTCTCAAAAAAGTCCCTTCTTTTAACAACCTCTTCTCAAAAAAGTCTCCTCTTCTATTACGAAGCCATGCTGTTGTCATAGATGCAGTATGCAGTTTAAAATTGTCCTGCCAAAATATACAAAGCCTTCCTCGAAAAAGACATTGTCTGGATGGAAGCATATGCTGCTTTAAAACCTGGATATATCTTTCAGCATTGATGGTGCCTTTCCAGATGTGCGTGCTGCCCATTCCATACGCACCGAGGCTGGATTCACACCTATGCATTAGTAGTGCTTTTTGCATTTTGCAGATTTGTACTACGGTCCATTCACCATGGTTTCCTATGGAACACGTTCTGTTGTGCAAATCTGCAAAATGCAAAAAGCACTAAAAATGCATAGGTGTGAATCCAGCCTTAGGCTCGGTTCACACCTATGCAGTTTGCTTTCGGAAACGTTTCTGCAGCGCTTTTCACGCATGTTTTTGGTGCATTTTTAATGTTTTTTATTTTATTTTATTGGCCATCTTGTTGGGTGGATAAAAAAAAAAAAAAAAAACGTGATTTACTACAAAAACGCAGCTACTCCATTGAGGTCTCTGGAAACCAAAAACACACCGTTTTGCTTTTAAAAAAAAAAGTCTTTGACCCTTTTAAAAAATGCAGTGGCTGAAAAAAAAGCATAGATGTGATTGCATCCCATAGGAAACCATGTTAAATGGACTGTAGTGCGTGTCTGCAAAAAGCAATAAAAAACTCCTAGGTGTGAACCAAGCCTTATGAGCGCTGATAACAAGCCAGAAGTTCCTCTCCTCTGCAGTCAGGAGGATGCGACACCCATGGTTGCCAAAATGAATATCAGGTTTTCGATTCATCTGACCACAGAACAGTTTTCCACTTGCAAAAGACAATTTAAATGAGCTTTGGCTCAGAGAAGACGGCGGTGATTATGGATTGTGTTCAGATATAGCTTCTTCTTTGCATGATAGAGCTTTACCTTGCATTTCTGGATGGCATGTCAAAAAGTGTTCACAGATGGTGATCTCGAAGTATTCCTGAGTCCATGCAGTAATGTCCATCACAGAATCATGCCTGTATTTAATGCATTGCCATCCGAGGGCCCGAAGATCACAGTATTGTGGTAAGATCAATATTGTGCTGCGGTCTTGTCCCTTGCGCACAGATATTTCTTAGAATCCTTTGATATTACAGTATGTACTGTAGATAATGATATAAAAGTGAAAATGATTTAAAGTATTTACAATTTTATGTTGAGAAACATTATTCCGAAATTGTTAAATTTTTAGATGCAGCTTTTCAGATTAGTGTACCTCTGCCCATCTTTACTTTTGAGACAATCTCTTTCAGATGCACTTTTTTTACCCAGTCAGGTTACTGACCTGTTGCCAATTAGGCTCATTAGTTGCAAAATGTTCTTCCAGCTCTTCCTTGCTAGTACCACTTTGCCCTGTCCCAACTTTTTTGAGATGTGTTGCTGCCATAAATTTTGAAATTACCTTTTTATTCCCTAAAATGGTAAATTTTCTTAGTTTAACTGCTTGTCGCCCAGCCACAGTACATTTACTGCAGCAGGGTGGAATGGGCTGGACCACGTACATGTACGTGATCCAGCCTGCTCCTGATTAGGCGCACGCAGGTGCGCCACCCACTGCTATCCCACGCTGTCACTGGCTACAGTGGGATTGTGTCAGCAAGTCCATGCAAATAATTTATGGCCGACGCCTGCTGATCGGCTGTAATCAATTAGAGCAGTGTCCTGTGTTTACAAACACACAGGGCTCTGTACAAAGATCAGCAATCTGGCTGTTTCTTTTCCCTGAAAAGCAGGGAGAAGAAACAGCCAGATCTGTTAGTAAAAGCAGCACATATTACACACATTACACGTGTTAAGCACACAGTTAGCCCCTTGATTGCTCCTTGTTGTTAACCCCTTCCCAGCCTGTGTCATTAAAGTGGTTGTAAACCCTTACAAACCACTTTGACCTACAGGTAAGCCTAGATTAAGGCTTACCTGTAGGTCCAAGAAATATCTCCTGAACCTATACGGTTTAGGAGATATTTGCCTGACAGCGACGCGCAGGCGCACTGAGCACGGCATTTCCAACAATGGATCTGCCGCGCGTGTCGGCTCCCGTGCGCATGCGCGGGAGTGACGTCATCGCGGCTCCGCCGAATGACAGCGGCGGAGCTGCGAGACGCCACCAGCAAGATGGATGCGGTGGACTACAGGGGACAGCGGCGACTTCGCTGGCTCCTGTGTCAGGTAAGTGACACATAATGGGCTACTATGCGATGCATAGTAGTCCATTATGCTTTGCCTTTGCAGGGAATGAAAGAGGAAGTAAACCCATCAGGGTTTACTTCCTCTTTAATACAGTGTACAGTCCCTGACAAAAGTCTTGTCGCTTCTCTATTTTATAGAAACTCCTGCTATTAACCTGACTTTTAATTAATCAATTGGTGTTAGAAATAGCTCATATGAAAAGCTTAAGCCCTCCCAAATGATGTTAATACACTGAAATAAATTAGTTTCACTGAAAAAAGATTTATCATTTAATCAAGACAGGTCAAATTTTGGCAAGACAAAAGTTTTGTCACCTATACAGAAATTGAAAAACTTTACTGAAAATCCAAAAATATGTCAGCAAATTAAGTAGTGGTGCTGTGAGATGCAAATTAAATATCTTGTATGACTTCCATGAGCTTGAAGGACAGCATCCATGCGGTTTGGCAAGGATTCATACAATTTATTGATGAAGTCATCAGGAATAGCAAAGAAAACAGTCTTGCATGCCTCCCAGAGTTCATCAATATTCTTTGGTTTCGTCTTCCATGCTTCATCTTTCATCCTACACCACATATGCTCAATGATGTTCATGTCTGGTGACTGGGCTGGCCAATCCTGGAGCATCTTGATCTTCTTTGCCTTAAGGAACTTTGATGTGGAGATGGAAGTATGCGATGGCCTTTTTTTATGGTTGGGAATAGAAGAGGTAGCTAAGATTTGTTGGTATTTTAGACTATTGATGTTGCCTTCCACCCTGCAGATCCCTCGCACACCCCCATACTGGATGTAATCCCAGACCATGATTTTGCTTCCACCAAAATTCACTGTTTTCTGGGTAAATCTCAGCTCCATGCGGGTTCCAGTAGGTCTCCTGCAATATTTGCGGCGACTGTGGTGTAATTCAACAGAAGATTCATCTGAAAAATCCACCTTCTGCCACTTTTCCAGAGTCCATCCTTTTAGCAGGCTGTGGCCCTTGGCAAATGCCACATGGTTTTTCAATTGTCTTTTGTTTAGTGCTGGCTTATGGGCACTGATTCAACCATGGAGGCCATTTTGAGACAGAATCCGACAAACTGTTCTGGTTGACACAGGGACTTCAGGTGACCAGGTCTCGTGGAGCTCTGCTGCAGTGGAAAATGGGCTGGCCTTGGATTTTCGAGCCAACAAACGGTCCTCTCGAGCAGTTGTCTTGCGGGGTCGGCCTGACCTGGCTTTGTCCAAAACGTCAGTTGAGAAGGTCTAGTGTACTGGTGTTCTTTTTATACACACCTGTGACCTAATTGATCCATTATTAGTCACAGGTGAAGCTTATATAACAAGGCGACAACAAAAATTGACTCAATGGGCTTTACCAAGCTGTGAATATTAGAATACTTTGTCAGTTTCGTTTTGCACTGAAACATTACAAAAGCTGTTGGGATTAAAATTACCCATTTCTTGTAACAAAATCTTGATTAGAAATATATTTTAGCGGCACTTCAGGTCAATTTGTACACAAGCGACAAGACTTTTGCCAGGGACTGTACAGTATTATATCTAATCACTGTATTAGTGTCACTATTGAGGTCAGTGTACCTCCCAGTGAGGGTCTGCTAGCGCCAGGTCGCCTACCACACTATCATAGTCCCACTAGAAGTGGCCGATTACCTCCATTACCAGTATAGCGTCATAGCTGCGTAAATTCCAGTTTATGTACCATAAATGTATACTTATTGGGATTCTTTTTTTTTTACCAAAGACATCTTGCAGAATACAGTTTGTTCTAAATTTATGAAGATGTTTTATTTAATTTTCTTTTTTTAATGAATAGGTTTGCCAACAGAAAGTAGAAAATATAATTTGCCTTATCAAAATGTGTCTTTTTTTCCGCTTGTATAATAATAAAAAAAAAAAAAAAAAACCCCAGAGGTAATCAAATACCACCAAAAGAAAGTTCTATTTGTGAGAACATAAATTTCATTTGTGTACAGTGTTGCATGGCCTAGCAATTGTCAGTTAAAGTAGCACAGTGCTGAATAGCAAAAAAATGATTTGGTCATTAACCACTTCAATACCAGGCACTTAGACACCTTCCTGCCCAAGCCAATTTTCAGCTTTCAGCTCTGTAGCAATTTGAATGACAATTGCGCGGTCATACAACACTGTACCCAAACAAATTTTTTATCATTTTGTTCCCACAAATAGAGCTTTCTTTTGGTGGTATTTGATCATGTCTGCGGTTTACATTTTTTGTGCAACAAATAAAAAAAGACTGACAATTTTGAAAAGAAAAAAAGTTTGTTTCTGTTAATTTTTTTTGTAAATAAGTATGTTTTCTTCTTCAATGACGGGCACTGATATGGCTGCACTGACGGGCAATGATGAGGTGGCCTCAATGAGGTGGTACTGATGAGGTAGCACTGATGGGTGGCACTGGTATGTAGCACTGATGGGCACTCATAGGTGGCACTGATGGGTACTCATAGGTGGCACTGATGGGTGGCATGGTAGGGCACTGATAGGTGGCACTGCTGGACACTGATGGGTGGCACTGATTGGTACATGATGGTGCCAGTCAGTGCCCAGATTGGGCATCATTTGCACATGTGGATGGCCAGGGGGTACATACCTGGCCATCCACATGTTGCCCACTTCCCTGGTGGTCTTAGTGGAGTCCCTGGTGGTCCAGTGTGGGCATCTGAGGGGGGGGCTGTGCTGATAATCAGCGCAGACCCCCCCTGTCAGGAGAGCCGCCGATCAGCTCTCCTCTACTCGCGTCTTTCAGACACGAGTGAGGAAAAGCCGTTTACCAGCTTTTCCTGTTGACATCGTGATCAGCCCTGATTGGACACGGCTGACCACGTGGTAAAGAGCCTCCGCCAGAGGCTCTTTACCGAGATCAGTGTAGTGGTGTGTCAGACTGACACACCGCTCCACTGATCGCCGCGATGCACGCCTCCCACGGGCGTGAGGCGGCATGTTATCCTGAAGGATGCCCAGTCAGGATAACGAAACCACCGCCCGGCCGTCATTCTGCTATAGGCCGGGAGGGAAGTGGTTAAAAAGGTAAAACCTTCCGAGGGTCAGGTGGTTAAACATTTGATATGTTTTCTATGGGTTTATTAGAGTTCCAAATCATTGCATTTTTTTTTTTTGCAGAAGTTACACAGTGTCCCAACTTTTTGGATTTAGGGTTGTACATCATTTCACATCGATAAGTAGCTTGCCAACTGTTTAATCCCTGCTGATCTTACAACCATGTCATTAGTCATTCACATACACCTACACACCCATACAACGACACACACACTGAGGTTCAGCCAATCTCACTGCACCTTTCTTTCTATAGTAAAATTAGAGAATTCTAAGTGGTGTATGTATAAATAAAAAAAGCCACAAAGCTATTTGTCTAGCGAATCTGCATGTACATTTGTTCTGTGTGACGCAAAATCATATATATTAGTGTATTCCCTCTCGAGTTTGGATGTTCTTCATCCATAAGAATAGAGTGAATTAGGAAATACAGTATTATGGTCACTAGATGGAGATGATCATAGAAAGCACTTATTTACTATGATCTTCAAACCCAACTCGTGGCCAAAATAGGCCACAACCCATTGTCGATCAGGCCAATTTGGACAAAAGAAAGTTAGTTTACCATAATGCATATATGGACAATAAAAATAAACAGTAGTCATAGCAGACAAATCATATTTTTATTCAGCTATTCAAAATATAATTACAGGCATGCTGCCCTGTTTACCAAAAAGGGGACAAAATTGCAGTTATCAATATAATAAAATGATTGAATCAAACTTGGTTGTTAGGATGATTATTGTATGTTTCCCAATAAATAAAAACTGCACAGGTATAAAACAGCATCATCTAGGAATTTTTAATTAGCCAATAGACCTACAATTTTGAACGAGGTACTTTACAGATCCTAAAACTGTCTATGCTACCAACATTGGGAAGATTTTGTGTATACAGTGTGGGTGTATATATACTTATTATACACACACTCTAAAAAAACAGTAAAAGGACTTTTCTAGAACATTACCTTTTCTGAGACAAATTTGGAGAATAAAAAAAAAAAACTGTTCAGCATATTCATTTATATATTAATAAAAGCTTTGCAGCGAAGGCCGCTGAATATAGTTCTCTGAGATGATTTCATCCCTTCTCTTTCTTAAGTCTGTATAAACATGTTAAATAAATGGCAAAATATGTGACCGTTTCATAAAATATGAAGTCACTTGGTCATAAAATTTTCAAGAAAGATCAATATACATATCTCTATGAATAAAAAAACGACTTTTGTTAAAAATTATACTTTTTTTTGTTTAGATTTAATCTAAAATAGGAAACTATATTTTTAAAATCTAGATTAGGTCAACTTTCAGACCGCCAGCTACCCCAGTTTGTCCACTTCACCCACCCCACTTGGTCCTCCCATAAAACCCAAAGAAAAAAGCCAATGCTGTATATAGTCAATGTAAATATTCAATGGCACTTAAGGTGACTAATGGATAAGTCAAAAATACTTGGATACCTTCCAAGGTGCATTCAGTGGTCAGCGAACGGTCAATGAGTATGGCCAACTGCTCTTATCATATAAAAAATAATTGGTGGTAAATAGCATGCTGGATGGGGAGCGGTTGGTGCACAAAGAATATTTGAGAACATTCACTATTAACCTTACATGGCCATAGAGATAGTGTTTGATAAAAATACTTCCTTTTACTGCATAAATTACCATTAAAAAAGCACCCTTTATAACCAATTCAGTATTTTTAAATAACTAATTCTATAGATTGGTAACTAGATACACGTCACGTTTAATCCTATTTTATATTCTTTCCTGAGAAAACCAAGATTGCAGTGAAACTTAGACTATGATGCTGGGTCGAACATTTTAAACCATTCCAGAACATTACATACGTTAGAAAAACCTAAATATTCTGCAAGAAAGTAAGGAATGCATTGAAGGTAAACCAAACTGAAAAAAAAAAATACACCAGTTCAGCTTTCAGAAAACAAAGAAAATTGCCTGGAGTTAAATTCCAGTTTGGCAACATTTTCATAGAACACGGAAACTAGTAAACGAGGTAAAGCCATCAGATAGCCAATGGGAAATCCTTATAACTAGATATATTCCATTCCAGGGTATCACTGTTCTGCAATAGTGCAATAATCATTGTGTTGGAAAAGAACAAGAATAAAATAAACCATCATCTGGTTAACAGTTTTGATAACTGATAATACATGACTATAGTATATGGCCAATACCAGTAAAGCCAATGGCTGATGTTAACAATAGCCCATAACTAGACTTTAGAGAACAGTGGAAGCATCGACTACACTGAAAAAAGTAGAATATGTATAAATAAGCTATTGTATATGGATACCTTACATATAAAATATCCGTGTCTAGAACATTACAGCCATTAAAGCAAAAAAGTGCCTGCACTATTCAATATGGATCATACAATTCCACGTTTAAAAACAGTCAACAAATAGTGATCCTGAAAAATACTAGAACAAATCACTGTAAACTACAATAAACAATACATTTTAGAATATGTATCTAAATATGCAGTTAGTGCGACTCTGCTAGACCAGTTCTGTTCTATTCTAAGTTACCTCCAAGAGAAATTTTCATTAACACTGTAGTCACCACTGTATACAGGTGGTATCACAGAGTACAATACAGTCCTGGCAGAGAGTAGGCACGCAACCCCTAATTTGTACAAAAGCATTTTGCGCAGTTTTGCAGCCATTGCGTCTTTATTGATGACAGGAAGGTAATGTGGTTCCTCTTCCACTAGCTCCTGCAGCCACCAGATCTGGAGGCTCTTCTGACTTTACTTTCCATAGAACTTCTTGTTTAGAAGAAAGATGAGAAGGTTTACATTGACCTTTGCTCGGTCAAACATCTTCATAACTGCAACACCCTCATACTGTAGCTGGAGAAGGTCCTGAAAGTTCAAGAGACATCAAATGAAAAAAAATCAGGAAGATGAACACTTGGTTAAAAGCAATCAAGTAGAGCCTGCATTCAAATTTCAAAGCTAATAGAAGAACACTTGAATATACAGGTCTTGTTTTCAATAAGAAAGTTACACATTCAGACCTTTATACAGATGATCAACATTTACCGGCACATTAGTAAACCCATCGATTTAAACAGTTACAAAAAAAAAAGGCATGCTGGGAATGCTAACTGCACATTGGCTGTGCTCTCAGCCAAACTATCAAGCCATCCAATGGCTGGTGTCATAACGAATTACATGTGCAGCACCATAGCAGTTGAAGATTAAACAGAGGCAAAGATGGCAGCTTCCTTGGCTGAAAACGAACTAGCAAGTGAGTCAGCAGCAAAACTAGCAATGGTTAAGCCCAAGCCCAGTGGTTGGTGTGGAAATCTCTGTAAACCGTAAAAAAAAAAAAACAGCTTGTGTTAACAGTTTGTGAAAGAAAATCCCAAATTGGTTAATTGAGGGACACAGAAATTCAGATGCTGCCAGGTTATACTGTTGCCTACAGGAGGATTAAACATCAAAACGGAGAGGGCAGAACCCACCAGAGCAAACTGGGATTGAAAGAGGGATTCTAGCTGCCTGCAAGTAGAATCCTTAAAGGTAGGAATGTCTTCCATCTGTCTAGTGTTTTTTCCTGGTAAACCATCATCAGATCTACAGTTGCATATTTCCACAGCTTATTGAATTCCCTCTAAATCTGGGAAACAGATCCAAGACACTCCCAGGTGGGGACAAGGACCCCCCTCCCTTCAGGGTACTTCCAGTCCTCAGAGGAATACCTCAAATTGCAGATGCAATAGAGGTTTTTGCAGATATAGGACCACTGAAAGACTCAGGGCTGGAAACAGCAGGCTTATCCTCCAAATGCAGAGCAGTACATTCTGCACCAGGAAGTGCCAAAACAACCCTTTGTGATGGTGGGAGACTGCTGTACTTCAAAAACAGCCTCATTAGAGCTGTAGGAACACTGAATCTGAGTCAGAGATGGGCACGGAAACTGGTAGCCAGGCCTGTTGTAAGGCCTCAGGAAGTTCTGAGAATCTCTGCAGGGGAGAGCACTTGAATGCACTTAGAGCTTCTGCAGTCAGTATCCATAAGGAACTTTATGAATCTGGCCAAAGTCTTGAGTGACTGCAGTAGAGGTCACTGAGTGACTGCAGTAGAGGTCCCGATGAAGCTGAGGGAGACCACTGGATTCTGGGAATACCAAATGGATGCATCCAGAACTGTTAAATATTGTCTGGGGTCACCCATAGCAGCGAGACTGTCTCCACTGTGTCTATGTACAGTCATGTTGCAACCAAGTGGAGCTGATGCAACTAGGCTCAAAAGGTGAAGCAGCGGATGAGGTCAGTGCTCAGTCCCTCAGCATCAACCCTTCCATTGTAAAATAGCACAAATATTGAAAAAACAACGCATCTCCTGGTGCTTGAGTCTTCAGAGACAAAACAAGTACTGAAGCAATGGCATGGCTCTCGACCTGGAAACTTGTACCTCTACATGAAGGTCTGTAAAGGAAGGCATATGGAACCTAGTGCCCATTGAGCACATTCCAGGCTTTCAGGGTTTGGGTATGGCATGTAAAACTCAGGCTTAGGAAAAAAATATATATTTTCACACTACCACTACACAAATCCTTTAAAGATCATTCTTGTGAGACCAAAAAAAAAAAACCCCCATAGGTGAAGCACTAGAATGGGTATCAAACTAGAAGACTAAGGCTGGATTCACATCTTTGCTTTGTGGTAAAACATATTTACAGTTTGAAATGCACATTCAATACACCACAACATTTTTGGGAGCTACAATTCACAAACGTGAACCATCTTTGCCCTGTGGTGTGCCACAAAAAAAGAAAAGAAAAAGCAAAGTTGCATGTGTGGTACAAAGGTCCACTGAGGTGCTTTTCAGCCCATTTACAATGAATGAGCTGCCTTACCTCTATGTACATTAAAGCGGTGTTCAGACTGCAAATCTGTATTTTTTTTTTTTTTAAAGTCAGCCTCTACAAACACTGTAGCTGCTGACTTTTAATATAAGGACACTTACCTGTCCAGGGATCCCGCGCCCCCCCCCCCCCGGCCGATCCATCCATCAGATCGGGTGCAGGCGCCACCATTCTAAGGGAAACCGGCATTGGAGCCTTGCAGCTTCACTGCCCATTTCCTACTGTGCATGCGTGAGTCTGGGACACAGGTCCCAGAAGACATCGGGGGGGCTCGCCGCACAAAAAGGATATGACGTCCTGCCACTTGTTTCGGTACACCTGTTCAATTGCTTGGTAACACAGATTGCTAATCACATGGCAGCAACTCAATGCAACTAGATGTGTTGAAGACGACTTACTGAAGTTCAAACCGAGCATCATAATGGGAAAGAAAGGGGATTTAAGCGATTTTGAACATGGCATGGTTGTTGGTGTCAGATGGGCTTGTCTGAGTATTTCAAAAACTACTGATCTACTGGGATTTTCACACACAACCATCTCTCGGGTTTACAGAGAATGATCCGAAAAAAAAAAGAAAATATCCAGTGAGCGGCAGTTTTGTGGACGAAAATGTCTTGTTGATGTCAGAGGAGAATGATCAGACTGGTTCAAGATGATAGAAAGGCAACAGTCCGAGCATGCATCAAATTGTTTCCAAGCCTGCGTAGGAATTATGCGTGTCGGAATTTGTACAGACGATCGGAATTTCCGATCTGAACTTTTTCCGACTGAAAAATTGAGGACCTGCTCTCAATCTTTTGCTGGCCAAAATTCCGCCAAGCAAAAGTCAGACGATCACATTTTCCGACCAAAAGCTCTCATTGGACTTTTGCTGGTGGAATTTCCGAGACTGTGTATGGGGCATAACTCAAATAATCACTTGTTACAAGGTTTGAACCAGGCGCCACTCATGTCAGCTAAGGAAACTGAGGCTACAATTCGCACAGGATCACCAAAATTGGAAATGGAAGATTGGAAAAACGTTGCCTGGTCTGATGAGTCTCGATTTCAGCTCCAACATTCAGATGGTAGGGTCAGAATTTGGCATAAACAACATGAAAGCATGGATCCATCCTGCCTTGTATCAATGGTTCAGGCTGGTGGTGGTGTAATGGTGTGGGGAATATTTTCTTGGCACACTTTGGGCTCCTTAGTACTAATTGAACATCGTTTAAACGCCACAGCCTACCTGAGTATTGTTGCTGACCACCATGTCCATCCCTTTATGACTACAGTGTACCCATCTTCTGATGGATCCTTAAAGCAGGATAATGCATCACGTCAAAAATCTCAAATCATCTCACTACAGGTTTCTTAAACATGACAATGAGGTCACTGTACTCCAATGGCCTCCACAGTCACCAGATCTCATCCAATAGAGCACCTTTGGGATGTGATGGAATGGGATATTTGCATTATGGATGTGCAGCCGACAAATCTGCAGCAACTATAATGTGAATATGGATCAAAATCACTTTGGAATGTTTCCAACACTTTTTGAATTCATGCCACAAAGAATGAAGGCAATTCTGAGGGCAAAAAGGAGTCCAAGCAAGGTGTACCTAATAAAGTGGCTGGTGAATGTATAAGTATTACTACTTAATTTAAAAAAAAAAAAGATTTTTAAGTTTGGTTTAATTTTTAGTAAATGTGAATTAAAACTTTAGAGCACTAATAATCCAGACATCTCTCTGCTATATTTAAAGAGGCAGTCTTTCATTTGTCGACAGACCGTAAGTAAATGGTATAGATAATAAATGAACAAAACTCAAATGACATACCTGATAGTGCAGCATATACGTTTCCATTTGAACACCCATGAACTTGGCTTTCACTTCAAAATCACCAACTTCTTCCATAGGAGATATTTCAAAGATCACATTTTTGAATCTGTATAGACAACAGATGACAACTGTGAGGGTGTGTCAGGCAGACACCTTCGCAGCACATAAATACAGCATGTGATTAAAAAAAGAAAGTCACCTTCAGCACTGAAAACAGCAATGAAATTCTGCACCCAACATGCTGGAATTTCCCCGTCATGTATGTCATCTCATGAGAACAAAATTCTTAAATCTTGTGTGACAAGTGAAACGCTTACAATTTTCAGGACTGCAAACTAAAGAAGTGGCTCATTGTACACGATATAGATCTATCTCTCTCTCTCTCTCCATATATAGATCTATCTATCTCTCTATCTATATATACATATACACACACACACTTATAGACTTTAAGGCTCGGTTCACACTTGTGGGATGCAGGAACCAGCACCAGTGCCAGTTCCTGCATTGCCCCAGAATTCCCGGCGCGGTTCACACTGCCCTCTGCGAACGGCTGCAGGTGTCAATCCAAAGTTATTGACACCCCCAGATCGGTTCGCAGTGAACTGTGAAATGGTGCAGGAATCCAATCACATAGGTGTGAACAAAGTGTAGACAAAAAAATGGTCCGGCACCATTTTAGTGCGAATGTGATGCAAATTGAGCCATACAAACTGTATGGCTGAATTTACATTGCATGTGATCTGCACAAGAATGCGTTGCGAATCACATGCAATGTCTGGCATCGCACAAGTGTGAACCCAGCCTCAGAGGTTGATTAAGGGCACTTTCACAACAGGTCCGCCTGTAAGTTTTTCAGGCAGACCTGATCGGATGCTCCATTCACCCTTATGGAGTGGCGGATGTCAGCAGTGACACCCGCTGCTATCCGATCCTCGCCGCGAAATCTGGACGGATGGTGACCCTATTTTTCCATCCATCTGGCAGATCAGATAGGATGAAAACTGACAGGTGGCTCCTTTTCATCCGATCTTCCCATAGAGAAGAGCGGGACTCTGACAGGTTCGACTCACCATAGTGAGTGGAGACTGACCTGTCATCCACCTGCACAGCAGATCGACCCCCCGCTCGGGCCGAAAGCTGGTGTGAAAGCACCCTTACTAATACTGGAGACTGCAAAACCTGGTGCAGCTCTGCATTGAAACCAATCAGCTTCTAGTTTTTTTTTTTTTTTTTGTAACAGCTTAATTGAACAAACTGGAGTTAGAAACTGATTGGCTACCATTCACAGCTGCACCAAATTTTGCACTCTCCAGTTTTAGCAAATCAACTCCTCAGTGTCTGATCAACAGAAAATTAGATGCTTATTAACCGCTTGCTGACCAGCCGCCTCAGTTTTACTGCTGCTGAATAGCACGGTTGGGCGAAACAACGTTACCTTGCGTTGCTTCGCCTTTTGACCACTAGGGGTGCGCGCGCCCGTAGCATGTGCCCAGAACCGATGTGAGTGCCCGGAGGGCGCAATGACCAACTGGCACCTGTGATCGCTTGTGACAGAGCGACAAACAGGATCTGTGTGTGTAAACACACAGATTCTGGTTCTTCAGGGGAGAGGAGACAGATCGTGTTTTCATACTATGTATGAACACCAATCTCTCTCTTCTCCTAGATACCACCAAAAGAAAGCTATATTTGTGGGAAAAAAGGATGTGAATTTTCTTTGGGTACAGCATCGCACGACTGCACAACTGTCAGTTAAAGCGACGCAGTGCCGTATTGCTAAAAATGGCCTGGTCATTTAGCAGCCAAATCTTCTGGGGCTGAAGTGGTTGAAAGGAAACATTTTATCATAATCTTGGTATGGTGAAACACATGAAGGAAGGTGAGAAAGAGACAGGCTTAAGCACTGATGCAATCCTCAGCGCCCAGAGGGAAGTAGCTGTGGGCTAAAGGGGAAAGGAGTTGCTCAAGGGAAGGGAGTTACACAGGGCGATCCTCATAGCACAGATGGTTGAAATGCAGCTGGGAAATACCCAAGACAATGCTAGTAGAAAGGGCTAGGTACATAAATATGAGAGATACAGGATCCTAGTTAACAGAATGACAATGAAGTGTCATGTTAGTGTGTAATAATACTCTCATATTATGAAACGTCTCTACAGCATTCTAAATTGGTGCACGTGCAGACACACTGGAGGTCTTTGCCAGGTCTATAGGATCTGGCAGAGAGCTGTGGCAAGTCTACACATCTGTGAAATCCCACGAATCCCCCCTACACAAGTCAATATATATATATATATATATATATATATATATATATATATATATATATATATATATATATATATATACACACACATATATATATATACACACACATACACACACACACACGTATACATACTGTATCTATCCTAGATTAATTATCTGCATTTCACTCTGTGAATAAGCAAAACTGGTATATTTCTAGGGACAAAGATTAGGGAAATGAAACTACTCAGTAATCTGCCCAAAAGTACAAAATCAAACTGCTAACAAACAGTCTTATGTATATCTATCTTAGCTTATTCTTCCTACATGCTTTTCTTTCTCTTTGGTCAGTGGCTAATGGAATGTCAGCACAGGTGCAAGGAGATGATAGATAAACAAGGGACAAAAGCTCGGTACACACAGGCCGAATGTTGGGAGACATTTGCCGGTGTACTGTCACATACTGTCCCCCATCGGATAGTGTCCGCTGTGTACTGCGCATGCGCAGTACACAGAGATTCCGAAAATAGGCGAAGATGAACGGCGCCTGCGCCATGAGTCCAGGTTCTAGCCCCACCATCCAAGTGGACATAGAGTTAGAATATAAAGAGCCGAGCGCAGCAAGGCCATGCCCGAAGCGTGGCGAATGAAGCGAGCCCGCGAGGGGCCCTCTAATATCTGCAGCCCTATGTCCACTTGGATGGTGGGGCTAGCACCTCAACTCACGCCGCAGGCGCCGTTCATCTTTGGAGATTTTACGAATCTCCTTCTGCTCCGTACTGCGCAAGTGCTGCGCCTGCGCAGTACGGGGAGGACACAATCCGATGGCCGGACGCTATATGACAGAACACCGGTTCAAGGAAAAAAAAAATGCATCAGTGGCTGCCCTTGATGGGCATCAGTGGCTGTGCTTGATGTTTTTTTTTTTTCAGTTCGTTTGCGCCCCCCCAAAAATTTTGAGCACCAGCCGCCACTAGCTGACCGACTCCTGGTCAGTGCTCTCAGCCAATGGCAGAGAGTGCTGACTGGAGTGTTCTGGCAAGGGGACCGCCCTCCTGTCAGAACACAATAGCTTAACAGGGGAGATCGCTATACTAACTACTCATAGTTAGTATAGCGGCTACAACTGGAGCGAAGAGTTTTCTTTCATTCAATCCACTGGGTTAAACTGGAAAAAATTAATAGTGTGTACACAGGTTTAGAAAACGACTGCCACACTCTTGACTAGTCAGATCCACCTTGTGGAGTTTGACGGTCAAGCTATTCTCCCCTCTCTTCTCATGCGTACTACCCTGGAGTACCCTTTATTTTCCAGATGCTTAGGCCCCCACTGCATCGGGACTCTGGCTCATTGCATGACGCTTTTTATCTGGTCAACCCCTTATTTTCTGGTTGGGGGGTGTGCGGCGCTTCGTTTTCCTTTTTCTTATGGTTTTCATTTGTTATATACCTGGTTACCCTAAGTACACTTTTCCTTTATATGCTGTTTCTATCAACACCAAATTACTATGTAGAATATTTTTGGATTTACATTCCATCCATGCGCTACGTTTGCTCTGTATATTAACTTGCCTCAAGGGCTCTCAATACACAGATATTCCACTTCAAAGTCTTTGTCCTGCCACGTTTATCCAATGGATGGACTACCCTCTGCAATTTACCTTATTCTAGTTTTCAGGCCCATAAAAGACTAAGTGGACTTCTGATACCACCAAGGAGATTGCTTAGCAGCATGAAGTTGGGTTAAGTGTGCACATCTGGCATTTGCAGTACAAGATCTTTGAAAAGGGCAAAGTTTTATGTATACAGTCAATCATCTGCAGGCTTGCATACACTTACTGGTTTACTTGTAGATCCTCAATCTCCAGCAGCACACCTTTTTCATGGAGCCGGGCTGCCGTGTATTTCAGAGATATCTTCTTGCTCTTTTTCACCCCACCTGGTTTCTTGGACACTCTGAAGTTAAGAAATAAAAAATAAACAGAAGGTTTCCAATTTACAGTAATTATTTTTATCTTTATTTTTTTATGGAAAGGGGAAAAGAATTGAATTGCTGTATATTGTATCCAATATTTAAAAAGCAAAAAATAATCTGTAACATTCAGCAGCAACCAATCTGAAATCATCACGTTCTGAAACTGACCAAGATTGCTTGTCATGAGAAACTAAACACTTCTTTTAACATAGCCCCATTTGTGTTAAATACACAAGTCAAGCCAAGCTCATCCAAATCACAGAAGAAATACATTTTGTACTTACTTGCCCTTGCTTGCCAGATTGTCCAGGCAAGTCTTGATGTAACTCTTGTAATAGTCTACTTGCTCTTCATAAAACACAGCTTTGGAGTTGAGAGCAGAATGGGTCTGCTGCAGCTTCACCAGTTCAGCCTTTCTCCTCTGTCGATATCGCCTTTGATTACGAATGTCCTGAAGTAGAAAAACACAGAAAGCTTTAAATTACAATTCAGGACAGAGTTATTTATTGCATACTTGTGCAGTAAAGTTTCCTTTCGTTTTTTGTGTTTCTTGTAGTAAACTTTTTTAACTTGTACTTACAGATAAACCTATAATAAGGCTTACCTGTAGGTACAGTAAATATCTCCTTAACTTGCATTGTTTAGGAGATATTCACACTGCATGCAGCTGGTGATCTCACAGGCGAATGCGCTCTGAAGGGATGACATACCAATGCCGTCCTTTCAGAGCTCCGTGCTGCAGGCTGTGACCCCCGCGTGCATGCGATCAGATGGCTGGAGCCAGGGCCAGGACAAGGGGTGGGCAGGAGGGGCGGCTGCCCCTGGCGCAATGGTTTATTGCAGTGGTAGGGGGCACCCTAACCCTAAGGGAAAGGGGGGTGCAGTTTGGCATCTTTGCCCCAGGCGCTGGATGACCTTGTCCCGGCACTGGCTGGAGCACATGAACCCAGAAGGAAGACCAGGTGAAGCTGGAAGCCCTATCAGCAGTGATAGCGTGCTGCTGGAAGGCTTCTTTCTAAGGTAAGCATTTCATAATGTTCTAGTATGTGGTGCATAAGCCATTGTCTTGCAGGCTTTAAAAAAAAAAAAAAGGGGGGAGGGTGTGGTTTACTACCACTTTAAATTTTACATTTCTGATTTATCTTTCTGTGCCAGGTGCCTTATACAGTCATATGCTTCTTACACTGTAAATAGCCCTGGTGCCCAAGACACAGCTCATTGGCAATCTATGTGTAGCCAAGTAGGATTGTCACCTCATCCCTTTAAAACACATTCATTTCACAGGTTCTGTGGCTGATTAGGGTGATAATTAAACTCACTTGGTGCTTTATCTGCGTTAAATTGGCCCCAAAACATGTGTAATTCATGTGTTTGTGTTTAAAGGGATGAGGTGGCAACCCTAGCAGCCACCCATGTGTTGGGCTGGGTCTGTGACCAGTTGAAAGGTTTAAGCAGCAGCAACAGCAGAGTTGCTCACTAGCCCTGTCGTCTGCCTGCTCACATACCCAGCGACAACTATACCTACTGGTCCCACCCTCTGCCAATTCCTGTTCCCACCCCCAGTTTGTAATGTCAGTGAATTGCATGTTTAGGCTGGGTTCACACTGCTGCGGGGGGAGATCCGGATGTGATTCGCACCGCAAATCACATCCGATCTCCGTAGCGATGCGAGTTCAGCCATACAGATAGTATGGCTGAATTCGCATTGCTCCCGCAGCAAACTCGCACGGGACCCTTTTTTTGGTCCGCAACAGAATCGGATCGCATGGGGGTTCACACCATGCGATCCGATTCCTGTGCGAGTCGGCAGATCGCACTGCGATATGCGGACGGATCTGGGGGTGTCATTAACATATCATTGACACTCCCAGCCGTCCGCATAGGGCAGTGTGAACTGCCGGCGGGAGTAATGCGATGCGGGAAAACGCCGCGGATTCGCGGCGTTCCCGCATCGCAGCGGTGTGAACCCGGCCTTAATCAGTAGTGGGGCAGGGTGTGGATACAGGCGAGCAGAAAGTGGCGTTTTGAAACTTAGTAGGAACCTGTGACTGAGTTTGCCATTCTGCAACGACTCAAACTGCCTAACCAAAAAAAAAAAATAGGTAAAAATTTATATATAAAAAAAAAAAATATTGGAAAAAAAAATTATTTTTACTCACCTCTAAATGCCTGTTGCTAGGGGGTCCCTTGTAGTCTGCCTTCTTCAATGCCCGGGCTGGTGACATCACTTCCTCTCGTGCCGCACAGTCATCTGGGACCTGTCATGTGTCTCAGATGACTGTGCGGCGTATCACGGTGCCGATCGCGCATGCATGTGAAGCCACAGCCGGGTGCACACAGTAAGAATGCCGGCGCTGCGAGCTTCGTTCCCCCACATCGCTGGACCTTGGGACAGGTAAGTGTCCGATTATTAAAAGTCAGCAGCTGCAGTATTTGTAGCTGCTGACTTTACATTTTTTTTTTTTTTTTTTAGGGGGCACTCCACTTTAACAGCTGACCACCAAACTGGCAGTCACTTTGAAGTGCCTCTATACATTGATGGTTAGTGAAGTGTCCTCTCACCTTGACTAACAATGAAAGAGCAAATAAGTTAAGTAACACTGCCACTGACCATCAATGAAGGGGTTTAAATAGCACAACACTGATCACCTATGTAGGTGTAATTATTGTTACACACAGCAATGCAGGGGGCCATTATTGTGTCCACTGGCAGCAACACAGGGAGTTACTATTACTGCTACAGACACCAATGATGGGGCTTACTACCCCAGTATCTCCTTGGTGTGCACTGCAATAAAAAAATATGGCTGAATCAAAATTTGTAGGTGTTGTGGTGTGTTATAGCCAATGAGTGTGCTGCCTAACTCGATGCGATGCACTTCAATGCATGCAAAGTGCTGCCATTGTGTGGCCCTCTGGATAAGAGATGGATAAGTGTAGAAGGTCTGTCTCTAATATGAATTTAGAAAAAGATATAAAAGATGCAGCTTCTTTAATGGGACCATGCAAACACTGGAACCTACTTTTAGTTAGACATAGCCCTAGTTTACCTTGGCGATGTCATTAATGAGATCCTGGAACCGGCTTTCTGGATTCACCATTCCGAGCTCTGTGAGCTTCTTGAGTCCAGATTTAATTTTTTCCTTTTTCTCCTGAAGTGTTAGATTGTTGTCTTGCCTTAGAGATGTGGCCTTTTTCATTTTATCTGGAGTCTTTGCATCTCGAATGGCTCGCCTCTGCATGGCTCTCTGATGATCCGTTTCCTGGAAAATTAAAAACATGCCATGTGAGCTTTATATTAACGGGTCAAAATCTATAGGTCAAGCAGATTTTAATGGGTGATAAAATGAAAAGAAAGAACATTGAGGACCCATTCACACTCATGCTCACAGCAACGTGTGCCGTTTTGTGCATCAATGCTTTGTATTGCTGATTAATTTTGAATGGTTCCTCAATCCACGGGCAAAAAATATATCATACAAAAAGATATGCATGGATGTGAATGGGCACATAGCTGGACTTTTAAGCCTCATGCACACAGGAGGTTTTTACTGCTGCTTTTAAGGGCATCAGGCATTTTTTTTTTCCTGCTTTCAAACGCCCCTCTGTGTTAGTATATGTGTCCGTGCACGCATAGATGTTTAGTATAGTGAGGGGAAAAAAGCATTTGATCCCCTGCCGATGATTTTGGACGTTTGTTCACTGACAAAGAAATGATCAGTCTGCCATTTTAATGGTAGGTTTATTTTAACAGTGAGACAGAACAAAAAAATCCAGAAAAATGCATTAAAAAAAAAAAAATTATTTATCATTATTTTAATGAGTGAAATGCGTATTTGATACCCTATCAATCAGCAGGATTTCTGGCTCCTGGGTGTCTTCTATACAGGCAGCGAGCTGATATTAGGAGCACTCTCTTAAAGGGAGTGCTCCTAATCTCAACTTGTTACCTGTATAAAAGACACCTGTCCACAGAAGCAATCAGATTCCAATCTCTCCACTATGGGCAAGACTAAAGAGCTGTCCAAGGATGTCAGAGACAAGATTGCAGACCTACACAAGGCTGGAATGGGCTACAAAACCATCACCAAGCAGCGTGGTGAGAGGGTGATAACAGTTGGTGCGATTATTTGCAAATGGAAGAAACACAAAATAACTGTCAATCTCCCTTGGTCTGGGGCTCCATGCATGATCTCACCTCAAGGAGTTTCAATGATCATGAGAACGGTGAGGAATCAGCCTAGAACTACACAGGAGAATCTTGTCAATGATCGCAAGGCAGACAACATTACAGAAGTTGACCAAAGGTGGCGCTGGAGTAATTGAACGTCCTCTTTTGAAGTGTCGTCAGTACATTGAAACGTCACTACGTTTGTGTTTGTTGCCTAAAAAGTCAGATCGTGTGTATGCAATACAAACTTACGCCAACGCCCTTTGTACAAAATTCCACGGGAAAGTTTGTACAAAGTCCGATCGTGTGTATAAGGCTTTACACTTGCCTTCTTTCTTCAAAACAGAGGCAGAT
The DNA here is from genome assembly GCF_037356315.1 of Lithobates pipiens. NCBI lineage: Eukaryota > Metazoa > Chordata > Amphibia > Anura > Ranidae > Lithobates > Lithobates pipiens. The sequence continues at coordinate 53,518,403 of NW_027507903.1, read as the reverse complement.
TTATTACAGGAACACAGAGTCTGGGAGGTGACCACATAAATATGTCACCTTAGCACTAGAAATACACAATCTCTAAAACACGCATCACTAAATGGCGGACCTCAGTCCAGACCTGGACAATAATATAATGCAATATATAAAAATGGGGCATGCTATATAATGGGGGGCTGTGATGTACAGGAGGTGCTGTAATGTAAAGGGGTAACTGTATTGTAAAGGGAGAGGATTTTATGTGAAGAGGGGCTGTAATCTAAAAGGGGGGGATGTGATGTAAAGATGGGCGACTACAATACAAAGAGGGTGACCTGTGATGTAAAGATGGGAGACTGATGTAGAGATGGGAGTCAGTGATGAATATATGTGACTGTGAAGCAAAAGGGCACTGTATTGTAAAGGGGGCTGAGTTGTACAAGATTGCATTGTGATATAAATGAGGGGACTGTGATGTTAAAAAAAATTGCACTGTGTAAATATTGCGCTGTAGGGTGTTCTTTTGGGGGGGGTGGGCTCAGCTCCCTTTGGGGTTGCATCCCTCACCTGCTCATCTGCTATTGGTGTGGTGGTGGGGATTCTTAACCAGGGTTTGGGGAGGGTTATATGCTGGGTGGGGAGCTGTAGTGGTTGGCATCTAGGGGGGCCAGCCTGGTGTTAAACGCGGATTTTGCTTTTTTTGTGATTCAATAAATTTGTTAGGTAACGCTTTTGGTGTGTTTTATCTTTTGTTTTTTGTCTCATATTTTTGATACACAACCTCCTAGTACTAGTAGGGGAGTCCTACACTCTTTATTCCAGCAGGATTGCCATATGTTTTTGTCTGTTGGTATCTGAAAATAAGGAGACTGTAATTGAAAGGGGTCTCTGATGATGAATTTCAGACCACTACTGGAAGAAAATGTTGCTGACTGACCTCTGGGAATTTTAACCACTTCAATACAGGGCACTTTCGCCCCCTTCCTTCCCAGCCCAATTTTCAGCTTTCAGTGCTCTAGAGCTTTCAGTGACAATTGCGCGGTCATGCTACACTGTACCCAAATTAAATTTTTATCATTTTGTTCGCACAAATAGAGCTTTATTTTGGTGGTATTTATTCACGACTCCGTTTTTTATTTTTTGCGATATAAGCGCAAAAAAGCGGAAATTTGGAAAAAAAAAACAATATTTTCTTTTTTCTATTTTAAAAGAAATCCAATAAAATCAAATTTTGTCATAAATTTAAGCCAAAATGTATTCTGCTACATGTTTTTGGTAAAAAAAATTCCGTTAAGTGTATAATAATTGGTTTGTGTGATCACGGACATATGTACGCAAATGATCATGTACATATGTGTGCAGATAATCATTGGGACATGTGATTTTAGTGGGACATATGTGGGGGACATGTTTTTATTATTAGGGACATGTGTTTTTATTATTTAGGGACATGTATGTTTTGGGGACATGTGTGGGGACATTGTGTTTATACTGTGTGGTGTGTTTACTGTGTGGTGATTTGTGTGTACACTAGACTAGTGATCAGTGAGTAAAAAGCTGTAAAAAACAGCTCATACTCACTGATCATCAGCCGGCTGCAGCGATCTGCTCTCCTCTCCTCAGCGATTACTTCTGTGTGAGGAGAGGAGGAGCCGATTGCCTAGCAACCGGCTGTTTGTTTACATCACATGACGGCCGTGATTGGACACGGCCGTCATGTGATCAGGAGGGCCAATCACAGAGCCCTCCTGCCGATCTGAGATGCGCCGTGTCCGGGTGACACGGGCGCATCGGGATCGCGGCGCTGCGCGGGCGGGCACGCGCGATCCCGCTCCTCCTGATGGATGTTCCTGAACGTCCTATCAGGAGTAGACGGCTCCCACCCGGCCGTATATGTGCATTGGCCGGGTGGGAAGTGGTTAAATTCAATACCCCTGTTCTAAAAGATGCTAGAAACAGACTGTACATCGCACATGCGGAGCAGCAAGAGGGTGGAAGAATAAGGCTAATTATATGAAGTATAACAAAAGTAATTTTCATCCAAACAACTATGTTTAGATGGCAGGTATGTCAATATTCATTTTATAATGTGAAAAAATAATTTGGGCATTTAATTTCTTTTTACGGTGTTCTCACCTTTTGTTACTTTTATATGCTTTGTTCCTTGGATAACGTGTTTGACTTAAATGAGCACCGTTCTATTTGTTTCCTACAGATTGCCAATGTTTTGGGCAGACCAATTACCTGTTCTCTAGTTGCTGGCGTTTCCAGGATTTCCGTCAAAGTTTCCCCAGGTTGGAACCGAATGACATCAACAATCAAGCGTTTTGTACTTAAAAGAAAAAGAGATTGGAATTAATATTTTGTTAATACATTAATATTTTTTAACTATCACTTGATGCCAGAACATACAGTTGTATGAAAAAGTATTTGCCCCCTTTCAGATTTTTTTTTTTTTTGCATATTTGTCGCACCTAAATGACTCGGATCAAACTAATTTTATTACACAAAGAAAATCCAAGTAAATACAAAATGCAGTTTTTAAGTTATGGTTTCATTTATTAAGGCAAAAAAAATGTCCAAACCTGCCTGGCCTTAGGTGAAAAAGTAATTGCCCCCTAAACCTAATAACTGGTTGTGCCACCCTTGGTGGCAACTACTGTAATAAAACGTTTGCGATAACTGGTATTGAGCCTTTTACATGACTGTGGATGAATTTTGGCCCCCTCTTTGCAGAATTGTTTTAATTCAGCCACATTGGAGGGGTTTTGAGCATGAATGGCCTATTTAAGCTCATGCCTCAACCTCTCAATCAGATCAAAGTCCAGACTTTGACTTGGCTACTTCAAAAACGTAATTTTGTTTTGTTTGAACCATTTGGAGGTGGACTTGCTGGTGTGTTTTGGATCATTATCCTGCTGCAAAACTCAAGTGTGCTTGAGCTTGAGGTCTGGAGCCTGATATTCTCCTTCAGGATTTTCTGGTAGAGTGCAGACTTCATGGTTCCATCAATGATGGCAAGTCATCTAGGTCCTGAAGCTGCAATACAGCCCCAGGCCATCACACTACCACCACCATGTCTGACTGTTGGTATGATGTTCTGGTTATGAAATGCTGTAATTATTTTATGCCAGATGTAACAGGATGCACACACTCCAAAATGTAAAATTTTTGTCTCATCAGTCCATATAATATTTTCCTAAAAGTCTTGGGGATAATCAAGATAGATGTTTTTTTTTTGGTAAATGTGAGATGAGCCTTTGTGTTCTTTTTGGTCGGCAGTGCCTTTTCCCTTAGAACTCGCCCATGGATGCCATTTTTGCCCAGTCTCTTTCTTATTGTTTAATTAATAAACACTGATCTTACCTGAGGCAAGTGAGGCATGCAGTTCTTTAGATGTTGTTCTGGGTTCTTTTATGACCTTCTGGAGTTGCATGCTCTTGGAATCATTTTTGTAGACTGGCCACTCCTGGGAAGGGTCATCGCTGTTCCAAGTTATCTCCATTTGTGGATAATGGCTCTCCCCATGGTTCACTGAAGTTGCAAAGCCTTAGAAACCCTGCCTAGACCGATACATGTACATTACTTTGTTTCTAATCTGTTCTTGATTTTTTTTAGGTTGTGGTATGATGTGTGGCTTTTTGTGATCTGTTAGCGTGCATCACTTTGTCAGACAGCTTCTATTTATGTGATTTCTTGATTCAACAGGTCTGGCAGTAATCAGGCCTGGGTGTGGCAAGTGAAATTTGACTTCGCTTTCCAAAAAATTGTGGTTGATCACAGTTCATTCAAGATTCAACATGGGAGGGGGCAATTACTTTTTCACATAGGGTCAGGCAGGTTTGAACAGTTTTTTTTCCCCTTAGTAAACGAAATAATTTAAAAACGGCATCTTGGATTTACTCAGGTTATCCGTGTGTAAAATTAAAATTTGTTTGATGATCTGAATCACTTAAGTGTGAGAAATATGCAAAACAAATAAATCAAGAAGGGGATAAATACTTTTTCTCACAACTGTATAACACTGATGGGTTCTACAGAAAGACTTGCTAATCATGTATTACATGGTAAACAGAAGAAAGCCTCACTTTAATAGAATAGTCCTTGCGTTCTTTTCTGCATCCTCATCTCCTATGACATCAAACTTGTTTGTTAGCGTTAGAGACACCTCAGTCTTTGCTAGCGACTCCTTGTTGGAATCGGCTCCAGCTCCTGGTCCTTCTCCTAAGGGAGAAAGGCAAAATGATATTAATAACCATAGTCATTATAATCACCTTTTTCTCTATTTTAAAAGGTTCAAATATCCTATAACTTTACATCAAACATGCACTCTAACTACTGACTGGACTTCTATGTTTGCTCTAAAATTTTTACACTAATTCTTTAGAATAAATTATGCCAGAGGTAAAAAAAACAAAAGATCTCACCTATAAGAGACTCGATTGTAGGAACCTCCCCAAGATCATCCAGTAGCTCATGAATAGGGTCATTGTGCTCTGGTGCTATTGCATCCTGATGGTCTAGGAGGAGCTGTATAAAAATAAATAAAAAGTTAACAATTAGTATGGAAAAAACAAAAACATTTCAAACAAAAACACCCCAATGTAAAAATGCATATAACAAGGGAATAGCCTGGGAAAATGTATTACAACTGGCATTTGAAAGGACCACATAGTTTGGTCCCAGCTGATGTGTTAAGGCTCCATTTACACAGGGCGATTACTTGCATGCCCCATGCAGAACTGTGTTTTGCCAGAAAAGGAATGCACACCAGGTGTTTTGCATCCTCGTGCCGGCAGTCCCATAGATGTCTAATGGGACATGCACTCGCTGTATCTGATTGTACCATCTGTGCGGGCGCACAACCCCAAAGATGGCCAAAAAGTTAGAGGGGTTTTAAACTATGCGGGGGCTGGGGGATCAGGTCCATAGGTAGAGATAGTCAGTGAGGAACATATTCCAGAGGGTAGTATTGGGGGCATTAGTGGAAGGTTGACTAAAGCACATAAGCCTGAGGCAAGTATAGTAACAAGTCCTACTTGCAATCTCGGAACACCCAATAAGAAGACAGTATGCGACCGGTCTGTGACATGTTCACCAATACCAGGAGCCTGGCGGATAAGATGGGTGAACTAGAGATACTGATGTACGAGGAGGATTTTGATTTTGTGGGAATTTTTCAGAGACCTTGTTCAATGGCTTTCATGATTGGCTGGCAACTATTCAAGGGTATTCCCTTTATTGCAGGGATAAAGGGGGTAAAAAAGGGGGAGGGTGGTGCCTATATATCAAGAATATGTACAAGTGAATGTGAGATGAAATCAAGAAGGGAGCTAGGGAGGAGGTGGAATCCTTATGGGTAGAGCTCCATACGGATGAAGCTAAGGGGAAAATAATACTGGGAGTATGCTATAGGCCCCCTAACCTGAGGGAGGAAGGGGAGACGGACCTCTCACAATCTGGATTAGCAGCAAAGATGGGAAGTGTTATCATAATGGGGATTTTAATTATCCAGACAGACTGGGCAGAGGGAACCACACATTCATCTAAGGCTCGCCAGTTCCTAAATGTCTTGCAGGACAATTTCATGGGTAATTTACAGGGCAATTTAGGAAACATCAATCACAGGTCAATTGGCTTCGGTATAAATCACACAAATAGGAAACATAAGGGGAATACAAAGACACTGAATTTCAAAAGAGCCAATGTCTCAAAACTACAAACCTTGCTAAAAGATATAAATTGGGATAAGAGAGAGATGGGTTTGCTTTAAGAGCATATTAAATAAGGGCATTAGCAGGTGCATCCCATTGGGAAATAAATTTTAAAGAGCGATGACAGAAGTCCTGGGTGGCTTGACTCCAATGTAAAAATGCATATAAAAGCAAAGAAGATGGCCTTCAAAAACTACTGACTGGAATGGTACCAGCTGAAGAAAAGCCAATGTAGCTCCAATAGTTAAAGTTCCTAAAATACATCACTGGGAATTACAGACCAGTTAGCCTATCAATAGCATGCAAGCTCTTGAAGGGGATGATAAGGGACTATATACAAGATTTTAGTAATGAAAACGGTATCATTAGCAGTAATCAGCATGGATTCATGAAGAATCATTCTTGCCAAACCAATCTATTAACCTTCTATGAGGAGGTGAGCTGCCATCTAGATAAAGGAAAAAGTATTTGACACAGTTCCCTATAAACGTTTACTGTACAACGGTCCTTTGGCATGGACCATAGGATAAGTACATGGATTGAAAGCTGGCTACAAGGGCATGTCGAGAGGGTGGTGATAAATGGGGAGTACTCGGAATAGTCAGGGGTGGGTAGTGGGGTCCCCCAGGGTTCTGTGCTGGGACCAATCATATTTAATTTGTTCATAAACGACCTGGAGGATGGTGTAAACAGTTCAATCTCTGTATTTGCAGACGATACTAAGCAGGGCAATAACTTCTCCACAGGATGTGGAAATCTTGTAAGAAGATCTGAATTAAAGGGGCGGGCAACTACATGGCTTCATTAAATGAGGTTTAATGTAGAAAAATGTAAAATCATGCATTTGGGTAGCAAAAATATGAATGCAGTCTACTCACAAGGGGGAGAACCTCGGAAATCTAGGATGGAAAAAGGACCTGGGGGTCCTAGTAGATTATAGGCTCAGCAATGCTGCTGCTAACAAAGCAATCAGAATATTGGCATGCATTAAAAAGGGGATCAACCCCAGAGATAACGCGATAATTCTCCCGCTCTACAAGACTTTGGTCCAGCCTCCCCTGGGGTATGCTGTCCAGTTCTGGGCACCAGTCCTCAGGAAGGATGTACTGGAAATGGAGCGAGTACAAAGAAGGGCAACAAAGCTAATAAAGGGTCTGGAGGATGTTAGTTATGAAGAAAGGTTGTGAGCACTGAACTTATTCTCTCTGGAGAAAGAGACGCTTGAGAGTGGATATGATTTCAATTTACAAATACCGTACTGGTGACCCCACAATAGGGATCAAACTTTTTTGTGGAAGGGAGTTTAATAAGACACATGGCCACTCATTAAATTGAGAAGAAAAGAGGTTTAACCTTAAACTGCGTGTTCTTTACTGTAAACTGAGGGCTCTTTACTGTAAGAGCAGCAAGGATGTGGAATTCCCTTCCACAGGCGGTGGTTTCAGCGATAGTTTAAAAAAACTATTAGATAAGCACCTGAACGGCTGCAACATACAGGGATATACAATGTAATACTGACATATAATCACACACATAGGTTGGACTTGATGGACTTGTGTCTTTTTTAACCTCACCTATGTAACTATGTAGCCCTGCACAAGGTGTACAAGTAATCACCCCATGTGAATGGGGCCTAAGGAATGTTGTCTGACTCGTTCCTGAGATTTGTCTAGCCATGATTATTTATGTCTGTGTACAGTGCATTTGGAAAGTATTCACAATGCTTTACTCTTTCTACATTTTGTTATGTTACAGCCTCAATCCAAAATGGATTCAATTCATTATTTTTCTCACCCCTCAATACCAACGTGAAAGAAGTTTGTTTGAAATCCTTGCAAAGACAGGATTGTATTGAGGCACATATCTGGGGAAGGGTACAGAAAAATTTCTGCAGCATTGAAGGTTCCAATGAGTACAGTGGCCGCCATCATCCGTAAATGGAAGAGGTTTGGAACCACCAGGACTCTTCCTTGAGCAGATTTGGCAAACTGAGCGATCGGGGAAGAAGGGCCTTAGTCAGGGAGGTGACCAAGAACCCGATGGTCACTCTGACAGAGCGCCAACGTTTCTCTGTGGAGACAGGAGAACTCTGCAGAAGAACCACCATCTCTGTAGCACTCCACCAATCAGGCCTGTATGGTAGAGTGGCCAGGCGGAAGCCACTCCTCAGTAAAAGGCACATGACCACCTGCCTGGAGATGGCCAAAAGGCACCTGAAAGACTCCCAGACCATGAGAAACAAAATTCTCTGGTCTGATGAAACAAACATTGAACTCTTTGGCCTGGGTGGCAAGCATCGTGTCTGGAGAAAACCAGGCATCGCTCATCAACTGGTCAATGCAATCCCCTACAGTGAAGCATAGTGGTTGCAGAATCATGCTGTGGGGATGTTTTTCAGTGGCAGGAAATGGAAGACTAGTCAGGATCGAGGGAAAGATAAATGCAGCAATGTACATAGACATCCTTGATGAAAACCTGCTCCAGAGCACCCTGGATTGCAGATTGGGTGAAGGTTAATCTTCCAACAGGACAAAGGCCCTAAGCACACAGCCAATATAACAAAGGAGTGGCTACGGGACAACTCTGTGAATGTCCTTGAGTGGCCCAGCCAGAGCCCAGACTTGAACCCAATTGAACATCTCCGGAAAGATCTGAAAATGTGCACAGACACGACACTCCCCATTCAACCTGATGGAGGTCCTGCAAAGAAGAATTGGAGAAACTGCCCAAAAAAATAGGTGTGTCAAGCTTGTAAAATCATACTCAAAAATACTTAAGGCTGTAATTGGTGCCAAAGGTACTTCAAAGTACTGAGCAACGGCTGTGAATGTTTATGTACATGGGATTTCGTTTGTTTTTTATGTTTAATAAATTTGCAAAGATTTCAAACTTCTTTCACATTGTCATTATGGGGTACTGTTTGTAGAATGTTGAGGAAATTAATGCGTTTTATCTATTTTGGAATAAGGCTGTAACATAACAAAAAATAGAAAAGTGATGTGAATACTCCGGATGCACTATAGATTCTCAATAAGGGCCGGTACACACTGGAGTCTGCGGTTCCTCTTGTTCTGGTATTAACAGCCCAAACTGGAGCGCGAGGGACCACTATGTTTGCGAGACGTGTTTGGGGTGCCATTAACAAATAATGCCACCAACTGTGCCTCTACCACACCACTTTCTGGTGTCAAACGTGCCCTAATCCGAGTCATGGTAGGTCTAGTAGTAGTTGATGGTGTCAGGAAGCCTGCATAGGTGTTAAGCTGGCCATACACAAGTAGATTTTTCCAAATGAAGGTTCATACAAATAAATATCTAAATATGTTCAATGACTTGACGAATGTCATTTGAAAGTACTTTATTAGAAAACTTTATTCGCTATTACCATTCAAAGTGGAAATTAACAGATTTTCCTGAACGAAAACCACATACAATGTTCTCTGGTCTGATGAAACAAAGATTGAAGTCTTTGGCCTGAATGGCAAGCATCATGTAGGGCGGCACAGTGGTGTAGTGGTTAGCACTCTCACCTAGCAGTAAAAAGGGTCACTGGTTTGAATCCCAACCACGACACTACCTGCCTGTGTGGGTTTCCTCCGTGTACTCCGGTTTCCTCCCACACTCCAAAGACATGCATGTAGGTTAATTGGCTTCTGTCCCAAATTGGCCCTAGTATATGAATGGGGACCTTGTATTGTTGGCTCCTTGAGGGTAGGGACCGATGTGAGTGTGCAATGTACAGGGATAGGGATAATTGTAGACACTCACTCAGGTTGAACTGGATGGACTGGTGTCTTTATTCAATCTTACTATGTAACTATGTCTGGAGGAAACCAGGCACTGCTCATCACCTAATCATCTAACTTTGTGCAAAAAAAGTTCTCATCCTATTCCTTCAAATTTTCTCATCGCTGTAGATGAAAAGGAACATCGAACTGAACTCACTAAAAAAAAAAAAAATCAAACAAACATTCTTAAAATGAAATTCTACTAGTATATGGCCAGCTTTAGTTTTTCGATCTAGATGGCTTATGCCGCATACACACGATCAGACTTTCCGACAAAAAAACCCTGGATTTTTTCCAAAGGATGTTGGCTCAAACTTTTCTTGCATTCAGACAGACACAGACACACAAATGTTGGCCCAAAATTTTCCATCGGAAAGTCCGACCGTGTGTATGCTGCTTAAAGATTTCAATTGTGGTCAAATAGCCAGGTTAAAACTGCTAAGGAATCACCTGTAGCTAACCTGTACATGGAATAGTTGGAGAAGAGAGCCTTTGAACTCTTTCAGGGGAACAACCAAGATTTTGGAAATACAAAGGCACACAAACTCAGTGAACAAATACCTCTAGTTTACATGGCAAACTACACAAAACACCACATTACCCTTTCTGGACTGTGTGTTACACATCAAGCATGCAGTTATTTGGACATCTATAGGAAACTTACCCACATAAACCAGTATCATATTTTCGACTCCTATCACCTACTGGAACATAAACTGTGGGTTATTAGGCCTCTGTAATAGGGATGAGCTCATGCGTGTTTGCATGGAACACGTGCAGAGCTGCGCTAATCACAGGCAGTGAGACATCCCCTGATGCGGGGCTGCAGAGATCAGGCAATGTCTCATTGCCTGTGATTAGCGGAGCGCTGCACCGACTTCCTGGCGGGCTCTACACGTGTTCCATGCGAACACGCCTGAGCTCATCCCTACTCTGCAACATTTGGCTGAAATGGGAACAAGAGAGTCTAAAGGAATACAGACATCTCAGGAGTGTTTTTTGAAGCATGTGGCTACTCAGAATAGGCCTTTGGTAAACAATCCACAGGCTCAAGCAAAAATATGGGACCAGGAAACAGAAGAGACGCTGAACAGTGTAATACAGTCATCCCATGTGTAATTCCTGTATTCTGAAATCCCAGCAAAACACAGACAGAAACGTAACTTGGTATATGCAGTGCAGTATAGTAGGAAATGCAAAGACCCGCACACTGGGCAGAAAAAATAACCTCTCAACAAATGAATGGTCCAACTTAGGATGGCAAATTTTATAGGGCAAAACTCAGAAGACTTCCTACTCTTTTGGGAAAAGGGACTCTCTTTCAAGAACAGTGAGGTGCACCTTTTGGACAGATAGCAATGGATTCCTAAGAAGCAAGAAAAAGACATCTACGTCAAGATGGAATCATCATACTTGAAAAAAAAGGAGGAGAATTTGACACCATCGGTCTGCTGCTTTAACATCTCTACCCCAACAATTTGACAATTCACACATTTAGCCATATACAGTGCCTTGCGAAAGTATTCGGCCCCCTTGAACTTTTCAACCTTTTGCCACATTTCAGGCTTCAAACATAAAGATATAAAATTGTAATTTTTTGTGAAGAATCACCAACAAGTGGGACACAATTGTGAAGTGGAACGAAATCTATTGGATATTTTAAACTTTTTTTAGCAAATAAAAAACTGAAAAGTGGTGCGTGCAAAATTATTCGGCCCCTTTACTTTCAGTGCAGCAAACTCACTCCAGAAGTTCGAGGATCTCTGAATGATCCAATGTTGTCCTAAATGACTGATGGTGATAAATAGAATCCACCTGTGTGTAATCAAGTCTCTGTATAAATGCACCTGCTCTGTGATAGTCTCAGGGTTCTGTTTAAAGCACAGAGAGCATCATGAAGACCAAGGAACACACCAGGCAGGTCCGTAATACTGTTGTGGAGAAGTTTAAAGCCGGATTTGGATACAAAAAGATTTCCCAAGCTTTAAACATCCCAAGGAGCACTGTGCAAGCGATCATTTTGAAATGGAAGGAGTATCAGACCACTGCAAATCTACCAAGACCTGGCCGTCCCTCTAAACTTTCAGCTCAGACAAGGAGAAGACTGATCATAGATGCAGCCAAGAGGCCCATGATCACTCTGGATGAACTGCAGAGAACTACAGCTGAGGTGGGAGAGTCTGTCCATAGGACAACAATCAGTCATACACTGCACAAATCTGGCCTTTATGGAAGAGTGGCAAGAAGAAAGCCATTTCTCAAAGATATCCATAAAAAGTCTTGTCTAAAGTTTGCCACAAGCCACCTGGGAGACACACCAAACATGTGGAAGAAGGTGCTCTGGTCAGATGAAACCAAAATCGAACTTTTTGCCCACAATGCAAAACGATATGTTTGGCGTAAAAGCAACACAGCTCATCACCCTCAACACACCATCCCCGCTGTCAAACATGGTGGTGGCAGCATCATGGTTTGGGCCTGCTTTTCTTCAGCAGGGACAGGGAAGATGGTTAAAATTGAGGGTAAGATGGATGCAGCCAAATACAGGACCATTCTGGATGAAAACCTGTTTGGAGTCTGCAAAAGACCTGAAACTGGGACGGAGATTTATCTTCCAACAAGACAATGATCCCAAACATACAGCAAAATCTACAAAGGAATGGTTCACAAATAAACGTATCCAGGTGTTAGAATGGCCAAGTCAAAGTCCAGACCTGAATCCAATCGAGAATCTGTGGAAAGAGCTAAAAACTGTTGTTCAAACGCTCTCCATCCAACCTCACTGAGCTCGAGCTGTTTTGCAAGGAAGAATGGGCAAGAATTTCAGTCTCTCAATGTGCAAAACTGATAGACATACCCCAAGTGACTTGCAGCTGTAATCGCAGCAAAAGGTGGCTCTACAAAGTATTAACGCAAGGGGGCCAAATAATTTTGCACGCCCCACTTTTCATTTTTCATTAGTTAAAAAAAATTCAAAAATCCATTCGATTTCGTTCCACTTCACAATTGTGTCCCACTTGTTGGTGATTCTTCACAAAAAATAAAAATTTTATATCTTTATGTTTGAAGCCTGAAATGTGGCAAAAGGTTGAAAAGTTCAAGGGGGCCGAATACTTTCGCAAGGCACTGTAAATCTAGAAACCAAGGCTGGCCATACATTATACAATTTTCTTGTTTAAATTTCCGTTAGATTTACCAAAATCATATAATATGAGGTCGAACCAAAACACTTTCAACTTGTATGCAATCAGGCAATCCCTTGCACTACATAATTGAAGGTAAATCTAATAGAAATTGAATAAGAAAATTGTATACTGTATGGCCAGCCTTAGTCACATTTAACTGGATATGTACTGTAATGTTAAAGACATTTTGTAGCATATCCAAGACACTTTTTCAGTTTCAACATGTGTCAGCAAGGCACCCAAGCATTTCTATCCACACCTAAAAACCCTTAAATCCAATCACCGTGGAATGTGTAGATGTTACCTGTCCAATTTGGGAGGTGTTAAAGTTGTGTAACCACCCTGTTCTAGTTACATAATCCCATTGTTGGTGTTAAAAGTCTATATTGGTGTTGCTACTAGCCATGGTTATATATGTGTGTGTGTGTGCTTTCTATACACATGTAAACTGTGGAGTGTGTTAGAAAGCTCATGTGAACACTATTTAATAACTGCAATGATCTACAGCAGGGATATGCAATTAGGGCACCTCCAGCTGTTGCAAAACTACAAGTCCCATAATGCCTCTGCCTCTGGGTGTCATGCTTGTGTCTGTCAGTCTTGCTATGCCTCATGGGGGGGGGGGGGGGGGGGGTGTATAATTTTGGGGGACTACAATATTTTTTTTATAGCCTATATAAAAAAAGATGTCTTTTTTTTTTCTCTTACAATATGTATCCCTGTCTCGATAACAAAACGTAATTGTATGATATGCCCCACCAAGCATTTTTATTCCATCCTGGCATTCTGTGTCTTATGAAATAAGAATAGCTTTAAAAAGAGAAGTATGGGTGCTCTTTATTTTGGCTATCCATACTTATGCAGGTGGATGCTGCGTCTGTCCCCCGGCGTGTCTTCACTGAGAACCGAGTGATCAAACCCTGCCGATGGCTCAGTTCTCACTCCTCTCCAAACAGAGAGCTGCTGACTGTCAGTTGGCATCTCTCCTGCTCTGCTCCTCCATGCTCATTGGAGCGCTGAGCTGTGGAGGTGCAGTGAGTGGCCATCTCAATGGAATTCAGACCACTCTCCGCTGAAAATGGGTCACAGGAGTGCAAAACCAATTGCACTCCTGTGACCCAGAGGAGAAGCCCAGCCTAAAAAGCTCACGCTGGACTTCTCCTTTAAGTTTAAACAAGGAACAGGAACTATGAAAGTTTACATTGAAATCTGCTGCATGACTGAACCAGTGAGACAAACTACACAGCCACACAGTGAAAACAGATTCAGTTTTTTTGCTGAAAATGAGTATGGCTGTATTGCTCAACCGTAATTAAAAAAGCCTTAACGTCACCATTACAGGTAACCTGTACTTGAAGAAAAACAGGCGTTACATCGCTTCTGAAAATGGCAGTTGCCTGGCTGTCTCTGGCTTCAATACTTGGAGGCACTGACGTGAACAAGCATACAGTAAAGACGTAAAAACCTCCTAACCTGAAGAACTAAGACCCCAGCATAGCAGCCATGCAGATATTATCAGGAGAGGTCAACGGTGGCAAAATGAATAATGGCTCATTCACACGGGTGCAGAGCCTCATACATTGTGAAGAACAGTTTGTAAAGCTTTTAGGAGTAGCGAGGAGCGCCATAAGGCAGTCGAATGGCTGTATAGACTCACCCACACAGCTCATGCAGGTATGTCCATACGACCGTCTTGTCTCCGTTCCCCTATAATGGCTGCCTACACGCAGCTTCATGTTACTCCAAAGGGATAAACAAATGATTTTTACATTTTTCACATTGTACGGGGCTCTGCGGCTGTGTGAATGAGCTATAAAGTGGCCCTGCCATTCTCATCAGCCCAATAGACAGTAATTCAGGGACTTACCGTGTGAGTGTTAACAATCTCTCCAATAGAAATATAAATAACTGGCTTAGTAAGGGTGACCAGATCCGAATATTCATCCACATTAAACCTATCCTCCAGCTCTGAAACTTCACAGGCAGATTGGAAAAACCGTCTGTGGACAAGTAGAGATCAAACTTACAAGAACGTATTGCAGCAATCAGATGAAAATATACTGAAAGATCATTTATAATAAAATCATGGCACCATTTATTAACAGTAATCTTTCATTGGGGTCAATTCACTAAGAGTTAAAAAACGGCAAATAAAATGCAGTAAAATATCGCATGCGGTAAATTAGTTGTGATAGTTCAATTCACTAAGAATTTACCACTAAATACCAAGTGGGATTTTTGTTCGATTTAGCAGTAATTAGTTAAGAAGTGGGCCGGGAAAACAAAAAAAAAAAGGGAGCAGACAATTAAAAAGTATGAAAAACAAAACAAAAATCCAGCATGAGGACCCCCCCCCCCCCCCCCCACCCAAATGCATACCAGGCCCTTCGGGTCTGGTATGCATTTTAAGGGAAACTCCACACCAAAATAAAAAAAATCCATAACAAACCCTGCAGCCTGGAAGGTCAGGTAAGGGGAGGGAGACAAGCGATCTCTTCCCCACCCCAAAGCACCATGTTGATGGGGACAAAGACCTCATTCCCACAACCGCGGCCGGTGGTTGTGGGGTTCTGCAGGTAGGGGGCTTATCGGAACCTGGAAGCCCCCTTTAAGAAGGGGGTCCTCAGATCCACCCTCCCCCATGTGAATGAGTATCGGGTACAAGTACCCCTTCCCATTCACCAAAAACAAGTAAAAAAAAAAAAAAAAAGCTGTTAAGCCAATTTATGCACTTTATATCATTCTCTCTGTTTAATAATCCTATGTGCCCCTGTGTCTTATAAAAGTAAGCCATTCTTTACCTTACCTCAGAGCACCACTGATGTGACCTGCCGCCTCTCTGCTCTCCCCATCTGACAGCTCCAGTGGGCGGGGCCGAGAAACCCCCGCTGACATCAGTCGGGGAGGCGGGCAGAAGAGAGGCGGCAAGTCAAGTGAGAGCCGAGTGCCGCTTTGATATAGTTTAAAGAATGGCTTATTTTTATAAAACGCAGGGGTACAAAGGAATATTAGAGAATGGTATTAAACATTTGAAGTAACTTTTAGCAGGAGGGGGAAGGCACTGACACAGGAGCAGACAGGCAGGGAGGAGAGGGGGGAAAAGGACAGAGGGAGATACAGGATAGCTGCAAATAGCGGCAGCTGACGGAGGCACGTAAACTGACCAAGTAAACTGACCATGGTGTCAGGGCTCAGCAGCCATGATATACTGTGGTCAGTTTAGAGGGGGGAGGGCAGAAACTTGCAAGGTTTTTTAGGTGATACAAAGGGCCACATTTCACAGCACAAGCACTGTGCTGTATAACATGCTTTAAAGGAACAGGATTTTTTTTAGGTTAAACGCTTTAAAAAATTAAAAAATAGTGTCCCGTGATGTAAATCCATTGTCAATCACGATGCCAGTACAACGCTGGAACCCGAAAAAAAATAAAGAGAGCTCTGATCCCAAGGACAATTGCCCGCCAAATTCCTCCTTCACCGTTTGACAGTTCTTATAAAGGTAAGGACGGGGCCACGTAGTGACGTCCCTGATGGCCCACCCCCTCGTGCCATCACAGACCCAGCATGCACTGGTCCTTGATGCCACATGGGGCCAGGCCACCAGGTGACATCACCAGGTGGCCCCATCCCTTACCTATATAAGAACTGTCAAACGGCGAAGGAGGCATTCAGCGGCCAGGTGCTCATGGGAGCAAAGCTCTTTTTTGGGTTCTGGTGGGGCGTGGGCGTCATGATGGATGATTGACGAACACTATTGTTTTTTATAAAATAAAGGACTCTGTGTTTTTCTTTACCTTGTGACACGTTTTTGTGAATGGATAGGGGTATCCGATACTCATTCACAAGGGGTGGGGGCAGGACCTGGGGGCCCCAATCTTAATGGGAGCTTCCAGATTCTGATAAGCCTGCAGATCCCCACAACCACCGGCCACAGTTGTGGGGATGAGACCCCCCTACTACAAACCACCCCCCCCCCCCAATGTTGAGGCCAGGTGGCCTGGTATGGTTCAGGAGCAGGGCTGACCTGATCTGCATGCTCGGATAAGGGTCTGGTATGGATTTTGGATTTTTGTTTCAGCCTTAGGAGTGCGGATCATTTTTTCTACATTACTCTACTCAGCCAGCGACTGAATCGAGCACCTGGGAGCTCTGCTATCTATGTGGTAAATGGGTAATAGCACTGACTTTTCTGTTTATCCGCTGCTTAGCTACCAGCTACTTGTCAAACAGCCTGGGGGTCCCCCGACAGGCTGTTTTTTGACAAATTCTGCATGTGATACTGCTAGCAAAATCCTGATGGTAAATATCGCATGCTTTTTTTTACTCTCTGGTCCGTTTGTGAATTGGACTTAAGAAGCTTTTTATGAGATATTTACTGTCACTCCCCCCCCCCCCCCCCTGGTAAATACTGGATATTTTTTTTTTGTGAATTGTACTTAATTTATCACATGTGATAATTTATGCAAATGAATAACATGATACCCTGATAACATATGTTGAAGACATTTCACTACTTAGTCATGTGATTTCTTAAAGTGGTTGTGAAATCTTCTTAAGACTGTACAATATGAGAGATTTACCTACAAACAGAGCCCTCAAGCTCTGGGCTGTCACGGCTCCCCCGATCCTTGGTGGCTTCCATGTTAATTCAGTCTTCTTTTCGGGTTCCAAATTGTTGGTCAATTAATTGGCCGGGCTGGGGTGATGTCACTCCTGAACATGTGCACGGGAGTCACTTCGCCACAGCATGTAGAGCGTGCTGTAAATGGGTCTAAGCTGCGCATGCAAGGCTCAGATTGCATTACCTAATAGACCTCTAGGGTCTCCTCTGCTATAAAAACCCTGCCTGTCAGCGGATTTTGGCATACTGGATTTTACTATCACTTTAAAGCAGAGGTCTCAAACTGGTGGCCCTCCAGCTGTTGAAAAAGTCCCATGAGGCATTGCAAGGCTGACAGTTAAGAGAAAGACTCCCAAAGGCAATGGCATGAAGGGACTTGTAGTTTTGCAACATCTGGAGGGCCACCAGTTTGAGACCCCTGCTTTAAAGGATCAGCTCACCTTTACAAAAAAAATAAAATACATGCACATTTTTTGCATGTAAAAAACATGCACTTTCTTTTGTAATGAACCGGTAAAGCATTGCACTCACGAACAATTGTGGGTGTAATGGCACAATTCTGCAGAATGTCTGTGTAACGGTCTGGCCGTACCTCCAATATGGCCAGGCAGTTACACTGACCGCTGACAGAAAGCATGAACGGACTACCACAACACTCAACAGTGCCGTGGTAGTTCATTGAGAACTACAAGCTGTCAGACCTTATAGTTTTCCCATTCACAGAACACTATGAATGGATGACGCAGCCGGGTGGGCGGAGCCACGCACAACCGTGTTTGTTGCCGAGTGTGACAGCTGGGGGGGTGTAGAAGATCCCCTGCTGTCAGAATGGAGGATAAGGGGGAGCGGGGCCGGTGCATCTGTAATGTGTTACATTTTACACCCCGAATATGAGTGCAACATGTAGCAAAAGGTGAACTTATCCTTTCTAATGAGTATAAAGAACATACCCCAGCATTTATAGCCATAATGGTAGCACGGTCATGATGTCATGAAATGTGTCAAGGGACATTGCATGACATTATTCCGATTGGACTAATGGGACAGTCACCCAAGTGGCTATACATAATGCTGAGGCATGTTCTTGATACTCCTTAGAACTGAAGAAGCCACTTGGACGAGTTGTGAAATGTCTTTAACACTGCAGAACACATCCAGCTGAATGTGACCAACTACTATTATCTAAAAGAGCAAATTCCTTATTTAAAAAAAAAAAAAAATGGTGCTCTAGATGTTTTTTTTTTTTTTTGAGTTACCTGAATTTCTGGTAGGACTGAGAGAGATACTCATTGATGATGCTCAGATGGGCATTGTCTCCTAAGAACATCTTGTTAGAGGCAGCATGTTGAAGCATCTTGGCGATGGACCCCAGGTTTCTGCGCTGATCTGTGGTGAGCTGACCTCCAGCAGATAAATCGATAATATCGAAGGCATCGGGGGCCACAATAGCTGGGTTCATATAGCGATAATACAACAGGTTTCCTACAATCTTTACATAAGAAAAATGTATGTTAGCTATACAGCACTTTCTGTCATCAAAATCACCCAGAGAGAAAAAAAAACAAAAAAACTTAGAACAAGTAGTTGTACTTTTGGTAATGAAGTGTATTCACTGCTCCGTGCTACTCATTAAGGGTAGCTTTTGATGTGCATCTAAATTTACCGGTCCTCTGAAGACCAATTCGCACCTCGCCTCCTGTTTTTACCTTGTTTTTTTCAGACAAATCTGTGCCACAATCAGAATTGCCAGTTTGTCTGAACGCCTGCCCAAAGCTACATGTTGGCTAGTTTTTGCTGCAGGCGCGAAGCATCGTAACTGCGCCATGTAAACTCCACCTTCAACCGACAAGTGTGCCTTATTACCGCCCCCCACCCACATGTCTAAATGAGGCATAAATTGGGTTGAAAACTCATCATCCAAAAAAACCTCATACTGTGTTAAGTTTACTGGTCACGTGACCTATAGTTAACTATAGGTACTGGTTAGACATACTGCACCTTTAAGTATGCTCTCTAATAATAAAGGACCTATCACCAGCAGTATTTATGAATCTATAATCTATACCACGATTGGAGGAACCGGTTGAAAAGTGTATTGCCAGTTTTACCGAAAGATCCAGAATCGATAATGGACATATGTGACAAATTCTCCTTGGAATAAAACGGTAGGAAGCAAATGCAAGGCATGCATATCACAAGAACAGTAATTATATATATATATATATATATATATGCATGCAATTACAACTCTGTATGTAGTTAATACTATGTGTAAAAAGACTGTACAATGGTTGGATTTCTTATATAAAGATGGAATATACACAGTATAAGTAAGGGCTCATTCAGTTGGATGCTGAGCTCAATCCTCTGTGCTCTTTCTGCATCCACCTTGGACCTGGATGCAGGCAGCCCATAGAAGTGAATGTAGATCAGCAGCAGCATGGATACAGTTGTGCGTCAAAATCTGACATGCACACAACAGCGGGTGCATGGATCCGAACATAGACACGGGGGGGGGACTGTTGAACACAGAATCTGCTGCAGCTAAGCATAGTAACCAATCAGCTTCCAGGTTTAAGGCTCCATTCACACTTGTCCAAAGCTGCATGACAAGTGGCACATCAAAGTTGCATGACAAGTCATTCTCCATGTTTTCCAATGATAACCATTCATATATGTGTGACTAAGGCCCCTTTCGCACTGGGGCGGGAGCGGTGTCGATGGTAAAACTGCGCCGCTTTACCGTTAGTTTTAGCTAGCGGCCGAGAAATGATTAAAACCACCGCAAAGCGATGCTGCAACAGCGCTTTGCCGGTGGTATAGCTGCTCTGCCCCATTGATATCAATGGGCAGGAGCGGTGTATACACCGCTCCTTCACCGCTCCAAAGATGCTGCTAGCAGGATTTTTTTTTACTGTCCTGCTCGCGCACCGCTCCAGTGTGATAGCCCTCAGAGCTATCACATTGGAGACACAGCAGCGGCTCTTTCAGGGAGCTTTGCAGGTGCTATTTTTAGCACTGTAGTGCCTGAAAAGCGCCCCAGTGTGAAAGGGGTCTTAAAGTTGCAGGGCCTTCATAGTAGTTCATGCAGTACTTTGGTCCGACTTTCATGCAACTTGAGGGCCAAATACTATGATGTTAACCCTTAAAAAATGCATGAAAGTTGTACTTGAATCTTATACAATGTAACAGTTGTGCAACAGTTATCACTGGTCAAATCCAAAGTCGTATCCATGTCGCACCTGTCCAAAGCTGCACTCCAAACTCGGTACAACTTTGGAGTGGTACAAGTGTGAATGGAACCTTATTGTCAAAGCTTAAAGTGATTGCAAAGGTTCAGTTTAAAAAAAAAAAACCCCAATAAAAAAAACCACAGACATGTCACACTTACCTCCGCTGTGCAGTAGGTTACGCAGAGTGGCCCAGATCCTCCTCTTCTGGGGGCCCTCCGTGGCGCTCCTGGCTCCTCCTCTTCTCAAGTGTCCCGTCGGAGAAGAGCTCTCCAACGGGACACCCATGCGGGCACACCCCCGTGTTCTGCTGCATCGGTCGACACAGACAGCAGGACTTGGCTCTGCCCCGCCAGCAGTGGGAGCCAATGGCTGCGCTGCCATCAATATATCCAATCAGGACATGAGACACTGGCCAGAGCTGGTGTGCTCTTACCCATCACGCAAATTTCAGGGCTCAGATAAGTATAAGGGGGGCTCGGCGGTGCTGCTGCAGTAAAGAAGGTTTTTCACCTTAAGGCTGGGTTCACACTGCTGCGGGGGGAGATCCGGATGTGATTCGCACCGCAAATCACATCCGATCTCCGTAGCGATGCGAGTTCAGCCATACAGATAGTATGGCTGAATTCGCATCGCTCCCGCAGCAAACTCGCACGGGACCCTTTTTTTGGTCCGCAACAGAATCGGATCGCATGGGGGTTCACACCATGCGATCCGATTCCTGTGCGAGTCCGCAGATCGCACTGCGATATGCGAACGGATCTGGGGGTGCCATTAACATATCATTGACACTCCCAGCCGTCCGCATAGGGCAGTGTGAACTGCCGGCGGGAGGTGTGCGATGCGGGAAAACGCCGCGAATTCGCGGCGTTCCCGCATCGCAGCGGTGTGAACCCAGCCTAAAGCATAGAATGCATTAAAGGTGAAAAACGGTGAGGGTTTACAACCCCTTTAATTAAACAAACTGAAGTTAGAAGCTGATTGGTTGCTATGCACAGCTGCACCAGATTCTGAGTGCTTCGGTTTTAATAAATCTTCCCTGTGTGTTCAGATCCGTGCACTCGCTCCTGCCCGCATGTCAAATTTGGAGATGCATCTGTGCCCATGCAGCCACTGCTCCTGCATTCAATTCTATGGGCTGCCTGCATGCAGATCTGAGGTGGATGCACACACATCAAAAAGCAGCTCAGCACGGAGGACGGGTCTCAGTGCCTTTCTGAAGCTTACCAGTTTAGTTCAGCACTGCTGAAAGTTTTTTATGGAGTGAAAACAGGCAATCCCAACTATTTCTGCAAATGTTACAGAATACCAGGATGAAGAAAAACAAAAAGAAATCACCTTCAGAGCTAGAATATTACTGATGTCTCAGTGCAGAGAAGCAGAGCTAGAAGAACAGAAAAGAGAGAGCAGCGTTCAGATACAGAGCAGATGGCAGAAAATAAACAGCATGTCAAGTATAAGGCTGGGTACTCATGGACGTTCAATTTCAGGACTCTTCTAAGCCTACAGTGCTTTGCGGGTGTTCAGCAAGTGGTATCTACTTAGCTATATTGAGCCCACTCTGGTCCGGTCACGTGATCCCCTGTGTCAACCAGCGGCGGCTGCAAGGGAAAGGAGGGAGCACGTGACAATAGCTGGAATTACTAGGAGTGGTGATATCACCCATAGGCTCCCATGGCTCATCCGTTGTTGGTGCTTCCTCCTCTCCCATGCAGCCGCTGCTATCTGACATGGGATCACATGACTGGACGGGAGCAGGTTAGTCAAAATAAGGTGTTAGGAGAGGGAAGGGAGCATTTTAAAAATATTTAAGCTTTAGCCTGTAATTTTTACATAAATGTTTACCATAAATTAACCCCCTTTGTACTGTGCTGGCATGTTTCATTATTATTTGTAAACTAGGTTTGACCACTGTCCATCCTAACAAAAGATTTAGGATACTTCCCACTTGGGCCACCGAGCGTTAGCTCTAAAGTGCAGCTCTTTTCGCCCATTAATGGGGTGCTTTTAACGCCCACTAGAGGCCGAAGAAGGGGTTAAAAGTGCCCATGTTGCGGCGCTTCCAAAGCGTTTTCAGCCGCTTTGGAATCGATGCCCATTCATTTCAATGCGCAGCACTCCCAAACCTCCCAAAAGATGCTGCTTGCAGGACTTTTCAGAATGTCTCGCAAGCACACCGCCCCATTGTGAAAAGTCACACTGAAATGGATAGAAGGCGGTTTTCAGGCGTTATTTAGAGGCCATTTTCTAGCGTTAAAACGCCTTAAAATAGCCTCAGTGTGAAGCCAGCCTTAAAGATCTAGAAGCAGGGCATCTGCATTCCATGTTACTGAGGGGAAACTCCATTTGTCCATCTTTTTCAGTAATAATAAATAATTGTAGGTATGCCTGGGAACATAAACATATGGAGAGGTTTCTCAAATTTGACTGCAAAAGTGGTAATGTACTTTAAAGCTTTTCTGAGCACATTGATATCTCCGCTAACTGAATAGATACAACTCAATGCAAACTACGTCTTCTTTTGAGTGAAGGTTTGTGGGTAGTAGGAAGCAGCCTTAATATTTTATATTTAAAGAGTCACAAGAATTGTTGGGGTAAAAAACAAAAAAAAAAACCTCTTGAAACATTTACACTAAACACTCACAGCTGTCTTTTTTTTTTTAATGTTCTAAGCATTTAATAGATGCTGATGACCATAAAATACTGAATGTAGCATATAAATAACCATGGAGAAACGCAACAATCACTTCCACAAGGTAATTGTGAGCACTATGCAACAAGATGCTTAGTAAACACCTAGCTTGAACGCCATGAGTACATAGCCCAAAGCACAGCATGGAAATTAAGCACTGTCTATGGCAGCTGAACCAATGCTGTGTGACCAGCAGAGGGCACTACACCACAGAAAATGGAAATGAGAAAGAGGAGATTCAGTTCTATTACATATGATAGAAAGTGATATTGAAGTCAGATTCCTTGTCAGCCAACACCAGAGGCAATGGATATATAAAACAGAGCGTGCCTTCATTAATAGCTTTGCCCATCTGGAAAATCTGATACCGACCCCCTCTCCTTGAAGGCACAATACAACATTCCTTGGCAGCAAGCCTTTAGACTATACTGGTTAGTAAGACAACCCCTACATGAGTGAAAAAAACTGACTTAATTCCCCCATCGAGGTGAATTGGGGAAATGCAATGCAAACAAAAATATAAAAAAAAATATTGTTAGTATTTCGACCCTCCTGGAGACCAGTTACTTCATAACAGACGACATGAAAACACATACCAACAATGGGAAAAATGCAACATAACACCAACATGATGCATGTAAAAATGCACACACATGCATTTTTGATGCGTTACAGTGAGCATTTTTGTGCGGCATGGTATGAAGAACAAACATGTTATACTTACCTGCTCTGTGCAGTGAATTTGCACAAAGCAGCCCAGATCCTCCTCTTCTCGGGTCCCTCTTCGGTGCTCCTGGCCCCTCCCTCCTGTTGAGTGTCCCCACAGCAAGCAGCTCGCTATGGGGCACCCAAACCAAGTCACAGCTTTGCATGTCCATTCGGACACGGAGCTGCGGCCCCACCCCTCTCTCTCCTGATTGGCTGGCTGACTTTGATTGACAGCAACGGGAGCCAATAGTGCCGCTGCTGTGTCTCAGGCAATCAGGAGGGAGAGTCTCGGACGGTCCAGTCTCTGTGCAGTGTGGACATTGCTGGACAGAGATGGAGCTCAGGTTAGTATTAGGCGGCTGCTGCACACAATTTACAATTCCTTTAAGATGTGCAGAAGATAACTTCATTTTTATGGTTTTCTATTATGCATTTTGGGGGAATTACCTAAACAGTCTCTAGCTGCTCCAAGATTTATTAAAAATTGATTCAAAACCTCCTGGATAAGTATATTTTACCCTTGGGGGATTCTTTTTTACCAAATTTTTGGCCCCTGCCACTTATATCATTCATCAACACACCGCAACAATTGGAATTAGTCAACCTACCCCAACAGTTTCCTTTGTTTCATGGTTTCAATAAAAACACATGCACATGTATATATAATTACGAAAAATACACACATATTCATATAATTATTCAATTATAAAAAATCTAAAAATATTAAATATGTATGAAGGGGGAGGGTTCATTTCCATAGGCTCCTGTTTCGCTTCTCATGTATGAAAACTAGAGGGAGTTGCTCTTCAGTTACAGGTCAGAAAATAAATATCTGACTGACTGAAATTTTCCCATCCTTCACATATGAGGACTTTATTGAGGGGAACATGAGCATTATCACAACTAAAGCCCATTTGTTACAATTTATAGTTAAAAAAAAAAAAAAAAAGAAGAAGAGACCGACCTTGAGCAGCTCATCCTCTCCAGCATCTGGAAACTTCTCATGAAGTGTATCTTTCAGGACCTTTGCAATGTATCGCATGCCGTAACTGGAAGACATATGTAATAAAAATGATAAAAGATTAATGGTCCCAGGCTAGAGATTAAAATGCCTTAAAATAAATAGTGTACTGTAGCTCATGTGTCCTAGACAAATGCGGTTTCTCATGGACAACACAACTAGTTCTTTGATCAGACACTTTCAGTGATTAGGATTATACAGCAAAACCTTGGTTTCAGAGTAACTTGGTTTGAGAGCGTTTTGATAAGCAACATTTTTTAATAAATTTTGACTTGATATACAAGTGATATCTCGATATACGAGTAGCGTCATGTAACAATTGAGTATGCAAGAGAAGAGAGGCGCCTCTAAGTGTAGCAATATGGTTACATGTAATGAATGATTATTAAAATAGGCACATCTAAGTATGCAGGCATTCAGGATAAAGCTGTCCACATAGACCATCCTCTGCACCGCCATCGACGTTATCCCTTCCATGCTGCGCACCTTGCTTTCAAATCCCTCTACTGCAGGGTAGTCTTCCTGGTCACAATTGCAGACTGACAGCGGTGAGAGCCGGCGGTGCGGAGGACGGTCTATGTAGACAGCTTTACCCAGGATGCCTGTGTAACGACATATTTGGCGACCCATCCCAGTTTTCTACGGAAGTGACGTTCCATCGCCGCCATCTTGCTACACCCCGCACTTGTCCACAGTAAGGATACACTGAGAAGGGGGAAAGCGGACATGTTGTTACACCCACCGGAGTTTTGCATTTTACACGTATTTATAACAGTAAAGTCAGTTTATATAGTGCAATACAGTACTTACAACTCCGTCTGACTACTCGGATCTTGAATTTTAAAAGCAGCAGCAAGCCTGCTCATCTCATAGGTTTGATAATCTGACAGAAGTTCGCTGCTTTTAAAATTTAACATCTAAGCAGTCAGACGGAGTTGTAAGTACAGTATTTCACTATATAAACTAACTTTACTGTTATAAACATGTGTAAAATGCAAAACTCTGCTGGGTGTAACATGTCCACTTTCCCCCTTCTTAGTGTATCCTTACTGTGGGGTGTAGCAAGATGGCGGCAACGGAACGTCACTTCTGTAGCAAACTGCAATGGGTCGCCGTATAGGTCATTACACCTGCATACTTAGATGTGTCTGTTTTAATCATCAACCATGTGGGTTGCTAAATGTTGTACCTTCATTAAATGGAACCATATTGCTACACTTAGAGACGTCTCTCGTCTTTTATATTCTGTAGCTCCTGCTGCGCTCTAGTGGCCATTAAGCAGTATTCTAAAAATAAACTGTCACCACTCAACAATCCTAAACAACACCACTCTGATGAAGTCCCTGCCCAGGGACGCAACGCGTAAGGACGCAGCTTTCCAAGTGACATTATGTCCTTTACTGGAGCTGCTAAGCATCGGTGAGATGAGCGGAACTATCCTGATCTAATCATTGGCTGTATTTGGTCCCAATCTTTAAAGAGACCGGTACATTGTAATATTGTCTGGATGATCATTTTCTTGTTTTATGTGGAGTATATTGAGTGTTTTTATTAATAAAGAGTTTTTAAATGGAAAGTACTAGATTTTATTTTACTGCTTTGAGGGATATTTGATGTCGACTAGAAACCTTGGATGGTAGTGGAGTGGCAGTGTGATCTCCTGTGAGGTTGGAGGCATTTACCATCACCCTATTAGATTTATCTTTTTTGTCTGATTAGATCTCATATAAATTTGAAAGTCAATACAAAGATGAGCAGATTCATATACAGTTTGTGTGGTATTATTGACTGAAAGTGTTCACTGGTTCACATAAGTGAAAGACTGCACTTGAAGTTTTGGAGCTCCGATTTTTATATTCACAGTTTGTGTCACATGAACTTTATTGTGAAGAATGTACACTTTCTTTATTCTTATATGTTTGGTAATTGTTTTATATACAGCGTTGCACATATTTATATTCATTATGCAGTATTTATTATCCTGTTCTATTATGTACAATTCAAAAACATTCAACCTGGAGAGAAAATAGTCTAACATCATTCATTTTTACTCTAATTTACTCAAAATTAATGTACATGCAGTTTCACAGAATGAATAGCGCTTCTTTATTTTAAAAAAAATTTTTTTTTTTATTCTGCCTCTTCATCTGTTAATGCTCACAGGAGGAGCCTAGTGTCATGAAATATCGCATTTACACATTAAAAGGTGTCACTTTACAATCATGGAGGACTTTTTATTTTTTTAACCTGCGCCTTTATTCCTGGCTAACAGGGCAATATTTTTTTCTAAAAACAAAGACCATCAACCATACTTACGGGATCTTATCAACTGAGCTGACGATGGCAGACAGGAACTTGTCGGTCACTGATCGCATGTTTTTGATAGAAGAATCAAGTCTGGTTCTGACCTCCTCATGCGACATTGCTTGCTCTGGTGTGACATCATATGGCAGTTTGCTGGACGGAAAAGTATGTTAATGTTAGATAATGCATCCTAACTATGCCAATGCTAAAGCCAACTGCAAAACAAGCTGGATATAGTTAGCTCAATAGAAAGAAGAATTTACACCACAAACCCATCAGGGTTTACTTCCTCTTTAATGGAATTACACTATGTGGCCTATTCCTCCTCCTTCCTATAAATATATACCCGGGAGGAAAATTCTTCAACATATTCTTGCCCATTTTCCCTTCGGTGGGCATCCATGTGAAAAGTGCTGTGAAGGACCATAGAAGTCTCTCCCTTCCATTGGATACCGGTTGTGTCGAACGATCCCCCAGGGTGTATGACAACATTACAAGCCTTACTGACTCATTAGGCGTATGCCTATTTGGGCTCAACTTTTCTGGTAAGCCTCACACATATCGGTGGTGGATTACCTACTGACAATTTATTTGCACCAAGTTTTTCCATGAATGCATATACATTTTTTTGGTTCACTTATTTTGTTTTACCATACAGTTATAAATTTTAACCATTTGATAAGTTATTCTGACTTGTATGAATGTATGGGGCTGTTTGATTTCACTATATATTTTCCATTAACAATTGTGGTTATTGCACTGGTGATTTAATCACATTATCTTGCCGTACAGAATCTTGATATCACTGAGTTCCTTTATATGTGGGGACTGCACTGCATTAGTGGTTACATTCATTTGTTGTGCAGTTTACCTCAAATCAGAGCTACACTTCCCTTTATATAATCCATTATTTTATTTATATATGAGACCAAGCGTCCACCTTTTTCAGTAGTCACTGGCACCAGCTAAGATCCATCAGGACATCTTTCATACTTCTTCGCAGAAATAAAGTGATATTAAGGCTTCTTTAAAACAGGAAGGAAAAACAGATGGTAGAGCTATGGTTTTACCACTGACTGCCCATCGAAAGCCTATTCTACCATCTGGAAGGGTCTTTTCGCATGCCGTGGCAAATATAACACAGCATATCGAGTTGACAGGCAGAATCACCTGTTAAACTTACCCCTTCAAGTCAATGGGGTTGTGCCGCCACCACTAGCCAAACACAGATCGCATTTCAGAGAAGGCGTTAGGCTTTAATGTCACTTTAAATACAGCCTTCTGCAAGGGCAACACACTAACCTCAAAATGGCTCTAGGTTGTTCTACACACTTCAAACTACAGAAAATTAACATTTATAGCCAAATTTCTTTTTATTTATGGGTAGAGTAGAGAAGGGCGATTTTTATTCCACAATGGAAAGGGTCTTTCAATAGAGATTCAATGCTCTAAGACAGGGATTCTCAACCTTTTTACCTTTGAGGAACCAATAGCAAAAAGTTTGAGATCTCGGGGAACCCCTGAAATACGTGGGAGCAGGGCACATTACATGGCACACTATGGGGAACACAGCCAGTGCACAGCATTTCTGGCACAGGAACCTGAAGGATAATCTCTCTTTTATGACACAGAGGGTAAAAACACACTTATATTTTAACCCTTTTCTACTATATCCAAAACTAAAAAAATAAAATAGTTTTGACTATACAAACACGTGAATGATCTTTTTTTTTTTTTTTTTTTTTTTAATTAATGTTTATTAAAGAAGAGAAGCGTGTACAAAGCATAACGATCAATACATCAACCAACATCAAGGGCAGCAACAGTATATCGTCAGTTACCATGGCATAGATAAATACACCCATCTCTTCTATTATAAAAGAGGGAATATAGTGGACAGAAATAGAGGGGAAGTAAAGGAAAGGGAAAATAAACAGGAAGAGAGAAAAAGAGAAAGAAGGGGGGGGGGGGAGGAGGGGATGGGGGGGGGGGGGGGCAGACCACCCTCAGACAATCAATTGCAAAAGTACAGTAGATATAGTAAAAACAAAAATTATGATCACATCACACTGGTTGAGACATTATGGCTGCATAACTAGAGGAATATTTAAAGGCAACCCAACAGGCCCAGATCTTCGTTGCCAACTCAGATTTACCCCGGAGGGAGAGGGTCATGTCCTCCATGTAATATGTGGTATCCACGTTAAGTAACCAACGCCGGAGCGTGGGGATCGTCTTCATCTTCCAAAACTGAGGAATGAGGGTTTTGGCAGCGTTTAAGAGGTGTGGCGTAATCGACCTCTTATAGGGGCCCGTCGGCTTCCCCGTGCAATGGAACAAAACATACCACGGGTCATTAGGTACCTCCCACCCCTGGATTTCTTTGATCGTGTAGAAAATCGCTAGCCAGAATGGTCGGATCCTCGGGCAGTACCACCAAATATGAGCATGAGTGGCTACCTCCCCGCACTCCCGCCAACAAAGTGGGGAGGACTGAGGAGAAAACCTATGTAAAACAACCGGTGTGTAGTGCCATCTGGTCAAAAGTTT
The DNA here is from genome assembly GCF_037356315.1 of Lithobates pipiens. Classification (NCBI taxonomy): domain Eukaryota; kingdom Metazoa; phylum Chordata; class Amphibia; order Anura; family Ranidae; genus Lithobates; species Lithobates pipiens. The sequence continues at coordinate 53,488,620 of NW_027507903.1, read as the reverse complement.
ATACGCCATTTCTGACGTCTTAGAGGATCCAGAGGAGGTATGAGCCAGGGTTAGGATTTGTGACTGCTGGGACGGAGACAGGGCCGTATGTAGTTCCCTTTCCCAGTACCGTAGGAAGGAGGGAGTACCCGTAGAGGTGAGGGACAGCAATGCCTGATAAAAGTACGAGACCGGCCTCTCAATCGGGTCAGAGTCAGCGAATGCGGTTTCCACCGGAGTAAGCTCCGCCAAGGTGCGCAGGGGCTTTGGTAGCATGCGAACAAAGTTCAGTAGTTGATGATGCTTCCATCGATCCATGTAGGATATGGAGGAGTCGCCCAAGATGGAAGAAAGAGGCAACACCCCGGATGGGCCGGTGAACTGATGTAGACATGTGTTAGTGCCCAGCCGCCACGGGTGAATCTGAGGGTCCATGTTACCCGGTGGGAAGAAATTGTGACCCACCAAGGGCATTAGGGGGGAGTTACACAACCAGCCATTCATCTTACAGATAGAGTCCCACACCATCAAGGAGGAGTGTGTAAGCGGTGACGTGGTAGGCAAAAGGGTCCGGAACTTCCTCGGGATCCACATCAGTGTGGAAGGTTCAGCGCCACAAAGGTCCGCTTCTAAGTTTACCCAGAGTTTTGAGCCCTTGCAATACTTCAGGTCAGAGAGTCTAGTCAGCACAACGGCCCTGTAATAAAGCTTAAAGTCCGGTACAGCTAAACCCCCGCTACACTTAGGGCGGATGAGGAGAGATCTATTCAGCCTGGGCTTTCTCCTATTCCATATGTACCGGTAAACCAGAGATGTCAAAGTTGTAAAAAACCCCACCGGTATCCCAAACGGGACCATCTGAAGCATGAAGAGCACCCTGGGCAGCAAGTTCATCTTAACCAGACCAATTCTACCTAGCCAAGAATGTCGGAGCTGGGACCACTTTTGGATGTCTGACCTAAGTGTGTTGAGCAGAGGCAGAAAGTTAGCGCGGAAAAGGGACGATAGTGAGGGCGTAAGTTGAATGCCCAAATATTTCATGGAGCTCAACTGCCAGGTAAAGGGGTAGTTCTTCTTCAGGTGAGATACCTGTTTGGCGGGGACAGAGATGTTTAACATTTCCGATTTGGACATATTGATTTTAAAATTTGACACCGCGCCGTAGGCCGAAAACTCGGACAGAAGATTTGGAAGGGTGATCAGAGGCTGTTGCACATAGAACAAAATATCGTCCGCGTACGCCGCGTATTTGTGTTCCGTCGTACCTATTGTTACGCCACGTATATTCGGGTTTCGCCTAATAAGGGATAAAAATGGTTCCAGGGAGATCGCGAATAAAATCGGCGAGAGCGGGCAACCCTGGCGAGTTCCGTTGTAGAGGGTGAAGGGGTCGCTAAGGGTACCGTTAATCCGTATCTGAGCTGTGGGGCAGCGGTACAACGCCGCTACTTTGGAGCGCAGAGTGGGTCCTATACCCAAGTGAGTCAGCGTAGCCATAAGGAAGTCCCAGTCCACCCTGTCAAACGCCTTCTCAGCATCCGTGGAAAGTAACAGGGTGGGCTGGGAAGTCCGCCGCACATAAGCCATCAGGGAAAGAGTGCGGAGAGAATTATCCCGCGCTTCCCGCCCGGGGATGAATCCTGTCTGATCCCGCGAAACCCACCGTGGCACCAGGGGGAGCAGCCTATTCGCTATGGCTTTAGCATAAATCTTCGCATCAATATTCAAGAGCGAAATAGGGCGGTAGCTCGCGCAGTCACTAGGGTCCTTGCCCTCCTTGGGCAACACCGTAATATGAGCATGAGTGGTCTCCGGGCGAAGGTCCCCGCCGTCCGAGGTCACGTTAGCATATCTGGTCAAGTACGGCAACAGTATGTTAGCGTACGCTCTATAATAAGATACCGTGAGGCCGTCTGGTCCCGGTGCCTTACCGCGCGCCATAGCTTTCATGGCGCCCAGAAGCTCCGCAGCCGTAAACTCCCCCTCCAAGGAAGTCAAAACCTCCTCGGAGAGTTTCGGGAGGGCGGCACGGGCCAGATAGTCCCCAATAAGGCGTCCCCTAGCCTCTCTATCATGGACACCCTGGTGCACCTGATACAGGCGCTGATAAAAGTCCCTGAATGTCTTGGCTATACGGGGGGTCTCGAACACCAGGTCTCCCGAGGGGGTTTTAACTTTGGCAATAAACGCCGCGTTCTTACGCTGTCGCACCGAGTTGGCCAACAGCCTACTGGGCTTATCTCCCCACTCATAAAATCGGTGAGCCACTATCCGCGCGCGTCGCTTGTGATCTAAATGAAGGAGGGATTTCAGGGTCTCTCGTTTTTCCGTCAAGGCGTGGAAAAGGGCCGGAGTCTGGTTCAGCTTATGCCGGCGTTCCAAGTCGGTAATGTCACGCAACAAGTCAGACTGTTGAGTTAAGCGCTCTCTCTTTTTCCTAGAACCCAATTCCATGAACTTTCCCCTAATATACACCTTGTGGGCCTCCCATAACACTCCCGGTGAGACTTCAGGACTGACATTAGTCTTAAAATAAAACTCCAAACTGTCACCCATCACCTTTCTATCCGCCTCTTCGGCTATGAGGTCCTCGTTCAACTTCCAGTTAGTGGACTTCAGGGGTATGGACGCCACGTTAATGGTTAAAGAAATCGGAGCATGGTCCGAAATGGGGGATGAGTCAATGCTTGACTTCACTATGAGCGGGAGGTGCTGGTGATCAATGAAGCATAAATCTATTCTAGAGTAGGTTTGGTGCACCGGAGAAAAATAGGTAAAGTCCCTTTCCCGCGGGTGATTAATTCTCCAGACATCCATCAACTGTAGGTCATGGAGTCGAGAACGAATATATCTCACACCCCTGCCGGAAAGCGAGGAACCCCCTCTAGAGGTGTCCAAAGTAGGTTCCAAGGGAACATTAAAATCGCCCGCTAGAAGAATGCATCCACGTGCAAAATTCCGCAGGGAGTTGAGTGTGGACGCCAGAAAACGCACCTGGTTTTTGTTAGGGGAGTATAAGGTGGCCAAAGTACACTGCATGCTGCCCAGGGTGCCTCGCACAAACAGAAAACGTCCCGCAGGATCACACAACATTTCCTCAAACGTGAACGCGGTTCCCCTACGAATCCCAATGGCCACACCTTTTGCTTTAGAAATGTCGGAGAGGCTGTAGTACCACGTGGGGTACTTCGGTGAGTGCAATACGTGAATGATCTTAGACAATGGGGGAGACTGTGCTGTATCTCAGGGGAGACAGTCAGAAAAATGCTATTTGAAGTCTTTTGTAGATGATGGTTTATGTGTTGCTACATACCATACTACAGAGATGGTCACAAAACAAAATTCACTCAATTCACGTCACCAGTTCACCCAACTTATTCAAATGTCTGGAGAAGGGCTTAGAGCGGGGCTCAAAATTTCAAGTCCTGAGCTACTATAGCCAGGCCTTAAGTGTTACTTGTCACCAGTTGCTCCACCTAACCCCTACCATGCCCCGCCCCTATACACGCCCTCACAAATTCTCATGAACTTACAATTAAATGTTTTATGCAGAATCAAGTTACACAAATAAACAACTTCATCACCCATGCCCATCAATGAATCCTCACCGGTGCCCATCAACGCAGCATGACCGGTGACCACTAACGCAGCCTCACCCATGCCCATCATTGCAGCCTCACCAGTGCAGCCTCACCCGTGTCCATCATTGCAGCCTCACCCATTAAGCCTCACCTATGTCCATCGTGCAGCTTCACCTGTGTCCATTATTGCAGCCTTACCCGTGCAGCCCCACCTGGGTCCATCGTGCAGCCAAATCATTATAGCAGAAGAGGAGATCCGGCTTGATCACAGAGCGAGGTTTACCCGCTGTAACAGCTTTACATTACAATCGCAGTCCGCACTCGGTCACACACAGTCCCGCCCTCCTGACCCCACACCTGTGACAAACAGAATGCGCCCTGGCATTGGACTGGCGTTTTGTCTGTCACAGGTGCGGGGTCAGGAGGGCGGGGCTGTGTGTGACGGCACTCAGACTGCAATTCTAATGTAAAGCTGTTACAGCGGGAAAATCCCACTCTGTGATCAAGCCGAATCTCCTCTTCCTCCACGCTCTCTTCTATAATGATCCGGCTGCCCCCTCTGTTCCTCCACACTCTCCCTGGGAGAACGACTCCCATTCAACCCCCCCCCCCCCTCCCACCCCACTCCCAGGCAGTCGAGCTTCTCGCCAGATCTCTTTTTCTGCAAAATGCGAGTGGGAAGTTTGAGGGCTGGCTTAGAAGACAGGTTTTACTACACTACCCTCTACTATCAAAATCTTCTTACACAGCTGTTTTGCTATGTAACAAATTCCCTTTGAATGAAGCCCAGAGCATACATACCGCCATAAAAACATGAGCAGGCCATGATTGGAATCAATAATCAATCAATAATATGATGCCGCATGCAGTGGTAAGATTATCACCTGGCTTCTCCAGTCTGAGATTCCATCTGGTTGACCCATGACTTGTAAATGTCCACAGGATCAGTTTTGATGTTGAGCGTTTTGTCATCCATGATCTCCTTCACTACTGGTGACAGTATCTGTCTTAAAGCATTTTGGCCACGAGCCCCTCGATTAAAACTCACCACCATCTTGATAACAGTGGGGTTTCCTGTGACAATTTCTTGAATCATGTCCACTTTAGATCTGAAAAAAAATAAAATAAAATAAAATGGGTATTGCTTTAATAATTATCTTTATAAATGGCCTTTTTCACAATTCGAGTTAACAGGCTTGTAAACTTGCCCAGTCAAGTCAATGGGGTTGTGCCGCAAGCCAAACACAGACTGCTATTCAGAGAGGATGGGTTCACCTTTAGGAACATGTTTTTAGGGTGGAACATGTAACATGTTCCTGATCCTGCAGATCTCCTCCCATTTCCCCCTGTGACAACGGGCCGGGGATCTTCTCCCGCACCCACTGTCACAATGTGAGCAAAACAGCGCCATACGGAATTCCGCCCACACGGCCACATTATTAGTTTCTGTGAATTGAACATACAAGTACCATCAGCCTCTGCTGCTCTCAGCTTGTAGTTCTCTTTGAACTTCGAGGGAGCTGGTGAGTGCTCTTGTAGTCCATTGAGCTTCCTGGACTGAAGTAACTGCCTGCCCATATTGGAGGTATGGACAGACAGCTACATTGACAATCTGCAGGAGCCTGACATTGCACCTGTGATTTGCTTGCTAACAAAAAAATAAAAATAAAATAGTAAATACAATTTTTTTTACCTGCAAAAAAATGTGCATTGTTAAATTATTTTTTAAAAAGGTGAACTTATCGTTTAATACTTTAAATTTCACTTTAAATACAGCCTTCCACAAGGGCAACACACTAACCTTGAAAGGACTCTAGGTGTTCTACACATTGAACTACAGAAAACTAACATTTATTTATAGTCATGCTTTTATTAAAGTAGAGAAAACTTTAAAACCTCTACCTATTTTCATTCCTCATTGGAAAACATGGGTACTCCAATGATGGTGTATGCACCTAAACAATACTGAGTAAGAAAATTCAGATACATTTAGGAGATCACAACACCTATAAGGGTCCATTTCACACCAGCTGCTGAGTTATAACGCAGAGGCTGGTGTGCTATGCTGTCTGTGGCAGGATCACTGCACTGTTCCCTTTTTTTTAAATTTTTTTTTTTAAACAAACTTTATTGAAATGGCTCAAAGACTTATACACATGTTGCAACTTTGGGTAAAATATGCTGTGTGATTGTTATATAAACCACAACAATATGTTCTATTTTTCCTTTAAAGGGGTTGTAAACCCTCATGGTTTTTCAGCTTAATGCATTCTATGCATTGAGGTGAAAAACCTCCTGTTGTGTACCAGCCCCCCACTTATACTAACCTAAACCCTGTCTTTATCCGGCTAGGAACCAGCGCACCAGCTCTACCTGGTTCTCATCGTGTCCAGACTGGATAGGTTGATAGCAGCGCATCCATTGGCTCCCCCTACTGTCAATCAAATTCAATGACGCGGGCCCCAGGGGGCGGGGCAGAGTTCAGCTTTCTGTGTCTATGGATGCAAAAGCTGGACTCTGGAGCACGCTCCGCAAGGTACCCCCAAGGAGAGTGCTTCTCCTAGGTGGTTTCTCGATGCGGGGGAGGAGCTACTAGCGCCGTCAAGGGACCCAAGAAGGAGGATCGGGGGCCTGCACAGTGGAGGTAAGTATGATATGTTTGTTATTTAAAAAAAAAAAAAAAAAATACACAAGGGTTTAGTAACCCTTTAACTTTAATTTTAAGAAACATATTGAACAAGAAATGTCACACAGACAATTCATAAAGTTCAATTGTCCGACATGCGGTGCCTCGCGCTGCGGTGAGCTGAAAAAAAAAAAAAAAAAGTAGAGCACGCAGTACTTTTTTCAGTGCATCGTGCCCGCACACCACAGCAACACAGTGATATGAACCAGGCACACAAGTAACAAGGAATTTTGCCTTGTCATGCAGTGTGTCTGTGCTGGAATAACCACCCATCGCAGTGCCACCACATGTGGTGTGAGTGGACCCTACAAGTTATCTACCATGCAGCTCTCAAAAATTAAACGCAAAATGTACAAAGTAATTCAAAAGTGTAAATATTAATCCAAGGGTCAATACGTACTGTGCTTGTGGCACTTTTTACATGTGAGGAGAGAATTTTCAGATTTTATAAATTGTTTAATACATAGTTTTATGTCTATGAGTACCGTATATACTCGAGTATAAGCCGAGATTTTCAGCCTCTTTTTTGAGGCTGAAAGTGCCCCCCTCGGCTTATACTCGAGTCATCGCTGTCTGCCCGCTCGATCAGCGTGTCGAGCAGACAGACAGCGGCCATTCTATAATTCAAAAGCCGCGCCTCCGGCTCCGCCTTCGCCTGTGATAGGCGGAACACTGAATTTCCCAGCAGCCTGTGTTCCGCCTATCACGGACATCGTATCATCCTCGTACTACGGACGAGGATGATACGATGTACGTGATAGGCGGAACACAGGCTGCTGGGAAATTCAGTGTTCCGCCTATCACAGGCGAAGGCGGCGGCGCAGCTTTTGAATTTTACAATGGCCGCCGAGGCGCCGACGAAGAGGGCACGGGACGGAGGCAAGGCAAGGCACGGCACGGGACGGGACGGGACGGGACGGAGGCAAGGCACGGCGGCAAGGCACGGAGGCAAGGAGGCAAGGCACGGGACGGAGGCTCGGGACAAAGGCTCGGGACACAGGTAGGCTGGACACACACACACACACACACACACACACACACACATGGATACACACACACACAGGGATGGATGGATGGATGGAGACACACACACACAGGGATGGATGGATGGATGGATGGAGACACACACACACAGGGATGGATGGATGGATGGACACACACACACACAGGGATGGATGGACGGACACACAGGGATGGACGGACACACAGGGATGGACGGACACACAGGGATGGACGGACACACACACAGGGATGGACAGGCATGTCTTACCCTCGGCTTATACACGAGTCAATAAGTTTGCCAGTTTTTTTGGGGGTAAATTGGGGGCCTCGGCTTATATTCGGGTCGGCCTATACTCGAGTATATACGGTATTACTTGAATGGAGGAAACAAATGATCTAAGGAGTGCATATTTTATTAGAAGATCTCATGGAGAAGAAATAGATCCATACATAAAAACTACCGTATTTGCCGGCGTATAAGGCGACTGGGCGTATAAGACGACCCCCTATTTTTCAAGTGAAAACATAGGTTTTGGGCAATACTCGCGGTATAAGACTACCCCCCTTGTGAGGCAACACCATTTAAAAAAAACATTAGAACCATTAAAAAACACAAAGCAAGAATGCCAACTACTCATCCGCCATGCTGTGATATGTCATAAAGTAAATCAAACAATAATAACACAAACAGAGATCTATTGAATGCCACAACTCTGGAAAGTAGAATTTTTCACTAACCAACCTATACCACTTTTGGGTTACATTCTATGGGAATTGTCCACCAAAATGCATTTAATAAACCCCCTGTCATATGTCCCAGATTTACCTGTCCCTCTTGGGTGCCTGTGACCTCAAAGGCAAACAGCAGGATGTATAGTAGTAGGAGATCAGTGAATGGATTTGCCCAGGGAAGTATGGTGAGCGGTGTATTATTTTAATGAATACAACGCCTGCTTGGATTGGCAGAGGCTGTAGCATCATCAGCCCTTGCCTCTCTCTCTCTCTCTCAAAGCCAATCCGAGCAGGCTACTCTATGTAGCCTGCTCAGATTGGCAGAGGTTGTTACTCCAATCCAAGCAGGCTCTGTATTCATTAATAGAATACATCGCTCGCCGGGATTGGCTCAACGGCGTATACTGTTTGTAGCTGAAGCCACATAAAGTATTAGCAGACATTTGGGGGCTGACATCCATCTGGTAGCATTGTATACCCAGCGTATAAGACGACCCCCGATTTTTGGGCATTTTTTTAAGTGTAAAAGGTAGTCTTATACGCCAGAAAATACAGTACCTTTCTGTGATAGAAAGGTAACACGGAGGGTGAGCTATATTCCAGTTTGAGACAGAGGGATTGTTGCACACATCTGAATAAAGTGGAAGCAAGAAGGTTTATATATATAAAAAAAAAAAAAAAAAAAAAAAAAAAGGTATTGGGACAGTGGCCCTCAACCTGTGCACTCTGGATCAACCTGAAGAAGTGTATAATAAAATGGATTTGAACGTGAAGCAGCCTGTAGTGAGGCTCAATAGCCTAAGGGTCCTTTCACACGGGGCGGATCAGTGCTGATCCGCCCTGTGGATATCCGTTTGCTCAGTGGGGATCACTCCGTCATCCCCGCTGAACAGGGAGATGACAGGTGCGTCTCTGCACACTGCGCAGGGACAGACCTGTCACAGCGCCGCTCTCCCCTATGGGAGATCGGATGACGACGGACCGCAGTGTCCGTCGTGACCCGATCCAATGACGGGTGGAAAAATAGCTTTTTCCTCCGTCACACTTTTTCGGATCGGAGCGGGTCGGATGTCAGCGGACATGTCACCGCTGACATCCGACGCTCCATAGAGCTCTATGGAGCACCCGTTCAGGTCCGCCTGAAAAACTGACAGGCGGGCCTGAACGGATCGTCAGTGTGAAAGGGGCCTAAGTCATAAAGGAAAAATTTTTTAGTTATACCGCGCTCCTAGTGCAGATCAAAACCATAAACATACAGCCTAAACCATATAAACAAACAAGCCAATGAATATGATACAATGAAAATATTATCTATATGTAATATCCATATACCACCACCAGAGGTCTCCAATGCAGTGAAAGTGAAATTTTAAATCAGCCGCACACGTGAAAAACTAAATGTGCCTTCTTCCACCAGCCCCTAGGCAAACATCCTACTCACCAAATGTACATGACACCAATCACAGGTAGTCATAATAGGAATATAGAGCAGATGTAATCATGCAAGGAATGGGGAATAGCCCACAGAGATTCACACCCACCGGGCACGGATAAGATATGCCACATATATCATATGGACACGTCACTTCTGCCATCTTTTAGAAAGCAGGTGGAACCCGATCGGCATCCCTGCTTGTTTTTATGGGCTCTTATTGATCGACAACATTGTAAGTTTTATTCTATAGTGTGCAATGGAAATTGTCAAACTGCACTATGAGAAGCCTTTTTCCTTCTTGATATATGTGGCATATCTTATCCTTGCTCGGTGGGAGTGCATCTCTGTGGGCAGTTTGCCTTTCCTTGGAGGATTACTTCTGCTCCATTATGACTACCTGTGATGGATGTCATGTACGTTTGGTGAGTAGGATGTTTGCCTAGGGGGCAGGTGGAAGAAGGCACACTTTGTTTTTCACATTCAAGTATGCGGATGATTTAAGATGATTTCACTTTCACTGCATTGGAGATGTCTGGTGGTGGTGTATGGACATTACATATAGATCAGGGGTAGGCAACCTTAAAGGAGGTGGAGATCTACCTGAACAACATGGGAAAAGTCAAAGATCACACCCGATTTAATCCCCTAATTGCCATCCTACCGTGTTGCAGTCACGGATTTAAATCAGTTGATGAGGAGGCATATCATATATCGTCATATCGAACATATCGCCTCCTGAGATGTAGTGCAGTTGGTATCACTCCGCATGGGACAGGAGCCGGGAATACAGTGAAGGCACCGGCTTATGTGGCTCTTGCTCCCTACTAGAGCTTCAAATTTAAATTTACAAGTAGTCCCTCTACATTGCGCTCTGTTTGATGCTCTGGAATGGCGGGTCAGCAAGCCCAGGCTGCGATCTACCAGTCACCTGTCTGAGATCTACTGGTAGATCACGATCTACAGGTTGCTGACCCCCGATATACATAATATTTTCAATGTATCATAGTCATTGGTTTGTATAGGTTTATATGGTTTATGCTATATGTTTATGGTATTGATCTTTACTAGAGAGTGTGGTATAACTAATATTTTTTCCTTTAAAAGTGGTTTGTGTTTTTGTATTTCCAGTTTTAGGACATTTCACATCGGTGGTCTTAGACAGAAACCCCTTTGCACTGGTGGGAGCCGCTGTTTTAAATGGACCGTGGTGCCTAAGGATGGTAAGAGGTTCCCAAACATGCAGCACTGTGCTTGGCTGTACAGTGCTGACGTCATCAGGAGCCAATCCTATCAGCTTCTGATAGTTTGTATTGACCATGAGCTGTTGGTGACAGCTCAGTCACGGTTCTGAGGGAACAAAACAGCAGTGAATATATGCATTGACTGGACCTTAAGGCTCACCTGCTCAGCTACCGCACGTATGCCGATTGCCCTTCACAAAGAGGTTAATATCTATATTAGCTCTAAATAACTTGCATTATGGGATTTCTAGGATGTGTCACTTTTTGCTGTACAGAAACATACAAGTCATTTTAGAGATATTTTACCATAGGTTGTGATTCTTACTTATATAAACATTTTCTACTTCTCTCTTTTGACAGTAGGAATAATATGTATACTTTTGTGTTACTTTGTACACTTGGGGTATTATTTTTGGAGTCCTACATGATAAAAGCTTTTATTTTTAGTTGTGTTTAAGGATTAATTGTAGCAGCTATTTTTTTTTTTTTTTACGAGATTGATTTGGAAGGGTGGATTAGGAGTGTCATGTTTGCATTTATACAGAAGAAAACACCTACTTTATCTCCTCCTGGAGGGCAGTCTTGAAGAGGCGCAATAGCAGATATTCCTCTCTTTGATTGGATGCGTAATTATAGAGAGTAAAAATAACAGAGTCCATGAATTTGGTAGACTTATTCTGGGGCATCTGGAAAATCAGTTTTGCCAAGTAGGTTGGATTTGTCTGCAGAAAAAGAAAAGATTGAGATGGGATTAGGAGATGCAATATCAAGTTATCAGTACAACTAGATACTGACTGGTGCTGGTGTTTAATTGAAGTGGAAAAACATTGATTCTCAGGTTTTTTAAAGCAGAGTTCCGCTTTTAAATATTTGGACACTTACCTGTCCTGGAATAAAAAGCGATGTTGCCACCCTAGCCTTCGCCATTGCCGGTAAGCGGACCTGGCAGTGAAGCTTTGTGGCTTTACAATCGGGTCCCTACTGCGCTCTCTTACTGGCTCAGCAGCAAGGGAAGGAGAAGGGCCAAACCGCCAACGGACCTCCCTGCAGTAAGATCCGACAAGTGGGGACAGGGTACCTGACAAAAACGTTCCAAATGTGTTACGGGAGGGGGGAGGAATCAGATAAGCGGAAGTTCCACTTCTGGGTGGAACTCCGCTTTAGGTATATGGTAGTTTCTGTATAATGAACCTTTTTTTTTTAATAAAAATTTTTATTTAAAAAAATGCCACAGTAAGGGCCCTTTGCACACAGGCTCGATGCTGCACCTGTCCCTCCTGCGTGCACTACAACACTGGGAGGGACAAACTACAACTGGACAGACCAATGTGGAAGGAACCTAGCCAGTGGCAACAGCCTAGTTTCATTAGATTTGATTTATTAAGACTTCTACAAAAGCTATTTAACTACTACTGATATTAAGGCTCCGTTTCCACTAGTGCAACTTGTCAGGCAACTTTGGACATAAAGTTGCCAGACAAGTCACAGCTCATTAATTTCAATGGCACCTGTTCACATTGGGGCGACTTAAAGTTGCAGCAACTTTGAAAAAGGTGCCTGCACTACCTTGATGTAGCTTTGATTCAAAGAGTGTAAAGTCGAATCAAAGTCGCACTCTAAATAGTGTGACTTTGGAGTCACACTAGTGGGAACATAGACTAAGAGTCATAGACTAAGAGTCATAGACTAAGAGTAGAATTGTATCATGCAATTATTGATAGGCAGGTTTAGATGTGAAAAATAAGGCATTTGTGAGATTTCTTCTCTATTCTTTTCACAACCAGACAGAACAGCACATTGTTCACCATTCCTTTACCTGCAGTAAATAGAAGAGATGCTGGTAAGCTTCCAGCTTCTCTCTTTTCTCTTTGCTGAGTGCCTTCAAGCCTCCCTTCTGCTTGTTTAATGCCATCATATCAGACAGCTGCTCCTTGTTCTTCTTAGTCAACTTCTTACTATGGGAAACAACATCCTGCAAAGAAGAACAGACAGTATTTTAAACATGCGATCCCTGCCTATGTGGTGACCAAGACAAGCAGTAAGTGATTTGTATTTCCTGCATTCAATGGCACAACACTTGAACCCCATTGTGAACTTTGTCACACTCGCCATATAATGTATTACAATGTACGGGTGCAGAGAAAAGCGTATTCCTACAGGTAGAGAGCTCTCTAAGTGCAATATCAAGCATTGCTATTCTTTATAAGTACCCTTTTAATAACAAGCTGTTCAGCTCTTTATAGCCTTATTTTCACAAGAAACTCTGAATGCTTTTATCCCCCAGTATCAGGCCAATTTAAAGAGTAACTCCACCTTTGTTGAGGAAAAAAATAATCTGCTTGGGGTGACCAATGTACATTGCAGGGATTTTAACAAATTTTGTAACAGTTCAGTGCCATTTTATTGCTCTGTGTTTTGTTTAATCATGTCCTTTGGTCACTGATTGTGAATTGGAGGGTCTGGTTCATTATAATCATCTGGTGCAATCTCGGCAATGAGAAAAGCTGCAGGGTCTGCATCCCTTTAGAAGTTCTTAATCCTTAGGGAATATACCACCAAAACTAAAATTCTAATTGCAGAGGTACCCAAAAAATTACTTAGTGCAGTGCCAGTGTTTTTTTGTTTATAGAGCAAAAAATAAAAACCACAGAGGTGATCAAATACCAAAGGAAAGCCCTATTTGTGGGTAAAAAAAAAAAAAAAAAGACGTAAATTTTGTTTGGGTACATGGCGCACGACTGTGTAATTGTCAATTAAAGCGTCTTAGTGCCGTATCGCAAAAAATGGCCTGGTCATTAAGGGGCCAAAACCTGCCGGGGGGAAGTGGTTAATAACTGTAAATTACAACATGGTTTGTGTAGCAATTGTATACACTATATTTTTACTTTGTGTTTTTTTTAAACAAAAGTGGAGTTACCCTTAAAGTTTATGGTATTCTAATCCCTCTCCACTCTATAAAAAAATAATAATCACAAAACAAAAAAAATAATAAAAAAAAAAAAAAAAATAATCACAAAACAAAAAAAAAAAAAAAAAATAGCAGTATTAAAATATATATCAAAGGATTTACTTTTAATGCATGTGTTATTTGTTAATGCTAAATTATGTTTTTTTCTATCTGCCTGGAACGTAAGTTTGCAGTCCATCCTATCTATTCCAGCTATTACGGAGAGCATTTTAGGCACATCTGAGAAAAATATCATTCATCCTGGAATCCTACCTGTAATGTAATTTTGTTTTTGACAAGAAGCCCTATTTTGATGTCCATAAGATTAAGATCATTCTCAAGCTGCTGGTTAGATCTCAGTAGGGTCACCACTTCCTCCCTTAGCTTCATGACTTCCAACTCCTCCTGGAAATCCTGGTCACTCTGGTCCAGAAGATGGACAAATTTACGGACCACTGCCATGGGTGGGTTTTCGGCATTGACTGAGGGCAGAAATGTACATAGGTTAATCAGAACACCTGAGATCATAGAGAAAACACATTAATGATTTCTATCAACAAAAAACAAAGTAAAAGGGATTCAGAAAAAAAACAGGGAGAGAGCAAAGCAGTGAACAGATTTGAGAGAAGATCTCCGATTTCATCTTATTTACGAAAATCAGAATCCTTTCTAAAAATGTTGAGATGGACACATACACCTTACAAATTGATTGGTAGGTGTGAAGGCCTATATGGATGAATATGAGCTGAATGAATGGTTTAGGTTGACCTAATCACATTAGAACTAGTTACTAGTAGACTGAAAGAAGATTGTAATGCATCTGTTCTGTTTTAAAGTTCAAATAAGAAACTGTCATTTTATTTAGGGCTGAAACTACTAATCGATTAATCGACAACTAATCGATTATGAAATTAATCGATTACTATTTTCATAATCGATTAATCGCCAGTAACATATTGGGGCTAAAAAAAAAACTAAAAACAAGCCCTTTATAGTACAAAAAAAGAGCAAATAATCGCTACTGTAAATATTACTTTCACAGTTCTACAGTAAAAAAAAAAAAAAGAACCCATTCCAGTAGTGATTATCTGTTTTTTTTTCCCACTATATAGGGCTAATTTTAGGTTTTTTAACCCCATTATGTTACTAAACGTCTTAGACCTGGTTCACATCTGTGTTTATTGGTGCTTTTTGCAGAAATGCACTACAGTTCATTTTCATGGTTTCCTATGGGACACGTTCACATCTGAAAGGGTCAGGTACTTTTAAAGCAAAATGGTGCTTTATTGGTTCAATATACTTCAATGGAGAAGCTGCAGAAAAGCATGTAATGCGTTTTTGCAGCAATTTGTGTTTTTTAATCTGCCCCAAAAAAATGCAAAAATGCAAATTGCAGTAAAATCACGTGCGCAAAAATCAAAACGTACAGCAAAAAGCACGGCAGAAACACATAAAAAAAAAACTGCATAGATGTGTACCGAGCCCTAATGCTGACCACACAGATCAATTTTCAGATGAGAATATTCAGATGAAAAATCTTTGTACATTCGCTAAATGAAAGAATTTTGTTTGAAATTTTCACTTGTTTTTAACATTCTGTTTTTAAAATGAATGTTATTTCTGAACGAAAACCACATATACCGTCTGAAAATTCCTTTAACTAAAAAGTTTTCTATTTCCAAATTTTCCGTCACTGTGGTTGAAAATGAACGTTAATTTGACCCACTTTTTTTTTTTTAAAGGTTATTAATCGATTAATCGAAACAATAATCGACCAACTAATCGATTATGAAAATAATCGTTAGTTGCAGCCCTAATTTTATTTTAGATGCCACCATTATGCTTCTTTCGGTAGATGCTATTGCAGCCAAACTGTTATCCATCTTGACATAGCACCAAAGAAAAGGTCATGTGATTTCTCATCACCAGCCATTGGGATGGGTCTTGTGGCTGCTAATCTGATAATTTTTTAATCCAATAGTGAGGTATGATTTCAGAGAAATGTGAAAGACTTATTAAATGGATAGCACAGTGGCTAAGGCCCCTTTTCACACCTGTACGACCTTAAAGTCACACGACTTTGCTGCACGACTTGAAGCAATGCCTGTGTAATCTTGAAGTCTATGAACCTCAAGTCACATCAAAGATGGACGAGTGCAGGGACTACTTTGAAGTTGCTGCGACAAGAAGTCACACATATATGAACGTTACTCATTGGGAATCATATGGTACGACTTGTCAAGCGACTTAGCAGTCCCAAGTCCCACAAGTGTGAAAGGGGCCTGAGTGGTTAGCACTTCTGCCTTGCAGCCATGGGATCCCTGAGGTGTTCGGTCAGGACATTATCTGCATGTTCTCCCTGTACTTGTGCGAGTTTCCGCTGGGTCCTCTTGGTTTCTTCCCACACTCCAAAAACATGCTGGTAGGTTAAATAATTCATGACTAAATTGGCCCTAGTATGCATGTGTATGCTCTGCTATACAGAGTCCTTAGATTGTAACCTTCTTGACGGCAGGGACCGATATATTTGTGGCACCGGAGGGGGGGGGGGGATCAGATGAGCGGAACTTCCACTTTAGGGTGGAGAACCGCTTTAAAAATTAAAAAAGTCAGCAGCTTCAAATACTGTAGCTGCCGACTTTTAATAAACATGCACTTATCATTCCAGGGATCCAGCGCTATGCTGCGCTCACCCAGGCCTGTTCTTTGCCAATTTTTGGTTCAACTTGGATGTAGGAAGCCAGCTGGTACTATCTGGGAGCTTCCCACTGCTCATGCGTGAGTAGCACTGAGCTTTCTTAATGAACCTGCAGGATGTTGGGACCTGTGACATGTCCCAGGAGGCTGCAGGGAGGGGAGAGGGCAAACTTATGCTCAGGTAACCTAGTGGAGCGAGTTCTTGTCAGAAATAAGTGTTCATTCCAAAATAAAAAAAAAAAAGCAAAAAAAAAAAAAACATCCAAGAGTAGTAGAGGAAGGAGGGAGAAAAGAGGAACTCAGCCCTTCAGATGAAATTCCACTTTAGATATATTGTACTCACTCAAGGTTTTGTAGTCATCTCGTGCTTTGTTGGCTCGGATGAAGGCTTGGATTTTCACAATATCATTCATCTGCAGAGAAGAGAGTCAGGCATTTAGTAATGTGTTCATACCGCAGTACATGGGACATATAGAACAGGTCAAGGCTCTTACGTGGTCTCTGAAGTACTTTAGTCTATCTCTGTAGCGCTTCCTGGCCTGATACATTCTTGTGTAGGATTGAATCTAGAATACAATTGAAAACAGGTTACAGATTTATTTTGAAAATTATCACAAAGAAATACAAGGCGCATATCTCAATACTTGACATGCACAACTAGCATCACAACAGCAAGACAAATGTTCCAATACCTTGACAACTTCATCGCTGTGATCGTTCAGATACCGCAGGCGATCCCTGAATGCCTTTCTCTGCTTCTGTCCTCTGTAATGGGACTGCAAACAAACAGAAATGTCTAAGAAAAAGCGTGAAATGATGAACATAGGAAGACTAAAATAATCCCGTCAGAGTATGAATTGGGGGTACAGGGTTGGCCAGAACTACAGAATAAAAAAGTGCTTGTGTGTGCTCATTTTAGATGAGTGCAAAATAAGCAAATTGTGTGACCAGGCTTTGGGGAAATCAGAATTCCAGGGTACATCACTAAATGATCACCAGCAGAGGAAGGAGGTCCAGATTCTAATATATAGACCAGGCATATGCAATTGGCGGACCTCCAGCTGTTGCAGAACTACAATTCCCATGAGGCATAGCAAGACTCTTAGAGCCACAAGCATGACAGTCAGAGGCATGATGGGATTTGTAGTTTAGCAACAGCTGGAGGTCCGCTAATTGCATATCCCTGATATAGACCAACCATTCTCTACCAGTGTTCTGTGAAACTCTGGGGTTCCTCCAGAGCTGCCTCTCTCAACCTTTTTGCCCCAGAGGAACCCTTTAAATAATTTTGTCTAAGGGAATCCCTGCTAAAACTAGCTCATTGTTGGTCAGTGGGTAAAATGCCCCTTACATGGTGGTGTGTGAAGGATGCCCCCATTACAGTAGTGGTCAGGATGCAATCTCTACAGACAGATAAAAAGATCATTGGCTTTATTGCAGCTGGTTCTGCCAAGTGACGCTGGCCCCAGAACTATGTAGGCACTACCAATGGGAAATCAGTCAGAACTACAGGAACACCTAGGAAGAACATCTCTGGAGGAACCCTGGTCAAGAATGACTGCTCCAGAGGTTGCTAGGGGTTCCTTGAGCTGCATCTGATTGACCACTCATTTCATTGTCCCTGCATTGCTCTTGGCCGATGCCACCTGGCAGAGCCAGCTGCAGGACACCAATGATCTTTTTATCTGTCTGCAAGGCTGGCATTTGGACCACCACTGTAGGGGGGCATTCTTTCCACTGGCCACCAACATAATGTGGAACTTTAATATGACCCCTAATTGGGGTTAATAGAGGTTCCCAAAGAGCTAAAAATTATTTTAAGGGTTCCTCTGATGAAAAAACACAGAGAAACGGTGATATCTATACTTAGTTAGACCCCATTTTGAACACCGAGTCCAGTTCTGGAGACCTAGTGTAAAAAAATATGTTGATAAGACAGAGTGAGTCCAAATATGGGCTACCAAAAAATGGACTGAGGGACAAAATATCTAAGTAGAAATTGCAGGAACTTAATATGTACACAGTCATGAGAAAGGAATGGAGAGGGGAACATGACTGAAAAATTTGAATACATTAAGGGTGTTAAGAAGGTTCACGAGGGCAGCCTTTTCAACATAAAACTAAGCTCAAGAATATATAACCTTAAACTAGCAGGAAAAAAGTTCAATGGTAGCATTAGAGATTATTATTTTATCAAAAGAGTAGTGAATGCATGAGACTTTCAGTAGTAGTAGTGAATCGGTCAACAGCAAGTAAATTTATATATGCTCGGGCTAAACATGTTATTCCAAGGCATAGGCTGTACTAAGGCAGGCCATACATGGTGCGAATTTCTGTGGTTGCAGGAAAGAAATTTGCACAATTCCCCCATCACAGACCCCTCCTGTCGAGCAATTGCCCGTCCCCGGCAGGGGGGCGGGGAAAGCCATCTCCACCAGTGGAAGACCGTGACATGCTAGCACCTATTGCAGCCATTAGCAATAATCGCAAGTGAATCCGACAGGCTGGTTTGTACCCAATTTGGTACATTCAACCTGCCCACACATGGCTCAAATCTCGGCTGGTTCCTACCGTCTATGGCCGGCCTAACACAAGCATTTTTAGCACAGCTATCCCACCCCTGCTGTGCTGTTGTGTTCTGACAGGGGAAAGGCCCCCTCTGTCAGCACTGATTGGATGCAAGTCAGATGCTTGTTTTCCAGCATGCCCTCTTCTGTCGCACAGGGAACTGTACACACGGACTGAAAGTCCTGTTGAACCAAGTGTTTGCGGTCGACTTCCAGCCTGTGTGTAATGTACCTAGCATAAGAACTGCATTTTTTTTAACTGTGTATCCTGCAATATGCCCCATAAGTCATTAATGCTAGATTAACCAGTTATGAACAGCAAAGGGGCAATTATATTTTCATGGCTACAATCACACATTTCTTCCACACTAAGAAAATGACAAAAAAAAAAAAAAGTTAAGTATAGCCAAAGCTTTCTCGACTATACTTCTATGGATCACAGAAGTGCAGTTAGTGTTCCATTTGTGACCCGTTTTCAGCAGACAGCAGGCAGAAGTCCGCTGCTGGTTGAGGTCACCATATGGTCTGGATCCACCCAGAAGCCTGGATCGACACCTGGCTCAGACAGTCAGCAATCCACTAAGAGCCTGAGCCAGCCCCTCTCGCCCCCTCCACAGACCAGGTGTTCCAGTTAGTGCTGGAGAGGGAAAGCAGAGAGAAGCTGACTAACAGAGTGGAGGGAGAGAACTGAGAGACCTGCGGTGTTTGATTGCTCAGTTCTCACTACAGAGCCAGCGGGGGGATCGATGCATCCACCTAGGTCAGTATAAATGTATTTTTTTGGGAAGCCATATTTCTCTTTTAAAACAGTAAACATTTTTACTAACACTCCCAAAAATGATGTAAAAAAGCAGCAAAAATAAAGAAAGTTGCCCATGGAAAATTCATCTTGCAGCTATAAACTAGTTTTATTGCATTGTAATATCTCAGAATCATGAAAATACTTTCCTCATGCTGATCATTATATTTATTGTGTATGATATTTATGTTGCATACTGAGCATTGTTTTTGCTCCAACAGGAGGTGTTCAGAACTTGATTTATTGGTGGGCTCTCCGTACCCGACGCCAACACTGGTGATAACTCACTTAGGAAACAAAGACTGATGGGCTAAAAAGTGATCACAATTCACTCTGTAAAGAAAACCTTGTCCGCTTTTTTAATACCATCTCTTTAACCTGCCTATTATTTTGGATTAAGTGGCTGTTTAAGTTTCATTTTAGCCTTTATAGCTGCAGCAAATGGTGACATCTGTGAATTAATAGAATCTATTAGACATAAAATGTGTACTGATGCAGCCTATGAGATTGACCTCTTGTATTTTGTTTGCTGACAGTTCTTGCTGTCCTTGAATCCTCCACATACTTCCCTCGAGCACAAACCTCCTACACGTGAATAGAAGGTGAGGCCTTGAGCACCGTCAATACCAAACAAAGGTGTATACAACTGTTTGAAGATGTTCCCGTCTTACCAGATTTATTTACTGTCCAGATCCTTATAGGACAGATATGTAAAACTCCAAGAGGAGTGCAAACTACATAGAAAAAAAAACGCCAAAAAAAACGCCAAAAAAAACGCCAAAAAAAAGGGAGGGGGGGGGGGGCACATTTGAATAACTAACTGCTGATGCATAAGCCAGCACTTGATGGTTATGGTCTGAATTATGAAATCGTCATTTTCTGTATTAAATTATTGTATTCTGCACAAGGAAGAAGAAAAAAAGAAGAAGCAGAAGAAGAAGAAGCAGAAGAAGCAGAAGAAGAAGAAGAAGAAGCAGAAGAAGAAGCAGAAGAAGAAGAGATTATGAATTGCTTTAAGGCCTCCTCCCTGACTCTTGTTTGTGAAATTGACAGGTACCTGCTCCCACTTCTGTTCTGGACTCCTTAGGCGATCAGAAGTAAAAGATCTCCCTCCTACCGGACCTAGAAGACTTCAGGGACCAGTCACGGAGCGCAGCATCGCTCCCGCATGCGCAGTGGGCACCCGGCAGTGAAGCTACAACCTGTTACAGCTCGGTGCCCATAATAGAGATGCCGGTGCCACAGAGGGAGGGCACGGGGAGAACACAGCACGGGTGAGGGCATCCCTGGATCATGGGACAGATGAGTGGCTGTTTACTGAAGTCAGCAGCTACACTTTTTGTAGCTGCTGATTCTTAACAAAAATATGACTGGAACCCCTCTTTAAATGCAAGATCATGTTCACAAGCTTAGCTTTGACTACTCTGAATTTATTGACAATATACATTGGTTTAAAAAACAAACCAAAAAAAAAAGTTCTATGCAATTACGTATTCTTAACTCAGATTAGCATCTTCCATTGCTCTCAATCTTCTCCAAATTCCTTTTTTTGTGCTGCTGCTGCGATCTGACATAATGTTAGAGGGTGGCTATGTTCGTTCTCTATGGTCCCACTGTATGTTGGAGTGTAGCTTCCTCTGATTACTGGGCCATTAAATCTGAACTACTAGAATTCAACCACTTTGTAAAATGTGCTGGATTACTAGCAGTTAAGTCCAATAAGGCGCATGCCACCTTGTGGACTTATCTCTTTACTTGACATTTTTACTGAGCGCCCCGAGCATAGCTATTGCTATAATTCTGGCACTCCGAAAACTGAGCCCCCTGGTCTCAGCTTCTGTAGCTGCAGTCGCATGCAGCCACTGTGCCTGTCTGCCGCTCCCCTCCTCTTGCCCAATTACATAGCGCTTTGTATTACGCAGACTCATAAAATACAAAGGCTTCTGTGAATGGACAGCAGAAAGGAGGGGAGAGTCAGGCAGCGTCTCTCCTGTCAGAGCCCCGGGTAAAACTGTCAGATGTAAATTAAATAGATGATGGCACCTTGTTGGACTTAATTCTTAGCATGCCAGCACATTTTATAAACGGAATTCTTGGACTTTAGCTTTAAAGTAGTAGATGTGTATAAATAATTTGAGAACAAGGATATCGTTTAGTAGAGGTCGACCGATATGGGTTTTTCTCTGGCCGATGCCGATATTTAGAAATCATGGTGGCCGATAGCCGATATATAATGCCGATTTTTTTGGGCCGATATGTTAGGCCGATTTTATTTTATTTTATTTATTTATTTTTAATCCCCCTTGATCTAACACACCTTTCCCACTGGGGCGTTTTTTAAGGCGCTTTTGGGCTAAAAATAGCGCCTGTAAAGTGCCTGCAAAATGGCTCCCCTGCAGTCTGTGTGAAAGACCGAGTGCTTTCACACTGAGGCGATGCGCTGGCAGGATCTTAAAAAAAAAAGTCCTGCAAGCAGCACGTTTGGAGTGGTGTATACCGCTCCTCCACCACTCCTGCCCATTGATATGAATGGGCACCACTCCCGAAGCGCATGCAATGCGATGCGATTTGGCAGCGGTGCTTCATGGGCGCATTTAACCTCTTCCTTGGCCGCTAGCTGGGTTATATGTGCCCCACTAGCAGCCAAATAGCACCGCTAAAATGATGGTAAAGCGCCGCTAAAACTTGCGTTTTACCATCAACGTCTGCCCGCTCCAATGTGAAAGCAGCCTTCATTAGTGATACAGAAAATTTCTTACACTTAAACATTTATTAAACAAAACAAACCTCCAATCAGTTTACTTGTATGTATGATCTAGATTAAAAAAAAAAAAAAAAAACCTATATATTAAATAAAAACGGTTAGTCAAAACATTTGGACAAAAAAAAAAAAAAAATGGACTAACTTTACTGTTTTTATTTTATTTTTATTTTTTAAATGGTGTCTTTTTTTCCCAAAAAAATGCATTTGAAAGACCTCTGTGCAAATGCCGTGTGACATAAAATATTGCAACAACCGCTATTTTATTCCCTAGGATCTCTGCTAAAAAAATATATATAATTTTTGGGGGTCTAAGTGATTTTCTGGCAGAAAATACAGGATTTTTACTTGTAAGCAACAAGTGTCAGAATAGTATTTAAATGGTTAAACTGAGAACTTCTACACAGAGATGACTTAATTCATTCAGTGTAAACATTGTAACATTTAGTTCTTTTCTTGGCAGTCTGCCCAGAGAGGAGGAAAGTGTTGCTATGACAACTCAGCAACTCACACTGACTTCTTACAGAAGTCATTTCAAAGTCCCGCTGTAGAATCGGCTTTTTATCAGCAGAATCGGCCGATGCCGATTATTTAAAAAACGGCAAATATCGGCCGATATATCGGTCGACCTCTATCGTTTAGTATCACTTTAAATCGTGCAGAGACCACAGGCAGTCCTGAAAAAGCCAGACATGCCTCGTAAAGCAGAACTTACCTGAATACAGGTTATAGCAGGGACCTGTCCCCTTAAGAATTTCATTCTATCGCTAAACTGCCTGCGTACGAGATATCCACGACACCGGGCCTGCAGTTTAGTAATAAGGTTTTCATTGGCGAGCCATAGTTGTTCCCGGTTATATGCAGCTGAAACACCCGAAATGGTACTCTGTAAAAGGCAAATATATGCAAATGATCAGTAAAACAGAATTTCTGTATATGTATTAGCTTTGTCAATCTTTTTTATGTAATGAGAGAAATTAAATGTAGCCACCTACATAGGCTAAGCTTCTCTGCTTTAAGAAATAATAGTTTTGTCAGACTATTGGTAGATGATATTATATTGACTGCGATCAGTCTCTGCATGTCTAAAGAAATAAAACATTTTTTTTTCAATAGGCAAGTCTGTTTGGCAATTTTTAGAAATGACTCTCACTAAAGCCCCATACACACCATTAGATTTTCTGCTGATTTTTGTCTTCAGATTTACCAAAATCATGTACTACAAGGGCCTTCCTGATTGGATACAAATTTAAACTCTTAAGGTTTGACTACATATTATATGGTTTTGGTAAATCTGAAGACAAAAAGCTGCAGGAAATCTAATAGTGTGTATGGGGTCTAAGGCTGGACATACATTATACAATTTTCTTGTACAAATTTTCTTAGCCCCTGTACACAGGGTCGGAGATTTCGACAACCAAATCTGTCGGATTTTGCCCGTCGGATCTTGTCCGAAACTGTTGCATACACACGGTCGGACTAAGTTGTGGAAAAATCCGATCATTCAGAACGTGATTACGTAATTTCGTTACAATGGGACTACGCTCAGGCTAGTAGCCACTAGCTTTGATGTAGGAATTTGATCTGAGCATGCGTGGCACTTGGTCCGATCAAAATTCTCTACACATGATCGGAGTATGTCCAATCGAACCAGTTGGTCGGAAAATATTTCCAACAAGTTGGAAAATTGGGTCCGACGGATATTCCGACGGAATCAATCCGATGCATACCACACACAGTCGGATTATCCGACAACACGGTCCGATAGGACACATTCCGACGGATTCTCCGACCGTGTGTACAAGGGCTTAGATTATTTACCAAAACCATATAAAAATGAATTCAAACCTAAATACTTTCAATTTGTATAGAATTAGGCAGGCCTTTGCACTACATAGTTGAAGGTACATCTAAAGAAAATTTAACAAGAAAATGTTAGTGTATGGCCAAGTTAATTTTAATCAATCACTTGCTGCATTTTTAAATGACCCCCCACACCAAATCTGACATATTCTGGCGAGCCCAGACAAAGGGCAATGGTACTCCGCAAACATAACTCTGTTCAACAATGGCCAGCAATGCTATGGTAAGCTCTTACCAAAGCAATAAAGGGTACCAAACAAAAAGGTACTGTACTTCAACCACTGTCAGATTTTAATTGCTGTTTGTGCCCCTGTTATCACTATTAAAAAAAAAAAAACCCAAGCCACTGCTCCAGGTGAGTATTGTTATCCAAAAGGCTGGATGGACTGGGTGCTAGTCCTGACTCGTGTCCAAAAGCATGGGATCAAAAGACAATAAATTGGCTGCACACCATCGCCAATCCCAACAGATTTATTGAACATGTAATGAACTGCCACCAGGACAAGGACATAGATGAGGATGGAGGCGACGCGTTTCACACTGACCTTGTGCTTCAAGGTTAGTGTGAAACGTGTCACCTCCATCCTCGTCTGTGTCCCTATAAATCTGTTGGATTGGCGATGGCCTGCAGCCAATTTCTTTTCCTTTGATCATCAGTATTTACCAGAATGAAAGTGATGGTCAATCCAAAATTCTGACCTGCCATGAGAAGACGAATAGAGGGGAAGTCTTCCAAAGGGGTTACTTGTTACCGTGAAAACTGTCTAGGGGCATGTTCCAATTCAACCGTACAATCTTTGTACATAGTTTAGATTTACCAAAATTATGTATAACGACCTACCCAAACAATTTATATCCAGTCCTGCACTGCATAGTTGTTGGTAGATCTAAAGGAGATTGTACATTGAGACCATCGTGTGTGTGTGTGTGTGTGTGCGCGTGAGGGCATCCTTACATTGGAAAGATATTCATTCACATTTTGCTGCGTCTACACAACAGAAAGTGAAGAGAAATGGCCAAAGATTGCCAAAAATTTATTGTATCCAAAATAAAAAAAAAACTAAATTGCTGAGCACAGTGTGCAACTTGTCATTTCCTTAGAACAGGGGTCGCAAAGTACCGATTACAAATGTCCTGAAAGGCAGGGCCGATCCTGGGTAGGTGTGTGGGCTGCACCGTACAGCAGCTGTAAGCTTTCTCCCTCGGTCTCCTGTGTCCTCTCCCCCGCATACTGCTGCAGCCCAGCGCGCATAGCAAAGGAAACACAGACACAGCACAGGGGAGCAGAGAGAACAGTGCGGAGGGAGGATCCGCCAATCGCCCCGCCCACCTAGGCACTGCTGCTCAACCAGAGCTGTGCTCCCTCAGAGGCTGTGCCCAGCCTGGAACCAGGATGCGGCTGCCACCTCATGGCAGGAGATTGTGGCGCTCGATATGCCTGTCTTAAACCAGAACCTGACAGGAGGAGAGAACTCGGGAGGCAGAAGATCAGGCCGCAAGCTGACTGCCATGAAGAGAGGTAAGTGAGCCATCACAGAGGCTGAGCAAGGGCTTTAGTGGAGTGACTTGGAAGAAGGGTTATTTGTGGAGTGTGAGGGGTTGTTTGTGGAGTGTAGGGGGTAATGCTAGGGGTTAATAATGAGTCCACTGACAACAGTGCTTGGGGTTAATAACGTGTCCGCTGACAACAGTGCTGGGGGGTAATAGTGCATCCGCTGACCCTAGTGCTGGGGGTTAATAATGTGTCCGCTGACACCAGTGCTGGGGGTTAATAATGTGTCCGCTGACACCAGTGCTGGGGGTTAATAATGTGTCCGCTGACACCAGTGCTGGGGGTTAATAATGTGTCCGCTGACACCAGTGCTGGGGGTTAATAATGTGTCCGCTGACACCAGTGCTGGGGGTTAATAATGTGTCCGATGAAACCAGTGCTAGGTGTTCAATAGTGTGTCTGCTGACACCAGTTCTTGGGGTTAATAGTGCATTTACTTACACCAGTGCTGGGGATTAATAGTGCGTCCGCTGACACCAGTGCTGGGGGTTAATAGTGCGTCCGCTGACACCAGTGCCTGGGGTTAATAGTGCTTCCGCTGACACCAGTGCTGGGGGTTAATAATGTGTCCACTGACACCAGTGCTGGGGGTTAATAATGTGTCCACTGACACCAGTGCTGGGGGTTAATAATGTGTCCACTGACACCAGTGCTGGGGGTTAATAATGTGTCCACTGACACCAGTGCTGGGGGTTAATAATGTGTCCACTGACACCAGTGCTGGGGGTTAATAATGTGTCCACTGACACCAGTGCTGGGGGTTAATAATGTGTCCACTGACACCAGTGCTGGGGGTTAATAATGTGTCCACTGACACCAGTGCTGGGGGTTAATAATGTGTCCACTGACACCAGTGCTGGGGGTTAATAATGTGTCCACTGACACCAGTGCTGGGGGTTAATAATGTGTCCACTGACACCAGTGCTGGGGGTTAATAGTGTATCCGCTGACACCAGTGCTGGGGGTTAATCGTGCGTCCATAGACACCAGTGTAGGTGTTAATAGTGCGTCTGTTGACACCATGTAGGGGGTTAATAGTGCGTCCGCTGACACCAGTGTAGGGGGTTAATAGTGTGTCCGCTGACACTAGTGCTTGGGGTTTAATATGGTGTCCGCTGACACCAGTGTGGTTGTTTTTTTTTTTTTGAAAGTTTGCATGCGGCCCCCATGGGATATGAAAACTTGTCATGTGGCCTTCAAGTAATTTGAGTTTCAGACGCCTGCCTTAGAATGTTCTCTGCATAACGCTGAATAGAACACTCTGGGATAGGAAGAGAGCCCAGTTCTCCACTCATGGAGCCCAGAGAACTTCGAGCTGGAGGGGACAGATTCTGCATGCATCTAGGCAAGTATAATTCAAAAAAATTAAAAAAAACATAACTTCTAATTCTAAGGTTTTAGAACCACTTTAAAATGATAGTCGACCCAATGCTCATTGTCTTTAACGCACCCCAAAAATATACTCTGAACACTCAAAGAACAAGTGTACATTTGTCGTAAAAAAAATAAAAAATAAAAAACTTAATTGCCCTTCCCTCCACCTAAAGAGCTCATTAGAACAGGATAGCTCATATCACATTCTGTTGCCGCCTTCTCTCTCAAAGGTGTTATTTACACCAGTGTACCAAACCATAAACCCGTGTGTTTAGGTGAAGATGGCCCGCCATTGATTGGTACGCCTGTGTGAATAAGGCCTGACACTGGTTTGCTGTAAAGCTGCACATTGCATATGCTAGAATGCAGGAAGGCAGAAAGGGAATGGGCACAGAAGATAGCTGCTTCACTTAGCATGTTCATGAAAGTGAACACAGGCATAGATTTTTTATTTCCATGGTAAATCTCCTTCTGCAGACTAGTGCATGAACCAGGATACTTTAACTACATGAAACTGATGTTTAAATAGAAAAGAAGAACTGGGTGGAGTAGGGCATATGTGCAGTAAATATGTGCTAGACCAGCCTTTTCCAACCAGAATTCCTCCAGAGGCTGCTTGGGGTTCCTTGAGCAATTTCTGCCTCTCAGATAAGTAATAGCTGATGTCAACAATCTTTTCAGCTATCTGTAAGGGGGTAATTCTTCCCAAAGACCCCAGGTGTAAGCAAAATTCTTCCCATTGATCATTACACTAATGTACCATATGTTGTAGCTATTGTAATTGTCCCCGAGACCAGCAAGTTATTTCAAGGGTTCCTCCACGTTAACAAAATGGAAAAAGGCTGTGCTAGACCATGGAGGGCAAAGCAATAGGTTTACTCTAAGGCCAGTTCAGTTATCAGATGCATATACTTACCCTTCAGGGCCATCTTTAATATTGATGGGAGCCATGGCAAACATTTTCTTGCCCCCCATGCAATTTCTCTCTCCACCTCAACATACCAAAAAAAATATAAAATACTACCCCCATCATTACACAGGATCCCCCTCCCCCATACTACCCCCATTATTACACTTGACCCCCTTCCCCATACTACCTCTATCGCTACATAGGACTCCCCTCCAACATACTACCCCAATCATTACACAAGACTCCCTCCCCAATACTACTCCTATTATTACACAGGTCTCCCCCTACAGACCTCTGCCTTGTCCCCCTAGCAGTCTTACCTTGATAGTGACCAGCGGATGTCAGGCGAACACCAGGCAAACCCCCCCCCCCCCCCACACCCACACCCCATGAACCCTCCGGCAAAGATGTTCTTCAGTGGGCCGATGGTCTGTGACTTGTCTGGGAGTGACAAGTGCTCTCCCCGGACAAAGATTACCTTACTGAACTTGCAAATTACTGCATAGGCTGCAGACACAAAACCCAATCGCCAATGCCCCTAACATTCAATTCCACCCTTATCTCTTGAGTAATAGTCAGAGCCACTTAACTATTTCCAGGCAGTGCAGGCTCAGGGGGCAGCAGCTTTGGGCCCCATAACAATGACTGGGCCTAGGGCAGCTGCCCCTTTTGCCCTGAGTAAAAGACAGCCCTGCTTTTGTTCCCTGTGCAACCCTCTACTGGTCACCAGGAAGGATAACGGTGTGTACGCTCCAAGTTGCAACCTCAATCTTAGACAGGGATTAGGAATTTCTCCTTGCCCTTATGCAAAAAGATGGGTGCTTTGGCATGCAACAGAGCATTTACACTTGGGAGGGGTCACATACTCCCTATACCTGGAAGTTAGGGGTATCTTTCTTTGCTCCTGACGCTGAACTGAGTGGAGGAGATAGTGAAGGGAAGATGAGCATGTGTTGCTGGTGGAACCTACCTTTCACTAGTGCTGGTGTCCTGATATTTTAGCACTAAGCATCTCCACTGTAGAAAAATACTCCCACCCCTTAAAAGAAAAAAAAAATCCCCCGAGAGTTGTTCTGATCCGGCACAGATAGCAAATCCCCCTCTGTTCTCGTCTTACATACATGAAGCACATTACAAAAAGGTGAAGTGCCAACTTCTAGAATTCCAGATATTTATAGGTAAAATAAGATGATGAATGTTTAGACCTAGATGGAATATATTGAAGTACATATCGGTTAAATTAGCAAACACCATATTTGACGACACTTTGTTTTAAAATGATGGATGTTTTCATTAGAGACCATTTCCCTCACTAGTCATTAATATTATATGACAATAAGACACCTTTTTTTTTTCCACTTACCTGAATATCCTCTTTGGAGAGATGAGTATTGTTCTGTGTAAATCCTGGTGGCTCTTCCCATCCGCCTTCATTAGTATGCAGATTAAAATAATAGTGATAACCACCTTTCACCCAGTGCTGCACCCATTCGCTTCCATTCTCCCCTACAAGGCAAAGAGACATTTCAAAAGAGGGATGACTCTCATTACACACGTCATATAGATCAATGCAGTAATGGCTGACATTTCCCCCATTTGATGAATGTTCACCAATAATGCAAAGCACAGAACAACACAGCAGAAGTCATGCCTTTAGGTCATCTCCAAGTTCTACATTTGCGTAATCTTTCAAAGTAAGTTTATTTTTATTTGCTCTAAAGTAGTGTATGCCTCATTAATTTTATCAGTAATTGTATAAAGCTGTAGTTCCTAATTTGCTGGGAATGACATGCTTTCCTATTGTACTGGAAATCGTTCTACCTTGTGCGGCTTTATTCCTCTTCACTTCTGACAACTCGTTTTGATAGGTCTGAGCGCATTCTGCCGTCACGCCATACAGTCCAACATCTGGAGATCGCAGGGCGCTGAGCGTCTGGGTACTGTCCTCTCTTTCTACAGCCTCATTAATAGCCAAGATACCACGAGCAACTGGAATGAAGAAGAGCAATTCAGAAATATAACAATAAGACTAAAGTACAGAAATGTGGACATGCTTTCACATAAAAAAAAGAAAAAGGAGGAAATAAAGTCACTTTAAATAGATATCTCTGACCACTAATCAGAAGTGTTCATTTGCTAATTTTATATCCAATCTATTGAGGCATGTTGCTCTCCAGACAGAAAACCACATTGGATGTGAATAGATACAGAGCAAAGTGTTCCAGACAGTGCTTATTAGTTATGTTAAAGTCAGGGGTTGACAAATTTGCTTGGAATCTAGGAGCCAGCTAAAAAAGTTAGGAGCCAGGTCCGTGATGGCGATCTGGACCTGTCCCTGGCCTGACATGGAGACGAGTGAGGGGAAGATAGCCCCCAGCCCCCCTCCTGTCTCCAAGTCATTGCCCATAGCTCTTAGAGGGACATTTTATTTGTTTTATTTTTTTCAAATGATGATTTTCTTTTAAATTGCATTTTAGTGTAAATATGAGATGTGAGGTCTCTCTGACCCCAGATCTCATATATAAAAGAGGACCTGTCATGCTTTTTTCTATTACAAGGGATTTTTACACTCCTTGTAATAGGAATAAAAGTGACACACATTTTTTTTTAAAAGAACAGTGAAAAAAATAAAAACAAAAGTTAAAAGAAAGAAAAAATTTTTTTTTTTTAAATGCGCCCTGTCCCGCCAAGCTTGCGTGCAGAAGCGAACGCATATATGAAAGCAATGTTCAAACCACACATGTGAGGTATCGCTGCGATCGGTAGAGTAAGAGAAATAATTCTAGCCCCAGACCTTCTCTGTAACTCAAAAAGTGCAACCTGTAGAATTTTTTAAACGTCGCCTATGGAGATTTTAAAGGGTAAAAGTTTGTCGCCAT
The DNA here is from genome assembly GCF_037356315.1 of Lithobates pipiens. Lineage (NCBI taxonomy): Eukaryota > Metazoa > Chordata > Amphibia > Anura > Ranidae > Lithobates > Lithobates pipiens. Next base: position 53,457,615 of record NW_027507903.1, on the reverse strand, counting down.
TCCATGAGCGGGCGCAATTTTGAAGCGTGACATGTTTGGTATCAATTTACTCGGCGTAACATTATCTTTCACAATATAAAAAAAAATTGGGCTGACTTTACTGTTGTCTTTTTTTTTATTAAATAAATAATTTTTCCCCCAAAAAAGTGCGCTTGTAAGTCCGCTGTGCAAATATGGTGTGACAGACATTATTGCAACGACCACCATTTTACTCTCTAGGGTGTTAGAAAAAAAAAAAAGCGCGTGTGTGTATATATATATATATGTATATATATATATATATATATATATATATATATATATATATATATATATATATATGTTTAGGTGTTCTAAGTAAATGGAAGGAGATATCTCCATTAGCATTGCTGGTTGTAATTCCAACGGCCACCACAAGAGGGCGCCAGATTCCAGAAGGAATAGGATCACAGAAGGGAATAGGATCACAGAAGGCCTCAAAGCCGGGGGCTCAATTACCGGCCGCCGCCCGACGCAATCACGCCAGGGGGGGTCGCTAATTCTAGTCGCCAATGCGACCTGGCGCCTGGGTTTTGTCGAGCCCTGGTTAAAGCGATTGTAAACCTGCTTGGAAAAAAAAAAAAAAAACCTGCAAGATTAAGGCTTAATGTGCATACTAGCACATTATGAAATACTCACCTTATTTGAAGCCCTCTCAGGGGTGCCCCGTCAAAGCTGAGAGGGCTGATATCTTCTCCCATCCTCTCTTCTGGGAATTGGTACTTTATCGCTTTGAGTGGCCGGAGCCACGATGAGGTCATGAGCATGCGCACACCTTTTTCTAATCCAATTCACATTATATTTCAGTCACTTAGATATCTCAATTAATTAATTTACACTCACACATTCAATCATTCATCCTAGGGTGATGATCACTTTTGGTTCACATCAATGGTACATTGCACGCTCTGTCTGCCTCAGCTCCCGTGCCAGTTGACACTCCTGGCTACTTCCGTTGCCCGTGATTGCGCCTCTCGCCATTCCCGGACCCGTAGGTATGGGTACTTGATTTGGATACACTGTCCCTTTTCCCCCATTTTTTCTTATTTATTATACAAACCTGACTAATTGTTGGCACACCATTTTTCGTCCCACAGATATTCATCATATATCAGCTCCTGATGAGTGGCAATGTAGCCACGAAACGCGTAGGGCTTTAAATACTACAAACCACATCCAAACATGCAGTTTTACTAGACTCTGGAATGTTTTTACTTAATTCTATTGATTTTTTACTATGTGCAAAATTGCTTACACATGAAGTCAATGCTTTTGATGTATGAACTGTGGGATTGATGTTTTTGATGTGTAATACTTCAATATATTTACTACTTATGATGGATAATGGATTATACAATGCGTATCTTTGTGCCCTATGCTATACATTTAATCTATAGTTAATAAATCTACACCATTTGATTTTTGTTGCTCTTCTGCTTGTTGCTTCCAAAATCGCATGCTTCGTCAAAGTCCCAACCCTTTCTTTTTACCATGAGCATGCGCAGGAGCCCTCGGTTCCGGCAAAAAGTTTTGAAGTTCTGGCATGGCATGCCAGACCATCAGAGCGCATACGCCGCTGACGTCAGCGGCTGCATGCAGGGAGAATATCTCCTAAACCATGCAGGTTTAGGAGATATTATTTTACCTCCACGTAAGCCTTATCATAGGCTTACCTGTAGGTAAAAATAAGAAAGCGGGGTATACAACCACTTTAAACAGTGTCTGGGGAATTCAATAAAGTTCTAAAGACAGTTCTCTGGCTGTAGTGTCCTTAAAGTGGTTGTAAACCCAGTTAGTTCATGAAATTTGACCTAAACACATATATCTGTAGTGTTTACTTATCTCTCACCAAAGCTCTAAATGCCATTTCTTTCTGCTGCTTTGTTCCTCTTTTATCAGGAGAGTCACTTCTGACAAGTTCTTTGACACACGAGATAACAGCAGCTGAAATTTTGTGTCGGGGAGGGAGCTTGGAGGTAGATAAGCAGGGAGATTGTCTATTCAGACTACAGATCTGCATGTTCCTTTGTTCATCTGCCTATGTGGAGGGGGGGGGGGGGGGGGGGCGGTGTTGTGTTTCCACAATCAGGTCACACACAGTGTATGCCCAGAATCCCCAACCACTGCTGGAAGAGGAAGAAAGATTTCCAACTGTCCCCTCAAAATAACTCAACACACAGCCATTAATGTCTAAAGCGATGCAACAAAAAGGAGTACACCCTTAAGTGAAAATGTCCAAATTGTCAATATTGTGTGGCCACCATTATTTTCCATCACTGCCTTAATGGAGTTCACCAGAGCTTCACAGGTTGCCACTGGTGTCCTCTTCCACTCCTCCATGATGATATGACGGAGCTGGTGGATGTTAGAGATCTTGAGCTCCTACACCTTCCATTTGAGGATACCCCACAGATGCTCAATAGGGTTTAGGTCTGGGGATATGCTTGGCCAGTACATCACCTTTACCCGCAGCTTCTTTAGCAAGGCAGTGGATGTCTTGAAGGCGTGTTTGGGGTCGTTATGTTGGAAATCTGCCCTGAGACCCAGTCCCTGAAGGGAGGGGATCATGCTCTTGCACAGTACATGTTGGCATTCATAGTTCCCTCAATGAACTGTAGTTCCTTAGTGCAAGCAGCACTCATGTAGCCTCAGACTATGACAATCCCACACTATGCTCGACTGTAAGCAAGACACACTTGTCTTTTTACTCCTCACTTGGCTGCCGCCACACACGCTTTACACCCTCTGAACTAAATAAGTTTATCTTGGTCTCATTAGACCACAGGACATAGTTCCAGTAATCCATGTCCTTAGTCTGCTTGTCTTTAGCAAGCCGTTTGCAGGCTTCCTTGTACATCATCTTTAGAACAGGCTTCCTTCTGGGATGACAGCCATGCAGACCAATTTGATGCAGTGTGCGGCGTACGGTCTGAGCCCTGACAGGCTGACTCCCAACCCCTTCAACCTCTGCAGCAATGTTGGCAGCACTCATACGTCTATTTCTCAAAGACAACCTCTGGATATGATGCTGAGCACGTGCACTCAACTTCTTTGGTCGACCATGGAGAGGCCTGTTCTGAGTGGAACCTGTCCTGTTAAACCGCTGTATGGTCTTGGCCACCATGCTGCAGCTCAGTTTCAGGATCTTGGCAATCTTCTTATAGTCTAGGCCATCTTTATGTAGAGAAACAATTCTTTTTTTTCAGATCCTCAGAGTTCTTTGCCATGAGGTGCCATGTTAAACTTCCAGTGACCAGTATGAGAGAGTGAGAACGATATCAAAATTTAACACACCTGCTCCCCATTCACACCTGAGACCTTGTAACACTAACGAGTCACATGACACCGGGGAGGGAAAACGGCCAATTGTGTCCAATTTGGACATTTTCACTTAGGGGTGTACTCACTTTTGTTGCCAGCGGTTTAGACATTAATGGCTGTGTGTTGTGTTATTTTGAGGGGACAGCAAATTTACACTGTTATACAAGCTGTACACTCACTACTTTACATTGTAGCAAAGTGTCATTTCTTCAGTGTTGTCTCAGGAAAAGATAGAATAAAATATTTACAAAAATGTGAGGGGTGTACTCACTTTTGTGACATACTGTGTATGTAAAACTTATGTAGGAGGATTTGTTTCATTCCTGTGTATCATCTGAGGCTATTCACTTCATTGGGTATAGGAGAGGGTTTACAACCATTTTAAGAATGATCTGCATCTTATTCAGACAAACATCTGCACCAAAATCAGTAAAATTACCAACACATGAAGCAGAATCAGGTAGTTCTTACTATCACTTTGGCTGCAACAGACTCAAAGAAATACCACCGGTTTGCAGATTAGGAAAACTGGCGGTAATTAAGACAAACTATGATCTGGTGATACTCCATATTCTCATCGCACACGTTCTTGAACAGAGCTCTAGAGGATTTGGGTGCTGCAGCAACCACCAGCTGGAAAGTGGATCATGAAGGGCACATACAGGCAGATTAACGTACCTGTACGTTGCCCTTTAAGAGGCGGCTAGCTGGCACACGCCACCGGCAGTCCTGTGGACTAGATGTCCTGAAAGGATACCCGCAATCGTCTCGCGGAGAGGAAGAACGGAGAAATGCTAATGTAAAAAAGCATTTCCCCTGTCTAGTAACACTGATCACAGGTCCCTGTGATCGGGATCGGTGATCAGTGTCATGTCACACACAGCCCCCCCCCCCCACAGTTAGAATCACACCCTAGGACACACTTAACCCCCACAGCGCCACCTAGTTAACCCCTTCACTGCCAGTCACATTTGCACAGTAATCAATGCATTTTTAATTGCACCAATCGCTGTATAAGTGTGAAGGGTCCCAAAATCGCGCCAAAAGTGTCCGATGTGTCCGCCATAATGTCGCAGTCCCTAAAAAAATCACTGCCATTACTAGTAAAAAATAAAAAAATAAAATAAAAAAATGAATAAAAAAAGCCATAAAACTATCCCGTATAACTTCTGCGCAAACCAATCAATACACGCTTATTGTGATTGTTTTTTTTACCAAAAATATGTAGAAGAATACGTATCGGCCTAAACTGAGGAAAAAATATGTTTATATACTTTTTGGGGATATTTATTATAGCAAAAAGTTTAAAAAAAAATGTGTTTTTCTAAAAAGTTGCCGCTCTATTTTTGTTTATAGCGCAAAAATAAACTGCAGAGGTGATCAAATACCACAAAAAGAAAGCTCTATTTTTTGGGGGAAAAAGGGACGTTTGTTTGGGAGCCATGGCACGTGACGGCCTAATCGTCAGTTAAAGCGACGCAGTGCTGAATCGCAAAAAGCGCTCTGGTCTTTGGCCAGCCAAATGATCCGGGACTTAAGTGGTTAACATCTATTTTGACTTTGCACAGGAAGAAAAGCAGCTGAGGCACAAGCATAAGTCCTCTGTACATGAGTCCTAAGTAGACGCCTGGGGAACTTACATATGATCTATGGAGCAATAAGAAAATGGACTAAATTATATATAAACCGCCAAAGCAAACCAACAATTTATAACCAGGGAAAAGAAACCAGGCTGCATTCACATAGATACATACATCTTTGGGCGTCTTCTGTTTCGCTGTTGGAGCGGATTATTCCATCTTGGATTTCATCCAGCCACAGAACTGCAGAGTCATCTTTTGTTTCCTAGGGGGACAAACCATAAAAAATAAATGCTTGAACTAGTAGCCATGTTGTAAAGATGATTTGTCTATCATCTGTAGATCACTTTACAGCAAATATGCACAATATTTCCTGAAGATAAACATCACACCATTGACCAGCAGAGGGCACTGTTGTCTATCTCAACAGAACTATGCAGTAACCAGGTGGAGAAGTCAGCTTTCCTCCGGGATCAATAACATTGGTGAAGACACCGTTATGAAAATCTGTGAACAGTTAAAACCCTTTCTGTACTAATTAATCTTGTAGATAGCGTCACCTCTGAGAAAATGTAAAGACGTTTTACTATAACTTGGGACTAAAATATTCTGGCATAATGGCATGTAGGAAACTGGGATAAAGACCCTTTACAGTCATCTAGGACATAAGCTACAGGCTACATGGCACAGCAGTACGATGTTATGAAAAGTGGATTTGAAGGTCTTTGTTATAGGGAACATCTAAAATGTTAATTGCCTTATTCGTCAAATGTGCCTTCCGGGCTCCAGTGGGTCTGACGCTTGGCCTGGGTTGGCTGCACGTGGCATGGCAGTGCTCTGGGCATATAGAGGGACGCAGCTCTTGCAAGCTGTGGGCCTCAGAGCCCATGTGAATGAGCCCTTAGCGATCCTTCTATTCCCGCCATTCTTATTTATATCACTGTTTATTTTTTAATGCTATATGAATGCCTCGTCATACTTTTCAAACATTATACAATATCATACACTTTGGTAATTACCACCTGGGCTGAGATCAAACATACAATATTGATCCTTTTCCTTTTTTCTGTATGTATAAAAAATACAATTATTCTTTTTTTTAATGTTTCGAAATGCTATTCAGGCCTAGCATTACCCCCAAAAATACACCTTTTATCTTAAAGCGGTAGTAAACCCGCTGAAGTTTTCTTTTGACCTGCAAAGGAAAAGGCATAATGAGCTAATATGCACCGCATACTAGCCTATTCTGAAATACTTACCTTAGAACGAGGCCCCGACATCTGGCCCGATCCACGCTGAGGGAGCCGACATGTTCCCTCGGTGTGTCTTCCGTGTATCGCGGCTCCGGTGCTGTGAGTGGTGGCCATGATATCATCACTCCCACGCAGATTACTTTCCAGCAGGGCCCGGCATCTGCCAGACTTTCAGCCGAGAATCCCCCGTGCGCATGCGCCGCTGCAGTCAGCGGCACATTGCGAGGGTAATGTCTCCTAAACCGTACAGGTTTAAGAGATATTTTTTTTACCTACAGGCAAGCCTTATCATAGGCTTTCCTGTAGGTAAAAGTTCTAAAAATGACTATACAACCACTTTAAAACTCCCCATGAAAAACATCATTGCACTTCCTGTGCCTAGGCATTCCTGAGCCTAAATTGCCTCCGCTGTAGATCTGCGCTATGAGATCATTCAAATTGAACTCTGGGCACAAAAACCTTTCATTAAATAGATTTATCAAAAACCATAAAGGATATAAATCCATTGTGTGTGCATCTAAAGGGTTTGCAAACCCAGTTATTAGCTTTTAAAGGTAGCAGTGACATCACTGTGCTGTACATAGTCTGTGCAGAGAGCAGAGCTGTGGGAGGGACCCAGCAGGCCCCACCCACTACACCTCGTCTGCAGAAAACTAAAGGAGGGGCGGAGACAAGACCAATCACCCCCCACATGGAGAAAGAGCAGTGGTGACCAGTCTTTATTACAGGAAAATCCTGCACAACATTTTACACTATGTTATTGCACCGATTCCAGAAAAAATATGCAAAGCACACAAAGATTCATGTAACAATACACACAACAAATGTATTTGGTCAGTATTTATTTACCCCAGTTTAAACTTTAAAGCTAAATTCCAGGAATTCAGCAACTTTGCAAAAAGTGCAGGCACCCCATGGGAGAGATTTACTAAAACTGGTGCACACAGAATCTGGTTTAACTGCATAGTAACCAATCAGCTTCTAGGTTTTTTTTTGTCAAAGCTTAATTGAACGAGCTGAAGTTAAGAGCCGATCGATTACTATGCACAGCTTCACAGATTCTGCGTGCACCAGCTTTAGTAAATCTCCCTCTATGAGGCAAGTCCAATTAGGTGCATGTCACCTCTGGGACTTATCTCTATATGTGCCAGGTTTAATGCACTCCCAGAGGACACAATCCAGCTGTCAGAGGAGAGAAGCACACAGAGCGGCTATGCACATACCTCTCCTCCTTCTGCTCATTCACAGAACCCTTTGTATTTTGTGATTGAGTTCACATAATACAAAGGCTTCTGCGAATGAGCAGAAGGAGGAGAGGGGCAGACATAGCAGTTCCAGCAACTCTGCTCTTGAAGGAACTGAGACTGCAGTGAGCAGCGCTATCTTCCTGGAGCACAATAAACCTATCTACGGGGCGGCAGGCACTTAAAGTGGAAGTAAAGTCATTTTTTTGACTTGCACTTTATTATAGGCTTACCTGTGGGTACAGTTTATATTTGTTAAACCTACACAGCTTGGTCTGTGACTCCACCACGCATGGGCAGGAGTGACGTCATCGTGGAGCAGCCAATAAGACAGCTGGAGAACACAAACCCAGAAGAAAGACCGGGTGAAGATAGAAGCGCCTTCAGTGGTAACAGCATGCCGCTGGAAGGCTGTGTTCTAAGGTCAGATGTGGTTCACTACCGCTTTAAAGTGGTTGTAAACCCTTACAAACCACTTTGACCTACAGGTAAGCCTAGATTAAGGCTTACCTGTAGGTCCAAGAAATATCTCCTAAACCTTTACGGTTTAGGAGATATTTACCTGAACACAGCCACCACATGCGCCGTAGACAGCGGAGCGCAGGCGCACTGGGTAAGCCGCTGATCGCGGTGATATGCCGCGAGTGTCGGCTCCCGTACGCATGGGTGGGAGTGACGTCATCGCTGCTCCAGCGAATCACAGCGCCAGAGCAGCGAGACCCACCAAGAAGATGGACGCTCGCAACTACAGGGGACAGCGGTGACTTCGATGGCTCCTGTGTCAGGTAAGTGACACATAATGGACTACTATGTGATGCATAGTAGTCCATTATGCTTTACCTTTGCAGGGAATCCAAGAGGAAGTAAACCCATCAGGGTTTACTTCCTCTTTAATCCATGATATGCCTGTAGTTTTTACAAAAGCCCTCCCCCACCCCCAGGAGCTCCTGGGTGGAAGTGATATCAATGGTCTTTCTGGTGAGATCTTGGAAATCCTGAAAGTCCGAAATATCAAATTAATGACACCTTCCACATTTCCTTTTTTTGTACAGTCTGATGTGGTGAATGCACATGCATTACGGCGCTTAAATCTGAACTACAGGATATAATTTTTTTTTTTTTTTTTTTGCAGTGGAGCCCTTCACACTGCAAGGGTTAAATGCTAATGTAGTTTAGGGAATAAGCAAGTATTTTTACCTTATTCCTCATTCCTTCCTATTCTCTCCAGCATTGCACATGATGACACCAGAAGGCCTACAACTAGCTGAGCATTGAAGGGAAAGGCTTTGAGTAAAGGTTTCATAGCACGGTGGAAGCCTGCCAGGGCAAGGAATAAGCTAAACATTACAGCTTAATCCTCTACACCTAGACTTAATGAGAATTTAAACCTTGCAGTCCAAGGAGGCCCCTTCTGCAAGGAGTAATTTTGTGTTGCTGCTGCCCAAAATGTGAGTGGTATGCCAATGTACCACAACTGACCTAGACACGCACTTGCACCATTTTATGTAGTTGTGGCACATTACAACACACAGTGGCGTATTACTGTGCATTATGCAGCACTGCAAGTTGCAATGATGTAATGTGTTGGGGTGGCATTTAAAAATGAATGACCATGCGCACACACTGTGGTGCATGAATGGTCATGCAACGCATGTTACAACAGCGCGTTACTACAGCTCACATGTGTGCAGCCGGTCTTAAAGAATTCAAAGTGAAGCTATTTAGTTGCATTTGGTATAACTAATGCATTATTACTCAAAACTGTGAGCTCAGTGATGTTCTAGTCAACCAAATAAGCAAATCTAGGGTTATTGAAACCATCTCAATATGGCTAACCCTAAGTGGGCAAGGTCAAAACAGCTTAGCCAGGCCAAGTGCCTAGATGTCAATATTAGCATTATATCAAAAGGCTCATTCAGAAATAGTCTAAAAGGTTTAATCCAAAACTTGTATTTAGCACAGTGATGCTCATGCAAACACTTATTTGTATTACATTATTTGGATTTTATACAATTTTCAGCATTCTCATAAATGTTATATTTTATTATATGCAACAAAAATTGCAATTTGATCTATTTTTCTTATGTATAAATGAAGGGAAGTTTAAGGGGATGAAAACAAGAGTTAATTGTGCTCTAACAGAGTAATGCTGCCACAATTTCCTGTGTGTAAGACGTGATCTTTAAGCAACAAGCAGCACCGTGTTTTCCTTGTAGATAAAGGGGGGGGGGTAAAAAAAAAAAAAAGATATATTTTCGTAATGAGCTGTATTCTGTACACAGGCCTTTCATAAAACCCTCCAGTGATGACTAGTCAGTCAGTTTTTGTTCCAAGAGACCACACAAGCTGTTTACATTAAGAAGCAGCAAACACTACTGGTAAGTAGTAGCTTTATAAAAGCTCTCTGGTAATACAAAACTATAATTTCTTCCAAGGCTAAGAAGTTGGTCGAGATCAAATAAATCATAAACCAAAACAAAGTCTGATAGTTGAACTAGCTGTTGTGGTGGCAGCTTCTGATCTGTCCTGCTTGAGAACATTTAGGTGCCAAGGACCAAAGTTCTATAGGGTGATACCAACCATGGATGGGGAAGAATGGGAACTATCAGTGACATTATGAACCTGAGAGGACACATTTTTTAACCAGATTTTAAGAGAATGAACTCATACTGCAAATTCTTTTCAATTTATGATGGAACATTGTTCTACTGCAGTGTACTATAATATACAGTATTAACTTCACAGGGGCAAACATTAAAGTGGTTGTAAACCCTTACAAACCACTTTGACCTGCAGGTGAGCCTAGATTAAGGCTTACCTGTAGGTCCAACAAATATCTCCTAAACCTACACGGTTTAGGAGATATTTACTAAGACAGTCAAAGCTGTATACGGCACATGCGCACTATCGCCGTTAGCACCATGTCGCTGCTAACGGCGTTATGTCGTTAGTGGCAGCTCCCATGCGCATGTGCGGGACTGACATCATTTCTGCTCTGGCGCTGTGAGTGGCCGGAGCAGCGATACCCGGAAGAAGATGGACGCTCCGGACTACAGGGGACAGCGGTGAAATCGATGGCTCCTGTATCAGGTAAGTGACACATAATGGGCTACTATGCGATGCATAGTAGCCCATTATGCTTTACCTTTGCAGGGAGACAAAGAGGAAGTAAACCCATCAGGGTTTACTTCCTCTTTAAAGTGTAACTGAAGGAAAAACTTTTTTTTTTAGTTTTGAATAGAGTAAGTCTTTACCATTTGTGTGCCACTGGAGTGATTTTCCTTCAATTTCTGTACCATAGCCAAACAAGAAGTGAGAGGAAATCCCTGAAAAATTAGGGAATCCCAATAGGTCACAGAACTGGTGTCCCTATTGGAAGAAGATTTGCCATCTATAATGCCCAGTACACATGGTTGGACTTTCCGACGGAAAATGTGCGATCGGATCATGTTGTCAGAAAATCCGATTGTATCTGGGCTCCACCGTACATTTTCCATCGGAATTCCCGACACACAAAGTTTGAGCGCTAGAGCTAAAATTTTCCAACAACAAAATCCGATAGTTTAAATTCCGATTGCGTGTAGACAATTCCGATGGACAAAGTGCTATGCATGATCAGAGTAAATTATGAGACTAAAGCTACTGACCCATTTATAGTCCCGACGTACATGTTGTACGTTACCTCGTTCTGAACGATTGGATTTTCCAACAACTTTGTGCGACCGTGTGTATGCAAGACAAGTTTGGGCCAAAATCCATTGGAAAAAAATCAGACGGATTTTGTCCTCGGAATGTACACTGGGGAGTTTAGGAGCTTTTGGCTTTTTTCGCCAAAGCTCCTAAACGTCAATGGAGGTTATTTACTAAAGGCAAATACACTTTGCACTGCAAGAGTAATTGGAAGTGAATTCGCTGTAGATTCGAGGGGGACATGAAAGGAAAATGAAAAACAGCATTTTAGCTTACACATGATTGGATGATAAAATCAGCAGAGCTTCCCCTAATTTCAGATCTACCCCTTAGATTTAGAGCGACTGCACTTCCAAGTGCACTTTCAGTGCAAAGTGGATTTGCCTTTCGTAAATAGACCCCTATGTGTCTACATAGCCTTTTAGCAGAGTTTAGGACCTGCCGCATTTAGGCGAGATTAAACCTCGCTCTCATTAACACGGAAGAATCGCGCTCAGCATAGGAACATTCTGACAACTGGCCGCAGAAAAATTCAAAACGTGGCAAAAACGTGTTTTGCAGTTTCCCCCGGCTGCAATCAGGGGGGGCTGTACATGTAGCCGCAGTGCTCTATACTGTGAGCATTGCCACATTGGAGAGGAGACCAGAAGGGTACAATGATGCATCAGTCTGAAGGGTGTTAAGAACTCTTCAACAAATAATCCCTTTACTCCCAAAAATAAATGCACAGCAAATTTAACCACTGGAATGTAGCTAAACTATCGTTATTTTTCTTGCATTGGAAAGATCAAAGAATGCCCACTACCTATTCTTGCTCAAAACAGGCCTGCTTTAAATTCAGCACTGAAATGGTTCCACTAATATCAGTCTTTTCCAGTAATTTTTCCAATAATGCCTGGTTCACACCTATACATTTTTTTTGTGTGTTTTCAGTTTTGCAGAAACACACATCTGTGCATTTTATGGAACAGGCCAGGGACTTTTTTCTGGTTTTTGGTTCCATAGACTTCAACGGATCAAAATCATGTATTGAAAATGGAAAATGCACCTGGAACATTCAAACTGCAACCTGCATAGGTGTGAACCAGGTCTAAGACAAATTGTTGTAAATGACTAAAAATGAACAAAACCCATTGACAAGTACATAAGCAAACCCTTGTGTGCTATTTGCCATGCAGTGGGTGAAGCAGAGCGGGGAATTCGCCAAAAGTGATCTGTGGGCAGGGAAGCTGTGGCTTTGCCTGTAGGGGAGGAAGAACGTATGAGTGCGTTGGAGATTACCATCATAGAGGAAGTGAGAGAATGAATGGGCAGAAACATATACAGTAATATTAAAACACGACTAGCTATGAGTCAGTACTAAGGAAGGAGGAGAAGGCTAGAACATGAAAAGTACAACTAAGCAATCACTCCCTTGTGCCTCTTGATTCAGAGCGTATGAAAAAAAAAATGAGGACCTACGAATTGCTATTCCCCCTGCTCAGGTTGTTTTATCTCAGCGAGGAAAAGAAAATTCTGTGGCCATTATTTTTATTTTATAGTTTTTATTGAAAGTTTTGTAGGTTTTACAAAACTTTACATACAACTCCCTCCAAAAAAACAAAAACAAAAAAACAGTAAAAAGAAGGAAATACAGAAAAATAGACAGCAGCTTTGCAAGCATACAGAGCAGCCTTAAACATATGGATATTAATCACAAGTGTAGTCATTGCATAAATGGTGACATACTGTATCTGTTTCACTAGGCTGATTATCCCAGTATTGTGCAGTACACTAAACATTTCTAAGTCTAACAAGGAACACTTTACTTAAAGCGGAGTTCCACCCAAAAATGGAACTTCCGCTTTAAGAGAAATGACAAGGATTAACCCCTTAGGTTCCACAGTGAGTATGACAAGCATGCTTTACTACATATACAGACTAATGTTACTGTTGTGTCTTTAGTAACCCTTTAAGGGCCCTTTTACACGTGCGGACCATTCAGATCAGCCTGTCAGTTCTTTCAGCGGACCAGAACGGTCAATGCATACATCTCTATGGAGTGACGGATGTCAGTGGTGACATGTGCGCTGACATCCTATCCGCTCCGGAAAATCCAGATGGATGGAAACCCTATTTTCTATTTGTCTGGTGGATCGGATCAGATGAAAAACAGACAGGCGGTCCATAATCATCCGATCCCCCCATAGAGGAGCACGCAGATCTGACAGGTCTGTTCAGGCACAGAGTGCAGAGATGGACTTGTCATCCTCCGGCTCAGCGGGGATCAACGCAGCGATCCCTGCTGAGCAAGCGGATGGCTAAATAGGGATCCGTACATCTGAAAAGAGCCTAATGCCGCGTACACACGGGCGGACTGTATGGCGTACTTAGTCCGTCGAAACATTTCAGCGGACAATCCGCTCGTGTGTGGGCTTCAGCTGACTTTTTCAGCGTGCAGTCCGGCGTACTAAGAATTTCGGATTTTTCGAAATTCTGTCCGTCGTACTTTGGTTTCAGCGGACAATCCGCTCGTCAGTATGCTAGTTCGACGGACTAAGAATGGCGCATGCCCAGAAAGGATTTACACGGCGGAAGGGTGCTTTGCTGTGTCTTGGACTTCCTATTTCTAGTCCCGTCGTACGTGCTGTACACGTCATCGCGCAAGCTTTCGACGGACTGTTTGTGCATCCGTGTGTGGTCAAGTCCGTTCAGTCGAAAGTACGACGGACTGTCCGTCGGATTGTATGACGAACTAAGTACGCCATACAGTCCGCTCGTGTGTACGCGGCATTAGGCAGTGTTTCTTAACCTTTTTCCAGTCAAGGCACCCTTTAAAAATTCTAGTAAATTTCAAGGCACCCCATTCTAAAATGTAAAAAACTATTCTAATAGTTTAACATAATGCAGCAACATCCATGTATATGGACACCCAACGTTAGAGGTGTCCAAAGCAAATACACTTTTGAAAACGGGTACCGACTAGTATTCCTATGTTTCTCCATCACTCAGCTAATGCGACACCATTGCTGATGGAGAGAGGCAGGGGAGGGTCAAACAAAAATGCTATGCAGGCGTCTGACATCCTCCTTATCAATGGATGATGCCATTGGTCGCTGGCAACTAGAAGGTTGTAATGGTGCACTATGAAAACCTGTGACTTCGTGTAACTAAAAAGGTAGGCTTGTATACAATTTTTGGGCAATTTTTAGGCATCTTCAAACCCTGAAGAAACCTCAAGGCACCCTGGTTGAAAAAGGCTGCTTTAAGGCATGTAGAATTGACCTAGAGACGTCACTTCTAAACTGTAGGCCACTTAGAACCTAGATCCATTAAGAACTTTGCCTTTAGCATTATGTAATCAGTTGTGTCACCAGCCATGATATGGTAGTTATGGGGAGCCCAAGCTGCATATTAGACGATTCGTTTTCTTTTTTTCCCCGTTCAACCATCACATATAAAAAGATAGAGGAATAAAGAGTAAAATCTTGCTTTAAGTTAGATGACATATGAGTCTGCTGTGCCCAACCAACCAGAGACGACAAGCATTCAAGTTTCACATAATCATCTCTGTTTTTCTAATAATTTGCTAAATTTGGTTGTTGTCCCACAACATGTGAAGTCGCTGTGTGTTGGGTACATTTCAGAGCTCATGACTAAATAAGGCAATTTTGCCCAGGCGTGTTGTGCAGCCCAGTCTGGCAGCCCCTGAGCTCACCGAACAGAAATGGTTATTTCAGCCCAGCTCAGCAGCGGGAGGAAATGCTTGGACTGGAAATCAGTTCCTGTACAAATTCTCATACACCCAGCACCGGAGCCAATGCATGATCTGGCTGGAAGATTTAACTCTTGGTTACACTCTCATGGCCGGAGCTCTTTTTGCTCTAGCTGCCCTATACAGCATGTCATTATTTCTGAAAAATAAAGCCTCATGGACACTGGGTGTTTTTAACGCTGCTGTTAGGCGCATAAGCCGTTTTTTTTTTCTGCATCTAAACTCCCCTACAGGTTAGTCTATGTGCCCATGCACACATAGGTGTTTAGGAGGCAGAAAAAAAAATCTCAATGCAAGCGCGTCAAGGAGCAGCATGGTTTTGGAAGAAAAAAAACGCATGTAAACATGGCTAAACACACGTTAAAGTGGGTGTAAACCCACTTTAAAAAAAAAAAAAAAACTAAAACCTGCAAGACAAAGGTATAATGAGCTAGCATGCATAGCATACTATGCATAGCATACTAGCTCATTATGTAATACTATATAATACTGTAGTACCTCGCTGCGGTGCCCGTACACAGCACCGGCCGGCAACATCACTCCCAGGGGTTACTTCTGGGTATCGCAGTTTCCGACCTCACTCACGTGCATGCGCACGGTAACAGCACACTCATTGAAGAAACAGCACATACGTGCCAGTGCTTCAGTTTGTGTCAGTGCGCATGTGCCGATGACGTTGCCTGTAGCAAAACGTGGTCTGTAAGGGTTTACAACTACTTTAACACTAGCCACGTTTAGCACTCGAGTGTTAATTCATTTCAATGGCCAGAATAAATTGTTATTCACACCAATAAAATGAACACCCAAACACTTGGAGCACCTAAACGCTTTTACAAGTGCCAAGCGTTTTTTTCTACCAAAGAAGCGTTTTGCTGCCAGGAGCAAAGGTGTCTAGGGGAGATGGATAAACGTCCAGTATGCATGAGGCCTAACTGTGCTTAGGTTCTAAGCAACTGCAATTAGTATCGTGTATGGAATGAATAAATACATGGCTATTAGAGGAAATTCATCCTGAAACCTGGTTTGCTACAATGGGTTACTGTCAGGGGCGGACTGACAACTCATGGGGCCCCCGGGCAATAGGAGATTATGGGACCACACATTATACCCAAACACACACACACAGTATACAATCACACAGTATACACGGACATGTTTCTATTGGCTGAGAAGGTACTGGAGAGGTGGGGCAGCTATAGTCTCAGGATTTTTAGACCAAAAGGATGTCGATAAGGGACATTTCAGAGACAGATTTAAAAAAAATAAAACACAAATTTTTACATACTGTCCCTGGTTTTACTGAGGCTGGCAACCCTGATGGGGCCCCCTAGTGGCCCGTGGCCCTTGGGCAGTGCCCGAGTGGCTGAATGGTCAGTCCGCCCTTGCACTTGAATTTTAACTTTGCTCTCTGTACTACACTAGTCGCCCTGTAGCCTCCCCTGCTTCTCCTCCAAGCTAACAGACTCAATCAAGTCTATATCTGGTTTCCCACACTACACAGAAATGCAATTATTTTAGTAAATATAAACTGCTAAATACCCTTTCTCATCAGCAGTCTTGTGATTTTTATCAGCATCTGCTTAAAGCTTGTAGGAGGAGTTTTCATTCTCCTCTGACTGTCCTACAAGGCTGCAGGAACCCTGACCCTCTGTCTGGACAGTGTTGATGCGCCCTGAACTGATCACATACGCTCCAAAAAAACAACAAAAAAAACTCTAGCAATACACACCAAACCGAGGCTGTTCTGTCAGGCGATGGATTGGGAACTTTGGAAGAAGGGGAGGATCAGAGAAGAAAGGATCAAACAGCCTTTTTACAAAATGTGGAGTATTAACCCCACAGTAAGTATAACAAGCATGCTTTACTGTATATACAGACTGATTTTACTGTTGTGGGTTTAGTAACACCAACTCTTTACTGTGAAGATTAGAATAGAAGTTTAGGAAAGCAGCACTGAGAGAGCAGGACAAAAACAACAATCTCCTGCGCTTGGGGGCTTAGTCTATGGGTAAGTGGCCAATCCTCTGCAGTCTTGCTGCTCTCCTCAGAGCAATGGGTATTCTTAGAACTGAAACATAAAAAAGAGGAAATGAGGGCGCACTGACCTTGTTACCAATTACCAATGTAAAATTTTACTAAGAACCATAACAGCAATAATCATACTCAGACAAGTGTATAAAAGAGGCTTATCAGTAGATGAGACTACGTCTCTGAACGCCTGCAACCCGGACCGGATACTGGAGGAGTCAGATGGCATCACAAACAGATAACGCGTTTCAAGGGCATATCCTCTACCACTTGCTTCTGGATCCCGTGTTGCCCTGCCTCACTGTCAAAACAGGAGGTCAGCCTCTTGGCACAAGTGTCATTCAGAGAATGCTTTTCATTTTCTGAATGATGTGGCAAGAATGACATCACTGCTCCGCCTCTCCACCTCATCCAATCAGAGAACGTTTTGCAGTGGATGTAAAGGCACACTTTTTTTAATCTTCATGCATTTTATGCAGCAGCTCCCCCAGACCCCCGTAATACCCGAGCCCCCTCTCAATCCAGCGATGTCCACGAGAGCCTTGGCTGTCTGGGGACTTGTACTCCTGATTGGCTTTTTCAGCAGCGGGAGTTATTAGCTCTTGCTGCTGTCAATCACAGCCAGTGAGCCAATCAGGAGACAGAGGGGGCAGGACTGAGCCGCGGCTGTTTGCTGTGGGGGCACCCGACAGTAGGGAGGGACCAGGAGTGTCAGTGTGGGACCCTAGAAGAGGAGGATCTGGGCTTCTCTGTGCAAATTCACTGCACACAGGAGGTAAGTACAACATGTTTGTTATTTTTAGAATAATAAAAAAGCAAGGCTTTAATATCACTTTAATCTTCTGCAATAGAATATTCTTTATTGACATTCATTCAGCATGCCATGTAGCATTAGAAGAAAAGAAAAACTGCGTCAGCAATATGTCCACCAAAGTCCACAATAGACCAAAGGATTGTCATCCAGGATAGGTACCAAACACAATAAATCTGCTCCGTACAGTATCTTGGTGAACCATATGTCCATATATATGATTGGGTAAACACTGATGTGATCCATAAATGAGTGAAAACCCACCACCGTATGGAAAGCCGCTTACCAGAGGGCAAGCACAAATCAGCATTCGGCTATAACCCAGCTGCGGCCTTTAACATCAGGAGTGCAAGACTCAGAGGATGTCTCTCAAAGGTATTCTGGGGTGCTAGGCTCCTTTCACAAATCATGCAGTCCGTGGAATCGTAAACCATATGAGAAGAAAGGGGACCATAGCATAATTCCGTAACATAGGAGTATTTATTAAAAAAATATTTTCCTTGCAAACATAGTAGATTAAAAATCATATAATAAAATGCCGGCCAGCACTATAGGAGCCCTTCCTCCTCTAAATCGATGCGGTGACTTCACTGCACGCCCTCACATGCGCGTTTCGTCATACGCAGACATTTTCAATGGGGCAGTGTAGCATGACATACTGAACTAACGTCAATCAAGGCGATTCTATTGCAGATTAGGTGTGCTGGCAACATATTTTCTCCCCATTTTGAAAAAAGGTGCAAGCACTCCTTTTCGTGCATTTTTGGCCCCACAGACTCCAATAGGAGTGCATGAAAAACACATGAAAACGCAGGCGCATAAGTGAAAACCTAGTCTGAATGTTCCTCAGTTTCTTAGACATTCTGAGTTACGTTTTATAAATCTGCCAAAGGGCAATGCAGCAAATCCTGCACCTTACAGCCAAGTCTTGCTTACTGCACACAATAAGGGAAAAAACAGGAACTGCCATCTCCAACTCACATCCGTTATAACTCCCGTTCACATATCTCCCCCAATTACCAATTGTAATCAATTCCATATGACGAGATACGTTTCTCTGCTTGAGCAGTACATAAAGCTTACTGTAGAACTCTAACAATTTTTTTGTTGTTGTTAACCCCACAGCTTAGTTTTAACAATTAATATAGCAAAATGTGTTTAAAAAAAGAGCTGCAATATATCAGTAGGAGATAAAAAACAATTATAGGGGTTCATCCTTGTGCTGTAAATTCAACCACTTTGAGGGCAAAGTATACACCTGATTGTACAAATTGAACGGAAGATGACCCCGTCTATTATACACAAAGCCCAAAAGTGAGAAACCGTTTACAGCACAAAAGATATGAATCCAAGATGTCTGGGTGCTGGTACTCTGAGCGCAATGCAAGAATGATTATGCAAACAGTAATGGGAATCATCGCAGACTACGTCTACGACTGCGACTAATTCATCAAAAGAGTCTCATATTATAAGGGGCTTGTCATTGCTTGGGATATATATGGAAACATGAAAGGAGTTATGAAGGGACAATGGCCTGCAGTGTTCATGCAGTTTATCAGTCTCGGGTGTCAGGACCTTGTCACATTTTATGCCTGTTATATACAGAGCTCAGCAACTATGTGCCTTGTAGTTTATAATCACTTTAAAGCTGAACTCCAGGGAGACATACATTTTTGGTCCAATGCAAGTATGAATATTCCATACCTGGTCCATCTCTGTGGAAGCTGAGAATCATTGTAGTAGCCGCTGCTGCTACTACAGTGATCCTCGCTGCCTCTTGGCTCCCATGCCGAGTGGCTGCACTGCTGCATAGTAACTAGGGATTTTATTTTACAAGTACCAATACTTTTTTTAGTACTCGCCGATACCAATTACCGATACCTACCGCAAATGTTTTGTTTTCACTGCAGCTGCCAGCAATGGTACAAAGCATTGAAAAGTTATTTACAAATGAATTCGATTTTTATTAAATTTTGCGCTGTTTCAATGTGAAATGTGTAAATATATATTAACCACTTAAGGACCGCCTCATGTAGATATACGTCAGTACTTTGAAGAGGGATATCTCGGTAACGGCAGCAGCTGCTGCCACAACCGAGATATCCCTCTTTACAGGAGGTGGTCCTGTGTGCGATAACGGTGGTCTCCACGGCGGATTCGCCGCAAGATCACCGTTATCAGCATCGGGAGAGGTGTCACACCCCCCCGCCGCTTACCGGAGCCATCGGTAGCGTCCTTTCCACTGCTGGGTATGGAGACGAGTGAGGCTAAGATGGTCCCCACTCGTCTCTATACCATAGGAGGGCGGAAGCGACGTCAAAATGTCACTTCCGCCCATACCTCTTAAAAAGGTAAAAAATTTTCAAATTAAATTTTTTTTTTTTAATTGCATTTAAGTCCAAATATGAGATCTGAGGACTTTTTGACCCCAGATCTCATATTTAAGAGGACCGATCATGCTTTTTCCTATTATAAGGGATGTTTACATTCCTTGTAATAAAAAAAAAAAAAAAAATGGATCATTTTTATTCCTAAGTTTAAAAATAAATAAAATCAAGTAAAATAAATAAACACCCCCTCCTGTCGAGCTTGCGTACTGAAGTGAATGCATACGTGAGTAGCGCCCGCATATGAAAACTGTAATCAAACCACACGTGAGGTATCGCCACAATTGGTAGAGCGAGAACAATAATTCTAGCCCTACACCTCCTCTGTAACGCAAAACATGCAACCTGTAGAATTTTTTAAATGTCGCTTATGGAGATTTTTGAGGGTAAAAGTTTGACGCCATTCCACGAGCGGGCGCAATTTTGAAGCGTGACATGTTGGGTATCAATTTTACTCGGCGTAACATTATCTCTTTCACAATATAAAAAAAATTGGGCAAATTTTACTGCTGTCTTATTTTTTTATTCAAAAAACTGAATTTTTTTCCAAAAAAAGTGTGCTTGTAAGACCGCTGCGCAAATATGGTGTGAAAAAAAAGTATTGCAATGACCGCCATTTTATTCTCTAGGGTGTTAGAATCCCCAAACAATATATATTGTTTTTTTCTAACTAATTTTCTAGCAAAAAAAAAAAATGTTTTAAACATGTAAACACAGAATCTGAAAAAGAGGCCTGGTCCTTAAGTGGTTAATATATGTGTAAAAATATTCACTAACAAAGCAAACAAAAAAAAGTTTTAATTAGAGGTCGACCGATATATCGGCCAGCCGATATTTGCCGTTTTTTAAATAATCGGCATCGGCCGATTGTGCTGATAAAAAGCCGATTTAGAACTACAGCGGGACTTTGAAATGACTTCTGTAAGAAGTCAGTGTGAGTTGCCTGAGTCGTCATAGCAACACTTTCCTCCTCTCTGGGCAGACTGCCAAGAAAAGAACTAAATGATACAATGTTTACACTTCTGAATGAATGAAGTCATCTCTGTGTGTAGAAGTTCTCAGTTTAACCATTTAAAGACTAAATCTTTTCTGACACTTGTTGCTTACAAGTAAAAATCCTGTATTTTCTGCCAGAAAATCACTTAGACCCCCCAAAAATTATATATATTTTTTTAGCAGAGATCCTAGGGAATAAAATAGCGGTTGTTGCAATATTTTATGTCACACGGCATTTGCACAGAGGTCTTTCAAATGCATTTTTTTGGGAAAAAAATACACTATTTAAAAATAAAATAAAAACAGTAAAGTTAGCCCATATTTTTTTTTTTTCGTCCAAAAGTTTTGACTACCTGTTTTTATTTAATACATAGGGTTTTTTTTTTTTTTTAAATCTAAATCATACATACAAGTAAACTGATTGGAGGTTTGTTTTGTTTAATAAATGTTTAAATGTAAGAAATTTTCTGTATCACTTATGAAGGCTGCTTTCACACTGGAGCGGGCAGGCGTTGATGGTAAAACGCAAGTTTTAGCGGCTCTTTACCATCATTTTAGCGGTGCTATTTGACTGCTAGTGGGGCACATATAACCCAGCTAGCGGCCAAGGAAGAGGTTAAATGCGCCCATGAAGCACTGCTGCCAAATCGCATTGCATGCGCTTCGGCAGTGGTGCCCATTCATATCAATGGGCAGGAGTGGTGGAGGAGCGGTATACACCACTCCAAACGTGCTGCTTGCAGGAATTTTTTTTAAGATCCTGCCAGCGCATCGCCTCAGTGTGAAAGCACTCGGTCTTTCACACAGACTGCAGGGGAGCCATTTTGCAGGCACTTTACAGGCACTATTTTTAGCCCAAAAGCGCCTGAAAAACACCCCAATGGGAAAGGTGTGTTAGATCAAGGGGGATTCAAAAAAAATAATAATAAATAAAAAAGGAAAAAAATAAATAAAATAAAAATCGGCCTAACATATCGGCCCAAAAAAATCGGCATCATATATCGGCTATCGGCCGCCATGATTTCTAAATATCGGCATCGGCCAGAGAAAAACCCATATCGGTCGACCTCTAGTTTTAATTGTTTATCATTTATAAAATAGACGTAAAAAAAAATAAATAAAAAGAAGCAGGAAAATAATAATTAAATGGAGGAGATTAGGGGGTTAATGAAGGCTGATTAGAGTAAATTAAGGGTTAATAAGGGGTCCTTTTGATCTTCAGATGAGCAAACAGAAAGATACAAAAAGAAAATGTTTCTTTTTATTTTTGTGTTTCAGGCTGAGCAATGTTATTAATAAACATTTGTTTTGACAGCTCCAACTTCTTAAACACTTCAGCTGTCAACAGGGGAGACCCACTGACAGCTCAAAGAACCGAGTTGCAGGAGTAACAATACTTGTGCAAATACTCGGCATCTGCGCCGATACCGATACCATTATCGGTGCAACCCTAACCACAGGGAGTCACTTATTTGGCACGGACAACATTCAGAGAAAGCTTTGCATTTTCCCAATGGATGCAATGCATTCTCTGATTGGACGTCCAGACAGAGAACATCTTGTATTAATTGTTAAAACTGTAAGGCATTCTTTGAATGATGACCATGCCAAGCAGACAACCCCCTGTGGTTACTATGCAGAAGGAAGACTCTTGGCATGGGCCTGGAAGACAGCAAAGGATTGCTGTAGTTGCTGTGGCCTATACAGCGACTCTCTGCTTCCACACACTACTGCAGCGATTGCCAGTATCTTCTGGGTGCGAATGCTGGGTCCTTCAGGCTGCCCTACTGCATATTAACCACAGGGGCTCACTCTTTCAGCACCCCCTCCATTCACAGAACACCTTGTCATTTTTTTGCCATTCTCGGATTGAATGAGGTGGAGAAAAGGTGCAGTGACGTTACAATTTCCACCTCGGCCAATTATAAAATGCCTTATATTCAATGA
Source organism: Lithobates pipiens (assembly GCF_037356315.1). NCBI lineage: Eukaryota > Metazoa > Chordata > Amphibia > Anura > Ranidae > Lithobates > Lithobates pipiens. The sequence continues at coordinate 53,434,586 of NW_027507903.1, read as the reverse complement.
AAAAAAAAATACAAGGCAGTCTATATATGGTGGTAGCCTTGAGCGCATGACCCCCTTGGTGAATGTGCAGACTGTGCCACCACGGTGATCGCTGTAGTAGTGCTGACTACTACAGTGATTTCCAGATTCCCTGTCACTCTGCAATTAGGATCATAACTAAAGTTTGGCTTTAAATTGGTTCAGCTAGTTTACTGTATAATCAGTAGGCTGGGGATGGAGAACATCATTGAATTCCCTTACTGTAACAGTTAAAGTGAGGTCACCCTCTTGGATGTGCCGTCTGCTATGCCTGTGCAGGTTTGGGTAATAGATAGACAGGAATACAAATCATGTGGCTGGCTAACCAGTTTCCATATGTGTATTTCATTATGTATTAGGCCATTTGTCTGGAGTTCAGCTTTAATTAGATGCATTGAATAGCAAATGGAAAACTTATATATATTTCCCCAATTCTTCCACAAGAAGACTTTAGTTTATGCCCACCTGAGCCTTCTCTCTTTTCGCTCGGACCAGAGTGTCTTGGTAATGCTGAGCTACATTCGGTTCTACTCCTTCCAGTTTTGCTGCTGGCAGTTGTAGAGCTTGTAGAGTCTTCTTAGCATCCCCTTCATCCAAAGCTTCATTGATGAGCCCAATAGCCAATATCCCTAAACAAGCAAGAGGAAGCAATGATAAATAAAAAGTGCATTACCAATTGTGAGCTAATCCCCACCATCATCATCCTCATTAAATGATCAGTAATTTACTGGCCGCAATATTTTCTTTTAAAGCACGAAGAGCATAGACAAGAATTTAGGAGAAGCCACAGCGTTGGCCATCATCATCACTAAAGTGTAATGCCAACCCAACTGAAGCAACTGTGTGCCACACTAGACTAGACATCGATGATACCGCCGGTCACTGATACACATGTATCAACAGCCTGGTAGCCAACCCGTTTCGTATTATAATATTATCCAAACTCAAAATTAAATTTTTAGCTTGATGCTGGCAGGGGATGTTTTCAAATTTTGGATTTTCCATTCAATTACAGAGAACAGAGCAGAAAAGTGATGCACATACAACACGGATATACTGTATCTTTTTTTAGTGAATATACACATTGTCAAAAGTATTGGGTGCCCGCCTTTACACCCACACGAACTTTAATGGCATCCCTAGTCTGTAGGGTTCAATATTGCGTTGGCCCACCCTTTGCAGCTTATAAATCTAAAATTGTGTGCGACGGAAATTTCGATGGAAACTATCCGATGGAGCCTACACACAGTTGGAAATTCCAACAAGCCCCGATCGCACATTTTCATCAGAAAATATGACCCTGTGTACAAGGCATAAGTCTTAGGGATCAATATTGAGTTGGCCCACCCTTTGCAGCTATAATAGATTCAACTCTTGTGGGAAGGCTGTCCACAAGGTTTAGGAGTGTGTCTATGGGAATGTTTGACCATTCCTCCAGAAGCACATTTGTGAGGTCAGGCACTGATGTGGACGAGAAGATCTGGCTCAGTCTCCCCTCTAATTCACCCCCAAAAGTGTTCTATCGGGTTGAGGTCAGGACTTTGTGCAGGACAGTCAAGTTCATTCGCCCCAAACTCTCTCATCCATGTCTTTATGGACCTTGCTTTGTGCACTGGTGCACAGTCATGTTGGAACAGGAAGGGGCCATCCCCAAACTGTTCCCACAAAGTTGGGAACATGAAATTGTCCAAAATGTCTTGGTATGCTGACGCCTTAAGAGTGTCTTTCACTGGAACTATGCAACCCCACACCATAATCCCCCCTCCACCAAATGATTTGGACTAGTGCACAAAGCCAGGTCCATAAAGCCATGGATGAGCGAGTTTGGGGCGAAGGAACTTGACTGGCCTGCAACTGACCTCAACCCAGTAGAACACCTTTGGGATGAATTAGAGCGGAGACTGCGAGCCAGGCCTTCTCCTCCAACATCAGTGCCTGACCTCACAAATGCGTTTCTGGAAGAATGGTCAAACATTCACATAGACACACTCCTAAACCTTGTGGACAGCCTTCCCAGAAGAGTTGAATCTATTATAGCTGCAAAGGGTGGCCAACTCAATACTGATCCCTAAAACTTATGCCCCGTACACACGGTCGGACTTTCCAACGGAAATGTGCGATCGGGGCTTGTTGTCGGAAATTCCAACCATGTGTAGACTCCATCGGACAGTTTCCATCGAAATTTCCGTCACACACAATTTTAGATCTGGTTCTCAAATTTTCCGACAACAAAATCTGTTCGCGCAAATTCCGATGGTGTGTACACAATTCTGATGCACAAAGTGCCACGCATGCCCAGAATCAAGCAGAAGAGCTGCACTGGCTATTGAACTTCATTTTCCTCGGGTCGTCGTACGTGTTGTACATCACCGCGTTCTTGACGTTTGGAATTTGCGCCCAACTTTGTGTGACCGTGAGTATGCAAGACAGGTTTGAGCCAACATCCGTCGGGGGGAAACAAGGATTTTGTTGTCGGAATGTCTGATCGTGTGTACAGGGCATAAGACTGGGATGTCATTAAAGTTTATGCGTGTGTAAAGGTGGGCTTCCCAATACTTTTGACAACAGCGTATTCTCTGTGGACAGACCTCTCTCATACCACAATAAATATCACAAAATTAACAAGCATGTCAACATAAATGCTAAGGTCCTGACAAACAAAGCATATACCAAGCTGGACAAACAGGATTATTTTGTTAACAAACGCCTGACTGATAAAACAGAAAAAATATCATTACTTGGGGCTGATGACAGACGGCCTAATGATGCATTAAGAGCTCCATTCGTGTTGTTAGATCACCTGCACCATGTGAATAAAATATCCTTTTCATGGAACTCAGCCACCAGCCACACACACAGCATGCACTCCCAGAATGACGGCCACCACGCCATATGTCCACACCGAGATTCGGTTAAAGGGCCACAATACAGTTTTACCAACCCATTAAAGTGGTTGTAAACCCTTACAAACCACTTTGACCTACAGGTAAGCCTAGATTAAGGCTTACCTGTAGGTCCAAGAAATATCTCCCAACCTATAAGGTTTAGGAGATATTTGCCCGAAGACGGGCACCGCTATCTACGGCGCATGCGCCGTAGACAGCGGCGCGCAGGCGCACTGAGCGGGGCATCGTCGATGACGGCAATGCCGCGAGTCTCGGCTCCCGTGCGCATGCGCGGGAGTGACGTCATCGCTGCTCTGGCGAATCACAGTGCCGGAGCAGCGAGACCCACGGAGACCCACCAAGAAGATGGACGCTCGGAACTACAGGGGAGAGCGGTGACTTCACTGGCTCCTGTGTCAGGTAAGTGACACATAATGGACTACTATGCGATGCATAGTAGTCCATTACGCTTTGCCTTTACAGGGAATGAAAGAGGAAGTAAACCCATCAGGGTTTACTTCCTCTTTAACCACTTCCCACCCGGCCAATGCATATATACGGCCGGGTGGGAGCCGTCTACTCCTGATAGGACGTTCCTGAACGTCATTCAGAAGTAGCGGGATCGCGCGCGCGCGTGCCCGCGCAGCGGCGCGATCCCGATGTGCTCGTGTCACCCGGACACGGCACATCTGAGATCGGCAGGAGGGCTCTGTGATTGGCCCTCCTGATCACATGACGGCCGTGTCCAATCACGGCTGTCATGTGATGTAAACAAACAGCCGGTTGCTAGGCAAATCGGCTCTCCTCTCCTCACACGGAAGTCATCGCTGAGGAGAGGAGAGCAGAACGCTGCAGCCGGCTGATGATCAGTGAGTATGGGCTGCTTTTTACAGCTTTTTACTCACTGATCATCAGTCTAGTGTCAACACACAACACACCACACAGTACAAACACAGTCCCCACATATGTCCCCAAACCACACATGTCCCCAAAACATACATGTCCCCAAATAATAAAAACACATGTCCCTAATAATAAAAACATGTCCCCCACATATGTCCCACTAAAATCACATGTCACCAATGATTATCTGCACACATATGTACGTGATCACCTGCACACATATGTACATGATCATTTGCGTACATATGTCCGTGATCACACAAACCAATTATTATACAGTTAACGGAATTTTTTTTACCAAAAACATGTAGCAGAATACATTTTGGCTTAAATTTATGACAAAATTTGATTTTATTGGATTTCTTTTCAAATAGAAAAAAGAAAATATTGTTTTTTTTCCAAATTTCCGCTTTTTTTGCGCTTATATCGCAAAAAATAAAAAACGGAGTCGTGAATAAATAACACCAAAATAAAGCTCTATTTGTGCGAACAAAATGATAACAATTTCATTTGGGTACAGTGTAGCATGACCGCGCAATTGTCACTGAAAGCGCGAGAGCGATGAAAGCTGAAAATTGGGCTGGGAAGGAAGGGGGTGAAAGTGCCCTGTATTGTAGTGGTTAAGGTGAACGCTTTAGTAAGTGTTTTTCATTTTTAGGTTCAATAGTGAACAAATCTTATCTGACATTTTACTAGCACAATAGGTCAAACATTTATGCAAAAAATAGGAGAGACCTAGTGCTTCTCTACAGGGGTAATTACTTACTGTACACCTTATGATATTATAATCTGTTTTTTGGCAGCCAAAAACAAAAAGCAGCACCCTACCTATACTGCTCTACAGTAGTGCATTCACTTGAGGCATGACTAAGGCCTGATTCACACAGACTTCAGCTTGTATAAGAGCAGTGTGAACAGCAGGCTTTAGCAGAGCTTTCAGCAAGCTTTGTTGAGGCTTTTAAAGTACCATTCAGTTCCAGTTTGTAAATGTCGAACACTGACCCAAATAGGAGATTTGACTGCTACTTTAAACAAGCTGCTAGCAGGCTTCAAAACATCTTGAAGCTTGTTGAAAGCCTGCTAGCAGCTTGCTGAAAGTGGAAATCAGCACTCTTATTAGGATCTGTGTTCAACATTTACAAACTGGAGCTGAATGGTACCTTAACCACTTGCCAACCGCTGCATGCCGATATACATCGGCACAATGGCAGCGGTGGGCAAATGGGTGTACCTGCAAGTCATCTTTAAATCGGCGAGGGTAGCAGGCGCCATTTACAGTGTGCTAATGCCTGCGGGCCCCGCATACTCAATGTCCACGATCGTGTCATGGAGCCGCAGATTGGGGAGATGCCTATGTGAATAAGGCATTTCCTCATTCTGCCTAGTGACATGACAGGGATCTACTGCTCCCTGTCATCGGGAGCAGTGATGACGGTCATGTCAGTGGTAGCCCCCCACAGTTAGAATCACTCCCTAGGACACACTTAACCCCTTGATCGCCCCCTAGTGTTGAACTCCTTCCATGACAGTGTCAGTAATCAGTGCATTTTTATAGCACTGATTGCTGTATAAATGACAATGGTCCCAAAATAGTGACAAAGGTGTCCGATGTGTCCGCCATAATGTCGCAGTCCCGATAAAAATCAAAATGCTATAATAACGTCTGCGCAAAGCAATCAATATACACTTATTGAATTTTGTTTTACCAAAATATGTAGAATACATATTGGCCTAAACTGAGGAAAAAAACTTTTTTTTATATATTTTAGGAGGATATTTATTATTGCGTTTTTTGTCAAAATTGTTGTTCTTTTTTGTTTATAGCACAAAAAACAAAAACAAAAAAACCCCCCAAAAAAACGCAGAGGTGATCAAATACCACCAAAAGAAAGCTCTATTTGTGGGGGAGAAAAAAAAGGTCGTCAATTTTGTTTGGGTGCGACGTCGCACGACCGCGCAATTGTCAGTTAAAGCGACGCAGTGCCGAATCGCAAAAAGCGGTCTGGTCAGGAAGGGGGTAAAATCTTCCAGGGCTGAAGCGGATAAACAAGCTGCTAGTAGGCTTCAGAACTTCTTGAAGCTTGTTGAAAGCCTGCTAGCAGTTTGTTGAGAGTGGCAATCAACACTCCTATTAGGATCTGTGTTCTACATTTACGAACTGGAGCCGAATGGTACTTTAAAAGCTTCAACAAAGCTTGCTGTTCACACGGCTCTTATACAAGATAAGGCTCCTGTGAAACAGGCCTAATGCCGCCAGACCTCCCAAGGGACTTGCAGCATAGATCTGTATGAAAGCTTCCCGGTGGCACTCCTACAAGGTCCCAATTACATTTCAAGATACCCTTTAAATGAATTGAATAATGGAAATAAATACTTACTGGCATGTTCTTCGTGTACTGTATTATTAACCTGGGTAACACAGCCTTGGATGTCATTCCATGTAATAAACTCATTCCTTTCTTCCCGAGCTTGCTGTTTTAGCTTAATCAGATCATCAACGTACCTGTCAACAGAAGACCAGTACACCGATTATGTAAAACAAGAGAGATGGAAGAAGAGTTCTATGAACAATGAAATCATCTATGTTTGTATTGGTAATCAAGGCGATTAGAAGACAAGCACCCCTTGGTGAAGTTAGTCTACGTCAGGTTATATTCATTTTGCTAATCTTTATTGCATCAATGAATCACTGAAGCAAAGTAAAGTTTCAACCCTAATCAATCAGATTTTTAGTCTATTGTTATAAGATCAGTATTCCTTCTTCAAACAGAAGGTATTTACATGTTATCCCTGTTAGTACTAATCCAAAAGTAATTTTGTTGAGATGATGGTGGGCAGAGGCTTGCGAATTATTCCTCTTTATCCTAGTGGCAAATTGCTTATATAATTGCCACAGAAACATAAAACGACCGTTTCAGATTAGTCACTGAGGCATCACTAGATCATCTATACGATTCTGCCTACTACATACTAAACAAGGAATTGGCCCCTTGCTTTATGAATTTCTAATGACACCTTCTGCTTCAGGAACCCACTATGTACTCTGCAGAACTATACTAGATAGGCTTTACAATAACTATACTGTTTATATACACTGATATCCTCCCATCTATGGGAGAAGGACAAAACTGGAACATCACCCAACTACACAGTATATTGTTAGGCAATGGCTGGCAGGATATTGGATAGTTTATATATCTTACCTAGGACTCTCACCTACATGTAGTAAGAGGCTCCACGTTTTTGTTCTTGCTATACAGGAAACAAATGTGTTGTTTTTTGAGATCTTAAGTTCTGGGCTGGCTCCTGTAGAGCAGAGACTTTGTAGAGCTTTGGGTGATATAAATCCTCCATTTCTACATTGCACCTGTTAGCCATATCTTACTACTTAGTCAGCTGTCCACAGGTCTTTTTATATCGGAGCCGACTGATCCCAGAGATTTTTTTCTCCCTCTGTCGAGGCTGAGCTCAGCTCTTCCTTCTCTGAGCTGGCCCTTCAGCTGTCCGCTAATTGCCAGCTCCCACCTCTCCACAGTTACTCAGCTGTTGATGATATCCAGCTCGTCAGTCCTGCCTACTTAGGCCTCTTTCACACGAATGATCCGTTCAGGTCCACCTGTCAGTTTTTTAGGCGGACCTGAACGGATGCTCCATAGACCTCTATGGAGCGTCTGATGTCAGCAGTGACTTGTCCGCTGACATCCGACTCAATCCGAAAAAGTGTAACGGAGGAAAAAACCTACTTTTCCATCTGTCTGCGGATCGGGCGACGATGGACTCTGCGGTCCATCATCATCTGATCTCCCATAGGGGAGAGTGGCGCTCTGACAGGTCCATCCCTGCAGTGTGCAGAGACGGACCTGTCATCTTCCTGCTCAGCGGGGACTGACGGAGCGATCCCTGCTGAGCAAGCAGATGTTCACGGGGCAGATCATCATGGATCCATCCTGTGTGAAAGAGGCCTTAAGCCGTCCAGTGGATCTCTGCCTTCACCTTAGTCAACATCACAGAGACGCTCTCCTGCATTACTGTTAAAAGACTTGATTGGCTGACATTCCTTCTAGCTCCAGATCCTGCTTGCTGTTTTACTACACTCATCTACGGCTCCCTGACGTTTGGCTTGTCTGACTATCCATTCCGGGTTCCCTATATTTTGACTACTTTTGTTCTTTTTACTTTTATTATTAAACACGTGTGATTTAACTGTACTTCTGTCTCGGTCTGATTTCATGGTTTCTGACACTATCTGCAGTGGGAGCCTGCTGCTGGCTGAAAAGGCTGACTGTTGTCAGAGTACTAAAAAGGTACATATTTTGTCTCCTTTAGGGAGGCATCATGCTAATCAGGTACTGAGATAAGTTTATTTGTTGGCTTGGATGAGCAAATGTTTTGTTTGTTTTATCCTATGGACCTGCTGTACAAAGTCATCCTTCGCTGAATTTTGTTTATGGTTTTGCTGAATAAAAGTGTAGGACAGACCTGCATGGGACTGTTCCTGGATGTCCATGACTTGTGCATAGTTTACTACTGCCAGGTAAGCCTGTCCCCTTTACAATATAAAACTTTAATACTTTAAAAGACAGTTTATTAGTAAGTGAATCTGGAGCTCCCCTGGTCTGCCTTGGGATGCAGTAGGCAGAGGCAAGAATGAAGGCAGGAGTCAGATGCTCCCCCGGTACATCAATCCTCGGTGGCACCTAGCTAGAACACATAAGGGATCCCTTAAGGTCACATCTCAGTAGCATGGTACACGTCACACATTTTAGGAGTTGCTTCTACAGGGTAGGGATGAGCTGAGGCAGATTCGGACATGAATCCGAACCTGCCCGAGGTATCCTGCCATGTAGCTGTCAAAGCCAACAGCCAATCATAGGTAACAGAGGCATTCTGCACCTTGCATACGCACATATGTCAGGGTGTGTATATGTGCTTCTTAGCGGGATAGCTCAGGATGGTTCGGAGTCCAAACATGCCTGAGCTCCTCAATGCTACAGGGAACGCTGCTGACCTGGTTCATATACTGATTACCTACAAAGGTGGCAAGTAATTATATTTTATAGTTGGAGTCAGTCTTGGACATTATGTTTCTGAACCTAAAGCGGACCTCCACCCTATAGTGGAAGGTCCGCTCATCGGAAACCCTCCCGCCCTCCGGTGCCACAATTTGCCAGGGGGGTATAATCCAGGTGGGACAAGCTAGCCGCAGATGCTACCAACCCCCCCCCCCCCCCCCCCCCAAGTTATGTTCTGGGAAACACACAGTTCCCAGGACACAGCGGGGACCAGTGGAGACACACAACGCGACTTGCGCATGCGCAGTAGAGAACCGGGCAGTGAAGCCACAACGCTTCACTTCCCGATTTCCTGACAGAGGATGGCGGCCGGGGCAGCTGAGAGACGAGCGGTTGCTCGTCATCTACTGCTGACATCGCTGGACCCTGGAACAGGTAAGTGTCCATTTATTAAAAGTCAGCAGCTGCAGTATTTGTAGCTGCTGACTTTTAATATTTTTTTTTTTAAGGTGCAGCTCCTCTTTAAAGTGTTACTAAACCCACAATAGTAAAATCAGTCTGTATATGCAGTAAAACATGTTATACTCATTGTTGGACCTAAGGGGCTAAACCTGAGCATTATGTAAAAAGGCTTCCACTGTCCCCAAGCCATCTCCTGATAGGACAGAGCCTTGGAGGCAGTCTGCACATGCTCAGTTTGATGTGTATCGCTAAAGAGTTTTTTGTTTTTTTTTGGGAAAGTACATGTGTTGGGCCAATCAGCACTTCCAGACAGTGGGTCAAGGGTCATGCAGCCTCATAGGACAGTCAGAGTTGAATGAAAACTCCTCCAAGCTTTAAACAGTGCTCAGCCAGACACTGATAGAAGTCACAAGACTGCTATATACTGCTGATGTGAAAAGATATCATTTAGCAGTTTATATTTACTAAAATAATTGCATTTCCATGTTCTGTGTACTGTGGGAGACCAAATATAGTGAATGGAGGGTCCTGGGTTTAGTAACACTAACTGATTTTAATAGTGGACATGTAGCCTTCCTTACCTTGTTACTTTGTGAAAATGTATTATAAAGTAGCTAGTTTTGATGCGCCCAAAGCACGCTTCATAATATTACTTGCTCTGGTAGTCGTTGCTGAAATTACCGTATTACAAAGTTGAACCAGAGCAGATTTTGGATGTGATTGTTGCCTTTCCTTGGGGCAAGATTTAATGACTGCTCATCAAATGTAGAGTTCATGCGCTATGATACAAATCTCTTTAAAAGGCACAATGAATGACTTTCATCTTTTGCATGCGCTTGTCATTGCTCACAAGGGTGCTGCTACATTTCCTGACAATTACAAGCAAGCTTTAAATCTGTTGCACCGCCAGCAAAAACTGATTAGTGTATGTAAGCTTAAGCTGAATTCAGAACTAGCTCAAAAAAAGTCTTCCTACACTTCTAAAACTGTGATCAGTACACTTTTTTTGAATGTCTTGTTAAGAAGCACGCTTCCAATGCTAGCAATCTTTCTGCATAGGAATTGAACCATCAATGCTTTGCAACTTTGCAAAAATTATACAAAGTCTTTGTTGCTTCATACAAACCTCTGAAGGTTCTCATCTTCCACATCCATCAGACCAGTCACAGGATTGGTCAGCTGCTTGCCAACAGTGTTTACATCCCCAGCATCCAGCGCTCGGTTAATTAGAGCCACAGAGGACAACATTTCCACAGCAACCGAGAGCTCTGGGTGGGTGAGGTTACCCTGAAAGAGGAAAACAGATGCAAAGCAGCAATTATCAATGTGGGCTTAATGCGACAGAGAGAGTGGAAATGTCTAGAACATAAGACAGATGCCACATACACAGACTGATCTGTTAGGATCAATAGAATGCACCAACATCTATGTAGTAAGAAAGCCCTGAAGTCTGCACTTTTAAGCTTCTTTCACACTGGGATGGGGATGCGTTAGCGATAAATCGCTGATAAAATTAGCGGCACTTTACTGCTGTAATATCGGCGCTGTTCAGTCGCTAGCCAGGCGTATTTAACCCCCCGCTAGCAGCCAAATAAAGGGCGCTTTGCAGGCACTTCAGCAGCGGTACCCATTGATTCCAATGGGCAGCGGCAGTGGAGGAGCGGTGTATACATCGCTCCTCCACTGCCCCAAAGATGCTGCTTGCAGGACTTTTTCTAACCCCCACACCATAATTCCCCCCCCCCCCCCCCCACCAGATTATTTGGACCAGTGCACAAAGCAAAGTCCATAAAGCCATCGATGAGTGAGTTTGGGGTGGTGGAACTGGATTGGCCTGCACAGAGTCCTGACCTCAACCCGATAGAATATCTTTGGGATGAATTAGAGCGGTGACTGCAAGTCAGGCCTTCTTGTCCACATCAGTACCTGACCACACAAATGAGCTTCTGGAAGAATGGTCAAACATTCCCATAGACACACTCCTAAACCTTGTGGACAGCCTTCCCACAAGAGTTGAAGCTGTTATAGCTGCAAAGGGTGGGCCAACTCAATATTGAACCCTAAGGACAAAGACTGGGATGCCATTAAAGTTCATGTGCATGTAAAGGCAGGCGTCCTAATACTTTTGCCAATGTAGTGCATTTAACTTCAGTTCACTCCTCCGCCACACAGAAAAAATAACTGGTATCTCCAGGTGTAGGGGATCTTGGGGCTCATTACTCTTCCTCCTATGTTGCACCTACAAATCAGGGAAGTGCGGCCCATGCTGTAAAAACTCACCTCTGGGCTCTGCTGCTGCAGTGTGGCCAGTTCTCTTTGATAAAGATCTTCTGCAAATGGGAAGACTTCTGGCAGCTGGGCATCTGGGTTCATCAGCTCTTGCACGGTCTCTTCAGCAACCCCATTTCTGATGGCATTATTAATCCGAACCACCGCAGCCATTCCTGTAGAAGAAAATACATGTACATTAAAAACGCACCTACTTCTTGTGGGTATATTAACACGCTTTCCCAGGTATATATGTAGAGCACACACGAGGCAGTGGATTTGCAGCGCACTGCACTGAAAAAAGTACTTTATCTATTAAATTGTAAGCTCTTCTGACCAGGGCCCTCTTAATCCTCTTGTATTTTATGGTATTATAACTGTATTATCTCGCTTTTATATTGTAAAGCGCTGCGTAAACTGTTGGCACTATATAAATCCTGTATAATAATAATAATGCAGTACTTTTTCTCAGCCCACCATGCCTGCACACCCCCACAATGCAGTGGTGTGAACCAGGCACGTAGGATTCGGGGGAAATACATGGGAATAACTCACCAATGTGGTCCCACTGCAAGTGGTGTGAACCCTTAGGGCTTGATCCCAGTTGACTAAATTTCTAACTTTTAACAAACGTTCCTATAGCGTTAATGCACTTTAGTATGGACTCATGCTAATGTGCTTTAGTGTTAGACTGTGTTAATTCACTTTAGGCCCCTTTTACACTGGGGCAGTGGGTGAGCCAGCAGAAAAACACCGATATTTTTAGCGGCGATTTACCGTCAATTTCGCTGGCCTATTTGGGTCACAAGTGGGGCACTTTTACCCCCCCCCCCCCCGCTAGCAGCCGCAAAAGGGTTAAAACCACCACTGCCAGAGCAGCGCTATGCCAGTGGTATAGCCGCGCTGCCCCATTGATTTCAATGGGCAGTAACAGTGTATACACCACTCCAAAGATGCTGCTAGCAGGACTTTTATTTAGCGTTCTGCCAGCGAACCGTGAAAGTCCTTGAAGCTTTCACATTGGAGACACAGCAGTGGCTCTTTCAGGGCGCTTTGCAGGTGCTATTTTTAGCGCTGTAGCGCCTGCAAAGCACCCCAGTGTGAAAGGGGTCTTAGTGTGGGCGTTAGACTGGCCTTTTACAAGAATTAATGACGTTTTAAAAATGCTCCCCAAATGCCCTATGTGCGGTTTTGATGTGTTTGATGAGTGTTAAAGCATGTTAAAACTGCTCCATAAACACCTATTTTTTTAAAGGGATGTGACATTACAGGAAATAAACAATTTGAGGTGTGGTTTGTCATGGCACAAACAGGAAGTGCACAGAAGGAGTGACTGCAGGACACTCTATACTTTCCTCTATCTTTACAGGGCATTGTGGGACATATTCTTCCTACGTGATAATTTTTTTTTAAACTAATTTTAATGAACCGCAACCACACTGCAAACTCCTGCCAGTGCATTTGTGGGGCGTTACCATAGACTTGAATGGGACGAGTTGAAAAGCTTTAATTTTGGGGCGATGCGATGCTAATACTTCATGTTTTGATAATGAAAACAGTACTGCCTGCTGTCCTTAGTATCATATGCATACATAGCTCCCAACTGTCCCTGATTTCAAGGGACTGTCCCCGATTTAGGACACAGTCCCTCTGTCCCTATTTGCTCCTCACTTTCCCCTTATTTTGGTCTGCTCTATATAGTTGTATATGAAATTAACTATTTATCTTTTAAAAAGTGTTTCCCAGTGCTAAACATTTCATCCAATTTCTACGACTGCCTTTGTAAATGTCAATAGCCAATATAAAGGAATAGAAGTGGTAAAAAATGCTCTTGTGGGTTTAACTAGTCTTTTTTTTTGTAGAATTCTCCTTTAAAGGGGTGTGGCAGGGGGGCGTGTCCTATGCCGACATAGGTTTGCTAATAGGTGTCCCTCATTCCCATCTCAAAAAGTTGTGAGGTATGCGCATAGGCATTACAGGAGCGTAAATAATGCCCCTCAAATGTCTGCTTTTAACGCCAGTGTGAATTCAGCCTTGGGCCCCTTTTTTCACAAGGTGTTCCGTCATCCGTTTATGAATGAAAAAACAGACACCAATGCATCTCTAATGAAAAAAACTGATGTAAATGGATATTCCATTTACATTCACTTTTTGGAACGGATCAAAGCCTTATTTTTCTTCCGTTAAAAGAAAAACGGTTGAAAAACGGATGTAGATGGACAAATGTATTATTTATTTTATTTATTTCAGGTACTTATTTAGCGCCGTCAATTTACGCAGCGCTTTACATATACATTGTACATTCAACATCAGTCCCTACCCTCAAGGAGCTTACAATCTAAGGTCCCTAACTCACATTCATACATACTAGGGACAATTTAGACAGGATCCAATTAACCTATCAGCATGTCTTTGGAGTGTGGGAGGAAACCGGAGTACCCGGAGGAAACCCACGCAGGCACAGGGAGAACATGCAAACTCCAGGCAGGTAGTGTCGTGGTTGGGATTCGAACCAGCGACCCCTCTTACTGCTAGGTGACAGTGCTATCCACTACACCACTGTGCCGCCCATTTTATGGTAGCGGATGTAAAAAAAATAAAAAATAAAAAATGGATGTACAACTGATAATGATGATGAAAATAATGATGTAAACTGATATGTTTTCTCTTTGAAAAAATGTGACTGAACTGATGAAACAAACGGAACGCTCGTGTGAAAAGAGCCCCACAGAGTCCCTTCCTCGAGGTAACATAGTGGTCAATGTGTCACTTTGAGGAAGGGATCCCACATGACCCTAAATGTAAGGCTTATATGACTGATGTCACAGTGCACAAATAAAAAAAATTATATTTTTGCAACAGAGTGCTGGTGTGGTCTCATTGTTTTACTGTGCTTTGCACACCACTATCTGCTACAATCATTACGAGCGCCCATCTTTTACCAAGGTCAAACACTGGAGGTAGTGTAGTCCTTGCCTTTTACTTTATATTTGTACAGCTGAGACTTTTATTTACGAGGTTATGATTTTTTTTTTACACTTACTACAATCCTGCAATTCTGTGAAATGCTATTGTTCAGGTTACACTACAGTAGAAGCAGCCTCAGCCCAGCTCTATCCAGGCTAACCCCCCTCCCCCCACATGTTTCGTCCTGCCCACTGAGCTTAGTCCTTGACCAAGTCCTACGGACAGGGCAAAACGCATTGGCGGAGTGGCTACTTCTACTATAGTGACTGTCCTGATATTTACCAGGTTATATTTTTTATTTTATTTTTTACACTTACTACAATCCTCCGATTCTGTGAAGTGTTATTGTTCAGGATACACTATAGACACTATAGTAGAAGCAGCCTCAGCCCAGCTCCATCCAGGCTAAGCCACCCCCCCACATGTTTCGTTCTGCCCACTGAGCTTAGTCCTTGACTAAGTCCTATGGACACGGCGAAAAACGTTGTGGAGTAGGTGCGTCTACTATAGTGACTGTCAAGACCTGATGGTGTGCGGCACTCAGGGTGGTTTCCTTCCCTTACAGTGCACAAATACATTTATTTTTGCAATAGAGTGCTGGTGTGGTCTCATCGTTTTACTGTGCTTTGCACACCACTATCTGCTACATCACTACGAGCGCCCATCTTTTACCAAGGTCAAACACTGGAGGGAGTGTAGTCCTCGCCTTATACTTTATAGTTGTACAGCTGAGACTTTTATTTACCAGGTTATGCTTTTTTTTTCTTTTTTTTTTTACACTTACTACAATCCTCCGATTCCAGTGCCATTGTTCAGGTCACATATCCAGAACCTTGATATACCAGAGAAATGGTTCCTCTGGTGTTGGTTGCTGGTGCCGTGTTTGATGTTTGCTTTCTGCAGCATTTTAACAAGATGATATTTCATCTCACAGTTAGCAGTGAAGAGCCCACATTGTTTTCACTAGCAGCAGAGGATAAAACAGAAATAGCTGGCTCTCACCAGATAAGAGGTAGAGTAGATATTTCCACAGATAGAGCTGGAATGCATTGTCTCCAGCCAGCATGGCTGAAGGCTGAGAGGCACACCTGGACGGCTGCCATGTGTGCCTAATGTTGTGGAGGAGACTCGCTGTGCAGCTGGCTCATTCTTGCTATTACACAGTTCCAACCAGACAGGGAATACATCACATTATGACTCCTTACTTCTCTGTAACTGCTGAGCCAAGCCATTGGCAGCATCCACTCCAGCCTGCAACTCTTCCTTCTGTAAGGGTCCGCTGAGGCCACTCTGAAGAAAAAAAAAAAAACGAATTGTAACACATTCAATGTGATATAATTGCACTGTGACACCATATTTTGTAAGATTTTGTAATCTATGTAATGACAGAATGAATATAAAAGAACTAAAGAAAAAAATCTAGAAAGTGCTATCCCAGTACAGAGCAGATCAAGGACAGCGGAGCACTGCACACATTGCACTGATGTGCCACTCTGCTGCCACTTCAAAAAACTGCTTCCTCATATGATCAGAATAAGGGAAGGAAACAACCAAGTGCCGCACACTATTAGGACACGAGAGACACTATAGTAGAAGCAGCCCTCCCCACGTGTTTCGTCCTGCCCACTGAGCTTAGTCATGAAGGACCTCCTTGACTAAGACCCCTTTCACACTGGAGTGTTTTTCAGATGCTTTTCGGGCGCTTTAGTGTTAAAAAAAAGCCTGTAAAGCGCTTGAAAGAAGCCTCATCTGCAACCCCAATGTGAAAGCCCAACTGCTTTCACACTGAGGCGCTGCGCTGGCAGGGCGTCAAAAAAAGTCCTGCAAGCAGCTTCTTTGCAGCGCTTTTGGAGCAGTGAATACACCGCTCCTGAAGCGCCCCTTCCCATTGAAATCAATGGGAAGCGCCTGCAAAACACCTGAAAAGCGCCTGCAAATCGCTTTTGGCAGCAGCGCTTTGTGGGTGCTTTTAACCCTTTATTTGGCCACTAGCATGGGTTAAAAGTGCCCCAATAGCGCACGAAAAACACTGGTAAAGCGCTGCTAGTTTAAGTGGCGCTTTACGGGCGTTTTTCGGGCGCTGACATTGTGAAAGGGCTCTTAAAGCATTTGGGCTTTCACATTGGGATTGCAGATGAGGCTTCTTTCAAGCGCTTTACATGCGCTTTTTTTTTAACGCTAAAGCGCCTGAAAAACGCCCCAGTGTGAAAGGGGTCTAAGCTCTACGGACAGGGCAAAACACATCGGGGGGAGTGGCTGCTTCTACTGTATTGACCGTCAGGACCGATGGTGTGCGGCACTCAGGGTTGCTTCCTTCCCTTATAGTGCTTGCGCTGAGCCAGAACGGGCTCTTCTCTCTGGCTGCACCCTTGCAGTGGGACACACAGGAACCTCGAGAGGCACCCCTCGTTTGTTCAGTGTGGGTTCTCAGGTGATCAGACTTATTCATTATAACAAAGAATGCATTACACTGTAGCAACTAGATTGCAGTTTACTGTAATCTTGTTAATTAAATTGGAATTTCACTCTTCAATTCAACATGAATTATTTTTAATCCTCATGTTGCTTGCATAAGTAAATAGATAGGAAAGTATATCATATTTTCTTGTTATAAATTTTTTTTTTTTTTTACACTTTAGTTACTTCCTGGATTCTTGCCTAGGCAAATCATGTCATACATCCCAGGGGTCTTCAGGAGTGGAGGGGAGAAGAGGAAAGGAGAAGAAATCGTCAGCTAAGCACACTCTCCTGCCTGCATGGCTGAGCTATGGGCAGATGGATTCCAGGAAGTAAATGTTATATTAATCACCTGCCCTTACGCAAAATAGCCATGGGTTGTTTTTCAAAGTGAAATAAAGCATGGAGACATGGATGAGTGGGGGAATTTGCGTAGAATATTAAAAATTAATTAAATCATGGTTTTGGTTTGTGGTGCTCAAATGCAGTGAAGAAGTTAAGAAATGGCTCCTGATTGGCTGCTAAAAATGAATGTATTCCATATGCCATCTTTGTATTGTCCTATTAAAAATGTATGGATAACAATTTTTATGTGTCAGGCACATAGGATTTTCTACAAAAACTGCAGAGAAAAGCATACAGTCACTAAAACTGTTGCATTTCTTTTTTTGCAGGCAAATCAGGATAACACCTACTTCACATACAAGTTCTCATTCACATAGCATTACTTAAAAAAATTTGCACCTTACCTTTTTTATATATAATCTGTTCTGGAAATTCCAGCAATGTAAAATTTTACTAATATAAGGACTGTTAGGAGGTATGTTTGCCACAATTAGCACTGTCTGCACTGTGCTGGAAGATATGCATTATCTGTTTTAAACTAGATTTGAATACAGTTTGCCCTAACAAAGGGTTAAAGAATTCCAAGTATGGCATTTATTTTACATAGTTACATGGGTCCAGCTTGGAAGAAGCTGGAAATAACTGTAGCAGACACTGCTACTCCAGTGATCTACACTTGCCTCTGGGTCCAGTGTCAAGTATCTGTCCTGCTGCACTATGAACACAGGAAGTCATCCACATTTCACAGGGGCTATTCAGAGAATGCTTTGCATATTCTCAATAAAAGAAAAGCATTCTCTGAATGGATGAGGTGAAAAGCAGGATGCCTATACCCCACCTCTCCACCTCCTGTGTGCAGAATGCAACCGCTTGGCAGAGAACCCAGAAGGTTTTGGAGATCACTGAAGTAGCAGTGTCTACTAGAGCGATTCCCATCTTCTAGAGCAGGGGTGTCAAACTCCAATTCAGAGCAGGCTGCATCAGAACTAGGGTTTCCCTCAAAGGGCCTGTTGTATGAGCCACAGAGTGAGTGGTTTAGATGTGCGCTACACACAGATTGCAAGGTTCAGGAGTTTGTTACGTACAGAGTGCAGGGTACGCTACGTATAGAGTGTGGCGTATGCTGCAGAGTGCAGGGTTCAATATGTACAGAGTGCAGAGTTCAGGAGTGTGCAACCCCAACCCCGAAGCTTCCTCACCCCCACCTGGCCCCGCTCTAGTACCTCCCTGTGTATGCGGCTCCGACTCCCCTTTCAGGGACGTCGTTCTATCAGATTCTGGAGATCTGTCCCAGATGTGCCCCACTGTGAGTGTGTGCCCGAATCTGCTGGGTCCAGGAACTGATAGTACAAAGCTGTCCCTTGTAAACACCGAAGGCTTCTGGTTTACAAGTGACAGTGGGGAGCAGAGGGTAAGAGCTGGAGGTGGAGGAATGGAGTTCCGGCACGTTCTGGTTGCAAAGGTCCACAGGATAAGTGGCCATACACAGTTCGAATCTCGGCCGGTTCAGCAGAACCCGGCTGAGGTTCGAACCATTAATGGGCAGGCTGGAGAGCCTGAGATGGCTGCTCCATAGCCCAGCGCTCCAATGAATGAGCAGAGCAGAGAGGTGTGACTGACAGTCAGCAGATTTTTTCTCACAGAGCTGTGAAAACTGAGTGATCGGCGTTGTTCGATCGCTCGGTTTTCAGCGTAGAGGCACTGAGGGACAGATGCAGCATCCACCTAGGTAAGTATGAAAGGGGGGATCCTTTAGTTCTCTTTTAACACCTCCCGACTGACAATGCTGTCTGCTATGCCTCCAATGCTCACTCTTCCAGAGTTGTGTCTCACTAATACAGGAGGTATGCTACTGTCCAAATCACCAGGTGAAAACAAAGGGGAAAAGAAAATGAATGCAACCACCACATCTAATTATTGGTAAGCTGCAATATAATACTTTTTTGGTTTTGGGTTTAATACCGCTTTATCTTTAATATAAACAAAAAAATAAAGCAGTGCAAATATTTGACTATAATAACCACATTTCACATAATTAAAAAGCACATAGATTAAAAGAAAAAAAAAAAAAAAATCAGATCCATACAAAAACTGTTGATGGCTGAAAGTAACAAGAAGAGAAGAGGCCATCATTATGGGGGGTGAGGAAAGAATGACCTAAACTCTGGTTTTGGAGAGATTGAAACATGCAGGGTTCTGGGAATGATTTATGTGCAATGAGTTAACAGGTCAGACACAAAAAGTTTCATTCACTCCCTTAAAACGCACACACCCAAATTCCAGAGCGTAACACAGAGAGCCTTCTGTGGTCTATTTATAAGTGTGTGTGCACACACAGGAGCCATACATGTGACTGCGGGCATACAGGCACATCCACACCCTACACCTCTATACATTCAGGGAGTGATGGGCATGCCTGGATTGAAGTGCATGTATTCTGGGCACACACACTCAATGCCTGCAGACAAATGCATTCTAAGTGCTCACCACAAGCCATTATATTTCACATGTCTGACAAAACATGACGTGCCGAGACTTTCGTCAAAGCACTTCCGGATGAAACGGTGTCTACAAAAGCACTGTGATCACACACCACCACTAATGGTGTTTTTCTGCACTTGGATGCACATGACAGATAACGGCTTTGTCTCACAATCCTTTGTACGGGCTCTGAGGATATGGCCAATACAGCACCGTACATAATATTCTGCTATAAACTCCAACCGATTCTGCCTAATTTTCTGCCTTGTAGTGTATGTATCAATTTGATAAAGATCTTTAAACAAACATTGGGGGTTATTTACGAAAGGCAAATCCACTTTGCACTACAAGTGCAAACTACAAGTGCAAAGTGCACTTAGGAATAAAGTCGCTGTAGATCCGAGGGGGACATGCAAGGAAAATAAAAAACAGCATTTTATCTTGCACATGATTGGATAACAAAATCAGCAGAGCTTCCCCTCATTTCAGATCTACCCCTCAGATTTACAGCGACTGCACTTCCAGTGCAATTTCAAGTGCACTTGTATTGCAAAGTGGATTTGCCTTTCGTAAATAACCCCCACTGTGTCCTTTTGAAAAGGTTCATAAACAAAATCCCTTAGGTCCCTTTCACACTTGTGCCACTTTTGACATCAGAGTCGCAAGACAAGTTGTACCTCATTGATTCCCAATATTAACCATTCATATCTGTTCAAGACTTTAAAGTAGTCACAGTACTACTTTGTTCCAACTTTGATGCAAGTTGAAGTCTATAGACCGCAAGTTTACACAGGCATTCCCTGAAAACGCGTCCAAATCGTGGCCGTAAAATCGTGTGACTTTTAAGTTGCGGCAGTGTGAGAGGGGCCTTAGGTTAAGATTGTTTTAAAAACACGGACACCCGATTCAGAGATGAATTATAGACAGATCGTTGTGTATAAAAAACAAAACAAAAAAAGCACACAAGACAAAAACGGTGCTCATATGAATGCCTTCACCACATATGTACGCCGCTTACCAGATATCATGGATCTCAAGTTATAGAGATCACACTAGCTTCAATTAATCCAGGAGGACTCAGCAGGCAAGCTGGGGAAGATGTCTGTTCAACCGACTTTCACAAGGATAGCTCGATACTGGCAAATATAAGGAAGTCAGTTGGCAGTACGTATAGTCAAAGCCTGTTAAGGGGAAACGCGTCGGGAGGAGACATATTTGTGACGTCATCTCGTATGAGCAGGCTGGTGCTGACTGCCGCTGTGTGTTAATGTTTGCTAATGTTTACACATCGCTGATTTGAATCAACATAATCATAAGTGTAATCTGTCCTTTTAACCACTTGCAGACCACCCACCTCAGATGTACTGCGGCAAGGTGGCTCAGCTGCGCAAATCGCTGCACCGGTACGGCGATTCGCATACTAGCTTTCATGGGTGCGCGCGCTCTGACTGGCCAGTGGAGGAGCCAATCAGCAGGTCCAGCGGACTCTTTGGCCACCCGCGATCGTTTCCCGCAGAGACAGAATGGGGATCTGCCACAGTAAACAAGGCAGATCTCACCGAGATGGAGAAGACACCAAGATCTGATTTCCTGCTCAGCAGGAAGACGGATCTTTGTGTTTCCCCAGTCACACAGTCCCCCATACAGTTAGAAAACACACTGAGGGAACACATTGCGGCTGTATTCACACCTGAGTGTTTTCAGCTCATAAACCCCCCAAAAAACGCATAACAAGCAAAATCCCATTCATTTCAATGGCACCTGTTCACATCTGAGCATTTTGTCACCTGAAGCAAAACACCTTAAGCTCAAAAAAAGAACATGAGCTTCTTTGGGGCAGATTACAGGCATTTCTCTGCTTTTTACATTGGTGACCTATAAATGCAGTAAAAACGTGCCTTAACCCCTTGATCGCCCCTAATGTCCCTGCCAATATCATTAGTACAATGTTAGTGCATATCTTTAGCTCTGATCACTGTAATAATGTCACTGGTTTCCAAAAAAGTGTCAAAAATGTTAGCTAGGTGTCCGATCTATCCGCTGCAATGTCACAGTCCCGCTAAAAATCACTGATTGCCATTACTAGTAATAAATAAATAAAAATGCCATTTTATAGACGCTATAGCTTTTGTGCAAACCAATCAATATACGCTTATTGAGATTTTCTTTTACTAAAAATATGTAGAAGAATACATATCTGCCTAAACTGATGAATATTAAGATTTTTGGATATGTATTATAGCAGAAAGTAAAAAATATTGTTTATGTTTTTCAAAATTGTCGCTCTTTTTTATGTATAGCGCAAAAAAATAAAAACTGCAGAGGTGATAAAATACCACCAAAAGAAAGCTCTATTTGTGGGAAAAAAAGGACGTCAATTTTATTTGGGTACAGCGCCGCAGGACCGCGCAATTGTCAGTTAAAATAGCGCAGTGCCGTATTGAAGAAATGGCCAGGTCATTAGGGGGGTAAATCCTTCCAGGGCTGAAGTGGTCAATAAATACTTTTAAAACATATTACACAATGCAGTCTTCCTCTTTTCTCTATACATATGGAGAGTAACTGCCAGCTGACTTCCAGTACAGCCAAACCCAAGAACAAAGAATAATATACTGCAGTTTACAAGTGCTTAGCTTTGATGCCATTGGTTCTCTTTTTTCAGGCTATATAAGTATTTGCCAAAATTTTAAAAATATCTGTTGATCCTGCCAGAAACCCTGTCTGCTTGTAACTTCCTGTGCAATGAACTAAAATATCAATAAATCCTATCAGCCTTCCCAGCTATCTTCTGTGAACTACAGGACACCCCCTCCCAACTGCTTCTTCATCGATAACATGCATGGGGAAAAAAAGCCTGAAAAAGAAAATGGATGCAGTCACCACTGGTAAGCTGCAATATATTACATTTTTGGGTTTAGATATACTTTAACCTCAGGGGGTTATTTACAAATGTGAAGTGCAGTCGCTGTAAATCCGAGGGGGACATGCAAGGAAAATAAAAAACATTTTAGCTTGCACATGATTGGATGATAAAATCAGCAGAACTTCCCCTTGTTTCCGATTTTCCCCTCACATTTACAAGGACTGCACTTCCAAGTGCACTTTCAGTGCAAGTGCATTTGTAGTGCAAAGTGGATTTGCCTTTAGTAAATGTGTGTTTAAAGGAATCTGCATGCTCCTTGACAGCACATCAACTCGGAATAAAATACATTTTCAGTTACATTTTACACAAAGAAATATTTTAACACTTTTAAAGTAATATGCAACTGAACCCAAATTGTTGTATAGTTTTGCTTGGAGTTTCTATTAAACCTCTAGCATATATGTGATGTGACCAGTAACTTACCTCTAATTTCTGCTGCTTATCACTCTGCAGCTGTTTTAGATACCACTCCGAATTGTCTCTCTGCAGTCCTCTTATTGCAAGTGCTTGATTGCTAAGGGCCTCAAACAAGACCGAGGCGCTACCAGTCTCCAGAGCATTGTCTATCCGCTCAATGGCTGCTTGCGCTAAACACAAAACAGAGAAATCGAAAGGTTAATAGTTTGACAATTTGGGGGAAAATAATGTATTGGAATGGAAAATTATTTTTATCCACTTGACCTCTGGAAGATTTACCCCCCTTCATGACCAGGCCATTTTTTGCAAAACGGCACTGCGTTACTTTAACCACTTCAATACTGGGCACCTTCCTGGCCAGGCCAATTTTTAGCTTTCAGTGCTGTGACTTTTTAAATGACAATTGCGTTGTCATGCTACACTGTACCCAAACTACATTTTTATAATTTTGTTCCCACAAATAGAGCTTTCTTTTGGTGGTATTTGATCACCTCTGTGGTTTTTATTTTTTGCTAAACTAATAAAAAAAAGATCGAAAATGTTGGGGAAAAAAAAAAAGGTTTTTCTTTGTTTTAAAATTTTGTAAATAAGTAAGATTTCTCCTTTACTGATGGGCACTGACAGGCTGCACTGATGGGCACTGGATTTCACTGATGGGCATCTTACAATGGCACCGATTGGCATTTCCCTGTTGATCTAGGGTGGCATACCTGCTGGTCCAGTGTGGTGGCCATCCCTGGTGGTCCTGGGTGGGCATCCGAGGGGGGCTGTGCTGATAAGCAATCAGCACAGACCTATCCTGTCATGAGAGCAGCCGACTGGCTCTCCTCTACTCGTGTCTGTCAGTTTGGTGTGCTTTAACCTCTTATCGTCTGGCCCAGAATCCCTTAAAAAAATTCTGCACGCTCAGGATTGGGAAGGATCGGCAATCATATGACCACTGATTGACTATCACAATGGTCACATGACCAGGAGCGGTTCCTGCTGGCTACCGATCATTAGCCTGCACCAAGAGCTGTCTGACAGCTCAGTCTCCGTGCTGAGAATGCAATCTCATATGTGCGCTGTGTGGGCATTAAAGCCAAGCCTTTTGCTGATGCACATAAGTGTTATGCATGCAGTAACGGGTTAAGCACTCGTTCACCAAATCGAACCCCATTGCCAGCAATGGAACTGTTCAAGCTGCCGTGACTCACGTCGCATCAACTTTGATAAAGGTCCCTGAACACCTTTTTGTCGATTTGACTGCGACTTGCATAGACTTCTGTTAAACAATCGCACTGTGTGAACCAGGGCTAAAGTGGACCTACTATTAAACAAAAAACGAAGAAAACATTTCAGGAAAAACGTGCCTATATCTGGCCATTAATACAAAACTCTGCTGACATTGCTTACTGTCAAGGCATAGAGGACATGGTTTCTGCCTACCACACGATGTGAGGGTTTGTCATCCTCAGAAGTCTGCTGAAAGTTTATTTTTCCCAATCACTGAACAGTTTCCATGAGATGAACTCAGCAGGAAGCAAAGACTGCTTATGTAATGAGCAAACATAGCTGTCCCAATGTAAATATACCATTACAAACTATACATAGAAACAAAGTTTTAACCTAAAGTAAAACTAAACCCAAATACAAGGCAATATATTGTAGCTGACCGATCTTTACATGTTGTGACTGCATTTGTTTTTCAGACCAAGTAGATTTTTGAAAGGGATAAAAAACTATGTATTCATCCCATCAGAAATCCAGCGTCCTTGTAACTTTCTGTTCACTGGGCAGCCATTGGCTCCCACTGCTGTCAGTCAAGGCCAGTGAGGAAAAGAGTGGGGGGCAGAGCCAAGCTGCTGTGTGTGCGCGGGCAAGCTTTTTGCTATGAGGGCAGACACAGAAGAGGAGGGGTGTAGGATTTTAGATTATGCTTATTTTAAAAAATATATTTTATTATCTTTATAGACACTTTAAAAATCAAACATTGTTATCAGCTATATTCTGTGAACTACAGAAACCCCCTTACACTTTTGTAGTGGGTTTTGGGGGGTTCTGTAGGCCTGTCCTAGGGTGACAATGCTGATACTCCATGGATATAGTACTGTTAGAGTGTGTTGTCACCCTAGCACAAAGTTTTGTTTTTTTGTTGTTTTTTTACAGGCAAGAAGAACATATGAAAAAAGCCCCCAAAAATAGAACTCATTCAGCCATCACATCTAAGGACTGCAATATATTACATTTTTGTTTTTAGGTTTAGAAATGTTTTAACACACTTTGATAAGAATTTCTACAGCTACCTTTTTTACAAAAAAACATTAAAAAATTCCGAAGGCTATAGGCGTCTTCAACAAACAAGAAAAGAAGTTTCCAAAGGCTATCGGTTCTCTTCAATAAACAGACCTGGCTGGAGGATAATGAGAAACTATTCAGTAATGAAGCAGAGCACTTACAGTTGACTTTGTTGACATTTCCTTGAATTTCTGCTTGGGTCAGCAATTCCTCATATACATCACGCTCTTCTCCTGCATTCTCTGACGTGTTCTGGGCAGAGAAAAATGAACAGAATTACTAAAGGATAATTATTATTCATTGGTACAGAAATGAATGGAAACTGGACAGGCACATAGGCTGATTCTCCACACAATCTCCGTAAAAAAAAAAAAAAGCAATAAAAACAAAAAAGCCGACCAGAAAAAAACCCACATTGCATGGGTTAACTGCTCGTTTTGTCCAAGGGTGACCAGAAAGCTTATACTCACCTGATCCTCCACTCCAGCGGCAAACGCTGCTCCCTTATGATCTATTGGTGGACCGTCCCAGACATCCTTACGCCAAGAGCTGGTCTACGGGCATGATGATATCAGTAATAGACCACTGCCCAAGACCGTGGGGGGTGGGGGTTTGGCAGAAGCCACAGCGACTGGTCTTGTGTAAGGAGGCTCAGAGAATTCAGCAAGTATATCTCCCTTCGCCAATCCCCTAGACAAAAACCAGCAGTTAAAGTAATTGTAAAGGCTTGTTTTTTTTTCCAATAAAAAAACAACATGCATGTCATACTCTGTTGCAGTTGATTTGCACAGAGCAGCTTGGATCTTCCTCTTCTCGGGTCCCTCTTTGGGGCTCCTGGATCCTCCCTCCTGTCCCCACAGCAAGTAGCTTGCTATGAGGACACCTGAGCTGAGTCACAGCTTCCCATGTCCATTCAGACATGGAGCTCGCCCACCCTGCCCCCTTTCTCCTGATTGCCCATCTGACTGATTGACAGCAGCAGGAGCCAACCAGGAAAGAGAATCTGGATGGCTCGTGGACATCGTTGGACAGAGAGGGACCTCAGGTAAGTATTAGGAGGGCTACTGCACAAGGAAGGCATTTTATCTTAATGGATAGAATCCATTAAGATAAAAAAAACCTTCTGCCTTTACAGCCCCTATAACCTTTGCAGTGTGAGCACAGGCCCACTGCAAGGGAAAACTTTTTTTTTTTGTTGTTGCCAGAATTGGGATTTAATGAAAGAAGATTTGGTCAGTGGTGGTTGACCTACAAAAATCACTTTAAATAACTATGTTGTTGGTAAGGGGGTTGTAATCAAGTTACAAACTGCTTGGATAATCAGGCAGTGTAATCCTAGGACAGTGATGGCGAACCTTGGCACTCCAGATGTTTTGGAACTACATTTCCCATGATGCTCACGCACTCTACAGTGTACTGGAGCATCATGGGAAATGTAGTTCCAAAACATCTGGGGTGCCAAGGTTCACCATCACTGTCCTAGGACTATCCCGAAGATTAAAGTGCATAAAAAGCCAAAACTTTTTTAGTGAAAACCTGTCAAGTTTCTTTAGAACATTTCCCTTCACTTCCTGTGCTGTAAACATAACAGGAAATAAAACAAAATTTCTCCAACGTGGAGTGACTCCCCACTTAGGGCACATTCACACTAGATGACAGGCTATGGAAGAGATTTTAAGCAAAGCCCAACCCACAAGGAAAAAAAGGCATGGTTGTGGTTTACTGCATGCATACAATATTTTTTTTTCCCAGGTTAGTATATTGCAACATGAATGATAGCATTGCAGTGCTGCAGTGAACAGCACTGTATGGAAATCACAGTGCTATGCCCTGGGATCAGCATAGTGTCGCAATGGCGTCTCAAAGTGCACAACCGTGGCTCCCTACAAAGAACATTTCAATTTTATTCCTGTTTTGGTGACAATTCAAAAAGGAATTTTTAGTTCTGGTGACAGACAAATAAAGAAAGTGCTTCTTCCTAGGAGGGACACAGGCAGTAATAAAAATCTGACAGTTGTTCTAACTCTTCAAAATTGTCCATAACAAAAAAAAAAAAAAAAAAGTTCTGGTTTTAGATACACATTAAATCATTTCGTTACCAAGACATGCAAGCACTTTGCGAAAAACACAAAAAAACAAAAACAAAAAAAAAAAATCGACCTGCTCTTCCAATTAAAAATAGAATTGTTTTAGATATGTCACTCACCCGCTTCTTCGCATTTTCGGTTTTATGCTGCTTTGCTTGATAGAGTGTATCCTGATAGACAGTAGCCAGAGGCTCATTAAGGTTCACCAACATTGCATTGGGATTCTTGAGTGCGGTGAAGGTTTCCGCAGGAACGCCTCGATCCACTGCCTCATTGATTGCAATGACAGCTGCATGCACTGCAGAACATAGAAGAAAAATTCATTTGTGCTCTTCGGACTTAACAAGCAATGGGGGTGATTTACTAAAACTGGACAGTGCAAAATCTGGTGCAGCTCTGCATAGAAACCAATCAGCTTCCGGGTTTTATTGTCAAAGCTAAATTGAACAAGCTGAAGTTAGAAGCCGATTGGCTACCATGCACAGCTGCACCAGAGTTTGCACTCTCTAGTTTTAGTGAATCAACCCCAATATGTCTACTATTTATGATCCTCTATATTGACAATTGCTCCATCTGTAAAATAAAAAGAAAAGTAAAACTAAGAACAGAGATTCCCTTTTGTGAGTCACACATGGCTCACAAAACAATCCAACATTGCTTTTAGCCATAGGATTACATTACTGTCCATCTGAACACCTGCTGTATTACATATGAATCATAAGGCCTAAAGGCACCCTTATGTCTGGAAATGCTGAAAGGAAAAGAAGAAGAAACAGCAATAAAGTATATGGATACAGTCAGAAATTCGGAATAAGTCACTCATAGGTATGAGTAAGCACTCTTGGTAGTGTGAAACGCGTTAGCTATTGCTGCTTTTCTGTGACCCACTTTTGAGTGATTCTGTTTCACGAATAAAAGGCATTTGAATTCATCTTGGAGTGCGGCTGTACAGAGCTTTTCAATCATTTGTAACAAGTACATGCCGTGCCTGCACCTGGGTTTCTCTGTTCTTGGGGGAGCTGCTTCTTGGTTTTGTGAATTCGCCTGGAGCGGTGGTTCTCTCACATTTGATTAGAAGAGCATCTTCTGGTGGTATTCAGGATGCTCGGCTCTCCCCAAGATCTTGATGAAAGGACTGGCATGTCACCCTCATCTAAGCCCCGCAGGCAAAACATGGGTGTAAGACAAGTATAGATCTAACTTTCTCTTTACAGGTAAGTTTTGAATCAGCAATTATCAGGAGAGGGGAAATATGAGGGACAGGGCTCAGACATTTATGTAGACATTGGATTGCATGGCAAGGTCTACTTTAAGACCCAAACAGAAGACATATCCTAAAAAAACACCATCAATGTGGTTACCAAAGATGGTCATGCATGGACAAAAATTCATCTGGTTCAGCAGGGACCGGCTGAATTTCGATCCATGTATGGGCAGACTGGTTGTACAGAAATCAACCAATCGACTTCCGTACAACCAGCCTGTTGGAATACAAAGGTTTAGCTGGAGTGATTCCAGCATCCACCTTGAATGTGTGGATTGGGGGGAATAGTTATTTTTTTTGGGGGGGGGGGGGTTCGCTTATCCGGCTGGTGGAATGGAAAAAAATACTCCTGTATGGGCTGCCTAAGAGTTCTCATTAATTTGACAGCATGTAATAATAGTAATCCTTAAAAGACATGGTTCAACACTGAATTTATACTTGATCTGGCTAGCTAAGGAGCACTGACACCTAAATAATGAATCGATATGGTGTGCAAACATGGTGCAGATTTAAGAAAAAAAAAGAAAAAAAACTGTCCTTCTATAGGAAAACCAGAAATTCTCCCACTGTTGACCTCTCCTTCTGAAAATACTAGCTGTCTGGATGTCATGCTAACCCTCAAGCTTCTACACTGACCTGGACAGGCCAACAGATAGGACGTCCACATTTCGTGACTTTCCTAATCTACATAATTGTTCCACATCAGTGAAGGCACTCAACTAGCATTTTTAGAAGGAAGTTGGCAATAGGAGCTCCTGGATTTCTCTCATGACAAGGTTTCCTTTATTATGCTTCCATACAGAATTTGTCTTACAGTAGAAGTCTACATTTGCCTTGAGTTACAGTACATCTGATAGAAACAACAATTGGGAATGTCTTCTAGGTCAGCCTTTATAATCTAGGGTTCCTCCAGAGGTTGCCGAGTTTCCTTGAGAAATGTATGCCTCTCAGATCATTATCTATTGACACAATTGATCTTTTTAGCTATCTGTAAAGGTAGAGAGTCTTCCTGCTGACCGCAAATGTAATGTTCTGCCATACTGACCATCACATTGCTGTACCGTGCGCTTTAGCTATACAGTAGTTATTAGCAAGGCTTCCCTGAAAAAAGGTTAGGAAAGTCTGTTCTAGGGGAATAGAATGTAATATTTTGGCCCAAGTTTGGTCATATTTAGACTGAAAAATGTATGTACAAATTACACACTGAACCACTCTATCAGTTGGTCAGGCTAGTGGTCACAAATCTAGGTATAGTCACCTTAAGACTCTTGGGGGCCATTTATTGAATGTCACTGCCAGAACCAGTAAAATTAGAGGAGTACAGCCAAAGCTCGTTTGAGGGCTGAAGTCTGCTGTTTGCTGATGTCACAGAGCTGGTCCAGGCTCGGGCAAGATTGTGACAATGGAGTCAGGATCTGCCCACATGCCTGGACCGCCACCTGACTCAGGCTCTCGGCGAGCCACTGAGAGTCTGAGCCGGCCGCTCTCACCCTCTCCCACAGCTCAGCGCTCCAGTGAGCGAGGAGGGGGCAGAACAGAGAGCGGTGACTCAGTCACCAGCTCTCTGCTTACAGAGCCCTGAGAACCAATCAATTGGCGGCGTTCGATCGCTTGGTTCTCAGTGTTAGAGCAGGCAGGGGACCGATGCTGCATCCACCTAGTTAAGCATTAATCTGCAAACAAAAAAATAAAAATATCCCATACATCGCATTTAAACCATGTCCTCCCAGTGTAAGCTTGCCAATCAAACATTTAAGTGTTTTTCATTTGCCAATGTAACACGTGCTTTGTTTTATGTTCCCATACATGAAAAAATATAGCGACGACCATGGTGGGGGAGATTTACTAAAACTGCTGCACACAGAATCTAGTGCAGCTGTGGATAATACCCAATCAGCTTCCAGGTTTTATTGTCAAAGCTGAAGTTAGAAGCTGATTGGTTACTATGCACAGCTGCACCAGATTCTGTGTGCATTGGTTTCAGTAAGAGCCGGTTCACAGCATGACTTGCAGCTCGACTGCCTCAGACGACCTGCACGCGACTTCTGTATAGAAGTCAATGCAAGTCGTCTGAAGTCACTCTAAAAGTAGTAAAGGAACCTTTTTGTAAGTCGGAGCAACTTGAGTCGCTCCTATTAGAACGGTTCCATAGTACAGAACGGGACGAGAAGTCGCCCCTGTATGAACGGACTCTAAATCTCAACCACTGTCACAAGTTTTCGTATATTCCCTTTCAATGGAGAGCCAAAAGGAAAGTAGCTGAAAACGTCCAACTTGGCCACCTGACTTCTCACACAAGGTTCATCTGTTACAGTTCTCAATATATACTTTGTGCAACTATGGAAAGTCTCCTGATTAAGAAAAAAGGCTACAATGTATAAAAAAAAAGTTAAATACATTTAAAGCGGAGTTCTAGTTTTTTTTTATTTTTTTTATTATTATTATTAAAAGTCAACAGCTACAAAAAGTTTAGCTGCTGACTTTTAACAGAAACATACCTGTTCCATGGTCCAGCGATGCGGCTGCACAGAGCCTCGCTCCTCTCTTCGGCTCTGACGGCACCCAGCCATGACAGCTTGAAGCTTCACGGCCAGATTCGCACTGCGCATGTGCAAGTTGCGCTGCGCTCTCCCAGTGGACAGGCAATCTTCAGGGACCTTTCACATGTCCGAAAAGATACCCGAGAGGGAGGGACCACCTAGGAGGCTCGTGGGCAGAAGGAGGAAGTGGGACAGGAAGTGGAACAGGGAGTCCCTCTCTAAAGTAGTCACCCACTACCCATACGGCATGTAAGGGGGGGGGTGCTTAAAGCAGAAGTTCCACTTTAGGGTGGAACTCCGCTTTAATTCTGTAGTATTATAAGCGTTAGTATGACTTTGAATGTATTACTCAGCAAGCTTTTTATTTCAGACATATTTAAACAGAATGGGTTGGGACAGACATTAATGTAAACAAAACACCACAAAGGAAAAGACTATGTATTGGCTGTGGAATTGAAATTATATTATTACACCATTGTTTGAGTCTTCTAAACAATCATTTAAGTGTAGTTTTGAACATAACAGAAGGCTCTAGAAAACCCATTGTGCTGGATAGTTTATGGCATTATCTGGGCAAGTAATCACTGTTCTCCTGCTGGATGCAAAGAATAGGGACAATTGGCAAACTTCCTAAACTGCCTGAAGAGTAATTTGTATATTTAACCCTGATGATTAGCTCCAGGAATACTTTCTAACTAGATGATGAAAGCAAGTAGTCTGTAAACAGAGTCCAGTGAAAAGAAATTGATAGCAAACATCAGAGCTTCTGAGAACCTCTCAAGCACATTAATAAATGTTATTGCAGCTGCTGGAAGTTTGCTTGATGCTGTATGATTACCAGACCAGCGGATGCGATCTGCATTAATGCACTCCATGCAAGGAAACAGTTAGCTAATTGGAGCAAATAAGCTAAGCAAAGTGTGAGAGGAGGGTCTAGCGCAGACTTTAACCTTTTCAACACAGAGGATACCTTGGATTAACTTCCCGGTCTCAGGGAACTTCTGATATAAAATGACCAGATCTAGATCTCATGATACATTAATGTAATGGTCAACGGGAAGAATGCTTCTTTCCCTTGTGGTAATTTTTCCAATAAAATTTTAAATGGGACGCCCACTGGTAAAAAGGAGTAGTATTTACCCTATAAATAAGGGGGGTGTTGTCCAAGGACAACTACTGATAAACGTAAAAAAGAAATAAAAAAAAACACAATAGACACTGTACACAAAAATGAGTTTACTACAAATTTATTGAGCAATAGGCTCAAATAGTACAAGTATAATCACCAAAACTATCCCCATAAAGCCTAACAACCACCTGAGTCCCCCCAAAGGACTCCACCCAGACTAGAACCTAGGACTACCCTTACAAAAGGGGAAAGAAAAAGAGCCCATCCTCCCCCCACACACCAGAGGGCCCTAAATCACCCCAACAAAACTCAGAGGTAGCACTCATAAACACCGAGGCGGTCAACATATAGCACATACCCACTAAACCAGTCAAAAAGGGTCAGTCAATAGAGGACAAAAAAAAAAAAAAAAAAGCCCTACAGCTGCAATAGGAGCTCAGATTTCAAAAATCGGCGTCCAGCTACTGTGCTGGTTACATAAGATGTATGAAAGAGCCTTATCTATGACAGTCAGACTATAAACTGATAAGATAATCCATGATGGTATGTGTGAGAGATCACATATTTAGCAGTTAAATCTGTGTTGAAGCATTACTAGGGAGCGTGCCGATAACAGAGTTTGGAGGCCTGACAGAGGAGAGTGATAGAACAGGGAGGTTCTCAACCTGTCAGTAGTACCATCAGGGAATACTTAATCCCATGTGTGGATGTCATACGTACTCATGGTCCCCTGTTTATGCTCCCCTCCAGGTGATTAAAGTCCGCTCTACTGTTCCCAAAGAACACAGCTCTCCTTTGTGTAATGAAATCCTTCCAGGATTCACATGCTGTGTGATGATCGACTGTTCCAGTCGTGTATCACTGGTCTGTCAAATCTTCTGTGTATGATTGAGTCCTAATTGATTCCAGATACTCCACTGCTGTGCGCCATGTGCTGTTCAGCTGATCTAGGGGGTGTCCTGACAAAGTTTTGCCCCCTGGGACGAAACAGGTAGATGCAGAAATCCCCCCCCCCTTATCATCTGGCCCATCAACCCCATCTTTTCAGAAAGCTCAAGCATTTCCATCGTGGCTCAATCAGCTGACTGTGTATTGAAGAGACCAGCCACCTACGATTGGATCAGCTGAACAGCGGACTTTAATCACATGGAGGGGAGCATAAATGGAGGACCGTGAGTACTTATGACATCCACACATGGCATGAAGTATTCACTGATGGTACTACTGACAGGTTTAGGTTACCTGGTTGTTGTTGGGCTTTATGGGGATAGTATGGGCGATTATGCTTGTACTATTTGAGCCTATTGCTCAATAAATTTGTAGTAAACTCATTTTGGTGTGTAGTGTTTTTATATTTTTTTTATATTTATCATTGGGAATAATTACCCCCTAACAGACAGCTAAAAAGATCAGTGGTGTCAGTGGGAACTTATCTAACAGGCATAAATTGCCTATTGCTCAGGGAACACCTGAGCAACTTCTGGAGGAACCCTAGAATTCCATGGAACACTGGTTGGGAAACCCTGGGCTAGTGTTATGCATTTGTACAATGAGGTTACCATCAATGCCCACTAATCTAATATCTGCTTCCACTCTGTGCAAGAACACAAAATACCAGTGAGGAACATATTTTTATTTCACTACTTTGTATATAAAGTTAAGCTGCTCTCCAATGGGCTGAACAAGAGAAAAATCGATCAATTCCTAAACCGCACAGATAGAGGAAGTCTCGCTGCTGGCTACAGTGTTCAGTAGGGACCTCTCCAGTGGAAGCTGAATATCTGGATCAGGGATCTCCACACTATGGCCCTCCAGCTGTTGTGGAACTACACGTCCCATTAAGGCATTGTAAAACTGACATTCATACACGACTAGGCATGATGTGAATTGTAGAATTGTTGTCCTGAACAACTGGAGGGCCCCTGATCTGGATATAGGCAGGGTTTGGTTGCAAACTTTACAACCAGCTCCTTTAAAAAAAAGTCAACTGAAAGATAAACTTTTGTGGAGCATTATTTTTTGTAGCGCAAGTGAGGCAACCCACAGCTCAAATTTCAGCAGATACTGACCCATTTATGTCAACAGGAGCTAGCGCTTTAAACAGACCGTGGTGCCCAAGGTGGTTAGGAGGAGCTCCTAATCCTGTAGCACTGTGATTGGATGCACAACGCTGACATCATTGGGAGCCTGTCCTACCAGCTCCTGATTCCCAGTAGTTGACTGTAAACTGTAGCTCAATCACAGTTTTGGAGATGGAGCGCACACCAAAACAAGACTGCAATGAAAATATGTGGCAACAGGGCATTAAGGCGCTGACACATATATGCATAATACGGTCATAAAAAAAGTTAATAAGTAAAAGTTAGCTCGCTTTTCATGCAGGTTAAGTCTAAATACTAGCAGCCATCTACAATGGAAAAAAATACAACAGTCTGTACTCACATGCAGCTTCATCCACCGACAGCTCACTGGCCAAGATTCCCCCAATTTTGCCAAATGCTGGCATTTGAATGCCATACTTCTCCAGCTCACTCTTCATGATATCAATCTCTTCCGCTGTAAATACACCAAAAACAATAGAAAGAACAATGAGATATTTTGTTTCCACACATCTTCAAAAACAGATCTTGGTGTAACCAGGAAAAACATTTTTTTCTCCTATTATTTTTCAATACTATAGTTAAACGCCCAATTGTTGCTCAATAGTACATACATTGTAAAAATGTAGGTTACATAAAAATATAGTTTTTTTTTAAATATAGGTTACTTTTTTGTGTAATGGTGGTTCTAGTACCACTCTATATTTCATATCCCTGGCAGCAACCTGAACATAAACATAGCTGCTACAGTATCTGTATAAGTACAGCGGACTCTCTCACCTCCTACACATTCAACTACCTACTACTCCTTGTTAAATGGGATTTTAGGGTGCTGCTCAATTGCAATTAAAAAGAGAGAGAAGGAAAAAAATAAATAAAATATATATATATATATATATATATATATATATATATTTATATATTTATATATTACACACACACATATATTTTTTTCTTTTTTTCTTATGCAATTTCAATTTGTGTGATGCATACACAATGAAGCTACAACTGGGACATTTCATTTGCAAATGATAATCTATTTCAGTTAGATGCAAAATTTCAAAGCATTATTCATCAAATTGTGTTTTTATTATTATTATTATTATTATTATAATAATACAGGTTTTATATAGCGCCATCAGTTTGAGCAGCGCTTAACAAAATAAAGGCAGACATTACAGTTACATTACAATTTGGTACAAGAGGAATCAGAGGGCCCTGCTCATTAGAGCTTACAATCTAAAAATTACTCTGGAATGAAACAACAAAGTATACAAGTTTGCATGTATTTTAGGGAACATTTATTTATAGACTTTAAGTACACTATATTGCCAAAAGTATTGGGACACCTGCCTTTACGCGCAAATGATCTTTAGTAGCATCCCAGTCTTAGTCCATCGGGTTCAATATTGAGTTTGCCCACCCTTTGCAGCTATAACAGCTTCAACTCTTCTGGGAAGGCTGTCCACAAGGATTAGGAGTGTGTCTATGGGAATGTTTGACCATTCTTCCAGAAGCGCATTTGTGAGGTCAGGCACTGATATTGGACGACAAGGCCTGGCTTGCAGTCTCCGCTCTAATTCATCCCAAAGGTGCTCTATCGAGTTGACTGTGCAGGCCAGTCAAGATCCTCCACCCCAAAGTCGCTCATTCATGCAATTATGGACCTTGCTTTCTGCACTGGTCCAAATAATTTGGTGGAGGGGGTATTATGGTGTAGGGTTGTTTTTCAGGGGTTGGGCTTTGCCCCTTAGTTCCAGTGAAGGAAACTCTTAAAGCGTTTGCATACCAAAACATTTTGGACAATTTCAGGCTCCCAAATTTGTGGGAACAGTTTGGGGATGGCCCGTTCCTGTTCTAAAATGGCTGCGCACCAGTGCACAAAGCAAGGTCCATAAAGACATGAATTAGCGAGTTTGGGGAAGAGGAACTTGACTGGCCTGCACGGAGTCCCGACCTCAACCAGATTAACACCTTTGGGATGAATTAGAGTGGAGACTGCGTGCCAGGTCTTCCCATACAACATCAGTGCCCATAGACACACACTCTTAAACCTTGTGGACAGCCTTCCCAGAAGAGTTAAAGCTTTTATAGTGGCAAAGGGTGGGCCAACTCAATAGTGAACCCTACCGACCAAGACTGGGATGCCATTAACCTCCCTGGCGGTACGATTATTTAGGATTTTAGGTGTTAAAAGCGGTAGAATTATTTTTCATGAAAATTTGGCGTTTTATATTGTAGGTCTGTAATTCTTAGGAATAACTCACTTAAATCTGTCTAAACCAGAGTCTAGCAGACATCCCGGGTATGATAAAGTTTGAAAAATGAAATCATTAATTATAATATAATAAATAACTATAAATAATTATACCAAATAATAATAGAACAATAATAAAAATTATTCAATAATGTAATCAAATAAAAAACACTGAAATTTGCTCAGTTGCAGAATTGTCACTGTCATTACTTTTCAGTATTTGATGACGGATCTCCCCACAAATCACAATCACTTTATTCTGCGAGTGATTACAATTTATTATCGCTGTTTTCTAGCTGGTCTAAAATCATTTTTGATATAAAGTGACAGTTTTGGTTGCTATGGACAATATCCAGTTTCCAAGCATAAAGAACAGTTTTTATAATCTAAAACTGCATGCAGGACACTGGGCAGACCAGGGACAAAGGGGGTGTGAAATTATTACATACAGCAATGTAATCTGTAAGATTACATTATACTGTACGTAATGTGTGTGTTTCACTTTTTGAATTTGGCGCCGATCTCCGTCCCCGTGCGTCGCAACGCTCGCAGGGAACGGAGATCGGCTCCGTGATACATCGAGCGGAGGGCGAGCCGCTCGTACAGCCTGGATCCAAGTGAGAAGGTAAGTAAACCTCCTCCTGGATTCAGCGATGCGGTCCCCGAGTCTGGCTCGGGGTTACCGCTTTTGGTATAAAACTTCCACCCCGAGCCAGACTCGGGAATACCGCCAGGGGGGGGGGGGTTAAAGTTCATGTGCGTGTAAAAGCAGGCGTCCCAATACTTCTGACAATATAGAGTAATTCAAATTCATCTGAGATTTCAGCTTAAAGCGGGAGACCGCGTTTTTTTTTTTTTTTTTTTTTTTTAAAAGCCAGCAGCTACAAACACTGCAGCTGCTGACTTTTAAAATAGTGAAACTTACCTGTCCAGCGCGCCCACGATGTCGGCACCCAAAGCCGATCTCTCGATCGTCTCTCGGGTGCTGCCGCCACCATCTTGGGTATGAGAATCAGGAAGTGGAGCCTTTCGGCTTCATTTCCCGGTTCCCTACTGCGCATGCGCGAGTCGCGCTGCGCAATAAGGATGGACCCGCTGCCTCTGGGATCTGTGTGTTTCCCAGCAGGCAGCGGGGGACTTTTGGAAAGGGGCGTAATCTACGCCCCTTTCCGCAGAGAGCTATCCCGGAAGTGGGTGCAGATACCTGTACTGTACAGGTACCTGCACCCCCCTCCCCCCTGAAAGGTGCCAATTGTGGCGCCGGAGGGGGGGGGGGGGGGATTCCAATGAGCGGAAGGTCCACTTTAGGGTGGACCTCCGCTTTAAGATGAAAAGGAT
This sequence comes from Lithobates pipiens, assembly GCF_037356315.1. Classification (NCBI taxonomy): domain Eukaryota; kingdom Metazoa; phylum Chordata; class Amphibia; order Anura; family Ranidae; genus Lithobates; species Lithobates pipiens. The sequence goes on along the minus strand of NW_027507903.1, from coordinate 53,396,457 downwards.
CCAGTATTATGCATTATTTTTATTTAACTGTTTAAGGGACATTTATTTATATTAAAACCAGTTCATCTATAAAAGAGAAACAAATCACCTAAGGGCCGGTTCCCACTGCGGGCGATGCGAGGCGACACCGACTTGCCTCGCCGCGACCTGCCGCGACCTCAGCGGCGACTTGCAAATGACTTCTGTATAGAAGTCAATGCAAGTCGCCCGAGGTCGTCCAAAAGTAGTACAGGAACCTTTTTTCTGAGTCGGAGCGACTCAAGTCGCTCCTCTCAGAACGGTTCCATTGTACAGAACGGGGGCGACTTGTCAGATCGCGGCGAGGCAAGTCGTGTCGCCTCGCATCGCCCGCAGTGTGAACCGGCCCTAACAGTTTGTGAAAGAATACTCGGATCTGTCAGATCACAGACTGCGCTACAGAGGCTATGATGAGATACAGGCGGAGATGGAAGGACCCACACTCAGTGTTGCCACCCCTAGAAATCACAACCCCTAAGGGTGCGATCAGTATCAGAAACGTTTTTATTTTAGTAAGGGGTCCGGCAAACCTAACAGTTTGTGTTTCCCAAGTGGCAAGATGACAGCAAGAAACAATGCTCTTGCACTCTTCCAGCTGAGTTTTTAATCAACCCTCTTTTAAATGTGCACCAACTAGCATTACAGTCTCCTAATAGTTTCAAATGTTAAAGTGACATGTCTAAAGCCAGCCATAGATAAGTTGCAGGAAAGAAAAATCGCTCAATTTCCCCATCAACACAGCCATTGTTGATAGGAGAATCAGTCCTGTGGACTTGCTGTGTTCTCCCAGCAGGGGAGGGAGGTGCCGTCCCTGCCGGGAGAACATGAACGTTTATATGCCCGTAAAGGTAGGCGTCCCAATATAGTGCATATGCATGTCTTAGGACTGACAGAAAGACCCAACAGTACTACCTACGTGGTAGATACTAATTGCAGAAATAAATCTTTCATTTATTAAAGTTGAGAGTAATGTTTAGTAATCCTCAGCACTAGGTTAACAAACCTCTAGTAGTCTGCTAGCCAAGTAAGCCCTATAGTTATTATAACCCCTTCAACTTTACTACGGACTCGTTAAAAAAAAACAGAAGTCAGCAAAAGGAGGAGACTGCTGAGCAAGATTCACATACATGCATAGAAATACAATCAACATGCACGCCTAACAGATAAACTGTCTAATACATTTTTAGACACACAAAACAATTCAGTGAATACTGACCTGTAAATTCGACCTTCCCGTACAAGTCCTGGATCTGCGGGGCCAAGCCAAGTTTAAACAGATATAAACTGCAAAAGAAAAAGAGAAAAAAAAATCAAGTAATCAAGACAAGTATCAGAAGAAGAGACCTAGCTACTACCAGCTCCGGGTCTTCTCAAGGAATAAGCAGTTCTTACATATAGTGCCGCCAATAGTGGCAGCTTTTTTTTTATTTATTTCCAGTTCCTCTCATGTACTCCAAAATGACAAAAAATACATAAAATAAAGCCAAGGTAAAAGCTGTTGAGCGATAGAGCTCACTGGTGTTCTCAACGACAAATCCCAAATACACTTGTTGCAACAAGGGACAAAACCACAAGAAATTTTTTTTATGGAAAAAATAAATAAAAAGCGATAATTAATAAACAAAGACAATGACCCAGAACTGCCGGCTAATGAGCTGTCAGTTTCTCGCTTAATGAGCAATGAAAAAGTGGAAAACAGCGGGGCCTTTTACAGGCTTGTCGATGATGCATTAAAAGACCATTAGACTTGGGTCTTCCATTTGCAAAATCGAAACCTGTGAAAACATCAGTGCAGAGATAAATAACGGTCAGTAATTATTCAAGTAAAGCTACCTATACCCGGGGTATATGATCCTTCATTTTCAAATGAATGTACTGGAAATAAAAGCTTTTTAAACGTGATTTATTTTACATAAAGCCAACACAGTACCCAACATTTGTAGAGAACATAGAATCATTTATTATTATCATTGTACAGGATTTATATAGTGCCAACAGTTTGCGCAGCCCTTTACAATATAAAGGGAGATAATAGACCAACAGTACAATTCAATAAAAGAGGGTTAGAAGGGCCCTGCTCCTACGAGTTTACAATCTAAGAGGGAGGGGCTGGTGAAACAAAAAGGTAGTGACTGAGGTATGAACTGATGATGGAAGTAGAAGATTTATTTGTTAGCTGGAGGCAAGATAGGCCTCCCTGAAGAAATTAGTTTTCAAGGAGCGCCTAAAAGTGGACAGAGTAGGAGATAACCAGACAGATTGGGGTAGTGAGTTCCAGAGGATGGGAGAGGCTCTGGAGAAGTCCTGGAGACTAGCATGGGAGGAGGAGATAAGGGAGCTAGAGAGCAGAAGGTCTTGGGAGGACTAGTGAGGCCGGTTTGGGTGATATTTGGAGAGAAGATTGGTGATATAGCTGAGCAGAATTGTAAATACCTTTGTATGTTATTGTTAGTGTTTTGAATTTTATTTGTTGGGCAATGAAAAGCCAGTGCAGGGATTGGCAGAGAGGGGTGATGGACACAGAGCGGTCAGTATGGTGGATGAGTCTGGCAGCGACATTCAGGAAAGACTGAAGAGGGGATAGCTTGTGCAGAGGTAGACCAATGAGGAGGGAGTTACAATAGTCAAGGCGAGCGATAACTAGGGAGGGAATAAGTTGCTTAGTGAGGTCAACAATTAGAAAGGGTTGTATTTTGGAAATGTTTCGGAGGTGAAGCCTGCACAATTTGGATAGTGACTGCATTTGGGGCTGAAAGGATAGGTCAGAGTCTAGGATTGCACCTAGAACCCTGGCATGAGGAGAGGGACTGATGGTTGTATTATTGATCTTGATGAAGAAGTTGGTCGGGGGTGGGAAGGGGGGGTCAGTGGGTGGATGAAAAATTATGAGCTTGGTTTTAGAAAGATTGAGTTTGAGAAGTGGTGTGACATTCATGCTGATCTGTCATTTAGTAAGTTGGTAATGCAAGAGGAGACTAAAGGAGTGAGGTGAGGAGTTAGATAGATCTGTGTGACTGGTACTGGAAGCCATGGGAGTTTATTAACAGACCAAGAGAGGGGGTCCAAGGATAGAACCTTAAGGTACTCCTACAGAAAGAGGAAGTGGAGAGGAGGAAACAGAGTTATAGGTCACAATGAAGGAGCAATGTGATAGGTAGGAGGAGAGCCAGGAGAGAGCAGTCTTGAAGGCCAAGAGAGGAGTTTTTTGAGGAGGAGGGGATGGTCAACAGTATCAAAGGCTGCAGCGAGGTTGAGTAGTACGAGTATGGAGTAGTGGGCATTGGTTTAAGCGTTTAGTAGGTCATTAGTGAGCTTCAGTAGGGCCGTTTCAGTGGCATGTAGCAAGCAAAAGCCGGACTGTAAGGGGCAAGAAGCTTGTGTTCAGTGAGGTAGGAGCTAAGACAGTTGTAGACTAAGCATTCTAAAAGCTTTGACGCAAACGGGAGCAAGGAGATGGGTCTTAAGTTGTTTAGGCTGGTGGGGTCCAGTGAGGGCTTTTTAAGTTTGGGGGTGATCAGGGAATGTTTTAGGAAAGGAGGGGAGGGGAAGGTGCCAGTAGAGAAGGAGAGATTGAAGATGTGAGTGAGGTAGCAGAAGATAGAAGAAGAGGGTGACCATAGTTAGTAGATGTGAGGGAACAGGATCCAGGGGACAGGTGATAAGACGGGCTTCTGAGAAAACTTTAGAGACCTCTTCAGTAATAGCAAGGTCAAAAGAGGGCAGTGTTGAGCGGATTCCTCCAGGGTATGTTAAGTGGGTTAGATGTCTGTGCAATGGAGATGTACCCACGAATTGCATCAATCTTGTTTTTGAAGTGATTGGCAATCTCATGAGCAGCGAGCGAGTTACTGTGTGGAGATGGTGGTGAAGAAAGTAGAGAGTTAAAAGTAGAGAAGAGACGATGAGGATTGGAGTACAGAGTATTAATGAGGGTGACAAAGTAAGCTTGTTTGGCTGCATAGAGGGAGGAATTGTATTTTAAGAAGGCAGATTTTTATTGGGCAAATGCATGCTGGGATTTGGTTTTACTCCACACTCGCTGCAGTGCTCGGCTATGTTTCTTAAGTTTTCTTGTGTCGTCAGTCTGCCAAGGTTGTAATTATTGGGGCCTGACAATCATAAATCAGTAAATGCCCTTGGGATGCAACCTAATGTCTCTATCACAGTCATCACACTCTAAGGCCAGTTTGTGGCCTGTGTTATTGGGTTTTGGGAGGGGATAAAGCACTCAGGAGAATATAAAAACAGAGTTCATATACTGTTGGGATTTTGGACCCAGGACTCCTAGATAGTAGGGGGCTAACAAGTCATGGTGTTCTCAGGTATGTACACATTTCCTAATTCATAAGAAAAAGTTCCTAGATTATCTATGGCCAAAGAAGAGTAGAAGGGAGTCCATCGAAAATGTCTAACCCAACTGTTTGATCTTTTGTCTTTTTGTATTTTTAGTTAATCTTATGAAATCGTTTCTGCCTATGGCACGTAAATTATTTATGCTAAAATTATTTATGCTAGAGTATATATCTTAACATATATCTTTCCACCACTACAGTGCTAAGATGCTGCCATCAGTGTCACACAATCATAGTCTGAATATTTTTATTTTTTATTTTTATAGTCATCCCATTGATAAACTATGTCTAGATCATCAAAATTAAAAGCAGGATTCGTTACAATTATAGTCATTATTAATATTACGGAACTCCAATAGTCAAACAGGATGCATTTTTAAAATGAGGAGCTGCCAAATTTACTAAATAACACCCAGTTAACGTGTATAGCATGTGTTTCCTCTTCTACTCCCAAGCAGAATCTTCTCGCTCTGCCACAAACACCCTGGAGGAAAGAAAGAAGCCACCACACACCTATGACGTCACAATACAACCACAAAGACAGTTCCTGCCTGTAGGACTTACCATCTAATGCATTTCACCCAATAGGGCTTAGTCATAGAAATGAAAAGTTGTGTCTCTTTTCTTGCCATTGCACAGAATCGAATTTGTGAGTTACACATATCCACTGCATCTTGGTAGTCTAAAGTCCTCAGCTTCATACTTTGCCCAAGTTGCTGGGATTGTTTTACTAAATGCAAATAGGCCGTTCACTTTGCAATGGGCTCTTACAATAGTGAATGTGGTAAAAATTCACTTTGCAAAGAATTCTAAATAATGGGCAAGGGGAAAAAAAAAAAAAAAAAGAGAGAAGTATCACTAGGCTAAAAGAAAATTCCTGTGCAAAGTGAAAAATGTATTTGCCTGTAGTAATTCATCCCTAATGACTCAAAGCAAGAGGATCAGCATGGCAGATAGGCAATTAACATTTTTAGAAGCAAGGCTCAGCAGTAGCAGCCTTTGTTTCTTTTATGATAGACTTTATTTAACCACTTGACATCTGCCCTATGCGTGTATATATACACGTGATTCTGCATATTTCTGCCTGCGGGGGCGTGCGCAAATGCCACTGCTGGGCCACTTCTGCTGTGATTCCCAATGTCCTCCCGGCACCTGCCATTCATTGGTAAACAAGGCAGAACGGGGATCTACCCATGTAAACAAGGCAGATCACCGTTCTGAAGGGGGGATTTTGTGTTTTGGGAATAAAATCCATCTCTTCCACTAGAAAAGCAGCACATACAGTACACATAAAACACTGGCCAGGCACAGCGTGAACCCTTCAATCTCCCTAGATCTTTAGCCCCTTCCCAGCCAGTGTCTGTAGTGCAGTGACCGTGCATATTGTTAGCACTGATCACTGTATTCGTGTCACTGGTTCTCGCAAAGCGTCAAGAGTATCAGTTAGTGTCAGATTGTTCACCGCATCATGGAAGCGCTATAAGTCGCTAATCGCTACCATTACTAAAAAAATATATATAACAATTCCATAAATATATCCCATTGTTTGCAGGTGCTATAATCTTAACGTAAACCAATCAATATATGTTTATTAGGATTTTTTTTTTTTATATACTAAAAACATGTAGCAGAATATATATTGGCCTAAATTTATGAAGAAATTCGATTTTTTTTTTTAAAAATTACTGGCTATGTTTTATAGCAGAAAGTAAAAAAAAAAAAAAATATATATATATTTTTTTTTAAATTGTCTTTTTTTTTTATAGTGCAAAAAAAAAAATGCAGTGGTGATGAAACACCACCAAAAGAAAGCTCTATTTGGGGGGGGGGGGGGGGGGGGGATTATATACTTTTTGTTGGGTACAGCGTAGCATGACCGTGCAATTGTCAGTTAAAATAACGCAGTGACATATAGCAAAAGGTGGACTGGTCATTGGGGGGGGGGGGGGGGGGGTGGGTTAAATCTGCTGGAGGTCAAGTGGTTAAAATAAGAAAGGAAGTATAGCTTAGGCATTTGATGGGGAGGTGAGTTAAAGCATTATCTTGGAGTTACATGTTTCTCTTGTCATCTGGAGGTCCTCCTAGTTTTTCCTAGTCAGATTGCCTGTATGAGCTACCGGATCTATGTTTTCCTAAGACTCCTTTCACACTGGAGCGGCGGTAAAATGCCGCTATTTTTAGCGGCGCTATTTGGCCACTAGCGGGGTGCTTTTACCCCCCTGCTAGCAGCCGAGAAAGGGTTAAAATCGCTGCAAAGCCGGCGGTATAGCCGTGCTGCCCCATTGATTTCAATGGTGTATTCACCGCTCCAAAGATGCTGCTAGCAGGACTTATTTTACCATCCTGCCAGCACACCGCTCCAGTGTGAAAGCCCTCAGACTTTTACACTGGAGTGAATGGAGCGGCTCTTTCAGGGTGCTTTGCAGGCACTATTTTTTAGCGCTGTAGCGCCTGCAAAGCGCCCCAGTGTAAAAGGTGTCTAAGTGACCACGTATGAAGTTAGAAGGATCTTCCCAACAGCAGCAGTTAAAAAAACAAGGGTTCTAACCCTTCCTTGAAACCATTACTATAAGGAATATGGGGGCTGCCATTGCTGAATCCCTACTAAATGTATCGATTACCTTGCTATCTAGTAAATACGCAGAGAAGACTATTTCTGTATCGGGAAGTAAAATAAATACCTTTACAAAGACCCATAAGCCAACTTTCAACTAAAAATGTATTTGGGCTGGATTTGGGTTATAATAAAAAGTCTTTTAATTAGCTAGAAGACTTTATAATGCTTGGGTGACTAGAATATCTTATAAGGCTAAGATATAATCTGGGTTTCAGACAAAGAGCTGCCACTCCTTGTGAGAAACTCGCAAAAGCAAACAAGTCAAAACACGATCTGTAGTAAAGAAGCACATAGGAGATACTGAGATTTTGCCAGTAGCTGAGATTTATTCCATTTGTCTTTTTGAAAATGGGCCTAGATCCGCTGAATGAGCCTTTTAACTAGGCCATACAAGCAGTAAGAGAAGTCATGACTTTAATAAAGTGATTGTAAACAATCACCTTGTAGAAAAACCCATTCGGTTTAAACTAGAAATGAAAGGCAAAACATTTGTGTATGGATAAAAAAATACACACATTTTTTTTTTTAAAGTGATCCCTCCCTCTGTTCTCAGCTGCATAGGAGCTGGAGGAGAAGAAACAGCAGTGCACTGATCTCCCCAGTGAATGGCTGTGCAGGGGGAGGGGGGTAATTGAGCACAAGTCTGATCATTGGAGGAGAGCACACTAAGTTCACAGCACAGCTAGATAACTCACCATGACTTGTTCTCATGCCTAGTGTAGTACATTTTTAAAAAGGAAAACAGAGGGCCTGGCAGGAACAGTAGGGATTTCACAAAAAGGAAGAAATACAAAGAACAGGATACTTTCTCGTACAAGTACATGGAACAGCAATATGTTCAACCTTACCCCAGCTTAACTGCTGTATTCAAGATTCAAAAACTTGAGACCGGTGCTCAGGCTAGGGCGTTCATCTCCCAAAGCATCCACAATGTATAAAGCCGGCCACTCAGTGTACTCTTGATAAAAAAAAAAATGCTTTATTCGCTACATGTAAAATGACACAGCATCAAAAATGCAATGCGTTTTGGCTTATGCATCCTGCCTCATACATATGCTGAGGAGGGCTGCATAAGCTGAAACACGTTTCATTTTTGATGCGGTCATTTTTAGGGATGAGTAAATTAAAGAATAATTCCTCGATTAATTGTTAATTTTTTTGATCGATCGAAATTCTTTTGATTGGTACTCACCTCTCCGCCGGCTTCTGGGTCTTCATGGAGTTCCGTCGGAGATCCGGTGACGTCATGGACATCGACATCACCGGACTCCTCCCCCCTTCCCCAAGTGTCTCAGTCTAACGAAGGGAAGGGCGGAGGAGTCCGGTGACGTCGATGTCTGTGACGTCACCGGACAGCCTGGACAGTGATGGTAAATATGGATGTGGTTAACTGGGATCATTCAGTGATTGTTGTAACATTGTTGTAACATTGTTGTACAAAAACAACAAAATGTAAACACTCTGGTATGTCTGCATGACTGGCTAAAGTGATGCCTACTATAAAGTGACTGACAGTCAATATTCTAGATCAATTTTATAATTAAAGTTAAACTTTCTAAGTTTTTCTTAAAGTGGTTGTATAGTCAATTTTGGGACTTTTACCTATAGGAAAGCCTATAATGAGGTTTACCTGTAGGTAAAAAAAAAATCTCCTAAACCTGAGCGGTTTAGGAGATATTCCCCTCGCAATGCGCCACTGACTGCAGTGGCGCATGCGCACAGGGGATTCTCGGCTGAAAGTCCGGCAGAGGCCGGACCCTGCCGGAAAGAAATCTCTTGCACGCATGCTCGGGAGTGATGATAGCGCGGCTCCGGCCACTCACAGCGCCGGAGCCGCAATACCCGGAAGAAACACAGAGGGAACATGTCAGCTCCCTCGGCGTGGATCGGGCCAGATGTCAGGGCCTCGTTCTAAGGCAAGTATTTCATAATGAGCTAGTTTGCGGTGCATACTAGCTCATTATGCCTTTTCCTTTGCAGCTGAGTAAAAAAGAAATTCAGCGGGTATACAACCGCTTTAAAGTTTAATAAAAAAATAAAAATTAATACTTACGGCAGTGCCACAGTTTGAATTTAAAACATATTTGTGTGAACTGTGAAGTTAAGTCATGGATTGTGGAAACTAAATAGTGTTGGGTGATTGTATATAGTGTATACCACATTTACCACTGACTAATGCAGAGTTGCAATGCAAGGAGATCAGCTAAAAGTAGTTATCTCTATAGATAGATCTCTATGTGCGTTATAATTAATAAAAATTAGTCGATTAATCGATCAAAAAATAAAGTAATTAATTGAACATGAAAATTTTAATCAGTAACAGCCCTAGTCATTTTACATTTAGCCAATAAAGGATTTCTTTATCAAGTACACTGAGTGGCCAGCTTTATACTGTAGGGGTTATTTACTAAAGCTGCAGAGTGGTGGTGCAGCTCTGCATAGAATCCAATCAGCTTCCAGGTTTTATTGCCAAAGCTTAATTGAACAGGCTGAAGTTAGAAGAGGATTGGTTACAATGCAAAGCTGAACCAGATTCTGAGTCCACCAGTTTTAGTAAATCTCCCCCATTATGTACCATAGTACAACAGGCACATATCAGGAATATGAAATGCTGGGTCTACATATTCTTTAACCCTTGCACACAACAGGGAACATTACAGAATACAGCATTCATGCAATCTGCATAAAGCAGATAAAAGGCAGTAAGTGTCCCACCAAAGCTGTTGACTTCCCAGCCACAATCCATATCTTGACAAATCATCATACGTTTTTGCTGGCCTTACCGCCTGAAATCAACATTTGCAATCTCCTGGCAAAATTAAAAGAGCTGCTTGAGGTTTACAGGGAGAAATATAGTTAGCCAATCAGTGGTGTCACTGTAAGAGCAGCTTACAAATCCGCTACAGGGCTGTGGACAAGAGAAGAAAGTTATAGATCTGTCCACTCTGTGGTCCAGGACACAAGGCACCACTTCTGCATATAGCAGTGGTCTCCAAACTGCGGCCCTTTGCTTGCCTTTACCCAGCCTTTGAGGAACTTCTCCTTCCACTTATGCAAGACATTATTATTCCCACTGACACCAAGAATGAGGTTTAATTCCTGTTACTGACATCAAAAATGGGGCACTATTCCTCCCACTGACACCAATCATTGGGGCACTATTCCTCCCACCGACACCACCGACGGGGCACTATTCCTCCCACAGACACCGACGAGGCACTATTCCTCCCACAGACACCACCGACGAGGCACTATTCCTCCCACAGACACCACCGACGAGGCACTATTCCTCCCACAGACACCACCGACGAGGCACTATTCCTCCCACAGACACCACCGACGAGGCACTATTCCTCCCACAGACACCACCGACGAGGCACTATTCCTCCCACAGACACCACCGACGAGGCACTATTCCTCCCACAGACACCACCGACGAGGCACTATTCCTCCCACAGACACCGACGGGGCACTATTCCTCCCACAGACACCGACGGGGCACTATTCCTCCCACAGACACCGACGAGGCACTATTCCTCCCACAGACACCACCGACGAGGCACTATTCCTCCCACAGACACCACCGACGGGGCACTATTCCTCCCACAGACACCGACGAGGCACTATTCCTCCCACAGACACCACCGACGAGGCACTATTCCTCCCACAGACACCACCGACGAGGCACTATTCCTCCCACAGACACCACCGACGAGGCACTATTCCTTCCTCCCACATACACCAACGACGAGGCACTATTCCTCCCACAGACACCACCGACGAGGCACTATTCCTTCCTCCCACATACACCAACGACGAGGCACTATTCCTCCCACAGACACCGACGAGGCACTATTCCTCCCACAGACACCACCGACGAGGCACTATTCCTCCCACAGACACCACCGACGAGGCACTATTCCTCCCACAGACACCACCGACGAGGCACTATTCCTCCCACAGACACCACCGACGAGGCACTATTCCTCCCACAGACACCACCGACGAGGCACTATTCCTCCCACAGACGCCGACGAGGCACTATTCCTCCCACAGACGCCGACGAGGCACTATTCCTCCCACAGACGCCGACGAGGCACTATTCCTCCCACAGACACCGACGAGGCACTATTCCTCCCACAGACACCGACGAGGCACTATTCCTCCCACATACACCGACGAGGCACTATTCCTCCCACAGACACCAACGACGAGGCACTATTCCTCCCACAGACACCAACGACGAGGCACTATTCCTCCCACAGACACCAACGACGAGGCACTATTCCTCCCACATACACCAACGACGAGGCACTATTCCTCCCACAGACACCAACGACGAGGCACTATTCCTCCCACAGACACCAACGACGAGGCACTATTCCTCCCACAGACACCAACGACGAGGCACTATTCCTCCCACAGACACCAACGACGAGGCACTATTCCTCCCACAGACACCAACGACGAGGCACTATTCCTCCCACAGACACCAACGACGAGGCACTATTCCTCCCACAGACACCACCGACGAGGCACTATTCCTCCCACAGACACCACCGACGAGGCACTATTCCTCCCACAGACACCACCGACGAGGCACTATTCCTCCCACAGACACCACCGACGAGGCACTATTCCTCCCACAGACACCACCGACGAGGCACTATTCCTCCCACAGACACCACCGACGAGGCACTATTCCTCCCACAGACACAACCGACGAGGCACTATTCCTCCCACAGACACAACCGACGAGGCACTATTCCTCCCACAGACACCACCGACGAGGCACTATTCCTCCCACAGACACCACCGACGAGGCACTATTCCTCCCACAGACACCACCGACGAGGCACTATTCCTCCCACAGACACCACCGACGAGGCACTATTCCTCCCACAGACACCACCGACGAGGCACTATTCCTCCCACAGACACCACCGACGAGGCACTATTCCTCCCACAGACACCACCGACGAGGCACTATTCCTCCCACAGACACCACCGACGAGGCACTATTCCTCCCACAGACACCACCGACGAGGCATTAGTCCTCCCACAGACACCACCGACGAGGCACTATTCCTCCCACAGACACCACCGACGAGGCACTATTCCTCCCACAGACACCGACGAGGCACTATTCCTCCCACAGACACCGATGAGGCACTATTCCTCCCACAGACACCGATAAGGCACTATTCCTCCCACAGACACCGATGAGGCACTATTCCTCCCACAGACACCGATGAGGCACTATTCCTCCCACAGACACCGATGAGGCACTATTCCTCCCACAGACACCGATGAGGCACTATTCCTCCCACAGACACCGATGAGGCACTATTCCTCCCACAGACACCGATGAGGCACTATTCCTCCCACAGACACCGACGAGACACTAGTCCTCCCACAGACACCGACGAGACACTAGTCCTCCCACAGACACCGATGAGACACTAGTCCTCCCACAGACACCGACAAGGCACTATTCCTCCCACAGACACCGACGAGGCACTATTCCTCCCACTGACACCAATGATAGGGCACTATTCCTCCCACTGACACCAATGATAGGGCACTATTCCTCCCACTGACACCAATGATGGGACACTATTCCTCCCACTGACACCAATGATGGGACACTATTCCTCCCACTGACACCAATGATAGGGCACTATTCCTCCCACTGACACCAATGATAGGGCACTATTCCTCCCACTGACACCAATGATAGGACACTATTCCTCCCACTGACACCAATGATAGGGCACTATTCCTCCCACTGACACCAATGATAGGGCACTATTCCTCCCACTGACACCAATGATAGGGCACTATTCCTCCCACTGACACCAATGATAGGGCACTATTCCTCCCACTGACACCAACAATGGGGCATCTTTCCCTTCCATTGACACCAACGATGAGGCACTAGTCCTCCCACTGACACCGATGATGGGACACCTTTCCCTCCCATTGACACCAACAATGAGGCATTATTCCTCCCATTGACACCAACGATGAGGCACTAGTCCTCCCCTATTGCCAAATATGAACTATTTACTCCCACTGTGGACAAGACTTTCACAGTCCGGCCCCTCTCAACTCTAAAGGACAGTAAACCGGCCCTTTGTTTAGAAAGCTTCTAGACTCCTGGCGTAAAGCATCAAATGCTAGGAGTTAGTTTTTGGCAAAGAATTTCAGTTCTTGCATGAATAGTCAATAAAGCCAAGTAGCACAAGAATCTGGTGGGAAGGGGGTGATGAATGATGGAGAAGGAATAGAAATATTTCAGCAACATCCACATCAATTCAATACATTTATTTAAAAAACACACAAACACTCCCCCAAAAATAAGATGCACGGTAAGGAAAGGCAATAATTCTTACCTCAAGGCATGGATGCAATATATACAACGAGGCATATTCTTCCGATCGTAGATGTCTGTAGTCTCCGGATAAAATATCTACATGACAGTTTAAATAAGATCAATTAACTGGAAGGCAAAACATACAAGCCAACCCAAGTCTTTAACATACTACCCTAGCATACCTTTGGAAGGCCAATCTCGGACATCGCATTGAGCCATTGAATCACATTGTCTGTGTGTCGGAAGTGAAGACCAGTAGCCTGCAGCAAAAGAAAAACGCACACTTAGGAACACAATCACATTCCACTATGGCGATCTGGTTTAATAGCTGACTGACAAAGAACTTATCAATGGATATTAGGGCTAAAACAACTAATCGATTAATCGACAACTAATCGATTATGAAATCAAGTACTATTTTCATAATCGATTAATCGGCCAGTAACATAATGGGGTAAAAAAAAAAAAAAAAAATGAGCCCTTTATAGTACAAAAATGGCAAATAATCGCTACTGTAAATACCACTTTAACAGTTTAAAAAATTAACCCCTTACAGTAGTGATAATCTGCTTTTTGTTGTAGCATAAAGGGCTACTTTTCGTTTTTTTTTAACCCCATTATGTTACTAAACATCTTAGACCTGGTTCACATCTACAGTATGTGTTTTTTGGTGCTTTTTGCAGAAACACACTGCAGTTCCTTTACATGGTTTCCTATGGGACACGTTCACATCTATGCTTTTCTTCAGCCACTGTGTATTTGGAAACGGTCAGGGGCTTATTTTTTAACACAAAACAATGCTTTTTTGGTTCAATGTACTTCAATGGAGAAGCTGCAGCAAATTGTGTTTTTTAATCTGCCCAACAACAAATTAGCCCAAAAAAAAAAATGCAAAAACTCAAATCACAGCAAAATCACGTGCGCAAAAATCAAAACTCACAGCAACAAATCAAAAGCAAACTGCAAACCGAGGCTTATGCTGGCCACACGGATCAATTTTCAGATGAAAAATCTTTGTACATTCGCTGAAAGAATGTTGTTTTAAAATTTTCACTTGTTTTTAACATTCTGTTTTTAAAATGAGTGTAATTTCTGAACGAAAACCACATATACTGTCTGAAAATTCCTTTCACCAAGCAGTTTTCTATTTCCAAATTTTCCCATAACTGTGGTTGAAAATGAACATCGATTTGACCCAACTAACGATTAGATAATCGAACAAATGTTCTTCAAATTACATTTTTTTGGAGGGAAGATCTCCTCTAATAGTATATACAGTACATCTCTTCTGTCTGTTGTTCTCAGAGTGGATTAGAGATTTTTCTCTCTAACCACATAGTTGCTTATTTATATTTACCACTGCATAGAGATATTTAAGAATACATTTTTTTTTTTTTTTTTTTTAACGTTACATATTAACTAAATTATACACCGCTTTTTTTTTTAAAGGTTATTAACCGATTAATCGAAACAATAATCGGCCAACTAATCGATTATGAAAATAATCGTTAGTTGCAGCCCTAGATATTATAAATACACCTGACCAAGCTGAGGAAGTAAATCATATTTTATAGTTACTATTGTAAAAATGAATTTACCATCGTCTTTTTTTGCCATTTCCAAACTAATCAAACAGTCACATTAAGGCTCGGTTCACACAGGGGGCGACACGACTTGCCGCGCCGCGACCTGCCGCGACCTCAGCGGCGAATTGCAAATGACTTCTGTATAGAAGTCAATGCAAGTCGCCCGAGGTCGCCCAAAAGTAGTACAGGAACCTTTTTTCTAAGTCGGAGCGACTCGAGTCGCTCCTCTTAGAACGGTTCCGTAGTACAGAACGGGGGCGACTTGTCAGGTCGCGGCGCGGCAAGTCGTGCCGCGTCGTGCCGCCTCCTGTGTGAACCGAGCCTTAGGCTCAATGCACACTGGAGATCATAAAACGGAGTTTGGGCGTTTTTTTTTTTTTTTTTTAACAGCCCATAAACTCCCCTCTATGTTATCCTATGTGTCCATGCACACAGACGGTTTTGAACTTTTATCAGCAGTGGAGTTTATGGGATGTTTTCTGAACGCCATAAAATCGTGTTCAGGAGTCGTTTTTCTGACCACCAAAAAACACCAAACGCTGATAAACGTCGATAAATGCTCAAAAACGTGGCTCACCAGCATTTAACATTTTTGAGCCATTGGAAAGAAAAAAAAAAAAAAAGCTAAAAAACACCAATGTGGAAAAACGCAAAAAAAAAATACTAATAAACGCTATTGCAAAAACGTTAAAAAGATGTTGGAAGACTCACTGCAAAGCTACTGGCGTTTTTCTAACTTGATTTTAACATCCAGTGTGCATGGATGTGGCCAAAGCTCTTTCAAAGTGAAAAGTTAAATCTTCAAAGGCTGTGTTTAGCTACATAGTAATAAGTAAGATCCGTGCAAAGTGGGAACACTTTAGGCAGCATTTGTAGATTCAAATAACCTCTCCACCAAAATACGCCATAAATATCTTCCAGCTTCTGATAGCCTTTTACTTAGAATGTAAATGGATGTCTGCTGAATATTGTTACATTACAGGGCTATTCTCTGTGCAGATGTTTGAAAAATGTATGTGATACGTTCCTCAGTATCAGAACACTTACACGATATCTGGTCTGTTCACGATCATAGATTTTCTTCAATGACACAACTTTTGGGCTAAAGAAGTTTCCGAGTTTTGCAAGGTAGACTCCATTTCTGAGGCCTTCTTCAAGCTCTGTAGTAGCGGGTAATTCCTCCATCAAGCAGGCTTCCATCCATCTGCAAGACATGACCAGAAATCCATAAGAATACAATTATGGAAAATGATAAAAAAAAAAAAAAAAATAATAGGCAATCCTATTAGTTTGAATTCAAAAGCATTTTTAGAATAAAGCAACTTACAAGATGGAACAAACTGACCCCAACCAATTACTAGTTCCGCAACATATACTGATCATATATTGGTGTTCATTTTTGCCCTATACAGTTGTGTACTTGCCTGCTCTGCTATGCAGCTCCAGGCATTTCAACGTTTTTTTACCCTATTCGGCTTTCACCTATCTTCCCAGTGCCTAGTCAACCCATTACTAAAATTTATAGGACCCAGACCTAACTATGAAAGGGAGGGAAGGAATTTGCTGGAGGACACTGAATAAGGTGAATATTCATTTCACAGTCTCCATCAACTAAAAGGGGAAACCGCAGGTTAGGTGCAGGTGATTTAGGAAAGGTATATCATTCCATA
Organism: Lithobates pipiens; assembly: GCF_037356315.1. NCBI lineage: Eukaryota > Metazoa > Chordata > Amphibia > Anura > Ranidae > Lithobates > Lithobates pipiens. Next base: position 53,379,838 of record NW_027507903.1, on the reverse strand, counting down.
TCTAAGTCAACTAACTCTTCCAGTATAAGTATATCTCTACACACGTCAAAAGTATTGGGACACCTGCCTTTACATGAACTTTAATGGCATCCCAGTCTTAGTCTGTAGGGTTCAATATGGAGTTGGCCCACCCTTTGCAGCTATAACAGCTTCCACTCTTCTGGGAATGTTTGAACATCTTCCAGAAGAGCATTTGTGAGGTCAGGCACTGATGTTGGACAAGAAGGCCTGGCTCACAGTCTCTGCTCTAATTCATCCCAAAGGTGTTCTATCCAGTTGAGGTCAGGGGAGGGCCATCCCCTAACTGTTCCCATACAATTGGGAGCACCAGAACTAAGGGGCCAAGTCCAACCTCTGAAAAACAACCCCACACCATAATCTCCCTTCAACCAAATGGACCAGTCCACAAAACAAGGTCCATAAAGACATAGATGAGCGATTTTGTGGTGGAGAAACTGGACTGGCCTGACCTCAACCTGACAAAACATCTTTCGGGTGAATTAGAGTGCAGACGGCTAGCCAGGCCTTCTCGTCCAACAATAGGTGCCGGACCTCACAAATGCGCTTCTGGAAGAATGGTCAAACATTTCAATAGACACACTCCTAAGCCTTGTGGACAGCATTATTTGAAGAGTTGAAGCCGTTTTAGCTGCAAAGGGTGGGCCAACTCAATATTGAACCCTACAGAATAAGATTGGGGTGCCATTAAAGTTCACGTGCATGTAAAAGCAGGCCATTCCCAATACTTTTGACAATATAGTGTGTGTGTGTGTGTGTGTGTGTGTGTGTGTGTGTGTGTGTGTGTGTGTGTGTGTATATATATATATATATTTGATCTCCCTTCTAGACTGTAAGCTCCAACGAGCAGAGCCCTCTGATTCCTCCCGTATTGAATTGTATTGCAACTGTACTGTCTGCCCTCCTGTTGTGAAGTGCTGCACAAACTGTTGGCGCTATATAAATTCCGTGTAACAATAATAAAACGTATACACCAGTAGAATTTCATTCAACATTTTTCGTTGTCAGAACACTAATTTGTTTTTGAAATTATTAGTTGGGTCAAAATCGACCGATAGTTTTTGGTCACAGAGATGAGTCAATTCAAAGGGGTAGGAAGAAAAATTTTGTGAATATACAAGTTTCTAACAGTGTATGTATGTGATTTTAATTTGGTAAAGTCCATTCATAGTAGGTTACATAGTTACATAGTAGGTGAGGTCGAACAAAGTCCATCAAGTCCAACCTATGTTCGTGATTATATGTCAAATTATAGGTCAGTATTATATTGTATATCGTGTGAATTTTTGTTCAAAATTTTACTAGTGTATACCCAGATTTAAATAACACAATCCAATACAATTTTAGCATTGGTGCTTCGGTATAACCATACAGATGCTTCAAATTTCTAATACAGAAAAAAATAAAAAATCCTGGCAGCTTGGCTTTTGTCTTAATAATAAAAAGATTTTTACAGGTTCAAGCCATTTATAGATGACCTGCACTGCCATGGTTCTATATTTAGATTTCAAGGTATTGGCCTTTTTTGCAGCCTAGCAATGGAGTAAATAAAGTCTGAAAGTGTTTTTAGAAGTATCATTGCAAACCTAAGGAGTGGCGCCATAAAGAGACTCAAAACTGGCTTCACAACTATACAATTGGCAAAACGATCATAAAAATAACACATAATATATTTTTTAATAAATACGAACCCAATCAGCAATGGAAAACAATTTTTTATTTTATTTTTTTCTAATAATAGATTTCTAGTATGTGTCATTGTTACACAATATACATTACATTACTTTAACAGGTTATTTCACATTTTGTACAGCTACAATCTGGATGTGCAATGCTTTAAAAAAAAAACACCCATTACTGGACCACCACATAGTTTTTTTTTTTTAGAGAATATCTCAAAATCATTATGAAGACCAACAAAATCATGCTGCAGAGTACAACTGACCAGAGATCATTAAAAACATTCCCCACAGAACTCTTAAATTATAAAAAATTGGAAAGACCATAGCACAACTAGTTTCCATCAAGAGAAGGGCATCTACAAGGATTCCAGACAGGTTACACAGCAAGAAGATGGTGGTATCCATGCATAGGGCAACTAAACCCTGGACACTTAGCTTGACATATGTCACCAAAAGAAAACCACTGCTGAAAGAAAGCCCACAAAAGATACATCACAGCTAAAATTTGCCAAAAAGGTATGTGGTGGCTACAAAAAGAACAAACATACAGGGTCATTTTAGAGGCAAATCTGCTTCGGTCTACAAGACCAAGGAGGCTCACCTTACAGTAGAGAAAAACCTGAAATACATACACAAAGCTATATTGGTAAGGTTAAAGGAATAGGATGCTTTAGAATAGCCAATTCAAGGCCAAACTTTTTTTGACAACAATAAAGCACCTTTGATTGTTAAAGACAGATTGACGTAGAACAAAACAATACAAAATGCTTGAATTACACACAAGAAACAGAAAAGAAAAACATAAACCATAGTCTGTCAGTACGGTTAATTACATACTAGTAATTGGAAATAGCAGCAGGTTTAAAGGGGGGGGGGGGGGGGGGGGGGGAGACACAGGTAGTATACAACACCCCCTCCCTTCAAAAACTTTTAGGTAGTGATCCAAGGGGCCCCCACTTTGTCATATTTCCACCGACAACCACCGTTTATACAAGTCGTTCTATACATGGGCCGGGCAGTGTCTATCAAAGATTCCCAGGAGGAAAGAGAAGGGGGGTGAAGTGAGATCCATTTCAGGAGAATCTCTTTGTTAGAATAAAACAGGAGATAGGATACCAACCGTTTTAAATGATAGGAGAGCTCCGCATCATCATGAACCCCCAATTGTGCCAATTCAGGTGTTACTGGGAGGTACAACTGCAGCCTAAGATTTATTTTGATGAAAACCTCTGACCAAAACAATGTTATAATGGGGCATTCCCAGAACATATGGAAGAACGTCCCCCACCTGTGTCCCACACTTGGGCCATAAGGGATCCTGATCTGGGAAAATACGATGCAGTTTCTGGGGAGTGTAGTAAATTCTATGCAGGAATTTTACCTTGAATAAGCTTAACCCTAGAGGAGATGACCAACTTAGGACCGTGCTCTAAACAGTCATCCCAGTCCTCTCTGTCCAGTGATGGTATGTCTCTATGCTACACCTCCCACAGCCTGTCCATCTTAGGGGAGTCAGTGCCCAGAAGTGCAGCATATAAAGGTTGATAAAGGCTTGTCTATATCCCCGGGGGACACAAATTCCTCAATAGGATCAGCCTGGAGGAGTTGTGGCTGGGGAAACTGTGCTCTAGCGGCATGTTGCAGCTGTAGGAACTGAAACCGCATTTATTGGGGTAACTGAAATTTGTGAAATGGGTCATTAATCGGAAGTAAAACACACAGAGACATGACATCCTCCAGGGTGACGACACCACGTTTGGTCCAGACCTGAGGATCCGGCAGGGTGCGGAACTGTGCCAAATTGGGATTAACCCAAAGTGGGTGGGCCGGAGACCACTGGTTGGGATGCACAAACCTCTGTCTAGCAGCCACCCACACCCTCCAAGTAGCCCGCGTTGGGCAGGGTACCTCCGTTTACGCCCTCAGGCCCCAATATACAAAATTCCATAGATAGGCAAGGGGAGCCTAAGATAACTGCCTCCAAACGGGTGGCCACATTTGACCTAGAGCCCACAAACCACCACTGGACTATCAGCAGCATTGCAGCCCAGTAGTAGACCCTGAAGTTGGGCAGAACCAATTCTCCCAGGTGGGCTGAAAGCAACAGGGTAGATCGTGTCAGTCGAGGGACCCCGCCGTGCTAGAAAAAGGACCCTACTTATTGTTCGATTTCTTTAAACAGCGAGACCGGGATCCATATCGGGACAGTTTTGGAAGACAAGCCCAAGACTTCAGTCTAATTGAAAATCAGTGGCAATATTTGAAAAATTGCTGTGCAACAGTCATTCCTGTCCAAACCGAAAGAGGAATTCTGCCAAGAATAATGGCCAAAAATAGCTTGATTTAGAAATACAAACTGGGTAGAGACTAATCACAAAAGATCTGCCATTACTGCAGCCAAAAGTATTGAGTTGGGATGAAACCAACAAATTAACGTCTTTTTTTAGATTTTTTTTTTTTGTCACAACATAAAAGTTAAAATAATTTTTAAAAATTGTACCCTTAACCTGTTGGTGCCAAGCGCACCCAAATATGCGGCCCCGCCTTGGCACCGAGCAGCCACATATTTGTGTGCTCCCGGACCAGCGGCTAAAGGAAACCTCCTGTTGCTTGCAATTGGGGGTCACGATCATGTGACCACCGTGACAGCCAATCATGGTGGTCACATGACCAAAAGCCTCCCACCAGCCACCCGACATTCTAAGCCCTTAAAGGGGAGGCGGCACCGTGGTGTTAAAGCTTGAATTACATGAAAGCAAATATCATCTAAATACAACAATCATGTGTATTCTTCCATGGATCTTGTTGTGCTGTGTATTTCTTCCAAATCTATGTTGTAATCCAGGAGCTTCCTGTAATAAGGACCGGTCATTTCTGCTCTCTCTCCTTGTGCAGGGTGACTGGTCTGGCCTCCGCCCCCTCCTATAGTTTTCTGTAGTGGGTGGAACCTGCTGGGCCCCATCTCACAGCTCTACTCAGGCTATGTACAGCATAGTGATGATGTCGCCACTATTTTTAGAAGTTACATCTGTGTTTATAAGGACATTGGGTGCCCACAAAAATAGATTTACATACTTTGTTACTATTGAGGAATATATTTTAACCACTTTCTTAACCGCTTACCTGTAAAATCCTTTTCTCTGAAGTACATCAAGGGCACGGTTCAGCAGCGTCTGCCGGACCTTCAGCCGGGCATCCACAGTGCATGCGCCACTGACGTCAGCGGCTGCATGCAAAGGGAATATCTCCTAAACCGTACAGGTTTAGGAGATATTTATTTTACCTACAGGTAACCCTTATTATAACCTTATCTGTAGGTAAAAGTTAATATTTTGGCTATACAACCACTTTAACCACTTGCTGACCACCTCACACCAATATATGTTGGCAGAAGGGCTTGTACAGGCAGAACCACGTACCTGTACGTGGCCCTTTAAGAGATGGCCAGCGGGCGCGTGCGTTTACGGCAAGCTCCGCGAGTCGGGTCGCGCGGACTCGATCGCCGCAGGCATACCCGCGATCACCTCACAGGGAGGAAAAGTGCTCTGGTCAGGAAGGGGGTAAATTCTTCTGGGGCTGAAGTGGTTAAGGCAACACAAAGAAAACATCAGTTTTTCTAATCCCAACAGTCGTTCTTAAATAAATAGATTTTGACTGCTCTCAAGACATCAAGTGAATGTAGTGACTTTTCTTCCGCAGAACGGGGTTCTGGAAAAAAAAAATTAAGGTAGAACAATATCCTGGTTTAAATGAAAACCTGAGACTACCCTAGGTAGAAAATTATGATGAGTACACGACACAACCTTATGAATAATTAAATATGGCTCTTTACAAGAAAGAGCAGCCAACTCCGATCCCATTCTTGCAAAAGATATGGCTACCAGCGAAACCGGGTCCTTTATAGTACTCAAGACCGGCTTTATTTCTAATCCCATCTGTAGAAAGTCAAGGATTCTACCTATGATATACTTCCTCGGGTGCCAACCCCTGGTTTCACACCAGGAGACATATGCCTTCCAGACTCTATAATATTTGACACTGGAGGTCGGGTTCCTTGTATTAACCAGAGTAGACTCCACTGAACCTGACAGCCCATGCTTCTCCAGAATGTGGGTTTCAATAGCCAAACTGTTAAATTTAGCATTTGTAAAGTAGGATGGAATACCGGACCTTGCGAGAGAAGGTCTGGTCGTGGTGGTAGGGTCCATGGGTCCCCTACCACCATCTTTACGATCTCTGCATACCAAGATTTTTTGGGCCACAAGAATGACCAAATTCCCTTCCTGCTTGATCCTGCAAAGAAGTCATGGACACAGGCAGAATAGGAGGGAATGCATAAATCAGCTGGAATAGCAAGGCATCTGTTCCACATGCTAGCGGATCCTTTGTTCTTGACACAAAGTTGTCGATTTCTTAAACCTGGACACAAACAGATCTACGTCTGGGATCTCCCATCTTTGACATATTGACATGAAGATATCGGGGTGAAGGAACCATTCCCCCGGGAACAACCATTGGCGACTCAAGTAGTTCGCCTTCCAATTTTTTATCCCTGCAATGAAGACTGCCGATAAGCAAAGTACATTGTTTTCTGCCCAAGATAGGCTATGATTCACCTTTCTCTGGGCCGCACAAATTCTTGTGCCCCCTTGATGGTTAATGTAGGCCATTGCTGTGGCATTGTCGGATTGAATTTGGGCAGGACAATTTTGTAAACTGAACGTTCAGACCCTCAGGACCAAGAGCTTTGCCTGAATTTCTAGAATGGGCAGGGCCATTTCTGATCTGGGCCACTTCTCTTGGACAGTTGCCTCTTCCAGGACTGCTCCCCAACCCAAACAAGGTTGACATATGTTGTTACCACTTCCCAGGTAACTGAAGGATTTTTCCCTTTGCAGATTTTTGGTTATTAACCATAAACTGAGGCTCCGGCGCACCCAGCCTACAGCACCTGGTATTACCAGGCAGTCTCCTATCCTGGCACTAACCAGGTCTGACGCTGCTTAGCCTCCAAGATCCGAAGAGATTGGGCGCTTTTAGGGTGATGTACCCGTAGCCTTTGGAGTCAGATAAATTAGGAATCTAGAGCATGAACTCTTTGTTCCAAGCCGATAAGATACTGTTTTGCAGCAGTCTCAAATGAAACTGAGCATAAGGAACGACCTTGATTCAAGCCACCATCTTTCCCAACAACCTCATGCAAAACTGAATGGAAGAATTCATCTTGCTTCGACCACCTGAATCAGTTCCTTTATGGCGCTGATCTTTGCCTGGGGCAAGAATACCCTTTTCTGGGTGTATCTATGATCAGACCCAAGTATTTTAGCCTTCTTCATGGTTTTAACCACTTCAGATCCGCGCTATTGCCAAATGACGGCATTAGCGCGGACCTACATTTCCAGGACTACGTCTATTGACGTCGTCCTGGTTACGAGCGGCCTGCGCGCCCCCTGAGGGGCGCGCGCGGCGCGCTCTGTGATCGGCGAGTCCGTGAGACTCGCCTGATCACCGATCCGTGTAAGGGGTCGATCCCGACCCCTTATCACGTGATCAGCTGTCAGCCAATGACAGCTGATCATGTGATAGAACGGAGCCGGTAATCGGCTATTATTCCTCCTCGCGCTGACAGCGCGAGGAGAGAAAAAAAAAGCCGATCACCGGCGGCCGTGATCGGGACATCAGTCCCGATCACGGCCATCAATACAAGGGACCACCTGCCACCTGCCTGTGCCCACCTGCCTCCCGCAGTGCCATCCTGAAGTAAAATAAAAGAAAAAGTAAGTGCCCCCCGTCAGTGCCCCCTGTCAGTGCCCATAGTGCCCACAGTGCCACCCACAGTGCCACCCACAGTACCACCCCACAGTGCCACCCCACAGTGCCACCCCACAGTGCCACCCAATCTGCCTCAAAGGTGCTGCACCCCAGTGCCGCCCATCAGTGCCCAGCAGTGCCGCCCATCAGTGCCCAGCAGTGCCGCCCATCAGTGCCCAGCAGTGCCACCTATCAGAGCCACCTATCAGTGCCACCTATCAGTGCCCATCAGTGCCCATCCGTGCCACCCATCCGTGCCACTTATCCGTGCCACCCATCCGTGCCATCTTATCTGTGCCCATCTTTGCCCATCAGTGCCGCCTTATCTGTGCCCATCGGTGCCGCCTTATCTGTGCCTATTAGTGCCGCCTTAACTATGCCTATCAGTGCCCACCAGTGCAGCCCATCAGTGCCCACCAGTGCAGCCCATCAGTGCCCACCAATGCAGCCCATCAGTGCCCACCAATGCAGCCCATCAGTGCCCACCAATGCAGCCCATCAGTGCCCACCAATGCAGCCCATCAGTGCCCACCAATGCAGCCTATCAGTGCCGCCTAATCAGCGCACTTCAATGAAGGAGAAAAATGACCCGTTTGCAAAATTTTATAACAAACTATTAAAACATGATTTATTTATTTTATTTTTTTGCATCTTTTTTTGTTTGTTTAGCAAAAAATAAAACTCCGAGCTGTAACTAAATACCACCAAAAGAAAGCTCTATTTGTGGGAAAAAAATGATAAAAATTTCATTTGGGTACAGTGTTGTATGCCCGCGCAATTGTCACTCAAAGTGCATCAGCGCTGAAAGCTGAAAATTGGTCTGGGACTGAGGGGGGTTTAAGTGCCCAGTAAGCAAGTGGTTAAAGAACATTTCTTCTAGGCTGAGAATTCGATCCTAGATATTCTAGGTAGTTGAATGTGGTGACCATACTTTGGTCTAAGCGGGCTACCAACTGATCTATCAAGAACAGATCGCCTAGGTAAACCATTTTACCTTTTTTTTCCTTCCCCTAAAAGAATGACATTTTAAACATGTTTACCTCTTCGATAAGTTGATGATTTTTCCCTAATCAGCCAATTCACCCAATGGTGTTTTCCTATCCAGCACTTTAGATGAAGAACAGTGTGAGGAAAAAAACACACACACACACACACACACACACACACACACACACACACACACACACACACACACACACACACACACACACACACACACACACACACACACACACACACACACACACACACACACACACACACACACACACACACACACACTGCTGTGGAAACCAGGCCAGTTGTGCAGACTGGTCCTCTGCCAAGAGCAGATTCTTGCTATAGGCCGGGCACAGAGCTGCCAGCCATCTCAGGAATGGTAGTCCGCCAAATTGATCAAATGGAAAAGATGTCTAATATTTCTTAGATCTACAGAAAGAAGAATACAAGAATTGAAATAGTCCCATATCTAAGAGGAAATCTTTGCATAGCAGAAATATATAAAATAGAATAATTGTCATCTGTAAATAGGACACGGATTAAGCAGGGTTTAGTCAATTAGCCACTTCAGCCCCAGAAGGAAGGTTTTACCCCCTTCATGACCAGGCCAATTTTTGCGATGCGACACCGAGTTACTTTTAGGGACAATAGTGCGGTTCTGCGACGCTGTACCCAAATAAAATTTCTGTCCTGTTTTTCCCCCACAAATAGAGCTTTCTTTTGGTTTTAAATTTTTGTGCTATAAACCAAATAAAGACAGACACTTATGAAAAAAAATAACACAAAAAATATATATTTTATAATTTTTAACTTTCCGCTATAAAACATACCCAATACAATAAAAAAATAAAAATAAAAAAAATAAACATTTCCTAATCAATTTAGGCCAATATGTATTCTGCTACATATTTTTGGGGAAAAAAATATCCCAATAAGCGTATATTGATTGGTTTGTGCAAAAGTTATAGCGTCTACAAACTTTGGGATATATTTATGGAATTTTTATTATTTTTTTTTAAATTTTTTACTAGTAATGGAGGCGAACAGCAACTCATAGTGGGACTGCGACATTGCAGCAGACAAATCAGACACTGAAACTTTTTTGGGGACCAGTGACGCTAATACAGTGATCAGTGCTAACAAAGTATGCACTGTTATTGTACTAATGACACTGGCAGGGAAGGTGTTAACATCAGGGGCAATCAAAGGGTAAATGTGCCCCTAGGGGGTGCTCTCTAACTGTGTGGGATGTGCTTGTACTGTAAGACGACAGGGATCCATGTTCCTGCTTAGCAAGATGTCCTCTCCTGCCACATAACGGCGACCTGCCTTGTTTACATAGGCAGACCCCCCCCCCCCCCATCTTTCTGCCTTGGAAATGATCAGTGGGTCCCAGCGGACATTAGGCCCACCAGACCAGCTGATTGGCTCCCACTGTGTCCAGTCACAGCTGGGGCGGGTTGCCAGCGGCACACGCCCCAGACTCAGGAGAAGAAATCATGTACAGGTACGTGATTTTGTGCTCAAGGGCCGACCCTGCTTCAGTATATGTATGTGGGGCAGTCTTTAAGAGGTTTAATGACCATAAAGTGGTTCTCAGTCCTCTGCCAGCGCTTTCTACATCTTCTTCCTGCGATTCCCTCCTCAGCAAGCCAAATCCTGAGGGGGCACCAGCACGGGCACACTGCCGAGCCATGCTGTGTGATCCCATAGACATACAGTGTGGCTTGGCCACACCCCCATCTTCCTCCTCACAGGATTTGACTGACAGCAGCGTGAGCCAATTGGTTTAGCTCTAATTTAATATGTATGTGCAAACACCAATCACAAAAGTACACTGGTCTACTCAAGACAAACAATTTTCAGTTTATTGAAATCAGATAAATAGCAAATTAATTCTAACTGGTATGTGTCTAAAGTTCCACCATGGCTACAGGAAAATATAAGGCACATATCCTACATACAGTAGTTGCAACAAAACAGATAAAGTTACAGTGCCTTGAAAAAGTATTCATACCCCGTTCGAAATTTTCCACAGAAAACAAATATATTTTATTGGGTTTTATGTGATAGACCAACACAAAGTGGCACATCATAAATGGTTTTCATTTTTTTTTACAAATAAATATCTGAAAAGTGTGACGTGCAATTATTTAATATACTTTACTCTGATACCCCTAACTAAAATCTAGTGGAAACAATTGCCTTCAGAAGATTAGTAAATAGAGTCTACCTGTGTGTAATTTCAGAGGTTTGTTAGATAACCTTAGTGAACAAACAGCATCATGAAAGCCAAGGACCACACCAAACGAGTCAGGGATACATTTGTGGAGAAGGATAAAGCAGGGTTAGGTTATATACAAAAATTTCCCAAGCTTTGATCATCTCTTGGAGCCCCGTTAAATCCATCATCCAAAAAAGGAAAGAGTATGGCACATCTGTAAACCTACCGAGACATGGCCGTCCACCCAAACGGACAGGCTGGGCAAGGAGAGCATTAATAAGTGAAGCAGCCAAGAGGCCCATGGTCACTCTGGAGGAGCTGCAGAGATCCACAGCTCAGGTGGAAAAAATGTAACTTTTTGGCCTAAAAGCAAAACGCTATACGTGGCAGAAAACTAACACTGCACATCACACTGAACACACCATCCCCACCGTGAAACATGGTGGTGGCAGCATCATGTTGTGGGGATGTTTTTCTTCAGCAGGGACAGGGAATCTGGTCAGAGTTGATGGGAAGATGGATGGAGCCAAATACAGCACAATCTTAGAAGAAAACCTGTAAAAAGACTTCAGACTGGGGTGAAGGTTCCAGTAGGACAACGACCCTAAACATACAGCCAGAGCTACAATGGAATAGTTTAGATAAAAGCATATCCATGTGTTAGAATGGCCCAGTCAAAGTCCAGACCTAAATCCAAATGAGAATCTGTGGCAAGACTTGAAAATTGTTGTTCACAGACAGTCTCCATCCAATTGGACAGAGCTTGAGCTATTTTGCAACTAAGAATGGGTAAAAATTTCACTCTAGATGTGCAAAGCTGGTAGAGACATACCAAAAAAGACTTGCACCTCTAATTGTCGTGAAAGATGGTTCCACAAAGTATTGACTCATGGGGGCTGAATACAATCCCACCCCACTTTTTAGATATTTAAGAAAAAAATTGAAAACCATTTATCATTTTCCTTCCACTTCACAATTAATTATTGCCATTTTGTGTTGGTCTATCTTGCAGGGATCTCCAGCTGTTGCAGAACTACACACCTCATGAGGCATTGTAAAACTCTGCCAGTCACAGGCATGATGGGAAATGTAGTTTCTGAACAACTCGAGGGGCACAGTTCGGAGACCCTTGGTCTATCACATAAAATCTTAATAAACTCAATTCACGTTTTTGGTTGTAACATGAAATAAATGTGGAAAAACTTTCAAGGGGTATGAATACCTTTTCAAGGCATTGTAGCATATACACAATTTGGTAAATTATAGATTTGGAATACCCTTTGCCAACTGTATATTCCCAAAGCCTAGCAATTTGAACCCGGGGATAAAATTTGTTCAGGAAATTTCTCTTTGCGTTTCACAGATTTTTATATTACAGAATTGCACAATAACTTCACTTTTGTGGGGAAAAAAATTATCAAAAAAAAAAGCATTTTCAATTATGGCACAAGTCACATTGTAAATGATTATTATTAAAAACTGTCCTTTTCCATCTGCATCTCTCTAATTTTCTGTAAAATGCAATAAAGCTACTTGGAGATGCTCTGTACACAGAACACCCCCCAGATATGTCATTTCCTGCTTCTGTGATTGGCTCAATTATTTTCCCAAAACTCTGCACTAAGATACAAATCAGATTTTGAGCATCCCCTGCAATAAAAATATTGGTGAGATACTCCCAAAGCGAAAATCACATCTAAAGCCTAGTACACACGGGCAGAATGTCGGATGACATAGGCCGGTTCAATAAAGACAAGTCGAAATTCAGCCAGTCTGACAGAAGCCGGCCATTTGGATGGCTTTTGTTGGACAAGCATGCTGGAAAACCAGCAGCAGACCGCCTCCCAATCAGCGCTCTCAGCCAATAGCTGAGGGCGCTGCCGGAGTGTTCTGGCGGGTGGGGGGGCATCTGCACTAAGATGCAAGTCAGATTTCAGGCATCCCTTGCAACAAAAATTTTTTTGTTGAGATACTCTCAATAGGAAATCATGACTAAAGGAATGCAGACCCTGCAATTTTCCTCATTAGAGCTTTGCAAGTGCAGCAGCTGGTTGATAATTATGAAACCACTGCCATCAGACTCGCTCAGAACAGGGGCAGACAAACACACAAGGGATTTCTTCTGTATAACAAATGGTTGGAATCTGCAACAAAGTTTGTTAAAGAGGGATTTCACTGTAAAAAAAATTATTAAAAGCCAGCAGCTACAAATACTGCAGCGGCTGACTTAATAAATGGACACTTACCTGTCCCAGGATCCAGCGATGTCGGCAGCCGAGGCCTATCGATCGCTCGGCTCTCGCCTGCTGCCGCCGCCATTCTAGGTGAGGGAATCAGGAAGTGAAGCGTAGCGGCTTCCCTTCCCGGTTCCCTACTGCGAATGCGCGAGTCACGCAGCGCAATAGGAATGGTCCGCGCTGTCTCTGGGACCCGTGTGTGTCCCAGCAGACAGCTTGCCGGGACTGGCAGAGGCATAGACTCCCGTGGGAGTCTATGCCCAGAAGTGGGTGCAAATACCTGTCTTAGACTGGTATCTGCACCCCCCCTCCCCCCTGAAAGGTGCCAACTGTGACACCGGAGGGGGGGGGGGGGTTTTTGATGAGTGGAAGTTCCACTTTAGGGTGGAACCCCGCTTTAAAATCCTTGTAATGTACATAGATCACCCAGAGGGGAATGTATTTTTCTCAACAAAAAAGGAGGCGTTACTCTTTAAACAAATTTGGCTGGCTTGTTTATCAAAAGCAACACCACATTCAGACCCCCCCCCCCCCCCCAAGATGACATGGGGATTTGATTTACGGTGCCCCAGACATCCACCACTCCCCAGGGTAATGAGTACAAGGGTGCATTAGTGACCGTTACCCATTCCCACAAAAAGTTAATGTTAAAAAATTCACACCCTGGCAAAGCCACCCAGCATCAATCACAAAGATCCACTGCTATGACAAACAAACCGGCTGGGGATCCTGGGTGACATCATTGACTAAAAATGGTCAATGCTGCTGTACTCGCTAGATAAAGAAACCGTAAAAAACAAAACAAAAAAACAAACACATAATGGACTGCTTTTTCCCCCTCTATAAAATGTTAATTGGAAATAACAAAAATAGTTGCTTCTAATACCAGAGTCTCGACCAAGGAAGTGGTCTCCAAACTGTGGCCCTTTGCTTGCCTTTATAGCACTATTTCTCCCACTGATATGAGGCACTATTCCTCACACAGACACCAATGAGGGGCACATATCGTCTCACTGAAACCAACGAGGCGGCACCATTTCTCCCACTAATGCCAAAAGGACACTATTCCTCCCACTAATACCAATGATGGGGCATGGTTTACTAGCAGAATCGTAAAGATATAAATCCAGTAGAGGTGCGCGATTAATCGCGAAACGATCGCGATCTCGATTCACCCCCCCCCACGCGATCTAAGTTCTGGGTGACCCGCGATTTTCTTTTAGTGCCGCCACTTCCGCGTAACTAGCGTGGAACGCAAATGGTGGATATCGGAACTGACGTCAGCCACCGGAACTGACGTCAGTCATTGGAGCGTGTGATGTGGTGTGCCTCTGCCTGGTTGTGGGCGGGTACAGTGGCCGGGAAACAGCAGTGAGTGCGCACTGCTATGCACAGTAGTAGGGGTGCAACGGATCGTCACCGATCCGTGATCCGAACGGGTCACCCCGCTCGGATCGGCACATGCCGCGCTCCACGGTCTCGGCCTTAGGAAAGGCCGCGGCTTCGGCCTAGCTCCGAAGCACCGGCCATCTTTCTACGCCCAGGCTGTTTACACTGTGATCGCTCCGACGGAGCGATCACTTGTAAACAAACCGGCGTCATTTCATGACGCCGGTTCCTCTCTCCCCCTCTGTACTAATCTGTACAGTGGAGGGGAGAGATCCAGAGATGGAAGCAGCCATCCCTCCATACCCTGCAGTAACCAGCAATACCCTAGCAATACCCTGCCTGCCAATACTCTGCGATACCCTGCCAATACTCTGTGATACCCTGTCAATACCCTTCCTGCCAATACTCAGCGATACCCTGCCTGTAAATTTTTCAAATAAAACAGTTTTTTGAGAATCGTGATCTTCATTCTAAGTAAAAGAATCGTGATCCTCATTCTTCCCAGAATCGTGCAGCTCTAAAATCCAGTAGGGAAACTATACCAACCAATGAGTGAAGACCATGTATTAAAAATATACCTCTTATGCGTTTGCCGCCCCGTTCCCCCCCCCCCCCCCGCCCCCTTCCAATCAGGGCAGATTGATCAGCCAAGTGGCAATCAGGTAAGGTATGAACTAAATTATCTGCCCCTACAAGAGAAACATCCCCACATGGTAGAACTTGATTGGAGGGGCCCCATGGCTGAAGGAATAGTTAGCCACTAAGAGGTAGTATATAATATAAGGAGCTGGCTTATCCAGAGGGAAAGTAATCTGCAAGCAAACTGCAACGCTACTAGTATGGAGAAAAAGAAAATCCGCAATAAGCAGTAAGGAACAAGAGATAAAAGCCCATCGGTCCACCTGCTACATTCGACAAACCCAGGGAGGGGTGAAAGCAATGCAACCACATATAAAAAGGCACAACCCTATCAAATTAGCAAACCTGGAAAAAACCCAATCTCTTAAAGAGCTGGGGCATTTTAATAAACTGGCTCCTTGTTTGGAGACCGCGGTCAAAGGCATCAGATCAGGGCTGGAACAGGAGGGGAATTTCCCTGACTTTGTAGAGATTTCTTCTCACGTTTTGTAAAGTGAAGGAGATTCAGCCTTTCATAGCTCTGGTGGCAATTATTACAGAACAGATAACGACGAGGAATGCAAAAATGTATGGCTGCCAAAGGGACACCAAAAAAGCAAGAGGGGGACATCTAATGGTTCGAATCTTGAACACAGAAACTGGCCAGGATTCTAATGGGTAATGGTCAGGCTGAACATACCAAGTTGATCGAAGCCTGCTGGATTCTCTTGGGACTATCACCGCTAGCAATAGTCACCATCTTCTCCTGGAGGAGACGGCTTCCCTGTGGTTGCAGGAAAGAAATCTGCCTAAGCGGCCATTTCCCTCACCCCTTAAAGAGATTTCCTCTCACTTTCCATGGAGTCTCTGGGACAAAAATAAAGACAAAATTTCCAACAGAACAGAGAAAACAAAAAAAAAAAAAAAAAAAACACAACTGGTGGATTTTAACTGGTTTTTAATTTGAGATAATATTGATTTCTATTCACTTTTTTTTTAAATATATTATTCGCTACTCCTGCAATAAAGGAATAATAATACAGAGCATATCCGTACTGTGAACACATTGCTGTGTTAAAAGCACAGCTGACCTATCAAGTTGGATGCACATGAGTGGTGTTACTAAATGCAGTCTATTTCCTGTGTACATATTTCAGCATTTGCAACTTGTGCATCCGCCTTCAATATAAATGACTTTACGGGCTTGCAGGTCAAGCATATCTACCAAAGACTTATAATGTGGAAGTCAGTAACAGGGCGGGTCAGGCTCATTACTGGATTGAACTACTGAACTTTTTCCTCCGAGTCCAAAACATTCATAAATTGCGATCACAGCTCCTACATCAAAGGGAAACGAGAGCCTGTGATCACAATGTGAAAAACCCGTTCAGTGCTCGGAGTTTTATCCTGAAGGCTGGAGTGGAGAACTTGAGTTCTAAGAGAACATAAAGATCAGCCTGAGTGTGTAACTTGAAGACACAACAGGTCAGACCAGTTTGAAAAAAAACAATACTGCAATGCAGCCTTCTTAAACGCAAATGAATGAATGACCGATTTTATTAACTGCCAGGCCTGGAAGAAAAGCCTCAGGCACATCTGCCATAATGAAGAAATCCAATTACTTAGGTGATGTGTATTTGATATTTTCAATTCTAGGGTGGTAATAAAGCTTGTCTTGGTACCTGTAGGTCAATTGCTACAGCAGCTGAGGGCAAACCATTATTCACAGTTCCCTTTGTGGTTTTCAGGAAACAATACTGCTTAGTTGAAGGCAGATCTGTTCTTAGCCAAACCCGCAATACACCTGTACAGACTATAGGCCAAGCTTACCTAATCCTCAGGTGGCCAAGAGGCCCACCACATACTTAAAATGTATTCACTTTTACTAGTCCTCAAACCTAATTAATTACTCTTCAACCAGTTCCCTAAGAGAAAATATTTCACTTTTACTTCCATGTCTACTTTGCCCCAGGAAAATTACTGAACGTACCAAACATTTTTAAATTGTTAAAAAACAAACAATAAAAACAAACAAACACAGTAATGCTGTGTACACACAATCGGAATTCCGGACAGAAAAAGACAGATGAGAGCTTTTCATCAGAAAATGCGACCGTGTGTATGTTCCATCGGAATTTAGCTGTCCGAATTTCCGCCATTGATAGCATGTTCTCAATTTTCCAGACGGAAAAACTTTCTATCGGTAATTCCGATCGTGTGTATGCAATTCCGACACGCCGAAAATCACGCATGCTCAGATTCAACTATGAGACAGAAGCTATTAGCTACTGGCTATTGAACTTCCTTTTTCTAGTCCCGTCGCACGTGTTGTACGTCACCGCGTTATAAACTATCGGAATTTGTGTGACTGCGCGTAGGCAAGACAGCTTGAACCGAAATCCGTCGGGAAAATCATCAGAGCTTTTTCCGACGCGAATTACGATCACGTGTACGCAGCATAAAAAGGAGTCTACAAATGACCATTGCCACTGCAGGAAAAGATCAGAAATACAAAGCGGGTTGAACCATGGACAATTTTTCACGTTAAATGTTTGTATCCAACTCTTGTAGTCCTTCATTCTCAAAGAGATCACAGTACCCCTGACAATGCATTTATGTTCATCTCTCCTCAGGTGGTTACCATCAACATCTGCTTCCTGGATGAAAATACAGTCCCTAGATCTCACCATCATGTAAATCAGGGTTTCAACCTTTTTAATATGGAGCAGTGGTCTGCAAACCGCAGCCCTTTGCATATTTTTATTTGCCGTTAGGGCTATATTCCTCCCAGTGATATGAGGCACTAGTCCTCTCACTGACACCAACAATGAGGCAATAATTCCTGCACCGACACCAACAGTGGGGCACCATTCCTCCCATTGACATCGACAATGGGACACTATCTTTTTGACTGACAACAAAAATAGGGCACTAGTCATTCCACTTAAAACCATAGATGGGGCACCATTTCTCCCACTGGCACCAACAATGGAGCACTCTTCTTTCAACTGACACCAATGATGGGGCACTATTCCTCCCACTGGTACCAATGATAGGGCACTATTTCTTCCAATGGTTACGGGTCGTTATTCCTCTCACTGATACCATTGCTAGTGTGCTAATATTTCACCCAATACCGAAAGATGGAGCATTGTTTACTCCCACTAGCCACAGTCCACCCCCCCCCCCCCCCCCGAAGTCTGAAGCACAGTAAACTGGCCCACTGTTTAGAAAGTTTGGAGATCCCTGATATAAGGAACCCTTAAAATAACTTTCAAGTCTCAGGGAACCTCTGCTATGTTACTATATTTACAGCCATGGTACATTAGCATGAACAGTAAGTTGACATCTAAGAATAAATCAAACAAAAAGAAATGTGTTATATCTAGCATATTTCAAAGCTGGGAATTCTCTACACAATCACGTCATTTTCAGTAATGATTATAAATGGAAAATAATAATACTAATAGAAAAGTGACACAACTATCATATCGGCGTATAACACGCACCCCAAGTTTAGGAGGGAATTTAAAAGAAAAAAACTTTTAGGAGGGAAGTTTAAGGAATAAAACTTACATTTAAATGCCCATCAATGCAGCCTTGTCAGTGTCATATGCAGCCTTGCATTGTAGCCTTGTCAGTCATTTGCAGCCTTCCATTGCAGCCTTGACAGTCGTATGCAGCCTTGTCAGTTATTTGCAGGCTTGTCAGCGTCTTAGCCATTTTTAAAATGGCACCACCGAGATACAGAGCGGATGTCCTGTGTATCCCGGTGGCTTTCGGGTATTTTCGGCCGCACTCTGCCATTTTTCGGCCCTTCTCGCCTATTTTCAGCCGCACTCAGACGTTCTCAGCGGCTTTCCGAAAGCCGCCGAGAACGGCCGAGTGTGGCCGGAAATAGCTGAGAATAGCTGAGTATAACACGCACCACCGATTTCCCCCTGATTTTAAGGGGAAAAAAAGGTGTGTGTTATACGCCGATAAATACAGTAATTTTTTTCTTACATTAATGGTCAGCAGAAAAGTATCCCTTACACTAGTAGTACGTATGAAAATCAACCCCCTCCCCTCCCTTAAACAGATGGTTATTGGGAGAGAGGACTCATTACACTAATGATTAGCATTAAGAATGCTCCTGTCCTGGTGGTAAGTGTGAAGAATGATCCTTATACTGGTGGCCAGTAGGAATAATGCTCTTCACATTGGTGGTTCATAAGAATGTTGGTGCTCAGTGGGAAGAATTTCCCCTTACAGATAACCAATAAAATCACTGCTGTCAATGATTACTTAGTTGAGACACAGAAATTGCTCAATGAACCCATAGAAACCCCTGGAGAAATCCCAGGGGTTCACCAAACCCTGGCTAAAAGGTAGATTGTGTGTATATATATATATATATATATATATATATATATATATATATATATATACATATACACACACACATATATATACACATATATATATATATATATATATATATATATATATATATATATATATATATATATATATATATATATATATATATATATATATATATACATACACACACACATACATATACATATACATACACATATATATATACATATACACACATACATACATACATACATATACACACACACACACACACACACACACACACACACACATACATACATACACAGTATCTGGCAAAAGTGAGTACACCCCTCACATTTTTGCAAATATTTTATTATAATCTTTTCATGTGACAACGCTGAAGAAATTACACTTTACTACAATGTAAAATAGTGAGTGTACAGCTTGTATAACAGTGTAAATTTGCTGCCCCCTCAAAATAACTCAACACACAGCCATTAATGTCTAAACTGCTGGCAACAAAAGTGAGTACACCCCTAACTGAAAATGTCCAAATTGGGCCCAATTAGCCATTTTCCCTCCCCGGTGTCATGTGACTCGTTAGCGTTACAAGGTCTCAGGCCTGAATTGGGAGGTGTGTGAAATTTGATGTTATCGCTCTCACTCTCTCATACTGGTCACTGGAAGTTCAACATGGCACCTCATGGCAAAAAACTGAGCATCTGAAAAAGAGAATTGTTGCTCTACATAAAGATGGCCTAGGCTATAAGAAGATTGCCAAGACCATGAAACTGAGCTTCAGCACGGTGGCCAAGACCATACAGTGGTTTACCAGGACAGGTACCACTCAGAACAGGCCTTGCCCTGGTCGACCAAAGTTGAGTGCATGTGCTCAGCGTCATATCCAGAGGTTGTCTTTGGGAGATAGACGTATTAGTGCTGTCAGCATTGCTGCAGGAGGTTGAAGGGGTGGGGGGGTCAGCCTGTCAGTGCTCAGACCATTTGCCACACACTGCATCAAATTGGTCTGCATGGCTGTCATCCCAGAAGGAAGCCTCTTCTAAAGATCGTGCACAAGAAAACCCGCAGTTTGCTAAAGACAAGCAGACTAAGGACACAGATTACTGGAACCATGTCCTGTGGTCTGAAGAGATAAGATAAACATTTAGTTCAGATAGTATCTCAAGCGTGTGTGGTGGCAACTAGGTGAGGAGTAAAAAGACAAGTGTGTCCAGCCTACAGTCAAGCATGGTGGTGGGAGTGTCATGTTCTGGGGCTGCATGAGTGCTGCTGGCACTGGGGAGCTACAGTTCATTGAGGGAACCATGAATGCCAACATGTACTGTCACATATTGAATCAGAACATGATCCCCTCCCTTTGGAGACTGGGCCACAGGGCAGTATTCCAACATGGTAACGAACCCAAACACATCTCCAATATGACCACTGCCTTGCTAAAGAAGCTGGGGGTAAAGGTAATGGACTGGCCAAGCATGTCTTCAGACCTAAACCCTATTGAGCATCTGTGGGGCATCCCCAAATGGAAGGTGGAGGAGCGCAATATCGAACACCCCCCAGCTCCGTGATGTCATCATGGAGGAGGAGTGGAAGAGGACTCCAGTGGCAACCTGTGAAGCTCTGGTGAACTTCATTCCCAAGAGGGTTAAAGCAGTGCTGGAAAATAATGGTGGGCACACAAAATATTGACACTTTGGGCCCAATTTGGGCATTTTCACTTAGGGATGTACTAACTTTCGTTGCCAGCAATTTAGACATTAATGGCTGTGTGTTGAGTTATGTTGAGGGGACAGCAAATTTGCACTGTTATACAAGCTGTACACTCACTACTTTACATTGTAGCAAAGTGTCATTTCTTCAGTGTTGTCACATGAAAAGATAGAATAAAATATTTACAAAAATGTGGAGTGGTGTACTCACTTTTGTGAGAATATATATATTAGTGACATTGGGGTGTTTAGCTCAATTGGTAGATGCAATTTTTAGTTCACATCAGGCAGGCGTTTATGGTTAAGGGCCTGGTAGCCCACGTTTATTATAAGAAAACAAAATATTAATCCATCCAGAAATCCCACGCAGGGGGTCCAAGCTTACATTAAATACACAAAAAAATCCAAATGAAAATGCTAGCCCACCTGGCTACTCTTCAGCAGTAGTGCTGCTATAGGTACTTGCTCCGTCCACCAAACTGCTTGGACGCACACAGTCTTAGGCCCCTTGGACGCACACAGCTTCAAGCCCTTTAACACACAGCTTTGGACTACTTGGACGCACACAGCTTCAACCCTTCAACGCACACAGCTTTGGGCTCTTTGGACGCACACAGCTTCAACCCACACAGCTTTGGGCTCTTTGGACATGCACACAGCTTCAAGCTACTCCACTCCACCATCCCTCACACTCTACTCCCAACAGCCCCTTTGTTTTATGGCCTGTGTGCAGCTGGGCACACACCCTGCTCGTTATCACCAAGACCTGGACACAGGGTTGGAGATCCCTCTTTCCTCCAATTTCACAGGAACAGAGCCTCGCTCTGTCACTATATATATATATATATATATATATATATATATATATATATATATATATATATATATATATATATATATATATATATATATATATATATATATATATATATATACACACACACACACACACACCCACACACAATAATATATATATATATATACACATACACACACACAATAATAATTATATATATATATATATATACATACATATACACATATACACACATATACACACATATAGTGCCTGCAATGTAGTCTTCATGTTCTGGGCTGAATGTGACACAGGATCATGTCCCATTACTGCCCCTTAAGTGGTATCTGACTACAGTAACAATATTATAGGTGGATTAATCAAGGTGAGGCAAGAGAAAAAAAAAGGAAGTGCTTTCCACGCCAAACACCAATTACGTAATTCTCCTAGGTTGTACACCTCTGCCTAAGCAATCGCTTGCCTAGAACTCAAGGACTGCTTTTTAAATTATAAATAAGGCAGAGCTTTTTATTAAATTTATATTGATGAAGTAGTAATGGGAGGAGGAAAAAAAAAAAAAAAGAGAAAGAAAAAAGGTTGATCCTATACTGTGACTGTAACTGTGCTTTCTGCTGGGACTTTCAAACTCAAAAGCACAAAACCTAGTGCTTCTAGTTCACGTTCTACTGCCAATGGCAATTTAGCATAACAAAGAATAATGCATCCCTACAGGTGTATCTCTACACTTAAATAGCCTTTTACCCAAGCAGCTAGTGATGCAAGTTTGAGAATTGTTGGTCATAACCTGAACTTCTTTAGCAGCGGGTCCCAGCCTCTGCCCTTAACTACCAACAAGTCATGTATTCAGGATTTCGTTCACCACTGGTGCTTTTAAATCAATGGTAACCACTATTTATGACAGCTATTTTATCTAAGGAAAATTCCCAAAACATGACCTGTTGGAGGTACTTGAGTAATAAGGTAGGGAAACACTGGTCTACAGGTTAACAGGGGAACTTCTTGAAATGTCCAGTCTTCGACATTGCCCCAGAGACTTTTTAGCAGGCAGAACAGCATGTAATGGCAGGATTTTAACAGCGATATATTTAAAAAGAACACTGGCACATATATGATTTTAATCTACAGAACATACAACTGTTTACATAAGTTATACTAAAATGACACATTTGTGCAAATGCTACAAACAATCATGAAGAAAACAATGACACTGAAAGCATCCTTCAGAAGATGGTACGTTTGTATTTCCTGGAATACTTCCGAGACGGGGATTGCACATGCAGTAGGAAGTTGTTGGAGATTGGGAGAGATGTGAAGGTCACCAAAAGGAAACACAGGTCATTATATTTATATCCTCATGGGATCAGTACAGGAAATATAGATGTAGAGACAGAGACAGCCAACACATCTAACAGATAGTGTCATAAATCCCACTTCAGTTTCCAGCAAAGATAATGCAGTCTAAAGGCCCATCTACCATGGGTAACTTTTCAGCAAAACGAAGGTATGTACCTAATATGTTCTAGAGTTACTGATAACTTAGGATCTCTGTATCTACGGTAATTTGTGGAATCAAAATTAGCATTCGATTTTTAAGAAATCCTTCATTCTCATAACAAACCAAGACGATCTAATGATTCTAATTCCACTGCCCATTAGGAATACTATTGTGGAAAGTACAAAACGTATATAAGAGCTAGAATGCGGCACCAAGTCAGCTGGCACACCCAAGGAATTAATTTACTTTAATGCCGGCCATACACGGTTCGAATTTCGAAATAATTTTCTTTTGAAAATCGTATCTAAGAATTTTCATATGAATTTCGCACCATTAGTGGGCTGCAGCAACAGCC
This sequence comes from Lithobates pipiens, assembly GCF_037356315.1. Classification (NCBI taxonomy): domain Eukaryota; kingdom Metazoa; phylum Chordata; class Amphibia; order Anura; family Ranidae; genus Lithobates; species Lithobates pipiens. The sequence goes on along the minus strand of NW_027507903.1, from coordinate 53,356,119 downwards.
GATTTTCGTGCGGAAATAAAATTTGAGAAATCGGACATGTTGGAAATTTTTTGAAAAACAAATGATTTTCTAATCAATGATGGTAGAATAGTGCGAGAAACAAGAAAATAAAATGTACGGAGATAAAAGAAAATGTACGGAGATAAAAGAAAATTTACGGAGAGAAAAGAAGATTCCCAGCCAAGAAAATTCTTTTCTGTAGCAGCATGAGGTGAAATTGAAGGCTTGGTCGGCCGAATTTCGAAAATCAATGGTGGCATCATTGGATCACAAAAAAAACGAATTTTCTGATTTTGAAAAGAAAATTTGTTCGAAATTCGACCGTGTATGGCCTGCATTACTTTTCATTTTATCCCACAGTCCCAATAATATAATAGGAACTGACATGTTTTCATAAAGAGGAAAGAGACAAAGCATAAAATCTGTAACGTTCACTAGAAAAAGTTACAAATCAATTAGCCACATTATCTAAGGCATTTTGATCAACCTAAAGGTCACCACTTTAAGCACACTTTCAATAACGAAGTCTGTCATCTCATCTTTGAACCTGGCTTTAATTTGGCCAGGAATAACACTGAGCTGTTAATAATGCCACAGACAGGTAAGAAGGCAATACAGGGGGATTATCTCAATCTTCAGAAGAATCCAAGCACATGTTGTTAGTTGGTCATACCTGGGTACATGGTAGGGATTTAAAAGGGTCCCTACAAAAGACTCACTAAGAAGCGTGTACAGTACATACTGCAACAAGTAATTATTACATTCTTGTTTTAGCTTGGCTTCCATGAGCACTGAATGACCGAAGTGTGTGGTTTTTAGTAATCAAAGTTAAAAATGTGCCATTAAAGTGAAACGCTGCTTTCCCTTTGAAATGCTACCAATCTAATGTTGGCCCTGCAGCAGCCTATCCTTATTGTCTTTTCACCCCTGCGCAACTCCTTTGTCTGGGGAAGCTAAGGGATATATCTGGTACTTTTCAGGATTTGAGGAGCATGGAGCGGACACAGTCTATTCCTTCCTGAGTGTTTGGCGATTAGATACTCAAGCACGCTCAGGTGTGAATGCAGCCTCAAGCTGAACTTTAAGAGCAGCCCCCCCCAGCATTTCAAGCCTGTTTCAGCACTATGGCCTCTGCCAGTGTTTTCAGTCTGCTCCAGAGCCACAGCCTCATCCAGCGTTTCTGGTGCCATGGCTTCTTCTAGCGTTTCCAGCCTATTCCAGAGCCACAGCCTCATCCAGCTTTTCTAGTGCCATGACCTCTTCCATCGTTTCCAGCCTATTCCAGAGTCACAACTTAATTCACTGTTTCCAGTGCCATGGCTTTGTTTTTTTCCAGTCTATGCCAGAGCCACAGCCCCATCCAGTTTTTCTAGTGCCATGGCTTCTTCCAGTGTTTCCAGACTATTCCAGAGCTAAAGCCTCATTCCAGCTTTTCTAGCGCTATGACCTCTTCCAGTGTTTTCAGGCCTTTTTCAAAGTAAAAGACCCACCTAGTGTTTCCAGCACCATGGCTTCTTCCAGTGATTTCAGCCTATTCCAGAGCCACAGCCCCATTCAGCATTTCCGATGCCATGACCTCTTCCTATGCGCCCAGTCTGTTCTAGAGCCATTGGCCTCCCCTCCAGTGTTTCCAACCTATACAAAGCCACAACCACATCCAGTGTTTCCAGCCTGTTCCAGAGCCCTAGCTTCATTCAGTGTTTCCAGCACCACAGCCTCCTCCATTAGCTGTGCACTTCACAAATCTGGCAGACTTGCCGCTGTAATTGCAGTGAAAGGTGGTTCTACAAAGTATTGACTCCAGGGGGCTGAAGACAAATGCACGCCACACGTTTCACATATTTATTTGTAAAAAAAAAAAAATTAAAACCATTTATCATTTTCCTTCCACTTCACAATTATGTGCCACTTTGTGTTGGTCTATCACATAAAATCCCAATAAAATACATTTAAGTTTTTTGTAGTAGCATGAGAAAATTTGGAAAATTTCAAGGGGTATGCATACTTTTTCAAGGCACTGTATATATTGTCTATAGTAGTCAACTGGGTGCTTGTTTTCATTTCATAACATGCATCACAAAGTGATCAGTGGAATCCAAATGGCTTGCTACTGTTCATGCTTTATACAAGATCCATAAAACCAGGAGCCTAAATAAACAAACCAGAAGACCTGCCTTCTTGCTTCAAAGTTGTCATGTCATTCTGCACACCGCCATGCCTTTTTGCACAGCCTAGTGAAAAAAAGAATGCAGGAGACGGGCGGTGTTTTTTTCCTCCCAGCAAATCTTTATCACTAACATATCTACAGATACTTTTGTATATATAGCAAAGAATAAAAATTACATTCTACAAAAAAAAAAAAACAATTAAAAAAAGCCTATCAGTTCTCCGCTCAATAATATGTTGTACTGATTCCTAAGTAGCCATGCAGTTTTTCTTGTACAGACAAGACCCTGCAGATGAAATATAACCTCATTTTGAAAAGTTCAGCTTTGCAGAAAGTTTGGAGTTTAAAATGATATTAAAGGCTTTTTTTGTTTAGTTTTTAAAATAACAATTATGTTATACTAACCTGCGCTGTGCAGTGGATTTGCACAGAGCAGCCCCGATCCTCTTCTGGGCTACCCCGTCACACTCCTGGCTCCTTCTTCCTGCTGAGTGCTCCCAGAGCAAGCTGCTTGCAATGGGGGCACCCAAGCAAGCTTGTTCCCGAGCCACAGCTCTGTTTCCATTCACACACAGAGCTGTGGCTAGGTCCTGCCCCCCTCTCTTACTTCATTGGCTCACCAACTGTGATTGACAGCAGCAGGAGCCAATGGCTCTCAGCCAATGAGGAGGGAGAGTCGCTGGAGAGCTGAGAGTCTCCTGCACGTCGCTGGAATGAGATGGGGTTCAGGTAAGTACCTCTGGGAGTTTTTTGGTCAGGCTTCGAGAGGCGCATGAATGGTCTACACCTACAGCAAGGGCATTATTCAGCTTTGGTCAAAGCTGCAAAGTTTGTTTTTATTTACATGCGCCCCTTACCTGCACTGACTGTTTCTTGGTAAGGGCCGGTTCACACAGCGAGGCGCAGCGAGGCGTCTCCGACTTACCTCGCCGCGACCTGCGGGGAGCTCAGCGGCGACTTGCAGAGGACTTCTGTATAGAAGTCAATGCAAGTCGCCCCCGAAGTCGCCCCGAAGTAGTACAGGAACCTTTTTTCTGAGTCGGAGCGACTCGAGTCGCTCCTCTCAGAACGGTTCCATTGTACAGAACGGGGGCGACTTGCGGGAGCGAGGCGAGGCGAGCCGTGTCGCCTCGCCTCGCCTCGCTGTGTGAACCGGCCCTCAGGGTGAACTAATCTTTTAGGTTACTAAAGATGCTTTTTAGATAACTTAGGCATACATTTTTTTTTTTTTAATCCAGGACAGGCATAAAAAAAATTGTAATGTGCTTTAAAGCCAAATTCCAGGTATAAATAGATACATTGGTGTCCGTATTCAGTAAGCAGCAAGCCAGCTGCTCAGGCATGGGGCCCAGAAGCTAGTGAGATCACTGGAGTTGTGACGACTGCTACAGTGATTTCCAGCTTCCAGTAGGATCCTACAGGTGTGATATAATCAGAATGTACATAGTTACATTGATCCAAGCTGTAACTAGGTAAACATCTCCATACCTGGAATTTGTCTTTAGTCTAGGGCAGAGATATACATTAGTGAACCTCCAGCTGTTGCAGAACTACAAGTCCCATGAGACATAGCAAGACTGACAGACACAAGCATGACACCCAGAGGCAGAGGCATTATGGGACTTGTAGTTTTGCAACAGCTGGAGGTCCGCTAATTGTATATCCCTGGTCTAGGGGGTTGCAGAAGAGGATGTATTACTTACCTAAATTCCAGCTCCAGCATCCTCCGGCGCTCTCCTCTTCTCCCTTAGGGCTGGGTTCAACATATAGGCGGTCTTAAGTCCAGTGTCTTGTTTTTATGTCCACTAGTCCAGGTGTGATTTATGGCAAATTTTTGCCTGAATTCGCACCTGAACCGGACCCAAAAAAGAAAAAAAAAAAAAACACAGCCACCACATACATGTGTATACCAGCTCCATTGAAAGACTGTCACGCTCATGTGTTATGCGAATTGGATGTGGTTAAAAACGCATCCAATTCACATATATCAAACAAACCTAAAGCTTCAGTCTGTCGGCGGATCCTCAGTTTCATCAAATACAGTGCTGGGGCATTAACCCTTTACTACAGTGGTCATCAACCTTGTCCTCAGGGCCCACTAACAGGCCAGGTTTTCTGCATTACCTTGAGGAGATGAAGACTAGAATACTGCAATCATTGAGCAGCCAATGATATCATTTGTGATGCATTTCAGTTATCTTGCAAACCTGGCCTGTTTGTGGGCCCTGAGAACAGGGTTGATGACCAGTGATTTACTGTACAAGGTGGAGGCAAGAATGCAACCGCAGCCTGGAGCAGCTTAAATGAGGGGATTACAGAGGACCCCTTGCTGGAGCGAGGAAAATTATAAGAGAACCTCTTCTGCAACCCCCTGGGCTTAACAAGCATTTAAAATTTCCATTCGGTTCACCTGTAGTGTTTACAGACTTTGCCACCCCTCTTAAAAGTAATCCGTTGATAGATCACTTTTCAGAGGCATTTAACAGGGGGTGAGGAGGCCATATCTTGCTTCCTCAGTGCCCCTTTTAATCTTGCAAATGTTCACTTAAACAGGTCATGCTTGGAGGTGATACGGACCACGTTTTTTGCCACAGACGCAAAGCATCGCAGCCAAGGCATGTGTACAACAAGGTCTGGCTGCCTTTGCAGCTTAAGAGGAGAGGTAAAAATGGGGCTTAATTGCCTGTCTTCCCCCCAACCGCATGTGTTAACAAATCCAAATAGTTCAAATACATTTTTAGAAAAACAGAAACGGTTTTCATGACTAATAACAATGACAATCTTTAGCAATCACATTACTTCCTCACAAACACCCTGCTTGGTACACACATACAATAATATGACAACATATACTAATGGAATAAGAGCGCTAAGGAGGTGATAGGCTGGGGAGAAAAAAAAAAAAAAAAAAAAAACACACTGCTGGCTTCACTACATTAAAACATTAATGGTAATGAGCCGGTGACTTTTGAAAATGTTTGACCAGTGGCGGCTGGTGCTCAATTTCGGTCAAACCCCCACCTCCTCCCCCCCAGCTTATCCATCCGCCCACCAGCCCTGCACTAACCCCATCCAGGAGGTGGGTAGCTTCCCCCTGCGTCTCCTCACATAGGATCGCTTCGTCTTTCAGCTTCCTGATTGGCCGGGACACTAGCGAATATTAATTCGATATTGTCACACAAGTGAGTAGGCTTGGGGCGCACCTTTTTGAAGCCAATTACAGCCTTAGGCTCTAATCTTGAGCTAAAAAAAAAACAAACAAAAAAAAACCCATTCAAATCCACGCGTCTGATGCCCTGCATGTACATTAGGGGCCGGGCGCATCCTTTATGGGGGCGGCGCCCCCAATGGAGCAACTGCCACTATGTTTGACAGTAAATTATCAGTCGCATACAGGTGTGAAAGCATTGCCATGATAGGAGATCAGCACTGGGAAAGCAATCCGTCTGAATAAATTCTGGTTTCTCCGACGGAATTACGCTCAAGCCGTCCTGCATACACACGGTCACACCAAAATCCGACCTTCAAGAACGAGGTGATGTACAACACCTACGATGGGACTAGAAAAAGGAAGTTCAATAGCCAGTAGCTTCCGTCTCATACTTGCTTCAGAGCATGCGTCGTTTTTGGCCCGTCGGAACAACATACAGACGAGCGGTTTTCTGATAGGAATTGGTTCCATCGGAAAAATTTAGAATATGTTCTGTTTCTAGAGCCGTCTGAATTTTCGACGTAAAAGCCGATTGTGTGTACACGACATTAGAGGCGCCTCTCATCTTTTATACTCAGTTGCGACATGACGCTATTTGTATATCAAGACATCGCTTGTATGTCAAGTCAAAATGTATTAAAAAATGTTTCTTGTCCTGCAAATGCTCTCAAACCAAGGTTTACTGTACTTGTTTTAACCTTCTTTTCTTTTTTTTTTACATTTCCTCACTTGCTTCCTGGTTTCTGGCCCAGGCCAAAATGGATGTACATATATTCTAGAAACCTTCATGGGCATTTTTATTTTATTTTTTATCTGGAGGAGAGGAGGAGGTTTTTTTCTTCAGTTAAAGCGTAACTCCACCTTTGTTGAGAAAAAAAAAAAAAAACAACAACATTCCCCTCTGGGTGATCTCTGTACATTCCAAGCATTATAACAACCTTTGTTGTAGATTCCTACCTTTTATTATTCTGAAGAAATCCCTGTGTGTTTGTCTGTGCCTCAGAGCAAAGTGGGTCTAATGGGACAGGTTTCATTATTGTCAGGTGTGCATCTGCAGAGACAAATGAGGAAAAATCTGCTGGGCCTGCATCCCTTTAGATTTGTTCCTATTGAAAGTATCTCTCCAAAAAATAAATTTTTGTTGTTAGGGGATGCCTGAAATCTAACTTCATCTTAGGCCAACTTCTGGGGAAAATTGGTGAGCCAATCACACAAGTAAGAAATGTTTCTGGGGAGTGGTCAGTACACACTGTGTACAGAACAAGTCCAGGTAGCCATACAGCAATGTATTCTCAGAAAGTTACAGTGGCTGCAGATTAAAAACAAATAAAGGTCATTTTGAATAACCTTCAATTACAATATGATTAGTGTCACAATTATATAGTGTATATTTTAGTGTTTCTTTATTTGCTATTTTTTTTCCCCCCACTAAAGTGGAATTACACTTTAAAGCGGAGGTCCACCCCAAAGTGGACCTTCCGCTCATTGGAACCCTCGCCCCCTCCAGGGCCACAATTGGCACCTTTCAGCAGGGAGGGGGGTGCTGGTACCTGTACAGTACAGGTATCTGCACCCACTTCCGGCGTAGATTCTGCAGAAGGTACGCCCCATTCCGCAGAATCTACGCCCCTTTCCGAAGGTCCCCCGCTGCCTGCTGGCATACCCAAGATGGCAGCGGCAGCACCCGAGAGACGATCTTGAAATCGGCTTCGGGTGCCGACATCGCGGGCACGCTGGGCGGGTAAGTGTCATTATTTTAAAAGTGCAGTATTTGTAGCTGCTGGCTTTAAAAAAAAAAAAAAACGGCGGACTCCCGCTTTAAGCACACTCTCCTGCCTGAGCTAAGGGCAGATGTATTCCAGTGAATGCTACATGAATCCTCTGCCCATACTCAAGATGGCTGTGGCTCAAAACGCAAGAGGATATTTTTCAAAGTAATTTCTCAACAAAATAAATCATGGAGAATTGGATGGATGGGTGAATTTGCAGTGAATATTAAAAATGAATTAAATAGGGTTTTTCAGTTTGTGGTGCTCAGATACAGTTCTCTATAAAGAGAGAGGGAAATGAGTTCTTTGTTGATGATACAAACCATATTACTCATAAGGAAGGAAACCTTTCCAAGTATCGGCTCTTGGCTAAGACTTTCTTTCACAATAAAGATAGTTTATTCCTTGTTATATTTCTGCATTACATTTCTAGTAGTCATTCTTTTATGCACGTCTAAAGATTCCACAATGACAGCCTTTCTCAGCCCTTTTATCTCGGAGGAACCCTTAAAATAAAAAAAAAATTCAGTTCATGGAGAATGCCTAAAAACGATTTATTGGGGTCAGTAAGAAAAATTTCTCTTACATTGCTGGTTGGTGGGAAGAATGCTTTCTATTACTATGGTAGTCAGAATGCCACCATTACAGAGACAAGTGGTGTTGTGCCCAAAACTAGGCAGGCACCATTAGATGGGAAGTCGATCAGCCACAGCTCAAGAAACCAGTAGGCAGCCTCTGGAGAAAATCTAGTGTGCCATTGAACCCTGTGTAATGCCCCCCTTTAGTTAGGCTGCTAGGTTGTTTTTGGTTTTACTGTAGTCAGTGGAGCAGCAATGAATTGTTTTTGTCTGGTTAGGGTTTCCTAGCTGGGATGTTTGATTTCTGTCACCTGCTTCTGGAAGAAGTTTCCAGAAAATAGGGCAGAGAGTCAAATGACCAGCTTGAATATTTATCGTGCTCCAGCCAATCCCAGGAAGGAGGTGTCCAGACAGTGGCCAAGGAGGTGATAAATGTTTAGGTGGTCTTTCCAGTGTGTTCTTTCCTCTCCAGAGAGGGGGTTCCAGTTCTGCTGGGGCTGCCGCCCCTGGGAGATAGCTACTGAGGGAAGAAGTTTCAGTTTTGGCCTCAGCAGGAGCTGGGCTGAGGGCCTGGAGGAGATTGTGAATAGATTTTGCTGGAGGGCACTGTCCTGAAGTCCAGATCTGCAGAAGGATCTTTTACCTCCCTCATTGAGGATCTACTTGTGGATGCTGAGTGGCAGACAGCTCTTAGGATGTTTGTAAGACCCGATTCAGGACTGTAGTGTATGCTTGCTCCTTTCATTAGCTGACTGTAGAGGTATAATTCTGACCACTACTGTAAGAGTTGCATTCTTCCTTCTGCCCAACAATGTAAGGGGTATGATACCAATCGACTACTGATGAATTGGTTTTAGTAAAAGCTTTGAGACCCGAAAATAGATTTTAGGGTATCATCAGGGGTAAAAAGTTGAGAAAGGCTGACCTAATGCCACATTTCGTTTGCTAAAACACGGTGTATCGTTGCTTTTAGGATTTTCCCCATCTTTGTTGCATCCCAGTGCTATTGATTTCATGCAGCCATTGCCTACGTACATGTACTCCAGCAATGGCTATATGTGACAACAGTTGACCGTGCTTAAAGTGTTACTAAACTCGCTACAGTAAAATCAGTCTGTATATATGCAGTAAAGCATGCTCGTTATACTCACTGTGGAACCTAAGGGGTTAATCCTCTACATTGTGTAAAAAGGCTTTTTGAGCCTGTCTTCTCTGACCCTCCCCTTCTTCCACATTCCCCAATCCATCTACTGATAGGACAGAGCCTTGGGGGAACTCTGCACATGCTCAGTTTGGTGTGTAGTGCTAGAGTTTTTTTTTTTTTGGGAGGCACAGGGCCAATCAGAACTGTCCAGATAGAGGGTCGGGATTTAGGCAGCCTGATAGGACAGTCAAGCTTTAACCAGACACCGATAGAAAGTCACAAGACCACTATTTTCTAAAAAGGTATTTAGCAGTTTATATTTACTAAAATAATTGAATTTCTGTGTACTGTGGGAGACCGGAATGTAGGGTCCGGGGTTTAGTGACACTTTATCTAATATGTCCTGAACTGGCCATTTGTAGTCTACATTGAACGTTCTTGTGATGGGGTATTTATTTTTTTATATAAAACACCACTTGTAGTCTACATTATAAGTCCTTATGACAGGGAACTTTGCTTTGAAGATACAAAATAAAGTAAATGATTTATAAAAAGAAAAAAACACAGCCATTCAAAGTAATTTCTGTCCCCATGCTTTATTTCGATGGAAAATCACTTTGAAAAACACCCCTCTAGCATTTCTAGCTGTCGCCATTTTGAGTGAGGGCAGACTATTCCTGTAGCATTTACTTCCTGGAATTCATCTGCTCTGGCATTCAGGCAAGAGGTTGGGCTTAGCTAAGAAAGCCTCGCCTCCGCCTACTCGGATGAAAGAAATAAAATGAAGATTCCTGGGATGGATGACCACATTTTGGCCTAGGCCAAAAACCAGGGGGCAACTCAAGAAAAAAAAAAGGTTAAAACAAGTTCATATAACATACATTCCCATCTATTTTTTAGGGCTAGTAGCATAGGGATTAAAAATAGTTAATGTTGATTGAGAGACTATGGTTTTACTTTAAAGCAGAAGTATGATCCCGTGTTAAAAAAAATGCAGACGGGTATGCTTATTATGACACATGCGTGGCTTAGTGTACAGTCTCGGGACCATTCTGTTCCAGGACAAATAATCCTGGTATGTATGTGCATGAGTTATATCTTTCCAAGCCTGGTCAAGCATAATGACCCAAGACTCCGAACCAAGCAGAACACTTGATGAAGATGAGAGCCACATCGTGACAATATGCTGTGAATCCTTGTACATTATGTCAAGAAGGTCCTGGGGGCCTCAAATTTTGACTTTCCACTGGCAGTTTAGGTCTGTATTAAAATGTCTTGACCTATTTACTTATTTATTTCATCTATTTAGTGATTTTTGATGCATCCCACTCCTGATGATTGGCTGAAATCGCCATGAAACGCGTAGAGTCCATACTCAGGGATGCCAAGTCAAGTTTGCTACAATAATGAATTTCTTTTATTCATTTATAGTTATATTTATTAGGATAACCATGTTCACCTGCTCTGTATATCCATTCATTTTTTTAATTGTGATTGCTTGTACCAATTATGTCTATCCATAAATATGTCAACATGATTATTACTACAATTAATTATGCTTCTTGTTGCATGACCCATGTATTATATATTATGATACATTATATATACCTACTATTTAGTATTTGTATTTAATTTATTGGATTGATTAGCAACTTTCTTTGGGTATACAGATTTTCCCCGCAGGGACAGTGACAATTAATAAAATTTTAGGTATCCTAGACCATTTCAAACACATATCCATGCCTCATTCAAAGTCCCATAATCCACTTTCTTCCTTTCCTTTTATTAATACAGGGATGGAGGCATGCTTATGTTGCACTGGGGTCCAAACAGGTCACGTGCTTTTTATTATATCTTGAGATGACATGTTGGTTATGGGATTTTAATTACTGGGTCTATATCTACTTTAAAAAGGAGAAGTCCATCCTGAGCTTGTTTGGCTGGGCTTCTCCTCTGGGTCACAGGAGTGCAATTAGTTTTGCACTCCTGTGACCTGTTTTCAGCAGAGAGCGGTCTGAAGTCTGTTCTCTGCTGATGTCAACGGAATCAGTCCAGGCACCACATTATGACAAAGTCTGGATCCACCAGGTGCCTAGACTAATGCTCATCTCAGCCTCTCAGCGAGCCTGAGACAGCCACTCCCCACAGCTCAGCACTCCAGTGCGGAGAGCTGCTGATTGACAGTCAGCAGCTCTCTGCTCAGGGAGCTGTGAGAAGCCAGCCATCGGTGAAGTTGCTCAGTGCAGACACAGCGGGGAACAGATGCAGCATCGTAAAGGTGCTGCATCCACCTAATTAAGTATGAATCTAGAAAAAAAAAAACACAACATACTACTGTCTTAATCACTACCCTGGACCAAGCATGAAACATGAGGTCAAGGGGAATTCCTCATCCCTACATTGTTCTGGGTCAGTGACCCGGAAAGTACTAAAACCTGAAAATCAGCAGATCAGCCAGGTAATTAATTTCAGAAGACGTCAGCACAGCTTCCTTCAAGGTACTAACATTTTTGTTCTTTAGCTGCTTTTCAGCAAAAAATGTCCAAAAACTGATTTTGTACAGTAAAAAAATAAAATCACCTCTGATAAAATGAGCCCTGTCTCTGGCTGCTGCAATATTTGATAAAACCTAAAGCGGTTCTTCACTCTGAAAAAAAAAAAATGAAAAAGTCAACGCCATCCACATGTTTAGTGAGAGAAGCCGGCTGTGACTCCTTGCATCTTCATGGCTACTTCCCAATGCGCATGCACAAGCCATATCCCCAGAAGGGGAAAGTGTCAAACTACCGGTGGCCTATGCAATTCAACAGAAAGTGGGAGTGAGCACCAACCAAAAACGACATATGTCGTCACCCCCCCCTCCTCCCCCATAAAAAAAGGTTCCAAAAAAAAAAAAAGGGGGGGGGGGGGGTAGAGGACATAAAGCAGAACTTCCCCTTTAGAGTAAACTTATGCTTTAAGGGCCTATGTACATGGAGCATAAGCCTTGACATTTACTTGAACTCAAGCACGTACAGCCGTGCACTTCTTTGACTAGCTGTAGGTATCTACAACTGGAACTGCAAGCCTCACCATTGGAGGCAGCGCGGGATCTAAAAGAGGGCAAAAGGGGAAATTGCTAGAGGGGGCCCCAGACAACCTGAAAAAAATATAAATTTTGTTTTATTATTTTAAAAAAATTAACGTTTGTGGGTGTCAGGGTAGGGAGCAGTTAAAGCGGTTGTATGCCCTTACAAAAATAAAAACCTGGAAGGCAAAGGCATAATGAGCTAGTATGCATTGCATACTAGCTCATTATGAAAAACGTACCTTAGAACGAAGCGTCCTGCACCACCTCCCAGTCACCGCTGAGGAAGCATGTTCCCTCTGCACTTCTTAAGAGTTTGCGGCTCCAGCACTGACGTCATGCCCACGCATGTGCGGGAGTCCTCCATTCCGACAAAGAGCTCTGAATTTCTGGCACAATCCAGGGGACCTTCAAAAGCTGACATCAGAAGCTGCATACAGGGCAAATATCTCCTAAACCTTTCAGGTTTAGGAGATATCCATTTTACCTACAGGTAAGCCTTATTATAGGCGAACCTGTAGGTAAAATCACAAAGCGGAGGATACAACAGCTTTAAGCCTGCAGGGATGAGGGATTCTGGCAGATGTTTTGCATTTCAACGTCTCATTATTTTACTATTCGAGATGTCTGTTTTAACATGACTGTGCCATGAAATTTATTAGAGACAAGTAGGTGGGACAAGGGAAAAGTTAGAAAAATTTTGGAAAGTGGCAGGCAACAGCCCCCAACACCATCATGTTGGAATGAATTAATGACCAGCATCGATTTATTGAAATGAGAAGGGAGAAGCTCACTCCCCTGCTTGACCCCGATTAGGGATGGATTCACACTAGAGAACTCAGTGGCTCACAGCAGTCCCTACGTCTCCATTCACCGTTTCAGGTCCGATTGCAGCCGAATTTTTGGCTAAATTCAGATTTGAAACGGACCAAAAGATGCATAGAACTCCTGTGCAATTCGCACTGGACCCGCTGCGGAGATGTGTGAATCGGCTCCATAGAGAGCCAGTCACAATTTCCTGCTATACGAATTGGATACGGGGAATTCTGCATTCAATTTGCAAAATGGTGTGAACCCAGTCTTAATAAAGGGGCAAATCTGACACTCTATGATTTTGAATAGGGTAAAACTTTGTTGTGTTTTACACAAAATTACAAGATTGGTCAAATTTGGGACAGACGTGGGGGTTTATCATTCATTTCACTTTTTTTGTCATAAGAATTTTAACAAAGCCTGCACAAGCCAAAGATGAAGCATGCATCTTTAGAGGCAACCTATTTTTACATTGCTAATATTACTTTATTACCTTTCACTTGAACATTGAAACATTTGATCTCCTGGGCCATTTCAAATAGCGCAGTCCCAATGCAAATACTACAGTAATTTGCCTTATTTCCTATGGTGTTGATTCCCACCACTGCGTCACATGCTGTACTTTTTTCAACTCAATGGGCTGTGTAGGAAACCACCACATCCACATCCTGTGAAGTGAACTTGTGGCATTTCAATAAAGTTTGAAAAAAAATAAAATAAAATTGGTGCTTTGGCCTCCAAACGCACACCAGCGGTCATGCATTCAATGCAGCTGCTCATGCGAATCGGCCCTAAAGCTGTCTAAATCAGATACATCTGTAGTAGGTTAAATTGGAAAAAAAAGAAAAAAAAGTAGGGATACCATTTTTTTTTTTTTTGGTACTCGCTGATACCAATTACTGATACCTACCGCAAATGTTTTGTTTTCACTGCAGCTGTTTACAAATTAAATAAATATTATTTTTTTTGTGTAAATATATGTTTATATGTGTAAGGCCCCTTTCACACATGCGGACATTATGTCCGTATTTCATCCATCCGTTTGCGGATGAAATACGGACATACATGCATTCCTATGAGATAGCGGGTGTCTGCGGATAAACATCCGCAGACACCCGCTATCGTCCGCCTCCGCTATTGTTCGATTCTGCAGACGGAGGAAAATCCTATTTTTCTATCCGTCTGCAGAGCGGATCAGATGAACACGGACACACGGTCTGTGTTCATCCGATCCCCCATAAGGGAGAGCGGAGAGCTGACAGGGCGGTCCCTGCACAGTGTGCCGGGACCGCCCTGTTATCCGCCGGCTCAGCGGGGACAACGGAGCGATCCCCGCTGAGCAAGCGGATCATCACGGGGCGGATCATTACTGATACGTCCCGTGTGAAAGGGGCCTAAAAATAGCAAAAGCAAAAAAAAAAAAAAAAGTTGCAATTGTTTATCGTTTATAAAAAAGACGGGAAAATAATTAAATGGAGGAGACTAGGGAGTTAATTAAGGCTGATTATAGTAAATTTAGGGTTAATACGAGGTTAAACAGAGGATCATTTGTTCATCCCTTTGATCTGCATATGAAGAAACAGAAAGATACAAAAAGAAACAATGCTTCTTATTATTTTTGTGTTTCAGTGCTGAGCAATGCTATTAATAAACTTTTTTTTTTTGACAGCTACAATTACCGGACTTCTTTAACACTTCAGCTGTCAACAGGGTAGACCCACTGACAGCTCAAAGAACCAAGCTTGAAAGTATCAGTTTCAGGTATCGGTGCATTTGCAGGAGTACCGATACCTGTGCAAATACTCTATCTGCACCGATACCAGTATATTTGCAACCCTAGAAAAAAGGAAGAGCAATTTTGTGGGTGATCTTATTGGACAGGCCCCCAAGGTCCAGGTCAGCTCTTTTAATCAAAAATTGTTTATTTATAACAGTAGAGTATAGGTTTATATACATTTGTGTTTTGTTTTTTTAATGTCAGGGAAGACCCAAGGTGATTTAGATGTAGTGACCCCCAAAAAAAAAAAAAAAAAAAAAAAATGATGAAAAGAAATATTGGATATTCATTATTTTCAAAACTTTTAGACCACAAGCTGGTTTTCACTAAGATTGTTTTTCAATGCAAGAGTAGTGATGGAAAGAGTGAAGTCTTTAGTGAAGCTGCCGGCATGATCATAGGAATTGGCACATATGAATCATTACTGAGCCGTGTCTGGCTAATGCAAATAATTAGGCAGTGTTCTGTATCCAAAGAGACCGAGCTGTGTGAAGCTGACCTCCTGTGCGCAGACCATTCACTGGAAAACATGGGAAGGCTTTTATTTCCATACAGAACCATCTGACCTTTGCTGCAGTTCACTCTCAGGGCAGCTGAAACTTTTCCTGATATAATAAGGTTCTCATTCCAAATCACATTTAAAGAGGAAGTCTTACTTAATTTTTTTTGTTATTGTGTTTTGTTCCCCAGGACACAGTGCAGGTAGGATTTTGTCCCCTCTTCATGTCTGCTGTCTAAGGCTAGCTGTGGGGTTGGACAAGGTGCCACTCCTTCCTCCACAGCCATCCGACAGAGCTAGCAAGAAGACGGCTGCTTTGACAGGCAGCGCCTTTCTCCATCTCCAAGCACTTGCCTGTTTGCCTGGAACATTTTAACTCACAGGTTCCCCTCTCCATCTTTACTTGTGAGATGCCTGTCTCGTGCAAGCGCTTGCAGACAAAAAAGTGCCACTTATCAAAGCAGCCATCACTGTGCTAGCCGCATTGTTGGAAGGGCATGGAGGGAGAAGAGACACCTTGTCTAACCTCGCAGCCAACCTAGGACAGCACACAAGGTGGAATAAAGTGCTCCATGTCCCAGAGGGACAAAGTTATTATAATGCTGGCTCATTCACTCTGCTGGAGTGAGACATTTTTACTGTGAATGGAACTGATGATTCTCATGGAAGGTCTTACCAGTTGATTCAATATAGCAGATCGAAAGTAATTTAAAGTGACTTGAAGTGATTGTAAATTCTCGCTTTTTTTTCTTTATTAACAAACATGTTATACTCATCTCCTCTGTAGTGGTTTTGCATAGAGCAGCCCCAATTCTCTTCTTGGGTCTCTCTTCACTGCTCCTGGTCCCTCCCTCCTGTCGAGTGCCCCCACAGCAAGCAGCTTGCCATGGGGGCACCCGAGCCGAGCTGCAGCTCCGTGTGTCCACACAAAAATGGAGCTGGTCAGCCCCACCCTTCTCTCTCCCGATTGGCTACCTGACTTTGACATTCGATGGCGCCACTGCTGTGTCTCAGCCAATCGGGAGGCAGAGTACTGAACGGCCGAGGAACTTGTGGATATCGCTGGACAAAGATGGGGCTCAGGTAAGTATTAGTGGGTTCTGGGGAGGGTGCTACACACAGAAGGCTTAAAGTGGAAGTCAAAAAAAAAAAAAAAAAAACACATTTTAGTTTTTGCATTAACACAGCAATCAGTTAGAGGGCAGGAGGAAGGGGCATTACTTTGATCCTTGACCCGGGCTTTAGGCTGGATTTACACTTTTGCAATGACAGTCAGACATCGCATTTGATGTGCACCGCATTACTGTGCAGATCACATGCAATGTCTGTGCGATGCAAATTCCAGCCATACAAATTGTATGGCTAAAATCGCATTTACACCTAAATGGCGCAGGACCATTTTTTTTTTGGTCCGCACTGGAATCGAATTGCATGGGTGTTCACACCTATGCGATTCCTACGCCATTTGACAGTTTGCACTGCGATCTGATCTGGGGGTGTCAATAGCTTTACATTGACACCCGCACCGGTTCGCAGATGTCAGTGTGAACCGCCAGCAAGAGACATGTAAATGTGGGAACCCGCACTGGAATCTTGCTGGTTCCCATATCGCATATGTCTGAAGCAGGACTTTAGAGAAAACGGTACAAATCTAACAGTTCAAATCCTATGACAAATAAAACCATTCCAATATCTGCATTTGAATGGTGTATATAGCGGCTTGCCTAAAGTTTAGCTTTAAGTATTTTATTCCCAGTATATTAGGGCAGCTATTTTAACTAGGGCAATTCATTCTAATCTGCAAGTAGTTATGTTATCTAAAGTAAATATGCCTAAATAGCACTTTTATCTAAAGGGAAGTATTTGCATTGGAAATTATCCAGGAACCTTAACAAAAAATAAAAAAAAAGGAATTACAGAGCAGCTAGAATAGTGGTCTCCTATCAGGTTTTCTTGGATCTGTAGTACTTTGTAATTTAAAGCTGAACATCCTTGCCTTTAGTCTTACATCGTTGTACAAACTCCTCTCCTGAATTGAAATTGATTAAAGCAAAAAAAAAAAAAAAATCCAGGTTTTGCATACTGTATGTTCACATATTGTGTGCTTATTAGTGAGCAAATCTTAGTGGACAGGGTCACATGTTTTCCGGATTACCCAATCCTGTGGGTAACATACTATATGCAAAGCCTAGCAAAGGAGCTAAAAGCTAAAATAATATTTGTTAAAGGGGAAGTATAACTTCCTAGCTCATACAGCATAAATGACTACAAGAATCAAGGTAGGGTATTCTGTTTTTACAAAATGTGTATAAAAACAAAAAAATATTTTTTTTATTATTGAAAAATATAATATATATTTTCTGCATCTCAGGAGACTGTCAGTCCACACCCATCCAGAGAAATGTAATACATGGACTTCCAATTATATAAACCTATTTACTGACTGAATATAATCTTTGTTTACTTAGGTACTGTGCAGTAGTTAGTCGTAAAAAAATAAAAAATAAAAATAAAAATAAGTTTGTATACATCATAAATGCTGGTTAAAAAAAAATTTAAAAAACCCTGCAGAATTATGAAATTCTAACACCTTGGAAAATAATGGACACGTCTGTTATACTCTTCTCAAGAGCAAGAAGTACATTTATAATTTCACACTCAAGGAGCTTACCTGTCAAGCACTGAACTATGAAAGCACAAGCTTAAAGGGTTAGTTCACCTTTATAGAAAAACTGTAAAGGTGACCCAACACTGGACCCCATTCCCCACCCCCATTGTACTTATCGCTGGCGATCTTCAGTTGTCAGGGCTCCCGAATCTGCTCCACTGGTCTGGTGATTGGAAATCCCCTGCGCTGCCAGGACAGACCAGATAGAATCAAATTGATCGGTGCCATCCACCAGAGCAGCAAGAATTTCAAATCCCCCAAACCAGAGGCGCATCGACAGCCGAGGATCGACAGCAGCAAGTACAGCAGGTACCAGGGGAGGGGAGGTGGTCCATGTTAGGTCAGCTTTACAGTTTCTCTGTAAAAAGGTGAACCTTTTAAGCCAACCAAAATTCAGCCGGCTCAGCAGAGATTATTAGATCGGCTTCTGTCAAAGGGACACGTTGGAGAATTGCAGCTGCAGCCACCGATCAGTGCATTTTGTGGGTGCCACTGTCAGAATACAATTAGCTGGCGGGGGGGGGGGTATGGGGGCTCTCCATCCACATCCTTTGCCTGAACGTGAAAAAACAAACAATGTCTGGGCAGCTTTAGTGTCACCCTGAGAATGACAGATCAAAAGATATCTGCCCATACGCTACAGCCGCCACTCTCAACCAGGGCTCCATGGATCCCAAAAATTGCTAGAAGGTCCTTGAGCTGTGGCTCAAGGAAGAACCCCCATTTAATGGTGCCTGTATAATTCTGGGTCCAGAACTACATGGCTGTGCCAGCGACATGACACCAATAATCCTTTCAGCTGCGTGTATGGGTGCTATTCTGACCACCACCGTAAGGGAAGCATTTTTTTCCCCAGACTATCAATGTAAGATGCATTCTTTCCCCCTGATGAATTTCAACAGGAGTTCCCCAGGATCTGAAAAATGTATGGGTTCCTGTGGGCCAAAATGGTTGAGAAAGTTTGCTATAAAGTGTTGCCTTCCACTGATGGTGCCTGTACAGGGCAGTACTTCCATTTCCATTCATGAAAAGAGGCCTCATCAAACAGACTTGAAGCACTTGTCCTCCCATAGGGTAGATCCAACTACCATGATGGATTATTGCCCAAGGGGTCATGCGGGGAAGTGAACTCCAATAAAAAAACACAGCAAATTCATCCAAACCATCTGTACTCAGAGGCATAAAGTTATATTCTCAGAGGAACCTCTGCCTCTACGCTCTATCCACTCACCCACCAAAGTTAGGACCTTAGTCACGCAAGTGAATTGGTAGCAGTGATTCGAAGCAGCAGTAGAATTGATCAATTTTTCCGAGACTGACCTTTTGCAATGTTTGAAGCCAACTACACAATTACCAATTTTGGTATTTAATGCAACTATCCCAGTGCAGGTTAGTAAAGCAGAGGCAGTAGTGGCTGGAAAGGTGTCAAGAGGAAGGCTTGTTACCACTTAATCTGAAGGCAATGGGGTGATGTAGGGAGCCTGAGAAGGCATGTTACCACTTAAATCAAGGTGGAAAAGTGCAGAGGCTAGTCTTTTTAGGGTTGTCAGAAAGGAACACTATCTAGATTTGTATGGTTCAATTGGTGTCTTCAAGCAAATTAATCATTTCCAACAAACATCTCTAAAGCTGGCCATGCACAGTTTTTCGTGCGAACATCTGCGTAAAGATCGTTCAGCAGAACATCTGATAATACCAATCAATGACTATACAAATTTTCTATAAAAGGTCCCCAAAATTTTTGTTCAGTTGCCATGATAATATTGTGAACTAAGTGAATGCGATTCAGAACAGCAACATTTATGATTGGAATTAATTTGATGAGATCAGAAGAGGAAAAATTCCCCATCCTTATTCAATTTTACTCGTCGCTGCGGTTGATTTTGATTTAGCCACACAAACTATTATGTAATCAAACAACCATTTCAAAGACAACCATTTTCAAATGAGGTTCTACCAGTGTATAGATAGCTTTGAACCTCGTTCACCTGGGCATACTACAGCATACGTCAATGCAAGGGCCATTTTTGCTGCATGAGAATGCGCAGGTGTTCCGTGCATCCCCCTGTAGGCAGTCCCATTTAGGGCAATTGGGAAACAGTCGCTGCAATTACACAGCTGCTGTTCCTAATTTGATAACCATGTGGGTGCAGGTACACGGCTCAGAGCGCACAATGTGAATGAGGCCTTAGGGCTTACATTTGTGCCCTTCAAAATATTTTTTTATTTTTATTTTTACAGATAATGTAAAAGGCAGTAAAAAAAAATAAAAATAAATACATTTTGATGCAAGTTGTTTAGCTCATCAAGCTGTAGAAAAACACGTTCCAGGACATTTTTTTCTGCAGAAGCATTGCTTACAGAACCCATAGGAATGAATGTCAGCAGGGCAATAAATAGTATAGAGA
Organism: Lithobates pipiens; assembly: GCF_037356315.1. Taxonomy (NCBI): domain Eukaryota; kingdom Metazoa; phylum Chordata; class Amphibia; order Anura; family Ranidae; genus Lithobates; species Lithobates pipiens. Next base: position 53,336,018 of record NW_027507903.1, on the reverse strand, counting down.
TAAGTTTTGTTTGCAGATCATAAACTGATCCCAGAAAGGGATATTTACTTAGTGAATGTTAATGGATAAGATAATGAAGCTAATAAAAAACAGTTTCACATTTATTAATTATTGGTCTCAAACTATTATTATCATTCACAATTTATATAGCACCAAAATTCATCTTAAAATGTATCTAGGATTGCCATTATAAAATTAGCAATTTTCCCCAAAATTTCCAATGTCGGCTTCTAGAAACCATCCTAGTAACTTGGCTAGATTTCCAGTACAAATTACAGATTAGCACAGATTTCAGACACACCTGTGTTCTTGTCTCGCACATTGTGCAATGACTCAATGAGTTTTGTATTCTTCATTTCTCAAATAGATGCTAGAAAGATTCTATGATCGCACCTTTTACAATATATATATATATATATATATATATATATATATATATAAAAAAAAAAACTACTATACTGTACTATGCAGTATTCCACAGACCTTCAGTGAATTTGAATTTGAACTAAGGACTAAAAAATAAATTGTGAACAGAAATGCTCCTTTGCTGGAGAAGAGACATGCAATGCAACCAGCCAATTAAAGAAGCAGAAGAAACCAGGGAGCAGATGCGAGGGACCACATAGATGTCGGATCATTGGAGAACAGGAGAGTATTCTTGACTTTAGCTCCACTTGAGCATACATTATAATGCGGTCAAGGTTACCTGTGGCCATTGCAGCAAACTGCCTGTGTAATATGCAGGGGGGGGGGGGCTGTGTGATGTAAGGGGGGAGGGGGGCCTGTGTGATGTGCAGGGGTGCAGAGGTGCAGGGGGCCAGAGATTGAGGGGGCTGTGTAATGTAAAGGGAACAAGTGAAGCACCTTAAAGTGAGGTAAACCTGTACTGTTATTATTACTATGTTAGGATTATTATCTTCATTTATTAGCAGGTGAATTCGGCCCTCCATGCATTCACATACATTGATTCTGGCCTTTAAGTGAAAAAAAGTTGCTGAATCCTGCTATAGGTATTATATATAAAAAAGGGGGGGTAGCCTTTTTCTATATAGTCATAGGCTGCACACACTCCATGGGAATTCTTATCTTAACTCCAGTGTGCTCCTGTTCCTTTAAGGGGGCTTGGGCAGCCTCCAGGCTCACCTGTCCCACATCTATCCATTCCATTCATGTGCTTCCACTGTGGAGACACTTATAAATTTGTAGTGTGAGGGTCGGTTCACACTAGGACGACTTGTCAGGCGACTTAGCCACCTGACAAGTAGCGTCCCGCTCTGTACAGTAGAACCGTTCTAATCGGAGTAACACAAGTCGCTCTGACTTAGAAAAAGGTTCCTGTATGACTTTAGAGGCGACTCGCATTGATTTTTTGCAAGTCGCCACAGTGGTTGCGTCCAGGTCGCCTGAGGCAGTCGCGCTGTAAGTCGTGCTGCCTCAGTGTGAACCGGACCTTAGGACAGCAAGCAACACAGGGTGCCGTGACGAGGCCTTGCAGCTTTTACATGCGTTTGCAAATGTGTGCTAACTAAACCCCTACTTTTAACAGACGGTTAGACGGGTAAATTTGGTTGGTCAGCAGACTGGTTGGTGAGTTGAGCTATGGAATTGTTTTTGTCTTATACGAATTCTTATCTTCACATCTATGGATAGGCCCTTTAGACCCCTTCCACACTGAGGTGTTTTTCAAGCGCTACAGCGCTAAAAATATTGCCTGCCTAGCACCTGAAAAAAGCCTGAGTGCTTTCACACTGGGGCACTGCACTGGCAGCACGTCACAAAAAGTCCTGCCAGCAGCTTCTTTGCAGTGGTGGAGGAGCGGTGAATACACAGCTCCTCCAACGCTCCTGCCCTTTGAAAACAATGGGCAGCGCTGCTATACCGCCGGCGAATCGTTAAAACAATGGTAAAGCGGCGCTATTTGTACCGCTGATGCCCAGCTGTGAAAGGGGTCTTATTGTCTATTTTTTTTGTCGTGAGGTAGACGGTAAGCGGAGCGCGGGTTACCACACCGGGCGCCAACGGCTGCTGCCTACTATTCTCCGGGAGTCCTTTCCTCACATTACTCTACAGACCTGCCATCCTGTAATAGGCAAGGTAAAAACGCCAACCAGGATCTGGGGGACCACAATAGGAATCCTTAAAGAGAAAGACCACTAAAAAGGACCTTACAAGTCATATACATCCACGCTGTAACCTTACAGCAGTAAGGTAAGGGGACACCCATATACTTACCACGCAGGACTGCACGGGATATCCACCAACTACAGCACTTTATTGAATGACGTTTATCAGCACCAAGCACTTTATATATTGGATACAGATCATCGTTAAACTGTGCACTTTAAAAGTGATTTATTTTGCTTTAGTCTGACATTGATTTTCTTTATATAATTAGTACTTTGTATTTTTGGTTCTTTTTCATACATGTAGATGATTTTTCTCAACCTTAGTCCTGCTTATTTAGTGGACTGTGGTATGCACTACTGTCACTTTGTGATTGCACGCTGGGAATTAGCACTTTAGCATTTATTTTCCAGCACGTGGGTTTATTACTACCCGCACTCTCGGATTTATTCGTTTGGATTGTGTATATGCATGATATATATTTTTTTTGTAGTATACATTTATATGTTGGGAACAGATTTGTGTACACTCAAGTTCCACTATCTTATATTATGCTTTGTTTTACTTGTAGCATCTGATCTTCTATTTAGGATCCGCTCAAACGTTATCATTTGATATTACTGATCCTTTCTTTTTTTTTTAAATTGAATATCTGGTACAGCGCACCACTATCCTTCTAATTGCTTATTGTCTATAGCCATGAGTGGCACAAGTGCAGTACAATGTCACTCAGCATGTACTGGAGCATGAAGGATGCTGTGGTCAGGCTGGAGAACTGAGAAAACCACAAATTCTGCTTTGAGATCTTTGTTAATTGACATGATGAGGACGGCCTTGGAGGAGCCTTTATTATTTCAGCTAACCCTTGAAAAAAGTTTTTTCCCAGTACTAAATACCAGAAGCCCCCAACAGAAGTTGCTATTACTTGCAGAGATGTTAAGTAACGTCACCATCACTGCCCTTAAATGAGCATGCAGCCTGTGTATCAGAATGGCTGCTACCATGACAGGCCTCTGATACAGGTGTTCAGCTCTATAATTGGACTCACTTTGAGCATAACACAACTAACAGATATTTCTGCTTTTAGGGATTATTTTTAGCCTTTTTAGGTCATGTCACGTGGACCCACCAGCTCCTTTTTTGCATACCTCTGATCTGAAACACTCCTAGCCGCTCCCTTCCACTCAACGCACTTCCTTTTCAGTAACGGCCACATTCATTAAAGGGACTTTTCATTTGAAATCTAAAAAGGCATTTCTCATTTTATGAGAAACCCGAAACAAGTCAGCTCATCTTTAGTAATCTCCAGGAGTAGTCTATAGTAGTTATGACAACCTAGTTTCATTAAAGTATAACCTAAGGCAAAACTTGTTTTTTAGTTTTGGATCGAGTGGAGAGGGATTATTAGAGCGCCTGGCAGGTTTTGTATGCCATTTTTGCCCCCTTAGGGAGATGCACTCTCTCTATTTGTCCAGTTTACCTTTGTCAGGGAAGAGAGAATTTGAGTTGTCATCAGAACAGGTAAAAAAAAAAAAAAGGCTAAATCTTCCAATGGAGACAGTTCTGGTGACAGTTCTGGGATTTCCTCATGTTGGAAGGCTTTCTTATCACTTCCTGTTGGTTCAATAGACTTCAATGGAGAAGCTGCAGAAAACTATGTAGTACGTTTTTTACCACGATTTTAACACAACTTGTGTTTTTTTAATCTGCTCAACAACAGAAGCATAGAAAATGCAAAACGTATAAAAAAACATGTGCAAAAAATGCATTGCAAAAAAAGCACTGCAGAAATGAATCAAAAGCAAACTGCATTAGGTGTGAACTGAGCCTAATGGACAAAGATGGCAAAAAAAAAACTCAAAAGGTTTATAGCCTTCTCTAAGGCCGGGTTCACACCGCTGCGCTGCGGATGCGGGATGCATCGCACACCTCCCGCCGGCAGTTCACACTGCCCTATGCGGACGGCTGGGAGTGTCAATGTTATGTTAATGACACCCCCAGATCCGTCCGCATATCGCAGTGCGATCTGCCGACTCGCACAGGAATCGGATCGCATGGTATGAACCCCCATGCGATCCGATTCTGTTGCGGACCAAAAAAAGGGTCCCGTGCGAGTTTGCTGCGGGAGCGCTGCGAATTCAGCCATACTATCTGTATGGCTGAACTCGCATCGCTACGGAGATCGGATGTGATTTGCGGTGCGAATCACATCCGGATCTCCCCCCGCAGCAGTGTGAACCCAGCCTAAAACCTAAAAAAACACAGATCGAAATTTGTCCAGCCACATTTCGATCTTGTGTGGTCCTCCATGTTAGGCAGAAGCACACTCCGTCACAATTCAGTCAATCAGGACTGCTGAGAAACCTTCATTCAGCAGCTTTCAGCCAATCAGCTGTAGCACTGATCAGTGTACGCTGAAAACAGAGAATCCCTGCTATCTAATGTAACGGCGGGGGGGGCTGGCGGTGATTGATGCATCATTTCTTGTTCATCCCGTTGACTGAACGAAAAAATTCAAAAAAGTTTTGCTTTTAGTCTTCAACTTAAACCTGAACTCCAGGTGTGATCTTAAATGCATAGTTCTATTGGTTAAGCTTGGCACAATTCAGGGGCAGGGGAGAAGAGGGGTGGTAATAACACAATATCCATCTGATCCAATCAGAGAATGCCTTGCATTCATTGACTATTTTATGACTAGTAAATGGCGGCAGTGCTGCGAAAGCAACCCCCTGGAATCAGTGAGCAATAGGCAACTGGTCGACACAAGATATGAATGATTGTGGTGAGCACTATAGTAGCACCAACTACAGGGATTGTCCGCTTCCACAGCAGTGCTATATTACCAAAAATATTGGGACGCCTGTCTTTACACGCACATGAACTTTAATGGTATCCGAGTCTTAGTCCGTAGGGTTCACTATTGAGTTGGCCCACCCTTTGCAGCTATAACAGCTTCAACTCTTCTGGAAAGGCTGTCCACAAGGTTTAGGAGCATGTCTATGGGAGACTTTGTGCAGGCCAGTCAAGTTCCTCCACCCCAAACTCGCTCATCCATGTCTTCATGGACCTTGCTTTGGTCACTGGTCCAAAATCATTTGGTAAAGGAGGGATTATGGTGTGGGGTTGTATTTTAGGGGTTGGGCTTGGCCCCTTAGTTCCAGTGAAGGGAACTCTTAAGGCGTCAGCATAAGTAGACATTTTAGACAATTTCATGCACCCAACTTCCTGGGAACATTTTGGGGATGGCCCCTTCCTGTTTTAACACCACTGCGCACCAGTGCACAAAGCAAGGTCCATAAAGACATGGATGAGCGAGTTTGGGGTGGAGGAACTTGACTGGCCTTCACAGAGTCCTGACCTCAACCCGAAAGAACACCTTTGAGATGAATTAGAGTGCAGACTGCGAGCCAGGCCTTCTCATTCACATCAGTGCCTGACCTCTCAAATGCGCTTCTGGAAGAATAATCAAACATTCTCTTAGATACACTCCTTTAAGCTGAACTCCTGGTTTAATCTTAAACCATAAGAGCGGGTTCACATATTTGCGTGGACGGTTTCAGGGTGATTTTTTTCAAAGGAGTTTGGTGCGGTTTCACTCATCGATTCAGGTGCAAATTATTTTTTTTATTTTTTTATGTGTATGACACTTGAAAGCACACCTGAATCAGACTGAAAATGTACAGGACTTTTTTTGAAGAATGCACCGAAAGTCCATTTGGTTCACATGTCATTCCAATCTGATGCTGTTCAAAACGCATACAGTTCGCATATTTGTAAACCAAGCCCTAATATTCTATACTTGTATGTAAAACAAGCCTCACATACACAGTACAAGGATAAAGTAAAATATAGTAAATCATATAAAATGCATTTAACACTATACTGGAACACCTGGTGTGTTCTGACCATAGGACTCTGCAATCACTGAACTGTTCCAGCTTCAGAATATTATACCTCTCAGTTAAAGGCCTCGTTCACACCGGCATACTTAAGCATACACTCATGCAAGGGCCATGTCTGCCCGCGCGGGGATGCACAGGTGTTCTGTGCGTCCGCAAGCAAGCAGTCATATTCATGCCAATTGGGACGCAGCAGCCGAATGGACACAGGCAATGCTTCAAATTTGACACCCAAGTGGGTGCAGGTGCGTGCCCCTGAATGCAAAAACAGTTTGAATTTGTGGCACACGCACCTGCACCCACATAAATGTGGATAGCCAAGAAACTTACCCTAGGGTGGGACCACTGCCTGCAGTACCTTCCTGCTGAAGGCTTGATCTGCGGCAGACAGCAAGTCCAACATAGTGTCAGAGAAATGTTGAGTCGTTGGACCAAGTAGCCACCTTGCAAATCTGTTCAGGCGTAGCACCGGTCCTTTCAGCCCAGGAAACTGCCGTGGATCTTGTGGAATGAGCACAGCCTGTAATGCCACGGATAGGCAAAGGCATCTATGCCTACTCCTTGGACTTCTTGGTAGAGAGAGAAGAATTTGTGTACTTTTAAGGTCTGTTGGCTGGCAATTTGGAGGTTGCCCCAAGCTTCGGAGACCATCAAGAAAACTTCTTGGTTCAGACCCCATTCTGCTTCCACCAGCCTCCTTCCGCTTAGTAGATCTGCTAGTAGATTCTGAGATCCCTTCAGGTGGACTGCTGAAAATGAGGCCACATTCTGTTCTGCTCAGTAAGTAGCTGACTGGCCAACTCTAGGAGCCCTCTGCTCCTGGTTCCTCCTTGCTTCAGTATATAGGCTACTGCAGTTGTATTGTCTGAAAGAACCTGAACAAGATGACCTCTTACTACAAGTTGAAAGGCTAGGAAACTGAGAAAAATTTACCTCAGTTCCCACCAATTTGAGGATTTTTGGGCTTCAGACTTGGACCAGACCCCCTAAGAAGTCTGACCATCCAGATGGGCTCCCCAGCCTCAAGAACTCGCGTCCGTTATTAGACGTTTGTCCAGGGGAAATACTTAAGAGCTTTTGTCAGGTTGGATGGATTCCTCCAACACCAGAGCAACCTCTTTATATTTTAGGAAAGCTTTATCTGTTTCCCTAGTGGCTCCTGGTGTGACTAACTGCATAAGATGTTTAACTGGAGGGGTTTGGAATGTAATCTGGACCACTGAATGGCAGAAATTGATGCTGTAAAAAGGCCTAAGATCACCATAGCTGACCTCACTGAGAGGTTGTTCTGAACCTGTTTTACAGCTGATTGGATCTTCTCCCTTTTTTCCTGCGGTAGGAAAACTTTTTGGAGCACCGAGTTTATGGTATAACCCAGAAATGTAATCTCCTGTGAGGGTTCCAGATTTAAATTTCCCAGATTTAGGAGCTACCCTACGTTCCTGAGGTGAGCCTGGGACACCTGGATATTTGACAGGACTTGTTCTTTGGAGTCTGCAAAGAACAACAGGTCGTCCAGATAGGGGACAACTGAAATCCCTCTCAACTTCAGAGCTTCAGCTGTTATATTTGTGAAGATTCTGGGGCATGATGAAAGTCCGAACGGCAGAGCTCTGAATTGGAGATGCCCGATTTATCAGAACCTGTAGATAAGCATCCTTTAGATCTAGGCATGCCAAGAGCAGCAGTTACGACTAGCACACAGCTAAACCACCACCAAGTCAAAAAAGAAACAGAAACCCAGAGCAGTGTTACAGTAAGGCACCCACTCCACGCTGCAGGGTCTGAGTGAAGTAACCTCTGACCTTCCAGCCACAGGCTCCTCTCAGGGAGGAACAACAACAAAAAACACAAAAGCCCATATGGATCAGAATAAAAAGGCACCACTGTACCCCTCTTACCTGGGCTTGACTGGTGCTTGGTGTGCCTGCATCCGCTGTGGCTGTCGGTCTCTCCTCCATTTTAGCAGAGAACGCAACAAGGAGTGACAAAACTCTCTGGTTTTTAAATGTACACGGTCCCCACGTCATCAGCGAGGGCCAGACCCAGAAAAGCGCTGGTCAATGGACCTGCCCCCTAAATCCTTGCATTCCAGGCATTTGGAAGCACAGGCGCCACGCCCCCCACAGGAGGCCTCGTCCCTGGACATCACGTCACCTGCCGGCCGGGACCCGGAACCGACATGCGAGACATGCCCGGCAGGCCACCAGAGCCATACAAGCGGAATCTGGGCACTCAGACACCGTACCACCTGCAGGCCCTAAACTCCCCTGAGATGGAGAGACCGGGAGCTCCAGAACACTCCCCACCTGTACAGGGGGGTGTTGGGATGGTCACTGGAGACAACAAAGATGGTTAGCCTAACACCCTTCAACCCTGGAGAGAGAGTAGCTCCCTGGTTCCAGAACATGCTTCCGCCATGGCGGAGGAAACACAATAACTGAGGCCATTGGTGGAAAAGGAGGGATTTAAAAGCTGCATGTGATTCCTGTGAAGAAGGTGGAGCTACGCTCTCTCCAAGGTTGTCCTGAAAGGCAATTTGAGATAAGGGGGGGGGTTTGGTTTTCTATGCTCATGCTCTACTCTCTGTCATCTATACCTTCCTGTAGGAGTTCTTTTTGTCTCCAAAACACGACTGCACCAGGACATAATAAACTCTTTTATTGGGAAAAAGGTGGTGTCCTGGCAACACATTCAATGTTGCAGGCTCTACTAATATCACAGAGTGCATTTTAATATTGACTATACTTCAGGCTAAACCACATCGTACTCTGGGCTGGTCTCCAAGCAACAAATAACAGAAACAGCCGGGGACCAGCAACAGCTGTAGGTGATGAGTCACATCCTGCTAATATCACTATCTCCAACCATCACCAACTTAGACTTCCTTTTAGCAAGCTTCATCTGAGCAGTCTGCGGCTGAATGGAGTATATAGGCCTCCTCTACACTCAGCATCTGCAATGCAACATGTTAGGCCAGAAAGGAGCTAGATGAACACTGACAGCAAGGGCATTAGAGGCGACAATGGGCTATGTACCACAGCAAAAAAGGGATAACATTACACAAATGGTGACCCAGATAGGGTTTTGATGACCTTCCAAAGCTAGCAAGGCATGCTGGGATACTTATTCATCCCCTTCATTACTGCAGAGCCTCTGGGTGCTTAAAGTGCAACTTAAAGATTATGTTCCTCCAACACTTCATATTCCTGATGCGTGCCTTCTGTACCATGTACTTGTATGAGAAAGTATCCAGTTCTGTTTGTATTGCTTTCGTTGTGTGAAAAACCTTACTTTCCTGCCAGTCCCTCTGCTTTCCCATTAAAAACTGCCCACACTAAGCTCCACAAATTAAGCTGGTCCAGCAGACTCCTGGGACACTTGCATCACATCTCTCAGGAGGCTGCATTATCGGCACAGACGGCCACAGGGCAGATTGCGCGTGTCATCCAAACTACCTGCCTGTACCCACAGAGGCAGCCAACTGAAGAGGTCCAAGATGGCACTGTGGGACTCCCTGTGTGGCACCCTAACAGTGTGACAACACTGGATTCACTGTGCAGGGGAGTATGTGCTTTGAAGAGCACTGCTGCACTACAAGCAAACAACATTGAATGAATGAATGAATGAATGAAATACTTGTATAGCGCACAATGCGAACTGAATCGCCTCTAGGCACATTGGGGGTGCTGAGTAAAATTTAAAAGGCCAATTACAAATTAGTTCATAATACATATATATAAAATCTTTGGACTACATATGCATACATTCATGATCAAAAAATTGATTAATGAAGTCAAGAAATAACTGGAAAAGTAAGGAGAGACAAGTCCTATACTTGCTTCCTATGCAGTCATACAACACAACATCACCTTCAGTAAAAGTCAAGGGTAACGCCCACCCTATTTTTTAGTTTTATGTAGGAGTGGAAATCGGTTATAACTCCGATATTTTATTTTTGTCTGGGTCACCAAAAGAAAAGATTTTTTTTTTTCTAACTTCCTGCCTCAATTGCCAATTTTATGGGGACATAAAGCAGGATCATTCCCAGCAAGACTGCCGACCACAGCAAAAACCAGTAAGAGGTTCTAACCCTTTGGTGCGTAGATATAAAAAGACATCGGAGTTTGGGAGTAGGAATTATTTTTGTAAAGTCGGAAATGATTTTATGGATTTGTTGTCAATGAGGTCTGATAGTGAAGTTATACCTTTAGCTTTCCAGCATTCATAAGATAGGTTCTAACCCTTTCACATATACTGTACATCTATGGATGGCTTTGCTAGTTTTTTTTAACCACTTGGGGACCACCCCATACGTACGTGATCCAGCATTTCTGGGTTGGGGGCACGCGCGTGCGCCGTCTCATTTGTGCTGTGATTCGGTATACCACAAGTCAGTCAGCGAGTCCCAGATAATGATTTATGGCCGGGACCTGCCGATCAGCTTAGCGAATCACAGTACAGAGGCAGAGCCCTAGGTTTCCTAAGACAGGGCTCTGTACACAGATCAGCGATGTGGCTGTTTTTTAATCCCTGCAAAGCAGAGGGATAAATCAGCCACTTCGATTAGTAAAAGCAGCACATATTACACATTGTTAGGCACACAGTTAACCCATTGATTGCCCCTAGATGCCAACCCCTTCCCAGCCAGTGTCATTAGTACAGTGTATAGTATTAGCATTGATCACTGTATTAGTGTCACTGGTGATGTCAATATAACTCAGTTCCCACCTAGTGTAAGTTGGTGTCAGATTGTCCTCTGCACTACTACAGTACCACTAGAAGTCGCTGATCACTGCCTACTAGTATAAAAGAAAAAAAAATTCCAGTATATATAGATCATTTGGAGACGCTATAAACTTTCATGCAAACTATTCAATATACACTTACTGGGATTTTTTTTTACCAAAGACATATAGCAGAATACATTTTTTTAAATGTTTTTAATGCGATAGGTTTTTGTTTGATTTTTTTTCGAAATTTTTGTTTTTTTTTGTTTACCGGTATTATAATAAAGAACCCAGTGATAATCAAATACCACCAAAAGAAAGCTCTATTTGTAGGAAAAGGGACATAAATTTCCTTTGGGTACAGTGTTGTATGACTGAGCAAGTGCCAGTTAAAATAGTGCAATAGCAGAAAATGCTCTGGTTATGAAGGGGGTAAAATCCTCCGGAGGTCAAGTGGTCAATGTAATTGAAAAAAAATTAGCCATTCTACCACTTCTTTAAAGTAAAAGGCACATGATGTCTAGAAGTGAGGTCATCCTCTGCCTGACTAGGCTTTTCCTTCCCCACCTCAAGGAAGAATCATGAGCTACGGCCACAGGAACAAAGCTCTGCAGAGCAAAGTTAATATCAACACTGTGACTAATCATGTTTTTACAAAAGCCTAGAATGATACTGCACCCTTCTCAGAAACCACATGACCGAACCTCATCACAAGCAGACTGGCACCACTTGGTCCATGCATTTCAGACCTGGTTCACACTGACGCAAATTGTGATGCGATTTTGATCCGTTCTGAATGCATAGATTTACATGTCATCTGAAAGAGCATGGTTTTTAATGAAGGCCGTTTACAACAATGTTGTGTGATTCTGATGCGGCTAAAAAAAGGTCATATGCGAGTTTGTTCTGGTGCAGTGCAAATTTGGCTTCATAGACTTCAATTTGCATCAAGTACGCATTAAAATTACATTTGACAGAAATCACACTGTGAATACGCACCGCATGTAATTTGCACTACAGCAGTGTGAACTGAGCCAAATTCAGAGAAAACTTTTTGTTTAGCTACTTTAACACTGATGCGTCAGCGGTAAAGCGCCGCTATTCTTAGCGGCGCTTTACCGTCGCTATTCAGCCGCTAGTGGGGTGCTTTTAACCCCCGCTAGTCAAAAAAGGGTTAAAATTGCCCGCAACCGGCGGTTTGGCAGTACTGCCCCATCTAATTCAATGGGCAGGGGCGCTTTACTACACACAGCTCCTATAGCGCTGCAAAGATACTGCTTACAGGACTTTTTTTTTACCGTCCTGCAAGTGTACTGCTCCAGTGTGAAAGCCCTCGGGCTTTCACACTGGAGAGACCGTGTAGCACCTGTAAAGCGCCTCAGTGTGAAATTAGCCTAATGCCGCGTACACACGATCGGATTTTCTGATGGGAAATGTTCAATGTGAGCTTGTTGGCTGAAAGTCCGACCGAACTGAGCAATCAAAGTTGATCGCTCGGTTTCCAGTGCTCTGTGAGCCGAGAGCTGGTAACTGTCAATCTCTGGCCCCGGCTGGCTCAGGCTCTCAGTGGCACACTGGGAGGCCAAGCCGGGTGCCGGTCCAGGCATCTGAGTGGATCCAAAACCTTCCCGAGCCTGGAGGGGCTCTGTGACATCAGCAGGCTTCAGCCTGCTGAAAACGGGTCACAGGAGTGCAGAATGAACTGCATTCCTGTGATCCATAGGAGATGTACAGCCAAACAAGCTTTGGCTGTACTTCTTTAAAATCTGTATTATAGAGTGGAGTTCAGAGACACAAGACCCCACACTGGAGGCATTTTTCAGGCACTTTAGCGCTAAAAATAGCGCCTGTAAAAAGCCCCAGCTGCAATACATTTTTGGGACGCCCTGCCAGCGCAGCGCCACAGTGTGAAAGCACCCGGGCTTTCTCACTGGGACACTGCACTGGCAGGGCATCACAAAAAGTCCCACAAGCAGCTTCTTTGCTGTAGGAGTGGTGAATACACCACTCTTAAAGCGTTCCTGCCCATTGAAATCAATGGGCAGCGCCGCAGCAGTAGCATTTTGGGGGCAGTTTTAACCCTTTTTCAGCCGCTAGCGGGGGTTAAAAGCATCCCGTTAGCAGCCAAATAGCAGCACTTTACCGCAGCCAAATACAGCACTTTACCGCCAACACTGGCAGTGTGAAAGTGCCCTAAGAAAAATGTCTGAAACTGGTGTTCCAAGATGAGTGTATTGGTGCATTTACACTGTACGTATGCGCGTTTGTCAATCGAAAAGAAGCTCCTGCTCCTTTTCGGGGACAGGCTTCATGCAATTTTTAAAGACACGGTTCACCACGATTGCCGCACAGGAGTCGCAGCAGAATCGCATTGTATTTGGGATGCCATTGACGGTAACAACACCCAAAAGTGCGTTGCATGTTCTGCAGCAACTGCCATGTAATTTGGGATTATAGGCAGATTTGCAGTGATTCAAAGTGTGAATGGGGCCTAAAGTATGTTATAATCTTCATCTACGTATATTTTTTTTTTCACAGCACCTTCTGGGCATGACAGTGATGAAGAAACGTAATCATAAAGGACTTTCTGTGCCGTGTCACTATGTCCGTATTCTTGTGGCGAGAGATGGGAGGTCACAGTAGAATGCTGACCTCCACATTCCACACACACTCCCAGCTGAGCGAGAAACACGATCGAGTCATTAACTTCTAACAGCAAAAACATAGCCGCCCTTCACATTCATCTGCTGGATGTGAATAACGTCCATGTGACTGTCCACATCTAATATATTGTGAAACGGACAGGAAGGACTGCATCATTTAGTTTAACTGCAATATGTGGTTGTCCCCCTTCCTATGCAGACGTGTCAAGCCAATCTCCAAGCACACTGCTAAATACAGTAAAAATATACATATAACCAAGGTTTAAGCAGCCAAAAAGTTTTTGAATACGGTTTAGCCGCTCTTAGCCCACGTACACACGGTCGGAGATTTTGCCAACCAAATCCGTCGGATTTTGCCCGTCAGATTTAGTCCAACGGATTGTGTCCGAAACTGTTGCATACACACGGTTGGGCCAAGTTGACGAAAAATCCGATCTTTCAGAACGTGATGACGTAATTTCGTTACGATGGGACTACATTCAGGCTAGTAGCCAATAGCTTTGATGTAGGAATTTGATCTGAGCATGCGTGGCACTTCGGGAAATATTTCCAACATGTTGGAAAATTGGGTCGGACAGAGATTCGGACGGAATCAGTCCGATGCATACCACACACAGTCGGATTATCCGACAACACGGGCCGATAAGACTCATTCCGACAGATTCTCCGACCGTGTGTACAAGGGCTTACAATGCAGGCACACCAACTATTAAGCATAGCCAGGTCAGTGATCTCACTCTTCTTCACTGCAGTTTACCAAAACAGCTTGGTCACCAACCTGCCCCTGTTGATTGGACAAAGAAAAAAGCATCACAATACGGATGAGTTTATCGTTCCGCTTTCCAAACTAAAGCGAAATATTGGAGGAATGGGAAGAGCCCGTGAACCAAAAAAAGTCATCAAGTGGCTTTGCATTCCAGATCACGTAAAGTGGTTGTAAGCCTGACATGAAATATGAGCAAAGCATATCCCACTTTAGTGTGTGCTTGTCTTGGTTAAAGTCTTACTAGACCCACAACAGTAAAATGATTATTATTATATAGGCATTATATAGCGCCAACAGTTTGCATAGGGCTTAACAAAATTAAGGCAGATATTACATTTTAGTACAAGAGGAATCAGAGGGCCCTGCTCACTAGAGCTTCAGTCTATATATACAGTATGGCATGCTTGTTCTACTCACTGTGGAGCCTGAGGGGTTAATCCTGCACATTGTGTACAAAGGCTGGGTGATCCCGTCTTCTCTGATCCACCCATTCTTTACTGTACCAATCCAACTCCTGAGAGCAGACAGCCTTGGGCGCACTCTGCACATGCTCAATTTGGTGTGTATTGCTAGAGGTTTTTTTTTTTTTTTTTTTGGGTGGGTGCATGTGATCAGCAAAGGGCCAATCAGCACTGTCCAGACAAAGTGCCAAGGGTCCGGCAGCCTCATAGGACAGTCAAGAATGAAAAGTCCTCCTACAAGCTTTAACCAGGCACTGACAGAAGTCGCAAGAATGCTATAGCAAAAAGGTATTTGGTGGTATTCACTAAAATAATTGCATTCCCATGTCCTGTGTCCTGTGGGAGACCAGATATAGTGAATGCAGTGTGCTGGGTTTAGTAACACTAGTTACAAGTACTAAGTGTCATTTCTGTCTGCTGTTTCGTTCCTCTGCCATCAGCATGATTCTCTTTTGACAGAAGAAAAAAAGCTGACAGGGAGGGACCTCTAGGCGATTGAAAGCATCAACTCTGTTCCTGTGTGCTTTGTGAAGGGGAGTGTGCCCCTTCCCTCAAATTAGCTGTCAGAGCTCTCCTCACTGAGCTCTGCAGAGGGAAACTTCAGCTCTTCGTCCCTTTTTTCTGAGAGCTCAGATAAGCTTTATAGATTCTGGACTTTGAACGACTATAGAGAAGAGAGGGCTCAGATAAACATGTATAACTCATACAGGAGGATTGGTTTTGTCTCTGTGTGTTACATGAGGCCAGTCACTTCAATGGGTATATAAGGGTTTACATCCACTTTATTGAATATCTGGCCTTACAAATAATGCTACCATGAGCTTGGTTTAACCAATGCTATTTATAAACATTGTACAGTAAGTGGTTAAAGTGGTTGTAAACTCTACAACAACTTTGCCCAATGTAAATCAGCATAAAAACCCTACTAAACACTGCTTGCTTAGTATTGTTGTAATCCTTTTTGTTCTTTAGAATGACATCACTGAGCATGCCCAGATCTCCCCTGATTTACGGCACACTCTCTATGTGTTTGTCTATCTGTTATCAGGTCTTCCTATGGCACACCACTGATATCCCAGGAGGCTTCATAAATCACTCAGCTTCCTCCTACACCCCATGAGACCATGTGACATGACATGCAGTGTAAACCTGGCCATTACTGCATTCTTATCAGCTGAAGCTGATAAGACTGATACAGGCAAACAGACAATCAACACAAGTAAATACTATGAAATAAAACAAGTCAGCTATGAACAGGGAAGCAAGATTGCCATAGAAACGTTGGATTGAGAAGGAGGCTTGGTTAGCAGTACAGGAAGTGCTCAATGTAAGGGCGGAAATACACTCCACTGTGGACTCAAAACAATACTTAAAATGGTGCTGCCTAACCCCTGGAAACAAGTTTTTTAAAGTTTCTTTAAACAGTAAGTAATATGCGATTTGAGCTGGATTACAGTGGCTATAGTCTGATAATTACTTATTACAATAGACTAAATGAAAAAAGCATCAGAGTTTACTTCCTCTTTAAAGGGCATCTATCTCAATCATAGAGCCATTTTGGGGTGACAAAGCTGACTCACTGTACTGTATCTATGACGGAGCAGCACTATCACCCTAGGATAGGAGGTTAGGACTACAGAATACCTCCTTCCTCCTCCTCTCCCCTATAACATAGTGAGGAGGTGTTCTGTCATCCACTGAGAAAGCAAGACAGGTGTAATCCCGCTCTATTCTATCCAAAACTAAACTTCATTTAAATTTTAAGCTTACAGACTGGAGCAGATTTTTTGACCACTAATTATACATCAGTGAGCGGTTTTATGTAGAAATAATATTTAAAGGATTCTGTAAGGATTGGCAAAGGAAAATGTTGTCTTTTTAGAGTTTCATGAAATTGAAATCATTGGTTATTCGTACCTCTTTGCTTCCTCCAAATGGCACAGGTATTCATATGCTACATTCTGACGTCTCCGCTCGTCCATCTCCTCTGCGGTGAGCCTTTCATCGTCCAGCACCGCTGTAGACATAAGATTGCAGACATTAGGTATCCCACCATAACCGAATAAAAAAACTTAAACAAGCTAATCCAACAGATCTGCACAGAATGCATTCTCTGTAGGCAGAATAGTAGTTATAATAAGAACCAATCATTCCAATTGTCGGTTTTGCAAGGTATATGGAAAATTAAAGGAAATTTGTATTTAAACTGGCTGTAAGACTCTAAAATGACAAATGAACAAAGCATATCCTTCCAAAGCATGCAATTGCCTCTATCCAAAGCACCAAGTGTGACTTCTGTCTAGCCCTCGTTTCTCTGCTATCTGCTTCAAGCGGAGTTCCACCCAAAAGTTGAACTTCTACTCATTTGTTTCCTCCCCCCTCTGATGCCACATTTGGCACCTTTCAGGGGGGTGGGGGGACAGGATACCAGTCTTTGACAGGTATCCTGTTCCCACTTCCAGGAGTCCGGGCCGTGGCCCACGACAACACCGCGGGGCACCCTCCTCCTCTTCCTGTCACCGGGCCAGTAGGAGAGAGGAGCGGGGCCTCGCACATGCGCAGTAGGGTTCCCGGCGTGAAGCCGTAAGGCTACACCGCCATGTACCCTTACCCGCAATGGCAGTGGCAGCACCTGACAGCTGATGGAAACATCAGCTGCGGTGCTGACATTGTGGGACTCCAGGACAGGTAAGTGTCTTATTGTTAAAAGCCAGCAGCTGCAGTATGTGTAGCTGCTTGCTTTTACATTTTTATTTTTTTTGAGCTGAACACTGCTTTAAGTAATTTATGGCAATCTATGTCAACATCAGACAAATCCAAAAATCAGCGAACCCCCCTTCAGGTCACAGCAGGCGACTGCCAGCCACAGCTGTGCGTGTTTCCCTAGGAGACTGTCCATTCCCTCTACTCAGGTCTCAGATTACACTCAGCTCTATGCTGTGCAGTGTGTGACATCAGATCCTGACTTCTGGAACTGAGAAATGCTGTGTAAAGTCTGCACCTTGAACATATATAGGAGGAGAGAGAGTTGCAGATAAAACAGCTGAAACTTACGGAGGAGGACTTGTTTAATTTCTGTGCAACGCCTAATACCCGTCACTTCCATTGATATATGTAGAGGCCTATAACTATTCTAACTTGCTGCTAGGTTTTTTTTCTGGATCAGTGACTAAGAAAAGCATTGAAACTAATCAATGTGGCTGAAAGTTTAGCTGCACTCATTCCTACATTCACTTTTTCTGCATAATTACTTTATTAGGACAAGTGCAATTAGGAATATTAACTGGCTGGCCAAAGTCTGTGATAAAGCAGGTAACTGGTAAAATGTTTAAAGCTGAACCCCAGTGAAGAAAAAATAAAAAAATAAATAAATTAGTAGCCCTTTGAAGTGTGCTCCAGCCTGTTAAAAAAAAGGAGTTAAATGTCAGTAGCTACAAATTCTGCAGCTGCAGACTTTTAATATAAAAGGACACTTACCTGTCTAGGTATCTAGCAATGTCGTCACCCCTAGCCAAGCCATCTGCTCCAGGTACAGGCGACGGTATCTTCACTAAGGGAAACAGGAAGCGAAGCCTTGTGGCTTCACAGCCTGTTAACTACTGTGCATGCGCGAGTTGCACTTTCTGAACGGTTCTGCTGTCTGCTGGGACCCAGAAGGCAGCGGGGGAGGTCTGAAATTCCATAGATCGCCGCGATCTTACCTGAAAGTGGGAGTGGGTACCTGGTATTCACAGGGTGCGAACAAGCGGAGATTCCCCCTTTTGGGTGAACCTCTGCTTTAAAGGATAGGCTCACCTTTAGGAGCAAGTTGCATATCTGTATTTAATGGTTAACATGTCCCTATTCATATGGCTCCCACCACTAGAAACCCCTTCCCTGTGACATCTTAAAAATGGTGCTTATGGGGGACCCCGCCCACACAGGCACGTCATTCATTCACAGTAATCTGTGAAAAGAGAAAAATACAAGTACCGTCCGCTACTGCAGCAGACTGCTTGTAGCTCCTAATGAATTGTGGGGGGGCGCTAATGAGCATTCTTGTAGTTCATTCACACTGGCAGAAAGCTGAAGGGCTTATCTGCAGGAGTCTGACAGTGCATGCAATGTTCTGGTGAAAAAAGGTGAGCCCTAGAGCAAGCAACCTATTTATGCACAAAAAAACAGCAAAAAAACAACACTTTGGTAACAGAGAGGGAACACTGAATTCTTTAGATAAAAACCAATATTCAGAGAAAAGAAAAAAAAAAGAAAAAAACACCTTACACATCACACTTCCTTTTTGTATCTACAACAAAAGCAAGGTTTCCTTCCACTATATTAGCTCTGCAAACATGTATCACTATAAACAAGTAACACACACCTACTTATAATGAAACATTGAAACAGACATCCGGTCACAGATTAGGAATGCCAGAGGACGTGACAAGTCAATGCTGGGCTCCAGATATAACAGTGCATACACCAGGCAGATCTAAGTGTTTCTTTAAGGCCGGGTTCATAAATGGGTGGCCGCGGCTCCCAGCATGCGTCCCGGTTCAGGTGCAAATCAGGTCCACATTTTTGCCTAAATTTGCACCTGAATCAGACCCAAAGACGCACAGGACCCTTTTGGAATGTGGATCAGGGCCACCGCGGACCTGTGTAAACTGGCTTCATTGTGAGCCGGTCACACTTGCATGTCATGCAAATTGGATGCGGGGAAACCTGCATCCAATTCGTACATATGTGAACCCAGCCTAATACCTTATTAAATACAGGAAAACCTTGGATTGCAAACATAATTCATCCCGGAAACATGCTTGTAATCCAAAGTACTTATATCAAAGCGAATTTCCCCATAAGAAATAATGGAAACTCAGATGATTCGTTACACAGCCATTTATTCATAAATCTTTCAGTTTATAGTCCATCTAAAAAAAAAATGCTATGTGGAAGGCTTTTGCCGAAACATGTTAGCTTTTTAATGTCGCACTGCTGTTTGCGCTGAATAAAGAATTAGAAAGAAGCAAATCGAGTTGCAGGCATTCTTTTTGCAATTTTGATGTATGGGACACAATGGCCTGAGAACCGTATTCAGCTCATCATCCTATATACATGTGGTAGAGCTTGGGTGAGAGTTTTTGTCTATATATAAAAAGATTCTAGCAATGTGTGTGTTGTGTAACCATAAAATGTCCATCCACACATGGCAGTCTACACAAGGGGATTAGAAGCAAAATCCAACAGGAGCTTCTGAGTATAAAAGAGAAGAGAGGCGCCTCTAAGTGTAGTAATATGGTTACATTAATGAAGGTACAACATTTAGCAACTCACATGGTTGATGATTAAAACTGGCCCATCTAAGTATGCAGGCATCCGGGGTAAAGCTGTCCACATAGACCATCCCCCGCACTGCCGGCTTTCACCGCTGTCATTCTGCAATCATGACTGGGAAGACTACCCTGCAGTAGAGCGATCTGAAAACGAGGCTTGAACCGCTCGTGGAGGGCAGCGTGGAAAGACGACTTTGATGGTGAAGAGGATGATCTATGTGGACAGCTTTACCCGGATGCCCACATACTTAGATGTGCCTGTTTCAATCATGAACCATGCGAGTTGCTAAATGTTGCACCTTAATTAAATGTAAACATATTGCGCCTCTCTTCTCTTTTATACTCAGTTGTGACATGACGCTACAAGTCAAAATTTATTTAAAAACGCTCTCAAACCAAGTTACTCTCAAACTAAGGTTATACTGTATATGTTTTGATGCAAGCAGTGTAACTACCTGAAGTTGACTTGGTATTTGCCTGCTGATTTGCTGATAGGAGAAGAAAGCAGAGTGGCAAAAATGAGCTGGTAAGTGAGCTACTTCACTTTCAAGTCAAAGGCTGAAGTGTGCGACGCAAACCTGCCAGTACTAGGCCTCGTGCACCCTGGACGATGTGACAAGTCTCATAGAAACTTTTCCCCCTGGTAGCATTGTGTTGTCAGAAAACCCGCCTGACGCTTGTAATAGTCTTTAACGCATTTAGGTGTGTTTACAGGTTTCAAGCGCTTGGGTATTTATTCATTTAATTTACCAGAAAAAAATGGACCCCTAGGATCAGCTGGAAAAAAAAAATCCAGTATGCGTGAGGCCTTCAAGTGGTTGTAAAGGCTGAAGGTTTTTTTTTTTTACCTTCATGCTTTCTATGCATGAAGGTACAAAAACCTCCAGTGTGCTGCTCCCCCTATTACTTACCTAAGCCCGATCCAGTGATGTGCACAAAACCTGGGGCTCTCCTGGGTACTTCTTCCCTGATTGGCTGAGATGCACCAGCAGGAGCCATTGGGTCAATCACAGCCAGTGAGGCGGGAGGGGGGAGAGGGGGTGAGCAATGCTCTCTGTCTAATGGAACGAGTGCTCCCACAGCAGGCAGCTTGCTATGGGGCAGCCCATAGTGGGGGGACTCAAGAAGAGGAGGATTGGGGCTGCTCTGTGCAAAACCACTGCACAGAACAGGCAAGTATGACATGTTTGGTATTTTTTTTAAATAACAAATTTTCCTTTACAATCACTTTAAAGAGACACATTGTGTCTTTTCAGGGCAATGTCTGCCTGAAGTGTAGCTCACAACCCACTAATACTTACCTTGCTACTGCTCTTTCCCCTCATCACAGCTGGCACCAGGATCCCCATGTTCGGATGCCAAGGGGGGCAGTAAAGTCACTCCCTCTGTCATGCAATGGTGCTCGGGCCTGGTAATTGGTTGCTAAACCCATGCATTGTCACATGGAAGGAGGTCACATGCTTCCGTATATGCATTGGGTATTTTCGCCAGCAGAGGCAGCAAAGGAATACTGGCAAGGTACAAGTTGATCAGAGAAGCCCCTTTAGGCTGGGTTCACACTATCCTCACATGCGGCTCACAGCAGGAGTCCAGTGCAACCCCGTTCACCATTTCAGGTCTGATTTCAGCCCCAAGTGTTGGCTGGATTCGGATCTGAAATGGACCAAGGGACGCGCAGGGCTCCTGTGCAAATTCGGACTGGAGCCACAGCGGAGATATGTGAACTGGCTCCACAGACAGCCGGTCAAAATCTCCTGCTATAGTGTGAGCCCAGCCTTACAAGATGCTGTCCCTTTGCTCTTAAGGACTCCAAGAAAAGGATTTTATGGAGCGTACAACAAACTCATTTTTTTCTGGTCCTTGAAGGACACAGAAACTTATTACCTTTGGGGATGTCCACAAGAAGTCCAGCTACTAGGAAGCACAAACCCTAAAGCCCCTTTCACACGGACGGATAGAATGATGCTTTTAGCGGCGGATTTTCTAGTTTTCTACCGCAGCTAAAAGCACACAATGCTTCCCTATGGCCCCATTCACACACAGCGTTTAGCTGCGATTTCGTTACATGCGGTTTGGTGCGAATAGAAAAATAGAATTGAATGCGTCCAGGTGCGATGTAGCGCAGCTATATGCACATAACCGCAGGTAATCGCAGTCTTTTGTGTCAACTGCGGATAGCAGCGTGAGAAGGGATTCAAGGGACCAAAAAAAATAAAATAAAAAAGGGTTGCTATGGGAACGAATATATTAGATAACTGCAGCTGAACGCAACTGCACAGAAACGCACAAACGCAGGTAATTGCACTGTACAAATGCAGCTAATCGCTGTGCCTGGAGTCTTGAATTTCACAGAAAAAAAATAAACATGCTAAACTGCGGCAGAACAGCCGTCCGTGTGAAAGGGGCCTAACAAGTCCAAGAAGGAAAAAAATTAAAAAGGGGAGGACTGGGGACTGGCTGCAGCTCAAGGAGCCACCTGAATGATTTAATTGCCCAAACTGGAAAGGTGGGGAAAGGTGGCATCAGGCAAGGTCAAAAGACCAACTAAAAACAGAAGACCAGGTGGGAAACATTTGATTATTGTCAAAAAGCCCAGTAAAGCACTGCCAGATTTAGTATCTTGACAAAAAAGAGTAGAACCAAATCCTTGAGACTGTAGGCTTGAGTGAGAAGAGCGAGTCCCTTCAGGGGAATAACAAATAGGGATTCAGCCCTAAAGGACGCAGTGGTTGTGAGATAGATTGGCATGGTCCCAACCACATCCAGATAATGGAAGGAAATTTCCTTCTGGTGAACTGCAGCCAGAAAGAAGGATGGAAGAACAATACCCTGGTTGAGGAGAAAGGCATAAACTCTTGGACAAGAAGGAAGTCCTAGGCCTCCCCACCACCATATCCCTATGCAAAACCACAGAGAAATCCCTAGGTTGGTAGCCCTAAGGCTCACATCAAGTGACATATGCCTGATGATAGACCTTGTGAGAAGTAGCCTTCCTAGATTTTAGCATTCTAGGCATCATATATTCAATGATGTCTATGTTCCTCAGAACCTAGGCTTCAACAGCCATGTCAATTTAGATGTTGTAAGGTTTGTACGGACTTGCAGATCCAGATTTTCATGACTGCACTGGATATTCTATTCTAGAGATTTTTCCTCTGGTAGTCTACTTCTTAGCCACGTGCAACTAAGTGATTGCCAAAATAAAACTATTATACAAATCACTATTTGCCATGTTATAGACACGCATGAAAGGAAACCTAGGCTGAGAGAAGCCTACAATTCTAAGATCCCTAGTGCCTGAGCCAGGCAAATAGCATTTTCAGAAGTTCATAACGGTAGCCTTGAGATTTATTTCAGCACAATTTACTTATGCTGAACAGTGGGCTTTCATTGCTAAGCTCTCCTAGGAATACAATTTGTATGGCTGCTGATCAAATGACATCATTACTTCCCCAATGGCTGACTTAGATCTATAGATCTATCAATGTAGAGACTTATAAAAAAAAAAAAAAAAAAAAACTGTAAAATGTATTTTTAATAACACCATACATTGATAATATTTGTATTAAGCTGATTATATAGTGTATAGCTGAAATAAAAATAAAAATGTAGAGACCACAGACTTCCGCCAAAGGACATCCTTTTATCTATCTGAGGCTTTAACAAAGCGAATAATAGACACCGTTAAGGGAAGTAGAATGAAAGGCTTAACCACTGTAAATGGCCAATAAAAAGGTAAAACACCAGCTGCCTTTCCCCATCAAACTAATTTAGAAAAATGTTATACTGTATATCCTAGTAAAACTTCCAAGTCTTGCATAACTAGTAATGGAAAATAATGTTTCTCCTTTATGTATAGAGAAAGGAAGGATTATAACCCACCAGTTTTTTTTCCCCCCTTTAATAATTTGTGTCCCATTGGGGTGATTTTTCTTTACTTCCTGTCCCATAGTCAAAACAGAAAGTGAGACAAAATCACCCCGAAGTCCCCATTGGAGGATATGCCCTTTATTTCTGTTTAGTGACCACTCAAATTTTCCCATCTTCTGCAAAACAAGTCAGTGTGCATCCCACACTTCTACCACCAATGCCCACCCTGACGCATTGCCCTCAACTGTGGTCATTATGTTGTGTTTTTTTAATTGCAATTTATTTCACTTTGCAAAGAACTTAACCTGTTTAAACCACGAGTGTCAAATTCCAGCATTTTCGCACACCTGGGAGGCACAGGTCCAACCTGTCACTATCTATGACAGGCTGGGTGTTTGCGGACTTGGTGGCCCTGAAAGGAATCAGGTTCTTGAAGGCGGTTGGGGGCAACTGTGGTGGATGAAGCCTTTGGAGGTGGCTGGGGGTTTCCTCACTAGGCCGGGTGCTTTGCAAGGGCACTATGGAAAACTGGCAAGGACTAGGGGGCACTGTGGGAGGTTAAGAGGGCACTGTGGAGGTGGAAGAGTCTCAGGGAGAACACAAAGTGAGCTAGGAGTCACTATGGGAGGTTAGGGATTTGCAACTTAAAGCCCAGGAGGAAGGAGGCCATGGCCCACCAGTAGGCCATGGCCTGGTGCTTGAGAACCACTGGACTGGTCTAGGAAACTTTTGCTTCAGGACAGAAAGCGCTCACTAACATTATACCAGTTTCAGGCAGTAACAGAGTGAGGAAAGGTGACCTGTAATGATTCCCGATAGGAAAAACTAACATAAGGTTCGTGGGTTGAAGTGAATAAGGGCACATTCACATTAGGACCTGCATGTGAATCACACAGGAATGTGCTGCGTGTTCCTGTTTGATCAACATGCAGTTCTATGCAGAGCGATTTCAGCCCAAAAATCGCATCGCACCAAAAGTAGTGCAAGCACCATTTTTGGAAACACATCGCAGCTGTGTCTCATGGTACTTTTGTACCATTCGATCTGGTGCAGGCAAGCGTAGTGCATTTGTGGCCTGTGTTTAGGATGTCGTTAACTTTGCAATGCAGATCGCAAGGGTGGTGCAATTTGAATACAGTTCAGGAAACCGGCACGGAACACGAGCAGAGTAGCTTTAAAAAGGGAATCTATGATATAAATACAGTATTTGCCATTACTGCTTTGGTTTTTATAAATGCAGACTCTGAAGCTGTCAGACTGATCCTGGCCCTACTACTTGATGAACTACCCTGAGAAAAATCAATGGGGCTGAGTTACTAAAGGCAAATAGTTTTTTTTTTTAGTTTGCAAGGGAATTTATTTTTATTTTAATAAAATGCTTTTGGAGTGAAAATCTAAATATAGTTTTCAATTTAAGATACATTAATCATTTAGTTTATTCACCAATAGTTTAGTTATGACACATAAGGCTGTATATTCTGCAATATTTACATTTTTGGTAAACTCATTCAATGAATCAAAGTTCTGCAAGCTGAGAGAAAATGCATTGCATTGATGCATTCACACAATTCCACAATAACTATGAGATAAAACGAAGTTCAGGAATATTCCTTTATCCCATTGTTTTGCAAATCTATGTACACTACAAACTGTACGATTGTTTGAAGAAAAATGTATCTGTACCAGGCTCTAAGTGTGAGGAGGAAAGGCAAGCAGTAAAAATAAAATTAAATATTCTAACTACCAGCAAAAATAAGTCCTTACATTTAAAGGAGCACCTGTCATTTCACATCCATCATGGCACCGCCTGTTAGTGGGCATCCACTCACCTGCTGCCGCCACATCCCTCACCTTGTTGTGTCACTGCCGCATCACCAGCCGCCCCATTAAAGTGAATTGGACTGTCGGTGAGCCAACAGCGGGTCACAGGAGGAGCTGCCGCAGGACAGAGATGACAGTTCCTCTTTAAAAATGATGATTTAAAATCAAGTTTATTTAAATCATGTCTTTTTACTAGTGATTTAAATTGACTCTAGAATATGCAGACTTTATGCAGGCAATGTCTTGGTTGGGACTCGAACTATGGACCCCAGTGCTGTAAGGCAGGAGCACCGACCACTAAGCCACTGTGAAAAGATGGGAGCATCGACCACTAAGCCACTGTGAAAAGACGGGAGCACCGACCACTAAGCCACTGTGAAAAGACGGGAGCATCGACCACTAAGCCACTGTGAAAAGACGGGAGCACCGACCACTAAGCCACTGTGAAAAGACGGGAGCACCGACCACTAAGCCACTGTGAAAAGACGGGAGCACCAACCACTAAGCCACTGTGAAAAGACGGGAGCACCGACCACTAAGCCACTGTGAAAGACGGGAGCACCGACCACTAAGCCACTGTGAAAGACGGGAGCACCGACCACTAAGCCACTGTGAAAGACAGGAGCACCGACCACTAAGCCACTGTGAAAGACAGGAGCATCGACCACTAAGCCACTGTGAAAGACAGGAGCACCGACCACTAAGCCACTGTGAAAGACAGGAGCATCGACCACTAAGCCACTGTGAAAGACAGGAGCACCGACCACTAAGCCACTGTGAAAGACAGGAGCACCGACCACTAAGCCACTGTGAAAGACGGGAGCACCGACCACTAAGCCACTGTGAAAGACGGGAGCACCGACCACTAAACCACTGTGAAAGACGGGAGCACCAACCACTGAGCCACTGTGAAAGACGGGAGCACCAACCACTGAGACCCTGTGAAAGACGGGAGCACAAACCACTGAGACCCTGTGAAAGACGGGAGCACCAACCACTGAGACCCTGTGAAAGACGGGAGCACCAACCACTGAGACCCTGTGAAAGACGGGAGCACCAACCACTGAGACCCTGTGAAAGACGGGAGCACCAACCACTGAGACCCTGTGAAAGACGGGAGCACCAACCACTGAGACCCTGTGAAAGACGGGAGCACCAACCACTGAGCCACTGTGAAAGATGGGAGTACTAACCACTGTACTCTCACTTTATGCCTTAATGCTTGTTCCAGGCCAATGGCTCACAAGTTGAAATCTGTTTAGCAGCCTCTGAAGATTCAGAAATGGTCACTCACGGATTACTATATCCTGACAGTTGAATGCAGGCCTATACACAGTTACCTATACAGCTTTATACATCTTCACATCACCTCAGTCCTAAATGCAGGAATGTATGGTTCACCATGGGCCTCTTACATCAAGATGGAAGGAATATGCTTTAATTTTTGCACTGTGAACCGTCCACACCAATGCAAAGCCCAAAAAGGAATGTGAAGTGTGTTGATGGAAATACAGGTTACCAACAAAAACAGAGTGTATGCACTTTTCCCCGGCAGTAGTTATCCAACCTATTAGACAAACACAAAGAGGCTGTTATCTCCAATAACAAGGTGACCCATTCATGTTATGTAAAGCTGAACTAATTCATTAGTTTACCCTTCAATATTCCAGTGTGAGTACATCCATTCACTAATATCCACTTCTCTGCTTATCTGGGAAAAAAAAGTGGTTTCTTTTTTTTCTTTTTAAAGCTGTGCCGTCTCCCAGAGCCAAACAGAGAAACATGGAAGCCACCATTATTGACCTCTACTCCAGAAGATGATGGTCCTCTGAATGCTCTGCTGACCCTTTACCTTCTATACTGAGCAGGTACAAATACACTGGAAAGACTTCAGACTCATCTCTTCTGCAAAATTCTTCCAGGTCAGAAACTCAGAAGGATTTTAAAGCCCAACTCCAGGAATACTAATCACTTTAAATAGTGTGTTGCGGCCCAAACATTTTATTTTACTGATTGCTGCAGTGCAGTATTAACTGTATGTAGCACACATAGGTAATTTCGAACTAGAAGCAGGCATGGTGGTGGACGATAGTTGCAGTCTATTCATTCACAGCCACACTATTTCTGAATTGTGACAGTGTGTGCAGGGAGAGGATCCCCCGCCTGCTGTCACATATGGGGGGGGGTTAGGATCGGGGGAAGAGACTGAAACATGTTAAATCAGCCTTTCTCAACCTTTTCAACAGAGGAACCCTTGAAATAGTCCTCCAGTCTCGAGGAAACCCTGCTAAAAATGAGAAATCTACAACTCATGATACAATAGTGTGATGGTCAGTGGGAAGAATGGTCCTTACACCTGTGGTCATGGGGAAGAATTACCTCTTTACAGATAGCTAAAAGGATCAATGGTGTTGGTGGGAACTTATCTGAGAGGCAGAAATTGCCCAATGCTGAAAGAACCCCTAGCA
This sequence comes from Lithobates pipiens, assembly GCF_037356315.1. Lineage (NCBI taxonomy): Eukaryota > Metazoa > Chordata > Amphibia > Anura > Ranidae > Lithobates > Lithobates pipiens. Next base: position 53,307,904 of record NW_027507903.1, on the reverse strand, counting down.
ATCTTGGGAGGAACTGTAGTTGAGAATCACTGTGTTACATGTTCCGAAAGGTGAACTTATCCTTTAAGTTCTGTTCACTGCGGAGAAAAATAGTAGTGCATGCAGTACACATTTCAATGCACACCACCTAAGCATGGTGAACCGGCCAAGTAGGAGAGAAAGCCTTGTTATGCAGTGGGACTGCGCAGGTTTAGCCACCCAAAGCAGTCTCACCACAGCTGGTGTTAACAGGCCCTAGCTAGGAAGAGGCCAATCTAGTAATATCAACAGTATATTTAATATGTCGCTAAACCCACATCATAAAAAAACTCTCAATAAATGGTGTCCGACATGCTGTTCATACTCGGTCATTCTGTATTCTGCTGCTCTCTATTACCACCTTCTGTTCATGTCCCCAATTTAGCTAGTAATTTTGCAGCTGTGGTGGCAACTCTGCACATGCTCTGGTTCCCCTGAGTTTCTATGCTGAGCCTTTCCTCCCTATCACATCTGAGTAGCCCATGCGACTATAGACACACACATGTGGGAGTATACACAATGGTAAATGACAACCCACTCCCTCCCTCCCTCCTCCATGCCCACTAACCAGCTAAACACAATGGGGGGGGGGGGGGGCAGGATATTGCATGTAGATTAATGGAGGCTTCATCTCCCTGTTATTCCAAGGCACAAGCTGGAGGGACGTGACACAGCCCGCGACTGAATGTATCCCGCCCACATCATCCGATTTCAAATATATATTTGTACGATGATTTAAAACAGTTTATTTTTAATCTGTATTCCCAAAGGTTGTTTTATTTTATTTTGAACATGTGACCAGCAGCAGAGGACTAGAAGTGCCTCCTGCTTATGTTTCCCTGCAGACAGGCTGGGAAAGAGCTGGGTCATGTGACAGCTGTATATTGATTAGGAAGAGAGATACTTAGATTTTTTTTTTGTTAATAATTACAGTACCACCATCCCTATACAGAAAGAGAAGGGACAATATAAATCAAACAGTGTGTGTTTAATATGACTTTAATAAAGTAAGGAAGAGCAGGCAATATGAATGCAAGATATATGATCAGTGAGCACATATCTTCCACGTAGGCATGCAAGAATCACTAAACCAGATCTCCCATTCAGAACTTCCCCATAACATTTTTTAAAAAACTTTGTCAAGACAAATGTTAGGTGTGCAGATTTAGTAAATGTAGACATATACTGGATCTGTGCAGAGTGTTGTTACCACAAGTCTAATACAAATATGATCTAGGCGTTGCCCAACGATGACTGTTGCTCAATTTAGTGACTTGCTTACTGACAACAATACACAAAAGGGGCAATCTGATGATCAATCCTCATTAGTAATGAAACAGCAACCTTTTGTTGTTTTCTGCACAGTGGTTTCCAAGACCTTAAATAATCTCATAGTAGAAGTGAATGGAGCTCCACTACGAGTTTAGAAGAAACTGGTATGGCCAGATTTACAAATGCACTCCTAATGCTTTTTGCATAATAAAGAGGCTTTAAGTTGGCCATCCAAAAGGGATCCTGGTTGGTAATATTTAGGTAATCTGGTGCTGCAAAACATTCTCCAGCCAAGCGTCCAGCGCCCTCCCGTCCAAGCGTCCAGCGCCCTCCCGTCCAAGCGTCCAGCGCCCTCCCTTCCAAGCGTCCAGCGCCCTCCCAGCCAAGCGTCCAGCGCCCTCCCAGCCAAGCGTCCAGCGCCCTCCCAGCCAAGCGTCCAGCGCCCTCCCAGCCAAGCGTCCAGCGCCCTCCCTTCCAAGCATCCAGCGCCCTCCCTTCCAAGCATCCAGCGCCCTCCCTTCCAAGCATCCAGCGCCCTCCCTTCCAAGCATCCAGCGCCCTCCCTTCCAAGCATCCAGCGCCCTCCCTTCCAAGCATCCAAAGTTCAGCGACTGTTGCACAAGTTTGGCAATTGCCTACAATCCCCAGCTCCAGCCTAAAGAAATCTGTAATCTCAAGAGTAACCTTTAGGCCTCATGCCCAAGGGCTTTTTAAAAAATGAGGTGTAAAGCTAGTACCGACGCCAGGAAAAAAAATTGCCGTTAAACCACGTTTTTTTTGCGTTTTGCATTGGCGTCCATTTGCGTTTAACAGCGCTAGCTTTCAACTGCATTTCTCTGTCTCTATTCAAAAATCAATGGATCCCTATGCGAGTACATTGATTTGAATAGAAGTCGCACCAGAAGTCGGATAAAGATGATCTGACTTGCAGTGTGTGACTTGTATGTTGAGAATCTTGAAAGTGTTTTAGTTTTAGTTATAGTCTGACTCAAATGCCATTTTAGTCCTATTTTAGTCGGCTAAAATCTCCAGTACATTTTAGTCTAATAAAATCAAATGTGCACAGTACACGCCCTCTGCACAATACACAGCCCCCCACCCTGTCTGCGATAATGGGATACTTTCTTCTCCTACTCCCTCAACTGAATGTACAAGTCTAATCTATAGACCATCATAAATCTGATAAAGCAGGTGCTATAAAAAGTTTTAATGAAAATACAAAAGGCAATGATTTGTATACATTTGCATTAATAACGCAAAATATGCTTAAAAAAAAAAAAAAACACAGTCAGTCAATCACATAGCCACGCATTACCTATATTTTTATGGTAACAGTATATGCTAAAATTAACAGTGAAATTATTTAACATGCATATAAGATAAAACAGTCTTAAAGCAGTAAGGCTCAAGGTTTTTTTTTTTTACTGTCATGCATTCTATGCAGTAAGGTAAAAAACCTTCTGTGTGCAGCAGCCCCCCGTGCTCTGCCCCTTATACCGTATTTATCGGCGTATAACACGCACTTTTCCCCCCTAAAATCAGGGGGAAATCTGGGGTGCGCGTTATAGATCCCCCTTGTTGCTAGGGCTTTCTGTCGCTATCTGCGGCTTTCGTGTATTTTCGGCCGCACTCGGCCATCCGCGGCTATCTTTGGCCGCTCTCAGCTATCTTCGGCCGCTCTCAGCCATTCTCAGCGGCTTTCCAGAACGACCAAGTGCGGCCGAAAATACCCAAAAGCCACCAAGAACGGCCGAGAACTACTGGCGCCATTTTTAAACGGCATACGACAGACAAGGCTGCAAACGCAAGGCTGCATACGGTACGACAGACAAGGCTGCATACGGTACGACAGACAAGGCTGCATACGGTACGACAGACAAGGCTGCATACGGTACGACAGACAAGGCTGCAATGATGGGCATTTCAATTTAAGTTTTTTTCCTTAAACTTCCCTCTAAAAGTTTTTTTCTTTTAAATTCCCTCCTACACTTGGGGTGCGTGTTATACGCTGATAAATACGGTACTTACCTGAGCCCGATACCGATCCAGTGATGTGCACGAGAGCAGTGACATTTCTGGGTCTCCTCCTTCTCATTGGCTGAGACAGCATTGGGAACCATAGACTACCGCTACTGTCAGTGAGCCAATAAGGAGAGAGCGGGGGCGGGCCGAGCTGTGCTCTGTGTGTGAATGGACAAACACAGAGCAGCTACTTTAAAGTGAGCCTGCTCAGGTGCCCCCAGAGCAAGCAGCTCTAGGCAGGAGGAGGGGCCAGGAGCGCAGATAGGGAGCCTGGGAAAAGGAGGAGGATCAGGGCTGCTCTCTGCAAAACCACTGTACAAAGCAGGTAACTATAACGCATTTGTTTGTTTTTTAATAACAATCTGCCTTTATTGTCATTTTAGGCTTGCCATAAATTAGAACTGCACGATTAAAGCGGGAGTCCGCCATTTTTTTTTTTTTTTTAAAGCCAGCAGCTACGAATACTGCAGCTGCTGACTTAAAATAATGACACTTACTCGCCCAGCGCGCCCGCGATGTCGGCACCCGAAGCCGATCTCTTGATCGTCTCTCGGGTGCTGCCGCCGCCATCTTGGGTATGGGAATCAGGAAGTGGAGCCTTGCTGCTCCATTTCCCGGTTCCCTACTATGCATGCGCGAGTCGCGCTGCGCAATAAGGATGGTCCCCGCTGTCTCTGGGATCCGTGTGTTTCCCAGCAGACAGCGGGGGACCTTCGGAAAGGGGCGTAGATTCTGCGGAAAGGGGCGTACCTTCTGCAGATATCTATGCCTGAAGTGGGTGCAGATACCTGTAGATACTGTACAGGTATCTGCACCCCCCTCCCCCCTGAAAGGTGCCAATTGTGGTGCCAGAGGGGGGGGGTTCCAATGAGCGGAAGCTCCACTTTAGGGTGGACCTCCGCTTTAATAGTCAAGAATCGTTATCGTGATCTTGACTAAAGTGTTTTGATTCTTGCTATATAAAGAATTCACTCTGCTCTTCTGAAGCCACATCCCTCAAAAGAAAGGAAGGAAAAAACTGGGCAGTCTACCAAGAATCAAAAGATTCTTTATCAGTTGAACTTAAGCATAAACATTGTAACAATTTGTCAATGGAATAGAGTGTGTGTGTGAAAAAAGTTTAACCACTTAGGCTGGGTTCACACCGCTGCGATGCGGGAACGCCACGAATCCGCGGCGTTTTCCCGCATAGCATTACTCCCGCCGGCAGTTCACACTGCCCTATGCGGACGGCTGGGAGTGTCAATGATATGTTAATGACACCCCCAGATCCGTCTGCATATCGCAGTGCGATCTGCCGACTCGCACAGGAATCGGATCGCATGGTGTGAACCCCCATGCGATCCGATTCTGTTGCGGACCAAAAAAAGGGTCCCGCGCGAGTTTGCTGCGGGAGCGATGCGAATTCAGCCATACTATCTGTATGGCTGAACTCGCATCGCTACGGAGATCGGATGTGATTTGCGGTGCGAATCACATCCGGATCTCCCCCCGCAGCAGTGTGAACCCAGCCTTAAACACTAAACCTTTTTCTGACATTTGTTGGTTTCAAGTTAAAGGACTCTTTCACACGGACGTGTCTGTGTACAGGCTCCGCTTTGCTCAGCGGGGGATCGATGGGTCGATCCCTGTTGAGCAGGCAGACAGGTCTGTCTCACACCATAGAGTCCGTTTTCATCCAAAGACGAATGGAAAAATAGGGGTTTTCCTCCGTCATACTTTTTCGGATCGGGTTGGATGTCAGCTGACATGTCACCGCTGACATCCGTCGCTCCATAGAGGTCTTAAAAAACTGACAGGTGGACCTGGACGGTCCATCCTTGTGAAAGAGGCCAAAATCTTTATTTTTTGCTAGAAAATTACTAAAATCCCTACTCTCAATACACAGCCCTCCACCCTCTGCACAACACGCAGCCCCCCCCCACCCTCTGCACAACACGCAGCCCCCCCCCACCCTCTGCACAACACGCAGCCGCCCCCCCCACCCTCTGCACAACACGCAGCCCCCCCCCCCACCCTCTGCACAACACGCAGCCCCCCCCACCCTCTGCACAACACGCAGCCCCCCCCCCACCCTCTGCACAACACGCAGCCGCCCCCCCACCCTCTGCACAACACGCAGCCGCCCCCCCACCCTCTGCACAACACGCAGCCGCCCCCCCACCCTCTGCACAACACGCAGCCGCCCCCCCACCCTCTGCACAACACGCAGCCCCCCCCCACCCTCTGCACAACACGCAGCCCCCCCCCACCCTCTGCACAACACGCAGCCCCCCCCCACCCTCTGCACAACACGCAGCCGCCCCCCACCCTCTGCACAACACGCAGCCGCCCCCCCCCCCACCCTCTGCACAACACGCAGCCCCCCCCACCCTCTGCACAACACGCAGCCCTCCACCCCCCACAAAAGAAGGTCAACTTAGCCTTTAAACCAGAGTTTATTGTCACTTTAATTTACTTCTTTATATTCACCAACCTGTACTGTCTGATTCACATTTATTTTTAGCCCTCCTGAGAAATCAGTACAACTTTATTAAATATCTATCCCCTCAATGGGTCAAACGTATTAAATGTATTCTGTAAACATTAAAAAAAAAAAAATAGAGGAAGGAAAGACATGGGCTTCTTTTCCTTGATTATTGAAAACAGACACCAATATTGTTAGTCAAACTTATTTTTAGCACATATCTCCCGATTACCAAATCCCTGAAATATGCGCAGTGTGCGAGATATGTACAGAACGAGGGACTTCTGCTGGGCTACAGTAGAAAGATGGGTGGGTATCTCAGTAGGGAAAATGATGTCATGCATAGTGCTGGTGGGAGAGGCCCTGGTTACAATTGCAAAGATTCATGTATTTCACGGTAAACTCCCCAGCCTGGAGCAATTCCTTCTATTCACAGCTTCACACAAGCCGTCTAGCAAGATAATACAGTGTGCAACACAGGAAATCCAACATAGCTTTCTGCTTCCGGAGGATCCACATATCTCAGCTACTATACCGAGAGACAAGAATTCCAGACAAATGTGTAGGTCTTAAGTGCCTGAAAGTTGAGATGACTTTATTAAAGTGATTGTAAACCCTGTTACACCGCTTGTACCTACAGACGAGGCTTATTATAGGCTATTAGGTACTATAAGTACTATAAGTATCTCCTAAACTTGGCATGGTTTAGGAGATATTTACCATATACGCTTGCACCGACGTCATCAGGGCATGCGCACTGAAGAAATGGGCCGCTTGAGCAGTTTCTTCAGCAGCCATGCCGTGACCGGCAGCTCCCGCGCACATGCACTCCGGCCAATCACAGCGCTGGAGCCCGCGAGCCCAGAAACATATTGCCGGTCACATCAGTGTGTGGGGCCGCTGCAACCACTTCGATCTAATGCAAGTCTTTCATAATCAGCTAGTATGAGATACCTATTGGCTCATTATGCCTGTCTTACAAAGGTTTTTTTTTTGTCAGGTTTACAACCACTTTAAAAAAGGGCAAAACATTTAAAGTGGAATAAAACTCTGAAAATTGAAACAGCAAACAGGCAGGGTTTATATTGCAGAAGAGACCCTATTGGTTTCTTCTGTCATAAATGCTTCTCCTTGCCCGTCAGCAGTAATGTGCACTGAGCCACGCACGCAAAGCTTAGCATACATTTACAGCACTGCTCTGTGCCACGAGTTGGTGACTTCTTTGCACATGCGCGGGCGTGACATCAAAAGGGACCAAAGAGAACCGGAGGGATAGACCAGGCGAAGATGGATGCGCCAGGGACAAGCGGAACCGATACCAGCCAGCGCAGAGATGTAGGGCATCGTCTGACAAGCAATATTTCATAATGTGCTAATATACATACTAGCACAATATGGCATAAAACTTCTGAGATCACAAATAAAATATTCTCTCTCTCTCTCTCTATATCTATATCTATATCTATATCTATATCTATATCTATATCTATATCTATATCTATATCTATATCTATATCTATATCTATATCTATATCTATATCTATATCTATATCTATATATATTTATTTATTTATTTATTTATTTTTTGCATTGGAGCCAGCAAAGCATTGCAACCACCATCAGTGGATGGCAGTTGCAATGCTTTGGCTCTTGCAGACTCGTCCTCCAGTTCGGGTTCATACCGAGGCATTTACCTTCAGGTAAAGATGAATTCTGGGTATATTTGGAATCCCTCTAGATAGAAGCTGGAAATCAAGGACATTGCTACTCCAGTGATGTCCCCAAGCTTCTGGGTCCTTGAGAAGGCTTCTATTGCACCATAGGTGTGGTGTATTTCCCAAAGGAGAACTACCCAGCTATGACATGCTGATCAAAGTGTCTTTACCTGTTTTTTTTTTTTTTTTTAAATATACCACATGTGCCTGTTGGATAGGAATAATTATTTTCTTTTAGATAAGCAGATTGTTTTTCCAAAATTGCAATGGGATCATTAGTCATATTTTTAAGAGTAGTAATCTGATTGGAAAACAGACACGGCATCGTTTTCTGCCACTTAACCTCGGCCAAACCTGTTTAGGGACTAGGACTTTTGGGACCCCATCACATCACTGACTGTGTTAGGGCTTGTTGACACCAGTTCAGTTGTGTTCATTTAGACAGATCATTGCAACCTCAACGCCAGGGCACACACACAAAAAAAAAAAAAAAAAACAATTGTTTTCTATCTGCCCTGTTCACATCACAGCGCTCCCTTGTGGTGGGTTGCAGTGCGTTATGTAAAAATAAAGATATGCTACATTTTTCTGCAAGGCATCATCGCAGCTCACCTGAAATCACTGTCGGTCTCTGCATTAGAAATAATGAAATGTGACTCTGACATTTCAATAAAGTTTAAAAAAAATAAAAATAAATAAAAAACACTAAAAAAAGTAAATAGCGCCTTGCATTGGACCAATGCAAGGTACCGCCCTCCTCCACCCATACACAATGGACACCAGTTTTCCTTTTGAAATAGCCCAAGCCTTTAAAGCAGCATTTCTAAACCAGGGTTCTGTGGAATCCTGGGGTTCCTCCAGCAGTTGCTTGGGGTTCCTTGAGCACTGATAACACTGATCTTTTTAGCCAACTGTAAGTACACGGGACGTTGTTTGTTTAACCTCTCCTGAACGACTTGACAGCTAGAAACCAGCCTAAGTCTAAAAACGCTTGTACGAAAAAAAAAAAAAATATTATATATATATATATATATATACACACACACACACACACACACACACACATACATATATATATATATATATACACACACATACATACACACACACATATACACCACACACTTTTGTTCAAATGAAAAATGGCTGTAAATGAAACGCTGCTAAATGCAAGTTACTGCGCTGAGCAGAGTTTACACGCATTTGGTGTTTCAAATGCCTCTGAACATCCGTCTGAACCCATTTTTTTGCGTTCCAAAAAATGCTTCTAAACCCAAACTGCCTACAAACAACTATAAATGACCCCGTTTACTGATAAGATAACAGAGGAGAGTTCAGGAGCAGTTGAAAAAAAAAATACCCAACTGCTCCTAAACGTCCGTCCGTTGACCAGCAGCAATGTACATGAGGCCCAAGTGTAAGGTTCATTCTTCCCATTGAGCATCCCACTAATGTATCATAAATTGTAGATATATTAATTATTCAGGGTGTAACATGTTACATATGCATCAGCCCTTGCTCTTCCCCAATCCCCTGTTCTGACAGCTAGCAGAGGATCTTCTCCCCAAGCTAGCCGTCAAATTCTGTGTGAATGGGAAAATTACAAGGTCCAACAGCCTTTGCGGCTGGTGGCTTGTAGTTTTCAATGAACTACCACGGGGCTATTGAGCACTGTGGTAGTTCGTTGAGTTTCCAGTCTCAAGTGTAACTGATTGCTCGTATTGGGGGCACAGGCAAAAAGATACACAGGACCATGGGATTACACCCACGATCTGCTGATCATGGGTGCAATACTTTACAGGTCCCCAACAAAAAATAATAAATGCATATTTTTACCTACCAAAAAATTTGCATTTATTATTATTATTTTCATTTGCAAAGGTGAACTTATCCTTTAGGCTGAGTTCACACTGGTGCATCATTAGACACTGCATGTGATTCGCACCGCACTGCTATGCAGATCACATGCGATGTCTGTGCGATGCAAATTTAGCCATACATATTGTATGGCTGAATTTGCATCACATTCATACCAAAATGGTGCTGGACCCTTCTCTTGGCCTGCACTGGAATCGGATCGCATTGTTGTTAACAGCGGTTCGCATAGGGCAGTGTGAGCTGCCTGCGAGTTCTATGCGGTGCGGGAACTGGCACTGGAATAGCGCTGGTTCCTGCATCACGCTAGTGTGCACTGAGCTCTAAAGTCTAAACCAAACAATAGATTTTTTTTTCTACCTTATTTTAGATCCGGTGAGCCTGTCAATATCAGACTGGGGAGATTTACTAAAACTGGAGCAGCTGTACAATCCGCTTCTAACTTCAGCTTGTTCAATTAAGCTTTGAAACCTAGAAACTGACTGATTACTATGCATTGGTGCACTACATTCTGTGTGCTCTGGTTTCAATAAATTCTCCTAGAGCAGTGACGGCGAACCTTGGCACCCCAGATGTTTTGGAACTACATTTCCCATGATGCTCGTGCACTCTGCAGTGTAGTTAAAGTGGAGTTCCACCCAAAAACTGAACTTCTGCTTTAAGCACTCCTCGCCCCCTTACATGCTACCTTTGGCATGTCATTTTTTTTTGGGGGGGGGGGGCAGAGTGGGGGCTTCATTAGGAGGGGGACTTCCTGTCCCACTTCCTCCTTTTGCCCAGGGACCGCCAAGGCGACTCCTCCTTTCGCCTTAGGTGGCCCCTCCCTCTAGGTGATCTCCTGGGACACGTGACAGGTCCCAGGAGATCACCTGTCCACTCCGGGAGCGTAGTGCAACTCGCGAATGCGCCATGCGCACCCGGCTGTGACAGCCTTTGTCTTCACGGCCGGGTGCGCAGAGTGGCAATAGAGGCACCGGCGAAGAGGAGCAACATTCCGTTCGGCTGGACCATGGAACAAGTAAGTGTGCGTTTATTAAAAGTCAGCAACTACACTTTTTGTAGCTGCTGACTTAACATAAAAAGCCTGGAACTCCGCTTTAAGCATCATGAAAAATGTAGTTCCAAAACATCTGGGGTGCCAAGGTTCGCTATCACTGTCCTAGAGTGACAACTCTGTAAGGCTGCTGTATAGTACCAAATCCATTTGCTATGTGATGCACAATGGGGAGATGCGTTTTTAATGTGGTTCCTTCAACTGCCCATGAATGCAGCAAGCAATATTTTTAACACCACAACAGTAGCGCAACAGACCAGTGCCAAGACATTTAAAAGGGATGCATTTTTCTTGAGCTTTTCTTGCGTTAAAAAAGGTGCCGATAATGGCCCAGGCCCACAATGCATTCATATTCATTTACCGTATATACTCGAGTATAAGCCGAGATTTTCAGCCTCTTTTTTGAGGCTGAAAGTGCCCCCCTCGGCTTATACTCGAGTCATCGCTGTCTGCCCGCTCGATCAGCGTGTCGAGCAGACAGACAGCGGCCATTCTATAATTCAAAAGCCGCGCCTCCGGCTCCGCCTTCGCCTGTGATAGGCGGAACACTGAATTTCCCAGCAGCCTGTGTTCCGCCTATCACGGACATCGTATCATCCTCGTACTACGGACGAGGATGATACGATGTCCGTGATAGGCGGAACACAGGCTGCTGGGAAATTCAGTGTTCCGCCTATCACAGGCGAAGGCGGCCGCGCAGCTTTTGAATTTTACAATGGCCGCCGAGGCGCCGACGAAGAGGGCACGGGACGGAGGCAAGGCAAGGCACGGCACGGGACGGGACGGGACGGAGGCAAGGCACGGCGGCAAGGCACGGCACGGGACGGAGGCAAGGAGGCAAGGCACGGGACGGAGGCTCGGGACAAAGGCTCGGGACACAGGTAGGCTGGACACACACACACACACACAGGGATGGATGGATGGATGGAGACACACACACACAGGGATGGATGGATGGATGGATGGATGGAGACACACACACACAGGGATGGATGGATGGATGGATGGAGACACACACACACAGGGATGGATGGATGGATGGATGGAGACACACACACACAGGGATGGATGGATGGATGGACACACACACACACACAGGGATGGATGGACGGACACACAGGGATGGACGGACACACAGGGATGGACGGACACACAGGGATGGACGGACACACACACAGGGATGGACAGGCATGTCTCACCCTCGGCTTATACACGAGTCAATAAGTTTGCCAGTTTTTTTGGGGGTAAATTGGGGGCCTCGGCTTATATTCGGGTCGGCCTATACTCGAGTATATACGGTAAACTCATTACATTAATTAAAAAGTACGTTTTATTTTTTTAAAACTATAATTTTTGGCATCTTGAATCCGTTACAGTACCAAAATTTCCATTCAATGCACCTCTACCTAGCATATTGGTTCCTGCTTTAGGTCTCTAGCCTTATGTCAGTATACATTTCCATATCTCCAAACACATGCACAAACTGCACTTGTCACACTGGCACATAAAGCGATCTACGGTGAACGACTCCATGGCAGGTGTTCACAGTGCAAACCTCACATGATCCAATGTGCTGTAATGAACATCAATCCACAAAAGTACTGTATATGCAAAGAGGACAGAAATGCAAAACCTAACAACACAGCCTGTATATAAATAAATGGAGCCAGACAATTTGCTGTATTTATTATACAGGATTTACCATATATATCGCCAACAGTTTGCACAGCGTTTAACAAAATGAAGGCAGACATTACAGTTACATTACAATTTGGTACAAGCGGAATTAGAGGCCCTTGCTCATTAAAGCTTACAATCTAAAAAGGGAGGGTCAAGTGATACAAAAAGGTAAATATCTGCGGGGGATGAGCTGATGGAGGAAGTAAAAAACAGTATTAGAAGCAGGATAGGCTTCTCTAAAAGTGGTTGTAAACCCTTACAACACACTTTGACCTACAGGTAAGCCTAGATTAAAGCGGAGCTCCACCCTAAAGTGGAGCTTCCGCTCATTGGAACCCTCCCCCCTCCGGCGCCACAATTGGCACCTTTCAGGGGGGAGGGGGTGCAGGTACCTGTACAGTACAGGTATCTGCACCCACTTCCGGCATAGATATCCGCAGAATCTACGGATATTTACGCCCCTTTCCGCAGGTCCCCCGCTGTCTGCTGGGAAACACACGGATCCCAGAGACAGCGGGGACCATCCTTATTGCGCAGCGCGACTCGCGCATGCGCAGTAGGGAACCGGGAAATTAAGCCGCAAGGCTCCACTTCCTGATTCCCATACCTAAGATGGAGGCGGCAGCACCCGAGAGACGATCGAGAGATCGGCTTCGGGTGCCGACATCGCGGTGCGCGCTGGGCGGGTAAGTGTCCTTATTTTAAAAGTCAGCAGCTGCAGTATTTGTAGCTGCTGGCTTTTAAAAAAAAAAAAAAAAAAAACGGCGGAACTCCGCTTTAAGGCTTACCTGTAGGTCAAAGAAATCTCTCATAAACCTATACGGTTTAGGAGATATTTGCCCGAAGACTGGCACCACTGTCTACGGCGCATGCACTGTAGACAGCGGCGCGCAGGAGCACTGAGCGCGGCATTTTCAACGACGGAGCTGCCACGCGTGCGGGCTCCCGTGTGCATGCGCGGGAGTGACGTAATCGCGGCTTCGCCGAATGACAGCGGCGGAGCTGCGAGACCTCACCGAGAAGATGGATGCGCCGGACTACAGGGGACAGCGGTGACTTGGATGGCTCCTGTGTCAGGTAAGTGACACATAATGGACTACTATGCGATGCATAGTAGACCATTATGCTTTGCCTTTGCAGGGAATGAAAGAGGAAGTAAACTCATCAGGGTTTACTTCCTCTTTAAGGAGAAGGGTTTTCAGGGATAGTCTAAAGATGGACAGATTAGGGTAGGGAGTTCCAAAGGATGGGAGAAGCTCTGGAGAAATCCTGAAGGCGAGCGCGGGAGGAGGTGACAAGGGATCTAAAGAGCAGGAAATCTTGGGAGGCCTGAAGAGGGCGGCTTAGTTGGTATTTTGGGACTAGGTTAGTGATGCAGCTGGGGGCAGAGTTATGAATGGCTTTGCAAATTGTTAGTACTTTGAATTTTATTCGCTGGGAGAGTGGAAGCCAGTGGAGGGATTGGCAGAGAGGGGTGGAGGAAACTGAATGGTTGGCAAGGTGGGCGAGTCTTGCAGCGGAATTCATTATGGACTGAAGGGAAGGGGGCGGGGGGAGTCTAAAGGTAATCCAATGAGGAGGGAGTTGCAGTAGTCGAGGCAAGAGATAACCAGGAGTGAATTAGAAGATTGGTGGTGTCATTAGTTAAAAAGGGGCGAATTCTGGAAATGTTGCAGAGGCTAAGGCGGCATGATTTGGGCAGGGATTGGATGTGGGCCTGAAAAGACAGTCCAGAGTCCAAGGCTATCCCTAGCACCCTGGCATGTGGGGACAGACTGATAGATGTTCAATTGATCTTGACAGAGAAGTCAGGGGAAGGGGAGCGTTGGGGCGGAAACATTAGAAGCTCAGTTTTAGATTCAGTTTGAGGAAGTGGTTTGACATCAAGGCCGATATGTCTGTTCGTAAATCAGTGATGCGTGAGGAGACTGATGGGGTGAGCTGAGGGGCAGAGAGATAGATTTGGGTGTCATCAGCATATAAATGGTAGTGGAAGCCATGGGAGGCTATCAACTGACCCAGGGAGGACATGTAGATCAAGAATAGTAGAGGTCCAAGGACAGAACCTTGGGGGACCCTAAAGGTAAGAGGAGTTGGGGAGGAGGAAGTGGAGTTGTAAGTGACACTGAAGGTGTGATGAAATAGGTAAGATTCAAACCAACGGAGGGTGCAGCCATGGAGACCAAGCACATTGAGTTTTTTTGAGGAGGAGGGGGTGGTCAACAGTATTAAAAGCAGCAGAAGGGTCCAAGAGTGAGAGTACGGAATAATGACCGTTGGTTTTGGCTGTTAGTAAGTCATTTGTGAGTTTTAAGAGGGCAGTTTCTGTGGAGTGCTGTAGCTCTTCAATGAAAAAAAACGTCCTCTATATGCAGCAGCAGCAGGATAAAAGATCCCCACAATACATGGCTGCTCAGGTTCAGTATTCCTCATTGTGAAATAAAACATGGAACATTCAGCCGTAGTAGACTGAGTGAAGGTACACCTGAAAGTAGTAAAACGAATAAAGCTCTACATAGTTAGGCCTGGAGTAAAGAAAATAAGAAACATGAATGGCGGGCTGGCCTGACGGGTTAAATGAGCTTGGGTCTAGAAGGGGTTTTTCTGATGTGTGAAAGATAATACAGTTTCAAAACTTACTTTATTGGTGGGCCAAGTGGAAACGGGTGGAGCTGTGAGGGGTGGTCAGTCAAGGGGTCCCGGGAGGTCTTCAATCAGAAGGGAGCTGTGTTGGGGAAAACTTTCCCACTCTCCCTCCCCTTGGGCTAGTTATTCTGCAGTGAGCTATTTGGGGGTTGGTGTGGCTCAGTCACGCCTGTAAAACGCCCCAGCGTGAAAGGGGTCTAACGTATTTGTGAATAAAAGGCTGCTATGGCCACTTAATTCCATGTTGTTATCGTGTGGTTATTCAGTTGTGGTAAAGGGGGAATTATGTTCGTAGCAGAAGGGAAACAAGTCATCTTTATTACCCTAGCCATGAGCAGAGTGGATAAAAGTCAATGATTTTTTATTTATTTTTTAAACGCAAAAAAAAACAAAACTATTTTTTTTTATTTCATCACATTTATTTTAAGAAAATGTTTTTGTAGTAAAAATCTAAGTCTAATCTAAATATTATTTTCAATTTAAGATTCATTCATAATTTAGTTTATTCAGCATGAAATTGAGTTTAGTTATGTAGCATGAGGCTGTATATTCTGCAAGATTTACATTTTTGGTAAACTTATTCAATGAATTCAAGTTCTGCAAGCTGAGATAACATGCACGGCATTGTTGCATTCACACAATTTCACAGTAACCATGAGATAGAACAAAGTTCAGGAATATTCCTTTATCCCATTGTTTTGCAAATCTATGTACACTACAAACTGTATGATTGAATCAGTACCGATAGCGCTGTTTTACTAACCTGTCAGCATAATATTCTAAATAGGAAACCTTCATTTTGTTTGCAAATATTAAAGATTCTAACTACCAGCAAGAATAAGTCATTTAAAAGAGCACCTGTCATTTCAGATCCTCCACTCACCTGCTGCCTCCACGTCCCTCACCTTGTTGGGTCACTGTCGCATCACCAGCTGTCCCATTAAAGTGAATAGGACTGTCGGTGAGTGAACAGCGGGTCAAAAGGAGGAGCCGCTGTGGGACAGAGATGAAAGTTGCTCTTTAAAAATTATGATTTAAATTGACTTGATTCAAAATCAAGCCTTTTTACTTGTGATTTAAATCATGATTTAAATCAAATCCGCCCTGGTCATGAGTATGTATTTACCCACCCAAAACTCATCTCCCACCCTTTCCACCACTGTTCAACCACGCTGCTAACAAGAGTACATAATGAAGGACTGATTGACAGTGCTCGTCTCTGGCAGCAGGTGCATGTTGTAGAGAAGTGGCACCATTGGCACAGCAGGGGAAGGGGCCTGCTTCAATGAACACACAAAACACTAGGAAAAGGTCAGTGAGCACGGTGGAGCTGTGTGATCTACCTGCCGGTGTACTGAAAGTTTATTAGCAGCTGGCAGACGGATCACACAACCTTGCAGCGCTGACTACTAATTTACCATTAAATTTGTTGGCGTTGCAGGGCTCTACACACCAAGAATCTTAGAGAGGGAGCACCTTCTAGCTCCCCTTTAAAATGGTCATAAACTGGGCTTCGGTCTGCAGTCAGACTACAGCACAGTATACATGGAAATAAAATTGTACTGTTAATACACAAGGAGAGACAGATCAGAACAGGATCAAATGCTAGATTTGGTCCCATGAGGGATTCACGAATGATTAAGATGTGCCAATACTTTTCCATGAAAATATTTTATCGGGGGTTAGATGATCCACATCTTTTGGGAATGCCCGAAAAAACAGGCTTTTAGACAGAAGGTGACTAGTACGGTCAAACAGCTCACAGGGGTTGTTGATGTGTCCGAAAAACCCAGTGGCATGCCTGTTACACCCGTCAGAGAGGCCCATCAGGAGGTATAAGGCCTTCCTTACCATTCAGTTGCTGAATGCAGCCAAGGCCGGCATACCATTGTGCTGGTGAGATGCTTTTCTGCCCTCAAAGTCTCTTTGGTACACCAAAGTTAATGAACTAAAGGACATAGAGGATCTTATGGCTACCCTGCAGAGCATGGAAGAGACCTTCTGGGAGACCTGGAGACCTTGGCAACACTTTGTATCTACTGAAGCCTATCTCAGCGAGGTCTCTCCACCTGAGTGACAAGTATTACATGCAGATGCCCACCCTCAGGATAGCCTTACCTGTTACACTTCCCTTACCCCTCTTTTCCCTCTCTAACATCTCCCTTTTTTTCCCCCCCTCTTTCCTCCCTCCTTTCCTTCCCTCCATTTCAGCCTCCCCTCCCATTCTATCTACTTTTCTTTTTTTCCCTTCCGTATCTAATTATTTTTTAGGTTAGCATTACTTTCTTCTTGGGTTTAAAAAAAACTTTTATGGCAGCTGTATACTGGTATACCAGATCCATTGCCATATACCTTGTTCTCTCCATCGATTTACATTATGTGATATCACAGTAACTCAGTTTGTTCTGTACTCAATGTCAAATGTTTTTTTGTGAGCCTAATAAAGGAATTTAAACAAATATATATAGATTTCATCCAACATATATCAAAAGTCAACATGCCATGATCAAAATAGAAGGCCACTGCTGACCTACTTCTGAAAATGATAGGTAATCAATGGTTATGCCAATCCTCTGTCATTCTCAACCACAAACCATGGACATGTATGCAGAGAAATCCATACTCTGCATTTTCATTGTGGGTAAGTGACTGAAGCTGGAGGGTCCACAGTAACACCCAGGACACTAGCATTTTCAGGAGACAACAATGGAAGCACACATGTTTCTGTCATGACATTTCCCTTAAAGTTTCACTGTGAAATGTGCCAAAATTACAGGGACGTGTCATATTTTTTTTTAACAAGCTCACAAACAAACATGACCTCACATAGCTACCTACTCATCCATGAAACAAGCAGCTTTGCAGGAGAACACAAGGTTCTTTTAGCAGCTAAATAATGTTTAACAGCTGTAAGGTTAACAGCAAGCTATATCATTTTTACACGTTTGCATCTACTTGAGATTTCCAATTTTAGTTTTAATTTAAGGGTAATATCCTGCAATCCAGGAACACTAGAAGTTACACCTACGTCCACAATGTGCCATTGTGCCTGAAAACAGCGGCCTGTACTGTTCATAGCAGCCAATCAGGCTGTATTCACACTGATGCTTTAGAACAGCCTTTCCCAAAATAATAAATACATTTTCAGGTCTTGGGAAACCCTTACTGAAATCAATTCATCTGGGGGAAAATTTGAAAATGATTTGCACATTGGTAGTCAGTAGGAAGAATAAAACCCTTACAGTGGTGGTCAACATTCCAACCTTACAAATAGTTAAGGAGATTTCTGGCGTCGTGCTGGCTTTGCCATGCAAGCACCATCAAATGGGATGTCAACCAGCCATAGCTCAAGGAACACGCTAGCAAGCTCTGGAGGAACCCTAGTTGAGAATAACTGCTTTAGGGTAATGTGCGGTAAACAGAATATTATCACAGCGCATTTTAACAAAGGATATAATATGCATTGCAGTGCCATCCGCTTAACACATATGCGGTAAAGTGCACCAAAACATTGCATTGCCAAAAATGCCGCATCCAGGTGTGTTTTTTTGTGTGTTAAGGTGAGCTTCCTTAATGCATATAATATGCATTGCATGAAAACGCATTGTGTCAACACATGTGTATTTACCCAATGCCTAGTGGGGAAGGAATCTAAGATTTTAGCTTTGTTAGTGGAGTCAAACAGATAATAGTTTTTGACCATTGTGATGACGTTAAAAACAGCAAGATGGAAACTTTTTCTCCAATGAACGTATGGTTTTTGTACAGGAAAATGCTACCTATTGTAACGTGTATGTTCTAGGCAAAAAGGTATCCAGTTTATGACTTGTAGGACTCAATGATGCCAAGATCAAATGGTCTGACAAACATTTCAGACTCTCTGAATGAACACAATTCTAGATTCCAGATTTAGGCTACATACACATGAGAGGTTTGGCTTTGGGTGCCTAGGTGGCTCAGGTGAAGCGTTCAATGCTATCAGCAGCTTTCAAAATCTACGACATGCCGAAATACATGGTAGCTGGATTCTGTACTGTGCAGTAGTACTTGAGTGTAGGGCCCTGTTCTCTGAACACAAAATTTCTGCATTTTAAGCATACGTCCCTGAATGTATATGGCCCTACACACGAGTACCACACAGTACAGCATTTCAGACTCTTATGCCGCGTACACACGGTCGGAACTCCGGCCAGAAAAAGACCGATGAGAGCTTTTCATCAGAAAATGCGATCATGTGTATGCTCCATCGGAATTTAGCTGTCCGAATTTCTGCCAGCCAAGAATTGATAACATGTTCTCAATTTTTCAGACGGAAAAACTTTCCATCGGTAATTCCAATCGTGTGTATGCAATTCTGACACTCCAAAAAAATCAGGCATGCTCAGATTCAACTACGAGACAGAAGCTATTGGCTACTGAACTTCCTTTTTCTAGTCACGTCGTACGTGTTTTACGTCACCGCGTTCTAAACTATTGGAATTTGGTGTGACCGTGTGTAGGCAAGAAACCAGAGCTTCTTCCGACGGGAATTCCGATTTTGTGTACGCAGCATCAGAGTTTATTCTGATGGAAAAAACAGTCGTGTGTACGCGCCATTAGACATTGACAGGCTGCTGGCAGTGGGGCTGGACACTGCACCTTTGCCTGGTGGGCACCCAAACATAGGATTGCCTACAGTGGCAGATCTGAAGACAGCTACGGAGAATCTGTCCACCCCCTGCAACATCTGCCGTGGACTAGATTTAACTATGGCCCACATATGGTCAAAAATAGTTGTTTTCTGTAGAATAAGGGGAACAAAACAAATGTTGGCAATGAAATTCCAAGCACTGCAAAAAACTTTGCAAATAATACCAAGCATTTCTGACACCACAATCCGATGGTAGTTACCGCTCAAGCATTTAACATGAATTCCAACCAAAATGAACACACCTTTAGATTCCTTTGGAACAGTTTCTTAGCACTAGTTTCATGTCTTCTGTCCCAACTCCCGCAGGGTCATAAATAAAAGATGTCACTCATTTGTAACTGGTTTACCCAGTAATTTGAAGAAGAAATATGGATCCATAATTTGGCTTTGTAATCACTGGGTTTCCTGGCAATTTGCTCTTACATTATGAAGTATGGAACCATCATTTGCGTTTGTAAATCGCCGTGACAGATGGGCAGATCTGGAAATTCTGGTGATGGTCTGTGAACAGCACATGATCCAACCAGCATTAAAAAAAAACTAAAAGATCAGTTTGAATAAAGGTGACTGGACATCCTCCAACCAGGTAATGGAGGCGGGCATCTAACTTGTTGCACCTTTGAATGCACACTGAGCAGTGAAAGTAGAATAGTCTGTGCAACGGTGCAAGACCGAAGAGAAGACTGGAGTTCAGCTTTAATGGCTTCTTACAAGTTCTTATGGGTCATTTCACATTGCTCTTTGCATTATGAATAAGCCCGTGGCTTTCTGCAATTTATGCCAATTAAATCGAGGCCATCTTAAAAAACCCAGAGTCAAAGAAAAATGTCCAGGCTTCAGTAACACAGTGCTCTTCAAAATGAAAACTGAATAGATGTCAATAGCAAAGGCTCCTCTTAGGCTGGATTCACACCTATGCAGTTTTAGTGCTTTTTGCATATTTGCACAACAGAACATGTTCCATAGGAAACCATGTTAAATTGTTAAATGGACTGTAGCGCAAACCTGCAAAAAGCTCTAAAACTGCATAGGTGTGAATCCAGCCTTAAAGTTGTCCATGTTTTTAAGAGCTCAGGCCCAATGCCTCTTTGTACTGGGTATGCATACTGTCTTTTCTGTGTATTTTTGTGTCCTGAATGCTAGATTCAAAACTACAGCTAAAAACTCAGACTCAAAAAAAAAAAACACATTAACTGTTTTACCTTCAGAAATACAGAATATAGGAAACTATGTACAAAATGCCGATTTGGCATTTTTGGTTATTTTTAACCTTGCCACTGGCATTTCATGAACAGGGGATTTCAACTATACTTCAGTAATCAGGAAAGCTTTGGATGAAGCAATGTAGATAAGAGCATCCCTCGTGATTATCAGGTGGTACTATATGTGGGCAACAATCAATCAAGAGGCAAAGTTTCTTGGGAGTCACACATCCATAGGGTTGTACAAAGAAAACTAATAACCAGAATCAAGCCTTTCAAATTGCAAAGACCTACAACAGTAGTAATAAAAATAATACAAATGAATAAATACAAATCACCATCGGCCTGGAAAACTTGACAGCTCAGTAATCATTTTATAGACTTTCAGTACACAGTAAATGTGTTAACTCTACAGTTCATGTATCAAACAAGGCCTGCAGGCCTAATCCAGAGCTGCGGCACCCCCCTCGTCTCCACCCTAACCAGCAGCGAGGACAGAACTCCTCTGCCAGATCCTGCTCTTTTGCAGCCTCCATGCAGAGGCTCATCTCTGCCCCCCCCCCCCCCCCCCCATCTCAGCAGCAGACAGGATGACAGAACTTGACAGCCGCAAGCACTCCCTTGGCTCCCCCCTCCCTGTTCTCACCATTCAGCAGACTACGGCAGCTGACTTCAGCCCTCACACTCCGGGAGGAATCTTGACTTCTAATGTAAGGAGAAGGGGTGCTCTGGACATCTAGTCTTACAGGTACAACCGGGCAACCATAATGCTGATGTCATCCGTAATGAAATGGAGTTTGATACCCCTGCTATACAGCAATAAAAGGACCGGCAGTCCACATCATTAGAATAGTTGAGTGAAGCCTACAGTGGTACAGAGCACCTCTGTCCACATAGCCACACTCTTATTTTCTTAAGTTCTAAAAGATACAACACAATAGCTTGGTACCATGATAAAAGGACTTGCCGTTGGCCAAGGGTACAGGTAAAAGACCATTACTACCCAAAAATCACATTGTGGCCACAGCAGAACCCATGCAGGTAAGTGAAAAAAAAAAAAAAAAAAAAAAAAGACACGATGGCCTGATGGGATGAGGGATATGGCCTAACCCAACTGCTAAGTCATGTGTGGTGAAGAGGGAAAGGGTGGGGAATATAAGGGAAATGGGGCCTAGATGCAGGAGGAGCCCCCTAAATTACTGGAGTATCCAGAAATTATTAAGGATTGGGTGGATTCTATACCGCAACAGCCTTATTTTCAACATGTCTTGGCAATGTACAGGTGTCTATATAATGGATACTTCACAGTGATCAAAGCCCTGGTAGCAAAGAACCATAATTAGTAAAGAGCTGAGGTTGAAGGCGTTATTGTAGCTCTCATAATTTGGAATCTACCATCATTCAGCTTTGCAAAATTAAATTATTGTTGCCCCTAGCCAACTTTCATGTACAGAAAAGGGATATGCTGACTGATGGGCAAAGCAGACAGTCGTCCGAGACTCTCCAATATGGGGGTCTCTTGTCGCCTGATCAACATCACATTTACAGAAAGCAGTGATTTAAATTGTATTTCCCTTGTAGAACCATACCCTATACAAGAGGTTCTCAACCTTGGAGGCCAGGGTCTGATAAATTCTTCCAAATCCCTCTATACCCCAAAGGGAAAAAATAAAATAAAAAAAATGTTGATTCTCGCACAATAATAAAAAATAATAATAATAATAATAATAATAAATTAAAAAATTAAATAAAAGGGACTATAAAATATGTATTGAACTGCTGGAAGGCTCTGGATATGGGTTCGGGGTATCAGCAGCCGGCTTCCTGGTCCTGTAAAGAATTCAGTTTCTGGGGGAAGCTGGAGGCAACTGTGGGGATGGGGGTCTCTCTCCTAGAGGCTGGGGGCTTTGAAAAGGTACTAGGGAAGACTTTGAGATCTGAGGGAAATCTAGGGGGATGGGACAACCCTGTGAGAGGATGGGCAACACTATGGGAGTGGAGGGCTCTCGGGGGGCCTGTCAGCACTGTGGGAGGTCGAGGGGCACAGTGGGCCAATATGAACTGTGAGAGGTTAGTCTCTGCAGCTGACTGGAGGCCCAAAAGGAGGGAGGCCAGGGCCTGGTGGTTGAGATACATTGCCTTGTTGTGAATTAAACTATAAAAGCTGTTCCTAAGCCACTTCTATTAGCCAGAAAAGATGTGACCACTCAGGTGTTGCAATCATATCTATGCCGGGGGTCTTTTACACCACATACATTGTGATGAATAAGGTTTCTTAATAGTAAAAGGCTATATGACCATTTTCATTGCTGTAGCTCACTGATAAAAAAAGTGGAGAGAGCCTTCCCTTGATTGGAATGTGTCACCATAACATCACCTATTACTGTATGTACTCTGAGTCCTGGAGGACTGGCACGTGCTATTTACATTCCACTAGAAATTGGCGCCAAAGAGAAAAAGGTATTTTATTTGCAAAATAACTCAGTTACTCAACTTCCCCGCCCCATGAATTTAACAGACACTATAAAAACTTACAGAAATATATATATTCCAGTTTAAACTATAAATAAATACACATATATATATATATATATATTTATTAAATTTTTATTGCTTGTCCTGAGTAATTGGATGCCAAGACCTGCTGAAGTCCCCAACCCCAACAGACCATTTTAGTATAAAACACAAGGGATCCTGACTGCCGAAGAGGTCTGAATACACAGAAAGTGGTGCAAACAGCGGCATGAAAAGTCTGCTCACCTATAGCAATGATCAGATTTCTGTTAAAGTGGACCAAAAGTCCCACATACTTACCTCTGTGCCAATGGTCCTGTGCCCACAAAGTCGCTTAATGGCATTTTCTCCTCTGCCTCTTCCACTTGTCATTCTTGACCACGTTGATTGGCTGGTGCGGGATGACATAAATCCCACAGATGCACAGAAGTGCAGTTATCCCAACACACAGGCATTGTGTCAGAACATAAACAGCGCTGCGCATGCACAGCTCAGTGTACATTCTACAGAAGACTATAAGCAGGCTTATTTTATTACAGAGGGACATTTACTCCAGACAATGAAGGGGGCATTTACTGGAGCACCCAGAATCTGGTGCATCTGTGCATGGTAGCCAGCTTCCAACTTCAGCTTGCTCAATTAAGCTTTGACAATAAAATCTGGAAGTGAAAAGGTTTCTAAGCACCAGACTTTGCACTCTCCACCAGTTTTAGTAAATCTTCCCCTGCTTGTCTCTTCTGCAATAAAGAGTCTGCCTGCTCCCATTTTTTTTTTCTTAATTTAAAGCGGAGGTCCACCCTAAAGTGGACCTTCCGCTCATTGGAATCCGCCCCCCCTCCGGCGCCTTTCAGGGGGGAGGGGGGTGCAGGTACCTGTACAGTACCGGTATCTGCACCCACTTCCGGCGTAGATTCTGCAGAAGGTACGCCCCTTTCCGTAGAATCTAGTTTCCGAAAGTCCCCCGCTGCCTGCTGGGAAACACACAGATCCCAGAGACAGCGGGGACCATCCTTATTTCGCAGCGCGACTCGCGCATGCGCAGTAGGGAACCGGGAAATGAAGCCGAAAGGTTCCACTTCCTGATTCCCAAACCCAAGATGGCGGCGGCAGCACCCGAGAGACTTCGGCTTCGGGTGCCGACATCGTGGGCGCGCTGGGCGGGTAAGTGTCCTTATTTTAAAAGTCAGCAGCTGCAGTATTTGTAGCTGCTGGCTTTAAAAAAAAAAAAAAAAAAAAAAAAAAAAAAAAAACGGCAGACTCCTGCTTTAAGACTTTAGTTTCACTTTAACCACTTTCAGACCGGACCATTTTGCTGGTAAATGACCAGAGGTCTTTTTACACTTTGGCACTGCGCTGCTTTAACTGGTAATTGCGCGGTCATGCAATGTTGTACCCAAACAAAATTTGCGTCCTTTTCTTCCCACAAATAGAGCTTTCTTTTGATGGTATTTGATTGCCTCTGCGATTTTTATTTTTTGCGATATAAACGTAAAAAGACCGCAAATTTTGAAAAAAAATGATATTTTCTACTTTTTGTTATTAGAAAAATCCAATAAACTCAATTTTAGTCATACATTTAGGCCAAAATGTATTCAGCCACATGTCTTTGGTAAAAAAAAAGTCAATAATTGTATATTTATTGGTTTGCGCAAAAGTTGTCACATCTACAAACTAAGGTACGTTTTCTGGAATTTACGCAGCTTTTAGTTTACGACTGCCTATCTCATTTCTTGAGGTGCTAAAATGGCAGGGCAGTACAAAACCCCCCCAAATGACCCCATTTTGGAAAGTAGACCCCCTAAGGAAATTGATAAGAGGCATGTTGAGCCCATTGAATATTTTATTTTTTTGCCTGAAGCGATTGAATAATGACAAAAAAAAAAATATTTTTTTTTTTTTTTACACAAAGTCGTCACTAAATGATATATTGCTCACACATGCTATGGGCGTATGTGAAATGACACCCCAAAATAAATTCTGCTGCTTCTCCTGAGTACGGGGATACCACATATGTGGGACTTTTTGGGAGCCTAGCCGCGTACGGGGCCCCCGAAAACCAAGCACCGCCTTCAGGCTTTCTAAGGGCGTAAATTTTTGAGTTCACTTCTCACTACCTATTACAGTTTTGAAGGCCATAAAATGCCAAGATGGCACAAAACCCCCACAAATGACCCCATTTTAGAAAGTAGACACCCCAAGCTATTTGCTGAGAGGCATGTTGAGTTCATGGAATATTTTATATTTTGCCACAAGTTGCGGGAAAATGACAAACTTTTTTTTTTTTTTTTTTCACAAAGTTGTCACTAAATGATATATTGCTCATGCATGCCATGGGCATATGTGAAATGACACCCCAAAATAAATTCTGCTGCTTCTCCTGAGTACGGGGATACCACATATGTGGGACTTTTTGGGAGCCTAGCCGCGTACGGGGCCCCGAAAACCAAGCACCGCCTTCAGGCTTTCTAAGGGCGTAAATTTTTGAGTTCACTTCTCACTACCTATTACAGTTTTGAAGGCCATAAAATGCCAAGATGGCACAAAACCCCCACAAATGACCCCATTTTAGAAAGTAGACACCCCAAGCTATTTGCTGAGAGGCATGTTGAGTCCATGGAATATTTTATATTTTGCCACAAGTTGCGGGAAAATTACAAACTTTTTTTTTTTTTTTTTTTCACAAAGTTGTCACTAAATGATATATTGCTCACGCATGCCATGGGCATATGTGAAATGACACCCCAAAATAAATTCTGCTGCTTCTCCTGAGTACGGGGATACCACATATGTGGGACTTTTTGGGAGCCTAGCCGCGTACGGGGCCCCGAAAACCAAGCACCGCCTTCAGGCTTTCTAAGGGCGTTACAGTTTTGAAGGCCATAAAATGCCAAGATGGCACAAACCCCCCCCCAAATGACCCCATTTTGGAAAGTAGACACCCCTAAATTTAGGGGTACACTAGTGAGACTAGGTAATAAATGGCGGGTGCCCTGAAACTATAAAAAAATAACTAACCAACCAGCGTCACCTGTAACAGTTATATGGTGATCACTGGTGAAAGGGTTAACTAGGGGGCAATCAGGGGGCTTTATGCGGTAGTATATGGGGGTCCCTGGCGCTATAAAAAGCTGCGGCGAACCTAAATACCTACCTGCCTAACTAGCGTCACCTGTGACACTAATACGGCAATCAGAAAAATGATCGCTTATTAGGCTGGGTTCACACTGGAGCGATGCGGAAACGCTGCGAATCCGCGGCGGGTTCCCGCATCGCATGCCTCCCGGCGGCAGTTCACACTGCCCTATGCGAACTGCTGGGAGTGTCAGTGAAATGTTACTGACACCCCCAGATCAGTTCGCATATCGCAGTGCGATCTGCAAACTCGGATCGCATGGTGTGAACACCCATGCGATCCGATTCTGCTGCGGGCCAAAAAAAGGGTCCCGTGCGAATTTGCGGCGGGTGCGGCGAATGGCTGAACTCGAATCGCACAGAGATCGGATGTGATTTGCACTGCAGTGCGGTGCGAATCACATCCGTTCTCATAAACCGCTGCAATGTGAACCCAGCCTTAGTGACACTGGCGACGGGGGGTGATCACGGGGTTAAACCTTTATTGGGGGGGTTAGGGGGGTACCTTAGAACTAAAGGGGGCTAACCCTAACTGCCCTAACAGTTATTAGTCACAAATGACACCCGCCGGGTGATCAGGGGGTTAAACCTTTATTAGGTAATAAATGGCGGGTGCCCTGAAACTATAAAAAATTAACTAACCAACCAGCGTCACCTGTAACAGTTATATGGTGATCACAGGTGAAAGGGTTAACTAGGGGGCAATCAGGGGGCTTTATGCGGTAGTATATGGGGGTCCCTGGCGCTATAAAAAGCTGCGGCGAACCTAAATACCTACCTGCCTAACTAGCGTCACCTGTGACACTAATACGGCGATCAGAAAAATGATCGCTTATTAGGCTGGGTTCACACTGGAGCGATGCGGAAACGCTGCGAATCCGCGGCGGGTTCCCGCATCGCATGCCTCCCGGCGGCAGTTCACACTGCCCTATGCGAACTGCTGGGAGTGTCAGTGAAATGTTACTGACACCCCCAGATCAGTTCGCATATCGCAGTGCGATCTGCAAACTCGGATCGCATGGTGTGAACACCCATGCGATCCGATTCTGCTGCGGGCCAAAAAAAGGGTCCCGTGCGAATTTGCGGCGGGTGCGGCGGGTGTGGCGAATGGCTGAACTCGAATCGCACAGAGATCGGATGTGATTTGCACTGCAGTGCGGTGCGAATCACATTCGTTCTCATAAACCGCTGCAATGTGAACCCAGCCTTAGTGACACTGGCGACGGGGGGTGATCACGGGGTTAAACCTTTATTGGGGGGGTTAGGGGGTACATTAGAACTAAAGGGGGCTAACTCTAACTGCCCTAACAGTTATTACAGTCACAAATGACACCAATGCAAAAAAAAAAAAAAAAAATGACATTGGTGTCACTGTGACTGGGGGGCAGGGGTAATTGGGGGGGTGATCGGGGGGTAAAGGGGGGGTGTGAGTGTGCCTGGCATGTTCTACTGTGTGTGTAGAGTGTTGGTGCAACTCACCGATCCGCTCTCCTCCGTGTCGGAACGAAAAATACCGACACGGAGGAGAGAATACATCACTTCCTCTCCTGTGTTTACATTACAGGAGAGGAAGTGATGTCACGGGGGATTCCTATTCGTCGGGAGCGATCGCGAGGGGGTGGCCATGAATGAATGGCCGCCCCCTCATCCCGGATCGCTCTCGAAGGAATGCCGACCGCCGCAGGCACCGGGGGGGGGCCCGATCGGGCCCCCCACCCGCGGGCAGGCAGGGACTTATATATACGCCCATATGCCTGCCCGTGCCATTCTGCCGACGTATATCGTCGTGCGGCGGTCGGCAAGTGGTTAAAGATGAATTCCAGGTATGGAGTTTATTGCATAGTTACATGGGTCCAGCATGGATTAAGGCAAGTACACATACTTCATATATATATCATTAAGGTGATGACGTCACAATCTGCACCTTGTCCAATTAGAGAACATCTTGTATTCATTGCGAAAACACTCACCCACTGTACTTTATCTATGTTAAGCAGTCACCTGAAGACAGGAAGTGTGTTAAGACCACAGAATACCTCCCCTCTCCTCTTCTTGATAACATAGGGCAGGGGGTTTTTTAAAACTATGGCCCTGCAGTTTCTCAGCAACTACAATTCTTAATGGCCTACCCTTAAGCAGGCTACCCCCCCCCCCCCTTCAGTCTATTATGAATGCTGCTACTAGACTAATGTCCCCCCTATACATTGTAAAGCGCTGCATAAACTGTTGGCGCTATATAAATCGATAATAATAATAATTCCCAGCCACAGTAGCTTTCTGCGTCTTAAGAGTTTTTACAGGCTGCCATCATTGGGACTGGACAGTATGCAGTTCTTTCCACCCACACCAAAACGCTGGAATCGCATGCACCAGAGATAAATGTTCAGTGTGCATGAGGTCTTAAAGAGGAAGTAAACCCTGATGAGTTTACTTCCTCTTTTTTTCCCTGCAAAGGTAAAGCATAATGGACTACTATGCATCGCATAGTAGCCCATTATGTGTCACTTACCTGACACAGGAGCCAGCGAAGTCGCGCTGTCCCCTGTAGTCCGCCACATCCATCTTGCTGGTGGCATCTCGCAGCTCCGCCGCTGTCATTCGGCAAAGCCGCGATGACGTCACTCCCGCGCATGCGCACGGGAGTCGACAAATGCGGCAGCTCCATTTTTGGAACTGCCGCGTTCAGTGCGCCTGCGCGCCGCTGTCTACGGCGCATGCGCCGTAGACAGCGGTGCCCATTTTCGGGCAAATATCTCCTAAACCATATAGGTTTAGGAGATATTGCTTGGACCTACAGGTAAGCCTTAATCTAGGCTTACCTGTAGGTCAAAGTGGTTTGTAAGGGTTTACAACCACTTTAAGAAGCAACTCCAGGAGAAAGAAGTAGTTAGTGAATCTAATGGAGGAGAAAAAAAAAAAAAAAGAGAACACTACACATGTTCTGTGTATCCTCTACCTCATGGCAAGCGTTGGGTCTCTTTCCTAAATAATACTGCAAGGACAATACAGAGATCAAGAGACACTAAAATCTTGCATTGTAATCCTGCTCTCGATTTTCAATGTCTGGAATGATGTGAATGGTCAATCCTCAACCACACGCAGTCAGCGGTTCTGTACCGGTGTCCCATCATATTGTGTCCCCCATCGGATAGTGTCCACTGTGTACTGCGCTTGCACACACAGATTCGGAAAATAGCCGAAGATGAACGGCGCCTGCACCGCGAGTCCAGGTTCTAGCCCCACCATCCAAGTGGACATGGAGTTCGAATATAAAAGAGCTGAGCGCAGCGAGGCCATGCCCGAAGCGTGGCGAGCGAAGCGAGCCCGCGATGGGCCCTCTAATATTGGCAACCCTATGTCCACTTGGATGGTGGGGCTAGCACCACCACTCACAGCGCAGTTCATCTTCGGAGATTTTACAAAGATTCTTCTGCTCCATACTGCGCAAGCGATTTGCCTGCGCAGTACGGGGCGGACAGTATCCGATGGCCGGACTGAATATGCCAGAACACCGGCAGGAGAGGAGTTTGCTGCAAGAACTTCACATGATGACTTCTAGATTATTCTGTAGCACACAGGAGAAGTGCTCAGCGCTAAAATCAGAGGGTGATTCATTCAACCTTTCCGGAGCTTCTCCTCTAAATTACAGTGCCTATTAAATTGGCGCTTTTACTATTCAACTTGTACATGCATGATTTACAATGTCGCTGTCATGCATAATAACTACATACAAGAACACATTGCACAATAATAATGATGGGGTACTTGGAAAGAGAAAAGGTTTTGCAGGGAAAATTGAAAATTTTACAGAACATACTCTGTTACCACAATAATTTAATTCGGTATAAATAACCCTTCTCAATTAAAAATACAACAGATCATTAAGTCACCTAAAGAAGGAGGTCCCCTTAAATTGAAAGCCACATAGCAGAATCATAAATAGATGCAGAAAAAAAAAAAAAAAAGAGGAGTAATGTGCAAATTCATCTGGACCCTTGGCCCTCATATTATACAATTCTGTTGTCTGCCCATCACATCCAATGCAATTTCCAGGTAGGATCTGATTGCAATCTTACAATGGTCCAGCTTGGCACAAAATATACATCTCATACCCGATCCCAGGTCGCTGGGAAAGCTGCCAACCACTGTAGTATTTGGCACTACTACAGAGATAGCCTTCCAGGTCCTGTGATGAGTGGATGAAGTGGAGATCATGACATCACCGCCCCTCCTCTCCACCTTGTCCAACCAGAGAACACCTTGTGATCATCAAAAAATGGCGGCAGTGCTAAATAAGTGACTTCCTGTGGTCAGTGCACAGAGGTGAAATTCCCAAAAGTGGATCTTCCGCTTTAAGGACTACTGACCCCCTGAAATGCCACATTTGCCAATTCTGCTGGGGGGTGGAGTCCAGGTGGAGGACTGTCATTGGTCACTGCTAAAGCCAATCACAGTCCTCCTAGCCCCGCCCAACATCTGGAGGAAGAGATCTCACTTGGTTGGCGCTACCAAATCTCAGAAAGAAGAAATTTCACTATGATTGAGAAAACCCCAATCAGGTGACGTTTGTGGAATTACTGTTGAGCTTCTGGGAACTTTGTTGAAATTATTCCTGAACCTTTGTGTCACTTATTACTGAAACCCTCTGCACTCTGTGCCCCTTTAAGCCACAGCCAGTATACAGTGCAATAAAAAAAAAAAAAAAAAAATCACACCCAATTTTTCCTGTGGTGCAGAGCGATGGCCTTTTCTCAGGTGCGGGGGCCCAACATATGATTCTGCACACAGGCCTACTGCTTTCAGAAAATGCCCCTGACCTGCGCTCATCATCATGTGACATCATGTGCATCCATTCCAGATGCTTGTATGTGACATCACATACATCCCATACAAGCACGTGGGCTGGATCAGCAGGGATCAGCAGGGATGAGTGTGCCAGGACAGATAGAGAGGTCTCATCTCTGCTTCCTTTCACCACTCTGCATATCATAGATAAGAGGGTACAGCAATGGGGAAAATGAGCAGGAGGGGGTTTAGAGATGGAACAGATGAGAAGGGTGTTCAGCAGTGGGAAAGAAGAGCAGGGGGGTTCAGTATTGGGGCAAAAAAGCAGGGAGGTAGAGCAGTGGGGCAGATGTGAAAGGAGGTGTATTGGTGGGGCAGGAGATCGGGGGAACAGAGGTGAGAAAGGTACATTGGTGGGGTAGATGTGCAGGGAGGTATAGTGATGGAGGAGATGGAAGAGATGAGAAGGGGGTTCAGTAGTGGAACAGAAAAGCAGGGGGGGTTACAGTGATGGGGCAGATGGGGGGGTGCAGAAGAGAAAGGAGGTCCATTGGTGGGACAGATGAGCAAGGGGTTACAGCGGTGGGGCAGAGGAGCAGGGGCAGATGTGCACAAGGCCACATTGGTGGAACACATGAGCAGGGGGTTACAGTGGTGGGGCAGAAGAGCAGAGGGAACAGAGGTGGGACAGATGTGCAGGAGGTACAGTCGTGGGCAGGTGAGAAAGGGGGTTACAGTGGTGGGACAGATGAGCTGGTAAGTTCAGTATAAGGACAGACGAAAAGATGGTTCAGATGTGCATGGAGGTACAGTGGTGGGGCAGATGAGAAAGGGGGAACATTGGTGCGGCAGATAAGCAGGGGTGGTACAGTGGTGTAGCAGATGTGCAGGATAATACAGGGATGAGACAGATGTGCAGTGGTGGAGCAGATGTGCCAGGGGTTACAGTGGTGGGGCAGATGTGCTGGGGGGGGGTCAGTGATCTGAGGTTTGAAGGTCCATAAATTGGGGCTCATCTGAGTTGTAGGAATTGGGGCTGATCTGAGGCGTGAGAGTGCAGGATGTTAATTTCTCGCTACTAAGGTCGTTTACAGCATTTACTTTATATAAAAAAATCATTTTCGTGATTGAGAGTGTGAAGTTGACATTTTTTTGTTATAAAATCGAGACGCTTAATTTTTTTGAAAACATTTTTCGGCACACTGTGCTTCATAGGTTGCCTACCCCTGACTCAGGGAGAGGAGACGGAGGAAATACATCACACAGCCTCCTCTGTTCCGTACGCCTTCCACACGTGTGCTGCAGACATCCAGAAAACAGAAAGCCCTCGCACTGCCTGAATGGGGGCCTCCGAGACAGTGACACATGGGAGCCGTGGACAGAAATATAGGCAGAGCTGTTTCCAACGTGTTGTAAAATGCAACCTCTGTGGTCATAATCCTGCCCCTGGCTACACCAACCAAGGTAACCAACTATCCTGAAGGGTAGTTTAGGCTTCACTGGCTGCATGCTTTTTCCTGCTCGTAACTTAGTGAAACCAGTATAAAAGGATGACAGCCCAAGCAGCTGTACCTCTAAACCCCCATTCACACATCAGCGCGAGCGTAGCCAGGCAATTCAGAGGCCTCTTTTGCATGACTTGTGGTTTAGGACCAGAACCATACTTATTGGGCTCCATAGGCTTTTAAATTAAAGAAGTCCAGCCTGAGCTTGTTTGGCTGGGCTTCTCCTATGGGTCACAGGAGTGCAATTTGTTTTACACTCCTGTGATTTTTTTTAGCGGAGAGCGGTCTGAAGTCATCTCTCTGCTGACGTCATTGCAGTCAGTCCAGGCACCACGTCATCCTGATTTAGGATGTCTGGATCTGCCAAGTGCCTGGACTGATGGCAGTCTCAGCCTCTCAGGGAGCCGCTGAGATGGCTGCTCCCCTCCCCAGCTCAGCACTCCAATGAGCATGAAGGAGCAGAGCAGGAGAGATGCTGATTGACAGGCAGCAGCTCTCCGCTCAGGGAGCTGAGAACCGAGACAATCGGCAGTATTCAGTGGCTCAGTTCTCAGTGAAGAGGACGTGGGGGACAGATGCAGCATCCACCTAGGTAAGTACGATTGTATACAAAAAAAAAAAAAAAAAAAAAACAACACCACACATACACACTACCCAAACATACTTCTCTTTTAAGTGGCGGAACAATGCACATAAACATGGACTTTTCAAGCATCCATTGGGCCACAGAAAGAGGATTCTGTCCCTAAGAAGCTCATGTGCTTTTACAAGCTTCATGCAACAAGTAACACAATGCTCAGGTGTGAACGGTCCCTTAAACAATAATTGGATTGTTCATCTTGAACAGTGTTGCGTTTGTATAATCGTGTGACAAAATGCTCAGGTGTGAATGGGAAACAATGTCATCAATGACGGTTTTCATGTTTCTATCCCAATGCTTCCTTTGGGCTAAGTTCACACTGATGCAGTGCGCCAGTACTGATCTTGTTTTCAGTGCGATTTTTAAGTGCAGTTGCAGTGCTTGGGAAGAAAACCTGCTGGAATCGTACGACAATAGGACAGGCAAGTCATTTGAAGGCGTTTCCACTGAAGTCTATGGACCACAGAAATGCATTGCATCAGACCAAAGAAGCAAAAGACTCCTTCCCAAAGTCTGATTGCAGCTGCACAGCATTTATGTAAACAGGCTCTATAGGAACCAAATGTTATTTCCTTTGTCATGCAATTCAGTGTGATCTGAAATTCACAATTGTGTGAACAAGGGCTTTAAGAGCTGTCTAGTATTCCTAAACAGACTCCTAACCACTTAAGGACAGAGTCCTCTGTCTGAGATGTGTTATTTACAAGTTAAAAACTTTTATTTTTTTGCTAGAAAATTACTTAGAACCCCCAAAACATAAAAAAAAATTTCTAACACCTTAGAGAATAAAATGGCGGTCGTTGCAATACTTTGTCACATTGCGCTTGTAAGACTGCTGCGCAAATACACTTTTTTGGAAAAAAAAAATACACCTTTTTGAATTAAAAAAATAAGACAACAGTAAAGTTAGCCATTTTTTTTATATTGTGAAAGATAATGTTACGCCAAGTAAATTGATACCCAACATGTCACGCTTCAAAATTGCGCCCGCTCGTGGAATGGCGACAAACGTTTACCCTTAAAGAGGGATTCCACTGGAAACAAAAATATTAAAAGCCAGCAGCTATAAATACTACAGCTGCTGACTTCTAATAGACACTCACCTGTCCCAGGGTCCAGTGATGTCGGCAGCCAAGACCGATCGATCGCTCGGCTCTCGGCTGCTGCCGCCGCCATTCTCGGTGAGGGAATCAGGAAGTGAAGCGTTGCAGCTTCACTTCCCGGTTCCCTACTGCGCATGTGCGAGTCACGCAGCACAATAGGAATGGTCCGCGCCGTCTCTGGGACCCGTGTGTGTCCCAGCAGACAGTGCGGCGGGACAGGAAACAGCATAAACTCCCGTGGGGGGGGGAGGAGGGTTCCGATGAGCGTAAGTTCCACTTTAGGGTGGATCCCCGCTTTAAAAATCTCCATAGGCGACGTTTAATAAAAAAATTCCACAGGTTGCAGGTTTTGAGTTACAGAGAAGGTCTAGAGCTAGGAATGATTGCTCACGCTCTACTGATCGTAGGGATACCTCACATGTGTGGTTTGAACACCGCTTTCATATGCAGGTGCAACTCATGTATGTGTTCGCTTCTGCACGCGAGCTCGGCGGAACGGGCACGCTTACATTTTTTTTTTCTTATTTATTTTACCTTTTATTTTTACACTGTTCTTTAACAAAAATAAATAAATATTGTGTCACTTTTTTCCCCTATTACAAGCAACGTAAACATCCTTTGAAATAGAAAAAAAAAAAAAAAAAAAAGCACAACAGGATCTCTTAAATATGAGAGCTGGGGTCAAAGAGACCTCAGATCTCATATTTACACTAAAATGCAATAAAAAAATAAAAAATAAATAAAAAAGGCCCTTTAAGAACTATGGAAGGAAGTGACGTTTTGACATCGCTTCCTCCCTGCAATGGTATGGAGACAGATGGGGGCCATCTTACCCTCACTCGTCTCTGTACCCAACCAACAGAAGGACCCGATCGCCTGCGTGCTGCTGAAGGCTCCGGTAAGAGGCAGAAGACACTGGAGTGAATCCGCCACATAGACCACTATTATCGGAAACCAGACCGCTGGCTGAAGAAGAAGAGGATACCGGGGTTATGGCAGCTAGCTGCTGCCATAACAAAGATATCCCTCTTCAAAGTTAGGCTGTATATTGGCATGCAGCAGTCCGGAAGTGGTTAAATGCATTGCAAGCCAATAACCTCTTGCTCTGATCCTCTACTACCACAGACAGAGAGATGTAAACTTGCAACAGCTGTGCAATGTCTATGGCGATCTGTACCATGCACAGCATTTCTCCACATTGATGTAGAAATTCTCAGCTTTAGCACAAATATTGCGCAATGCTTCGAGGGAAGCTCCAGCAAAACTTTTTGTTCCTGGTTTGGTTAAGGGAGGAAGGATTAGACCCCCTGCCAAGTTGTATTGCTATCCCCATCTACAGTAAAAGGTTATACCCCTCCTCAGTGCCATGTATCAGTACCAACTATCAGTGCCACCCATAGGTACCCATCAATGCAGCCTTTCAGTGCCCAGTGCCACCTACCAATGCCCATCGTCAGTGCCACCTCATCGGTGCCGCCTTATCAGTGCCCATCAGCGAAGGAGAAAAAAAACAAAACACTTAATTATAAAATGTTCTAACAGAAACAAAAAAAAAAAAAAAAAAAAAAAAAACTTTTCTTCAAAATTTTAGGTCTTTTTTATTTGTTTAGCAAAAAAAAATAAAAAATGCAGGAGGTGGTCAAATTCAAATACCACAAAAAGAAAGCTATTTGTGGGAACAAAATGATAAAAATTCTGGGGGGGTGCAAGTGCGATGTATTGATTTACTTAAAGCGGAGCTCCACCCTAAAGTGGAACTTCCACTCAGCGGATTCCTCCCCCCCCCCCCTCCGGTGTAATACAGGTATTTGCACCCACTTCCAGGCATAGCCAGCCGCAGAATAGTCACAGATGCCTGCCCCCTCCCCCACCCCCCCCATTCTACAGTTCCCAGAACACAACGGGGACCAGTGAAGATGTGCAGCGTGACTCGCGCATGTGGGAACCAGGCAGCGAAGCCACACCGCTTCACTTCCTGATTCCCTGACCGAGTATGGCGGCGGGGGAAGCCGATTGCTCATCATCTGCTGCCGAAATCACGGGCACCCTGGACAGGTAAGTGTCCATTTTTTAAGGTGGAGCTCCCCTTTAAGGAAGTTCAGATAAATCGCCAAAAGATGGAAACAATCCCTCCCCCCACTTTATCCAAAACTAACATTTTAAAGCTGAACTTTAGTAAAAAAAAAAAAAATTTTGAAATGGATATGGCACCAGGGACATGACTTACTTGTCTTACTTGCTTATCACAGAAATCTTCCCTCCCCAATGCTGGATACTCACAGCGGTGATCTTCCCGCAGTTTGGGGGTTAAGATCAGTGGTTGCGATTGAGAGGCACCCCCTTTCACAGAACTTGTATTCTTTTCTAGAATGCAAACCATTCTGTGATTGGAGGAGGTGGATCCCATCATTCATCCACCCCTCACACTTTAAAAGAACACTTTGCATTCTGGGAAAGAGCTTTAATAAATGGCTGGGAGTACCACCTTAAATTTGGAAAATGTCAGCCTACAGCCATTTTTTTTTTAAGGCAACATCAGAACAATGGATTCCAAAAAAGGACTGTTCCTAATTATGACCTTGTCCCCCAACTGAGAGATGAACATGTTGCTCATATGGGAACAAACTAAGAAAATCCTCTCCTGCCAGCAATGGATAATAAAGAACGGTGTGTAATCCTCTGCCAAGACCCTAAGAAATAGGACATCTTCCCGGCACGCTGCATCCGCAATATCCCATCCATACTATGAAATTGGCATTTTGTATACTTTTTAGA
Organism: Lithobates pipiens; assembly: GCF_037356315.1. Taxonomy (NCBI): domain Eukaryota; kingdom Metazoa; phylum Chordata; class Amphibia; order Anura; family Ranidae; genus Lithobates; species Lithobates pipiens. The sequence continues at coordinate 53,270,809 of NW_027507903.1, read as the reverse complement.
GCAAACTTATAACTGTACACACAAATAGTGCCAATAAATAAATAAATGCATATGGCTTTATTATAGCTCAAAAATTAATTTTATAGCCACAACAAACGCCGTATACAACCCCAATTCCCAAGAAGTTGGGACACTGTGTAAAATCTACATAAACACAGAATGAAATGATTTGCAAATCACATTATCCCATATTTTATTCACAATGAGACACGTTGCTACAATCAAATACAGAATGGCCTTATTCTTTTTTCCTTAAAAATTAAAAAATTCAGTTTAGGCTTTTGGTATGTTTTCTATTGTGAATAAAACATAGGATAATGTGATTTGCAAATCATTGCATTCTGTTTTTATGTAGATTTTACACAGCGTCCCAACTTTTTTGGAATTGGGTTATAAGCCAAACTGAATAATGTTAGAAAGTCAGAATGGAAGATACCACAGGGTTCAAGGGGATTGAAGTTTCTCTTTAACTGAATCTTTAAAGTGTTACTAAACCCAGGACCCTGCATTCACTATATCTGGTCTCCCACAGTGCACAGAACATGGAAATAAAATTATTTTAGTAAAAATAAACTGCTAAATATCTTTTCTCATCAGCAGTATATAGCAGTCTTATGACTTCTATCAATGTCTGGTTAAAGCTTGTAAGAGGAGTTTTCATTCTCATCTGACTGTCCTCTATAAGGCTGCAGGACCCCTGGCCCTCTGCCTGGTCAGTGCTGATTGGCCCTGTGCTGATCACATGCACTCTCCCAAGAAAAAATAAATAAAAACCGTCTAGCAATACACACCAAACTGAGCGTGTACAGAGTGACTCCAAAGGCTCGGTCTTATCAGGAGATGGTTTAGGGACATTGGAAGAAGGGGAGTATCAGAGAAGATAGAATTAGCCTTTTTACACAATGCAGAGGATTAACCCCTTAGGTTCCACGGTGAGTATAGCAAACATGCTTTACTGCATATACACACTGATTTTAGGGCCGGTTCACACTGGGGGCGATGCGAGGCGACACGACTTGCCTCGCCGCGACCTGAGCGGCGACTTGCAAATGACTTCTGTATAGAAGTCAATGCAAGTCGCCCCGAGGTCGCCCAAAAGTAGTACAGGAACCTTTTTTCTAAGACGGAGCGACTCGAGTCGCTCCTCTTAGAACGGTTCCATTGTACAGAACGGGGGCGACTTGTCAGGTCGCGGCACGGCAAGTCGTGTCGCCTCGTGTCGCCCCCTGTGTGAACCGGCCCTTACTGTTGTGGGTTTACTAACACTTTAATGGTCAGTTGAGGCATAAATCAGCATTCTTCCATCATCCTGAAATGTGTACCAAAACTCATACTAATGGCAAGTAGATGGCACAGCTTTGGAAAAACACATGGAGCTTCTGCTGACCAACATCAACTAATTGGGAAATATGGGATTCCAGTCAACTAAAGAATACAGTCCCTTTCAATACATGGTGGGTGATTGAAGAAAATGGTTTGGATATACTTTTCAGGAAAATTCAACAAAAAAAATCATAATATATTGCAGTCAACCAGCTATTACCTGTGATGGCTGCATTTTACTTATTTTTCAGGCTGAAACATTTTCAGCAAGTGCAGAACTTCCTGCAGGATAAAAAGACAACAGGGACAATCGTACCTTTCTTTTGTAAACTACTAATCACATCAATTAACCATGCAGGGGAATTGAGATGTTTAAGAACAGCCTGTGTGACAACTAAGATCCCCTCCATTAGCGTTGCCCCGATACTAGTATCAGTGGCAATAATGTACTTGTGCAAATGCACTGATACCTGAAGCCGATACTTTCAGACTCGGCTATTTGAGTGGGTTTCCCTTATGTTAAAGTCTGGTAATTGGAGTTGTCAAAAAACAAAAAACAGCCGGTGTCATGTCAAATAGTGTCCCCCATCGGATAGTGTCCGCTGTGTACTGCGCATGTGCAGTACACAGGACAAGCAAATTCTGAAAATATCCAAAGATGAACGGCGCCTGCGCCGTGAGTCCAGGTTCAAGCCCCACCATCCCAGTGGACATAGAGTTAGAATGAAAAGAGCCGAGTGAAACGCGGCCGTGCCCGAAGCGTGGCGAGCGAAGCGAGCCCTCTAATATGTGCAGCCCTATGTCCACTTGGATGGTGGGGCTTGTACCTGGACTCATGGCGCAGTTCATCTTCGGAGATTTTCCGAATCTCCTTCTGCTCCGTACTGTGCAAGCGCTGCGCCTGTGCAGTTTAGAGCAGACACTTTTCGATAGGCGGACTGTATCTGTCAGAACACCGGCAATGTTTATTACCAACATTGCTCAGCTCTGAAACACTAAAATAAAAAGGAACATTGTTTCTTTTTGTATATTTCTATTTCTTCATCTGCAGATCAAAGGTATCTGTTTAACCCCTTAATAACCCTTAATTTACTCTAAACCAGCCTTAAAGCGGGAGTCCGCCGGGACTCCGCGTTTTTTTTTTTTTTTTTAAAAGCCAGCAGCTACAAATACTGCAGCTGCTGACTTTTAAAATAATGACACCTGTCCAGCGCGCCCGCGATGTCGGCACCCAAAGCCGATCTCTCGATCGTCTCTCAGGTGCTGCTGCCGCCGCCATCTTGGGTATGGGAATCAGGAAATGGAGCCTTTCGGCTTCATTTCCCGGTTCCCTACTGCGCATGCGCGAGTCGCGCTGCGCAATAAGGATGGACCCGCTGCCTCTGGGATCTGTGTGTTTCCCAGCAGGCAGCGGGGCACTTTCGGAAAGGGGCGTAATCTACGCCCCTTTCCGCAGAGAGCTATCCCGGAAGTGGGTGCAGATACCTGTACTGTACAGGTATCTGAACCCCCCTCCCCCCTGAAAGGTGCCAATTGTGGCGCCGGAGGGGGGGGGAGGGTTCCAATGAGCGGAAGGTCCACTTTAGGGTGGACCTCCGCTTTAATCAACTCCCTATTATCCTCCATTTAATTATTATTTTAACCTGCTTTTTTTTTGTTCACGTCTATTTTATAAAAACGATAAACAATTAAAACCTTTGTTTGCTTTGTTAATGAATATTTTAATATTTCACATTGAAAAGGGCAAATTGAAAAATAAAAATCAATTTAGTTTGTAAATAACTTTTCAACGCTTTGTACCATTGCTGACAGCTGAAGATAAAACAAAACAGTTGCAGCAGGTATCCATAGATACAGTGGGGAATTGAGCATAGCCACAAAGGGATGGGAAATGCGATTTGCAGGAGCACCTGGTAAAAATAAAAAAATGGATAAAGCCTATAAAATGAAAACGAATGCAGCCACCACATCTAGCAAACTGCATTTTTTTTTCTATTTAGATACCCTTTCAGACCCCCATGCTATAACGCAAGCCTGTGATATGAATAGTAAAGTACAGAATGCAATGACCTGTGATACTTAAAGTGGAATTCCAGGGCTGTTTTTTTTTTTTTTTATTATTACCCTTTCCTCCTTTGTACTGCAAGGATTTCACGTCCATTCCACAGAGTTCCACTTTAATGCAGTAAGGCATACAATAATTGCAATCTGGTGACCAGGCCTAGAAGCCGAATTTACAAGCAAATATTCAGTAAGATACACCTCGCAGTAAACTAGAATTTAAAGGTCCTAGAATATGTTGCGGTCATCATTTACAACCAAGAATCTCTGTGGATTTTATAGCATGCGTATAGTAAATATAAACGACACATACATATAATAAAGACCATTTTTTGAAGACTTGCAGAAAGGCTGTACTGGATATAACAGGTTGCTACAAAGAACAAGAATATTGTTGTAAAGATAAAAAAATGTCAAGGCAAAGTTACAGCCAACAAGCTTTGCTGGAAGCCATTTTGCAGAGTGAATTATTGGAACCATGCCTAGAGATCCAAGGTACCAATGACTTTACACCCGGCTTTTCTGAAAGGCTTTAAAGCTATGGCTTTATTCTTCTAGAGCAGGGTTTCTCAGCCAGGGTTCCGTGGAACCCTTGGATTCCTCCAAATGTTGCTAGGGGTTTTTCATGTTTTTCAAACGCGTGGGTGCATTTCTGGCACACCAAGCATTTGGGCATGATTCAAATTCATGGTCCAAAATTGTTATTTTTTTTCTAGCCATTGAAATGAACGCTCAAGCGCTAAATGTCCCTCGCTTGGCAGTGCCACAATTCACCATGCATTTTTTTTTCAACTAATGCAAGACATTCTCTGATTAGATGAGGTAGGGATCATAACAGGACATCCCTTTCTTTCCACCATGTCCAGCCAAAGAACACCTTGCATTCACTGAAATACAAATACAAGGCATACCAGTTAGGTAGTGCCGAGCGAGCAAACCGGTGTGGCCAGCGTGCAGCGGGGCAGCCATTCAGCACAAGACAATCAGAAGAAGGACAGAAGATGGCAGCAATGACTGTGGTTGTGCCAACTACTACAGTAATAGTCAGCTTCCCCAGTGAGCCATCAGGGGTGAGAGATGGATACATTGTGCCTAGCTGGCAACTAAGCAATACAAATCATACCTGAAGTTCAGCTTTAAAGCCTCAATACACACCAAGCTGAGCATGTGCAGAGTGCCTCCAAGGCTCTGTACTATCAGGAGATTGATTGGGGACAGTAAAAGAATGGGAGGATCAGAGAAGACAGGATCAAACTGTCTTTTTACACAATGCAGGCGATTAACCCCTTGGGTTCCACAGTGAGCGTAGCATGCTTTACTGCATATACACACCGATTTTACTGTCGTAACACTATTAGTTGAGCTCCCTCTCAATCCAGCGATATGCAGGAGAGCTGAGTGTCTTCCAGGTCTCTCATTCCTCATTGGCAGAGACTCCTGCTACTGTCAGTGAGCGAAAGAGGAGTGGGGGTTGGGGCAGAGCCGTGACTCTATGTGTCTTCTGGACACCCAGAGCTGGGCTTGAGAGCAAGCACGCACCAGTGCTCTTAGAGCAAGCGGCTTGCTATTAGGGGCACAGGCTGCCAACAGGGGACCCAATGGTTTTGCACAGAGCAAGTATTGCATATTTGCTATTTAACCACTTCCCACCCGGCCAATGGACATATACGGCCGGGTGGGAGCTCTTTACTTCTGAGAGGACATTCAGGAACGTCCTTCAGAAGGAGGGGGATCGCCTGCGCAGCGGTGCGATCCCGATGTGCTCATGTCACCCGGACACGGCGCATCTCGGATCGGCAGGAGGGCTCTGTGATTGGCCCTCCTGATCACATGACGGCCATGTCCAATCACGGCCGTCATGTGATGTAAACAAACAGCCAGTTGCTAGGCAATTGGCTGGCTCCTCCTCTCCTCACACAGAAGTCATCGCTGAGGAGAGGAGAGCAGATCGCTGCAGCCGGCTGATGATCAATGAGTATGAGCTGTTTTTTACAGCTTTTTACTCACTGATCACCAGCCTTGTGTAAACACACAACACACCACACAGTATAAACACAATGTCCCCAAAACACACGTCCCCAATAATAAAAACATGTCCCCCACATATGGGGGCAGATAATCATTGGGACATGTGATTTTAGTGGGACATATGTACATGATAATTTGCGTACATATGTCCGTGATCACACAAACCAATTATTATACACTTAACCAGATTTTTTTTTACCAAAGACATGTAGCAGAATACATTTTGGCTTAAATTTATGACAAAATTAGATTTTATTGGATTTCTTTTAAAATAGAAAGAAGAAATTATTGTTTTTTTTCCAAATTTCCGCTCTTTTTTCGCTTGTATCACAAAAAATAAAAAACGGAGTCGTTAATAAATAACACCAAAATAAAGCTCCATTTGTGCAAACAAAATGATAACAATTTAATTTGGGTACAGTGTAGCATGACCGCGCAATTGTCATTGAAAGTGCGAGAGCGATGAAAGCTGAAAATTGGGCTGGGAAGGAAGGGGGCGAAAGTGCCCTGTATTGTAGTGGTTAAAAAACAAACACATATGCGAATTGGATGTAGCTTTCCCCGCAGCCAATTTGCATGACAGGAGTGTGTGACCGGCTCTCAATGAAGCTGGTTCCCACAGCTCTGGGGAGGCCACGGTCCGCACTTAAAAAGGGTCCAGTGCATCTCTGGTTCCGATTCAGGTGCAAATTCAGGAAAAATTAATTTGGGCCCCATTCACAACTGAACAGGGATGCCCTAGACCCCATGCTGTGAACAGTGGCCGCAGCATATGTGAACGGAGCCTAAGGCTACTTTCACACTGGGGCAGGCAGGCACCGGCAGTAAAGTGGTGCTATATTTTGTTTTGGGGACGGTTTTAACCCCCCACTAGTGGCCGAAAAAAAAGGTTAAAACTGCCGGCATATCGCTGCTGCAGCGGCGTTATGCCAGCGATTTAACGGCGCTGCCCCATTGTTTTCAAAGGGAAGGGGGCACTCCAAACATGCGGCTTACAGGACTTTTTTGACCGTCCTGCAAGTGCAACGCTCCAGTGTAAAAGCCCTCGGGCCTTCACACTGAAGACACAGGAGCGGCGCTATACAGACACTATACAGGCACTATATTTAGCGCTGTAGTGCCTGTAAGGCGCCTCAGTGTGAAAGTAGTCTTAATGTTACTTTAGGACTTCCATCATTATTATAAGATGGCTTCTTATAATTCAAAATATTCTGCTCCAAAACCACATAGATCACATCCTCCACATTAAACTGAGCAGTGATTGTCAGTGCAGAGATATGTGGTGGAGGAGCGAGTAACATTGTGGCACACACCTCGTTCTGCTCACTCCTCCACCACAGTCTGGGTGTAACCTAAACCATGTGTTTCAACATCTTCCCAGCAGATGTGAAGGCTGCAAGTTTCCAGAGCAATCTCATTGCCCAACACCAAATATTTTATTACCGGCAGGAAAGGAGAGCGGGAGTCTTAATAGTGCAGGGACAGGCTAGGACAAGTGTAGTCAGGCCTCAAGGCTCCCAGACTAGATACAGGACTGAACTGGTAAACAGCTTTCCCGACCTCAAAGACATAACCAAATTTTATTTGAAAGAGAAGTCCATGTTTTAGACCAAGTTTTATGTTCTATCCATGTTTAGGGTGTTACTTGAAATATGGCCAGTGTACATAGCGCCGCCCCCTCCACCACTTACAATTAGAATTTTGCCGCAGCTCCGCCCATACAACTGCGTTATTCAATCACAGAGAGAATGAGGTAAAAAAAAAAAAAAAAAACTACAAGCCCCATCTTCCACCGTGGCAGAGGAATTGTAGTTCTCAATGGAGCCCAAGTGTGATGACATCACTGCACTTGTAGTCCACTGATACTTCCTCCAGATCTGTACCTCTGATGCCTGGAGCCAGTAAGAGGGACACGCAGTTATATAGCTCTGCGATTGGCTGAACAGTGCTGAAGTCATCTGGAGTCTGTCCTACCAGCTCCCAATTGTTGGTACTTGATTGTGAGCTATCCGTGACAGCTCGGTCACAATTCTGGGAACTGAAAATGTCAGATGGGCTCTTTCAATTCCACTTCAACACTTGTTACATTTAATATAGTATACATTTGTAAAAAAACAAAACAAAACAAAAAAAAAAAAAAAAAAAAACAGTAACAAGCGTCTGGCACTTTCCCATTCTAGGACACATCCTGTGTATATATAACTCATAAACACAGTTCGGCCTAGTCGATGGACATACTATAGCAGCATTCCTATACTACAGTCACATGTAATCCTTCAGACAAAATGTCAATACTTGAGCCAAAATATCATCACTCAGAGGCAGACAGTACAGATATTATTATGCTTTGAACAGATGTCTTATTTCAGATAAGTGCTAAATCTGGCCACAGATATGAAGAGCTTCACAGATTATAAAATCAAAAAATCCTCCTAATAATCGCCATGTGCTTGATTTACCTCAACTCCTCCACCATCTTTGTATGGCAGTTCATTCAATTTATTTGTAGTCATTGCAGAGAAATACACTGACCACTAATACGGCCTCTGGGGCCATAAGGTGCAAAATCCAGGTCTTTTTCCTCCACTCAGGGGCCACAGGCGTATCAATGACTGTACACAGGTATACACTGGTAACCCCCCTCCCCCCCACACCGGAACGACTTGTGATGAGATTTCACAGGTCAGCAATAGCACTGTTCAAATCGGAGCAACACCAACTTTAAGGTGCCACATCGATTAAAAAAAAAATAAAAAAAAAAGTAGATCCTGCACTATATTTGGTGATTTCAACCTCTCCACTCCCCAAAAAACTGCATTGCCGGGTTGAAATCGTGTGTGTTCAGCTGAACGAGCGCAATTTCTAACTCGCAGCAATGTGAACGAGGGCTAAAAGCCAGTTCACACCTGTACATTCCTGTGCGATTCACATGCAGTTTTGTCCGATTCAATTTCAACCCATTCATTTTGAATGGGCTAAAAATTGCAACGCACCAAAAGTAGAGCATGCACTAGATTGGGAAAAAAAATAAAAATCACTGCAACTGCATCCCATGGTACTTCTGTAGCATGTGATCCGTGTTTGGGGTGTCATTAACTTAATACTGACACCCGCTGCAGATCACAACTGCAGTGCGTTTTGAGCAGGGCACAAAAAGCGAGATTCCCGCACCACATTCTGGTATGAACCGGCTCTGAACACCTATGCATACGGATGCATGAATGCAGTCTGTATCCAGGGTCATTTGCATGCATGCGTTTCTGCAAGTATTGATATAAGTTTGTGTATAGCCATTGATTTCTATAAGCAGCTATATACATCACCTGTGGCTCCTGGGTGCATAAATACACCTGAATTATTGATCTTTACTACCAATCGCACCAGAAACCAGGAATTTTTCATATGAACTTTATTACAGCTCTACATTGATGGATAATAACCGATCATCCTCAATTACAGCCTTGAGCACCGCAATGAGTAGTAGATGGGCTCTGCCACACACATGGCCCACTTTAGGGCTCCTTTACACAAGATGCAGTTGAACGTGTTTTTAAACGCAGTATAAATGCACGAGCAAGAAAAATGTAGGCATTTCAATGAGCCTAGTTTACACCATTGCGGTTCATCTGCGTTTAAAGAGTACAGCATGCTGCATTTATTTTAAACAAACATACCAGAACACAGTAAAACAAGAAAATATAAATAAATTATACTTTAAAAGCGCACACTACAAACGCATAACACTTGCGCAACTGCACACTGAGCGTGCAAACAAGCCTTTAGGCTGGGTTCCAATATATGTAAATTGGATGCGTTTTTACCCACATCCGATGCGCATGACATGTGAATGTGACCGGCTTTTATATGGAGCCAGTTCACATATGTCCAGGACGGCTGCGGTGCAGTTTGAAAAAGGATCCTGTGCATTTTTGGGTCTGCTTTAGATGCTAATTCATTGGAAAAATTCACCCCTGAACCGGTGAACAGAAACGCACCAGACTCCAGACTGCAAACCGCAGCCAGAAATGTGTGAACCCAGCCTTAAGGGACAGATCACCTTCACAATAAAATTCCCCATACATTCCAAATCACCTGTAGGCTGTGTGTGGCCTTTCCCAAGCCTGTCTGAAAAACTCCTAGGTAGGCAACCCTCTCCCTCACCTAGATGGCAGGACGCAGTGCATGCTGGGCGGAAACAACCCCCGGTTTCTAAGAAGCAAGTGCTCGGGCTCATTCAAATTCTCTGCATGAGCATTGCGCTCTCTCCCTTTGGCGCGCAACGCACAGATTTCAAATGAGCCAGTACACCTTCCTGTGAAGCTGGGGGCACACACCCAACATCTACCATGTCCTGCTATATAGGCAGGGTGAGGGCAGGGGGGTACCTACCTAGGAGTTTTTTGGACAGGCAGCAGTATACTCTGCATGTTGCAAACATAATGATGACAGATTAAAAAAAGGGGAAACGCCATTTCCAGGTACAGGAAGCGTGCACACTTATCTATAGGGTACATGCTTATCTATAGGGTAAGTCTTTGCAAGAGGAACATAAAAGGAATCCCCTGCTGACCACCTAAAACTTGCAAAGCTCAAGCTTATTATAAAAAAAACAGTGAATGCAGATTAGCGCCCTTTTTGCCTTTATAATCCAACAATGAAGACAATAGCGGGGAGGGTCCTAAATCATACTATAGAGAGTCATTGCCTCCTAAGGCAAGCTATATACTATACAATCTCCTTTATATTTATCAAAACGAGGTAATATGAGGACACACCCAAACAATCCATTCCATTTGCATCCAATCAGAAAGGCCCTTGCATTACATAGCGATTGGTAGATAAGGATTAGGGATCAACTCAAGCATGTTCAGATGTTAAGCCTCATACACACTATTGGATTTTTGTCCTCAGATTTACCAAAACCATGTAATATGAGGTCAAACCTTAAGTCTGGGTTCACACTATAGAGCGCTGCAGATCGCACAGGAGCGCTGTGCGTCCCTGTTCCCTGTTTCAGGGGCGAATCAGGGCTGATTCTATGCCTGAATTCGGCCCTGAAATGGAGCCAAAGAGGCACAGCGTTTATGTGCAGTGCACTCCGCAGCCGCCCCGGAGGTATGTGAACCGGCTCCATAGGGAGCCAGTCACATTCTCCTGCTATGCGAATTAGATGCGGGGAAACGCACATCTAATTCTCATAGGTGTGAATGGGGGCTCAGATTTTCAATTTGTATGCAATCAGGCACTACATGGTTTTGGTAAATCTGAAGACAAAAATCTGCAGAAAATCTAATATTGTGTATGGGGCCCTAGTCCAAACCTACATGAGCAATCCCACCAGGAAGCAGTGCAGCTGCACATGTACAAAGGGGTGGGACTGTGCATGACATCATTGACCTTATATGGCCATGTGGCCAGTGTCATTAACCTAATGTGGCCATATAAGGTCAACTATATCATGAGAATCCCCCTCCCCTTTGTGCAGCTGCAGGGTGGGAAATTCCCTGGCCATAGATGATTGGGCAGCAATAACAATTTCTAGTAAGGATGAGCTCCGGCGTGTTCGCACAGGCCACGTGCAGAGCCCGCCAGGAAGCCGGCACAGCGCTAATCACAGGCAGTGAGACATTTCCCGATCTCTGTGGCCGCGCATCAAGACAACGTCTCACTGCCTGTGATTAGCGCAGCGCCAACTTCCTGGCGAGATCTGCGAATATGCCGGAGCTCATCTTTAGTTCCTAGTACAAACCCACGAGTAATCCAACTAGAAAGCTGTCACCTGTTCTGAGCCAATCATAAATATCTGAGCCGTTCCCTACTACTAATATATATATATATATATATATATATATATACACATACACACACACACCCTTTGCATTTGTGCAGCTGAAGGGAATGCCTTGACCACTTACAGGCCCAGTGACAGGTTTCTGGCAGGATCCCCTCAGGTGGGCTCAGACTAGGATCTGGACAGGGATGAGCTTGGGTATGGATTGGACCCATAGAGGACATGTCACCGCTACCCAATCAACTATGGCCAGGGCATTCCCCGCCCCACAGCTGCATGTACATAAAGGGGCGGGGCTTCTCATGACATGATTGCCCTGATATGGTCACATCAGGTCAATGTCATTGACCACATGGCCATAGTAAGTTAATGTCATGTGCATCTCCGCCCCTTTGTGTACATGCAGCTTTGGGGTGAGCCATAGCCGAGTGATCAAAAATGACTGCTTCTTTCCTGGGATTGGCCCAAACCCAAGCTCATCCATATTAGGGGTGAGCTCAGGTGTGCCCTGATCCTAGTCTGAACCCACCTGAATGACCCCACCAGGAAGCTTTCACTGCGCTGAGCCCCGCCCCTTCGTGTACATGCAGCTGCAGAGTTGGGCACGGTTGATTGGGCGGCAGTGCCAACTTCTATCCATCCAGGTTCAGTCCAAACCGAAGTTCATCCCCATCATCTACGTGGTGCCAGGCCCTGCCTGGATCTAATGCAATGGACTGTTTAGGTGTGCCGCCATATGGCATCGTTGTTGGAGATTGTACAATCAGATTGTATAGTATATGGTCAGCTCACCTGGTGACAGCGCCCCGTCACATTACTAAGGAAATGATGCAGCTAATGGCCAGCATACCATGGACTCCATACAATGGACAGGTTTAGGAGGATGAGTGTCAATCTGGTGGAACACAAGTCCCAGCACCCCCTGCTCAGAGGAGCCCCCAGACCTGTCCTCAGATCATCACATGGAAAGTTTTCCAACAAGTTGTCATGTGTGGTCCTAGGAGTGCAGACCCCCCTCCCCTCCCCCTACACACGTATACAGGTCAGCACTGACACCCCCAACACACACCCAGGACGGCTCCGTGGCAGGAAGATCAGCCCTGGGGGGAGATCACACCCCATCCCCCCCGACATACAACGCCACTGCACAGGGCAGCTCCACTTACAGCCATAGTGAGGGCGGAGCAGCCCGTCCACATCATCCGAGGAGGACATGGTGACTTCTTGCGGTCCGATCGTCTCCGGTTGTGTTCCGCCCGGAGGAGGGAAAGTGAGAGCGAGGAGCGGAGAGGAGACCGAGCGCCGAGAGGAGAGCAGGGTGTGCCGGCCCGCCCCCTCCCCGTCCTCCGCCCAATAGGAGAGCAGACACACTGATACAATGTATACACTTCACTTCCACTCTGATCTCCTGTACCGACCTGTATATACGTCCTCCTATATACACATCCCCCTATATACTATACACCGTCCTGTCCAGACATCCCTCCATACACACACCAAAACTTCACAAACTGGGCGGGGCTACAACGTGGAGGTGCTAACTTGTAACCAATCAGGTTCTAGCTAGAAATACTTGGGGGGACACACCTTCTTACTCCCCCCCCATATGTCAGCCACACTTTACCCAAAAGAAGATCTAAATTAGATCATCTAATACCAAGCTTTTTACCAAGCTTTTGGGGTTTTTTAGTCTATTTATAGAGTAGATGAGAATTTATCATCCTCTTTGCAGTCTCGGCACCAAAGGGATTGAAAATCCGGAGAAACCAAAAATGGAAAGGAGTAATGCCCCGTACACACGGTCGGACTTTCCAATGGAAAATGTGCAACCGGATCGTGTTGTCAGAAAGTCCAATCGTGTGTGGGCTCCATCTGACTTTTTCAATCGGAATTTCCAACACAAAGTTTGAGAGCAGGATCTAAAATTTTTCAACAAAATCCGATCGTTTAAATTCCGATCGCGTGTAGACAATTCCGACGGACAAAGTGCCATGCATGCTCAGAATAAATTACAAGATGAAAGCTTTTGGCTACTGGCCTCTTTATAGTCCCGTCATCTGTGTTCTACGCCACCGCGTTGTGAACGATCAGATTTTCCGACAACTTTGTGCGACCGTGTGTATGCAAGACAAGTTTGGGTCAAAATCTGTCGGAAAAAAATCAGACGGATTTTGTCATCGGATTGTCCGACCGTGTGTACAGGGCATAAGGGCTCGTTCACACTAGGCGTTCTCTGAAGAGCGATCCACATTCAGAGCATTTGAAGAGTACCTAGGGCACTTTGTTTTAGAAGACACCCACTTCCACCCCTGGCCCGACCTCGTCGTTTGGAATCATTTTCAGGTCTCAAGCCGTGGTGTCACTGGGATTGGCATCATCCGGTGTGGTAAAACATGGTGTTACCCCCCAATAGATTTTGCAAGCTGCGTTTGGGGTGTTGTTAATTTTACACTGACACCAGGCATGTACTGGCCATCGGGACTACCGGGAGTTTCCCGGTGGGCCGATGGCTCAGTGGGCCACTCTGATGTCAGGGGGTGCTGATGGGACACTCTGATTTAAGGGGCGCTGATGGGACACTCAAAATGTAAGTGGGCCGGTCTGGATGAAGTCCAGGGCCAAATTTCTGTCCCAGTCCAGCCCTGACTGACACCTGTCACTAATGGCCAGGGCAGAGCAACTGGAAGCCGCACGGGAACATGGCTTTCCCTCACCACATTCTAGTGTGAAGGACTCGAACGATTTCAAACTGGCATTTCAGCGCGAGTTGGGGGGCAATTTGAAAAACATCTGTGTGGGTTCATGCACAGATGTCTAGTGGTGCAGGAACTACTTTTGTAAATCCGTGCGGTGCAAAAAAGTTAGCGTTGCACCGGATTCGGACGGTACCGTTGCCGGCAATAGGCTGCGATCTGGCATGCAATTTGACATGTCAAATCTTGCCGATGTGAACGGGGGCTAAATCTGTGAAGTAGTCCTTTGCAGCCTGGGATAGCGGAGCAGGAAACTCTCAGGACCGGTTCACATTGGTATGCGGCAGTGGCGGCTGGTTCTTAATCTTCTTGATTAACAAGCATAAAGCCCCGTACACATGGGCAGAATGTTGGGAGACATTTGGCGGTTTAAAAACAAACGGCCAACAATCTGCCCATGTTTATGTTGGTCTGTCCAGCCGGAGAACCAGCAGCCGACCCACTACCGATCAGCGCTCTTTGCCAATGGCGGAGAGCACTGATCGCGTGTCCCTGTCAGAACACAACAGCTCAGCGGTGGAGATCGCTGAAATAACCTTGCATGGTTAGTACGATGGCTCTGATGGGAGCTGACAGTTTTTGGTTTTTTTTTCGTTCAACCCGTATAGGTTGAATGAAAAAAAAAGAATAGTAAAAAAAGAAAAACGAATAGTGTATACCTGGCTTAATATAGTGATCAGTGCTAATAATATGCACTGTCACTGCACTAATGACATTGGGTGGGAAGGGGTTAAATTCTAGGGTAATTAAGGGGTTAAATGTGTGCCTAACAATGTGTACTGTGTGCTGTTTTTAGTAAGCAATGTGCTGGTTTTTACTCCCTGCTTTGCAGAGAGAGAAGGAAATGGCTCATCGCTGCTGTCTGTAGAGAGCCCTTTGTTGTTTAGCTACACAGGGCTCTCTTCTGTCATTCGCTCAGCCACAAGGCTTCACTGCTGGTCGCCCTTAGCTGAGATGGCAGCGGCAGCACCTGACAGCCAATTGAAAACTTAGCTGGGGTGAGGACACTATTGGAATCATGGACAGGTAAATGTCCAAATATTAAAAGTCAGCGGCTACAGTATTTGTAGCTACTGACTTTTCATTTTTTCTGAAGGCGCCTGGAGCTCCTCTTTATGAATACATAAGTGAATAGAATTTGTTCTTTTCAAATCAGAGTTTAATGTCAGCTTAAGGTTTGAGGGGCTGAATTTCTTTTATGCTGAAATTTTACACTTGAATTTGGGGGCAGTAAAGATAGGAGGTTGAGCTGCAATATTACCAGTCATAGGTGGAAGTCAACATGTGCCGTGGCTGCAATGCCCTAACATCACAGCCGTGGCAAAAAGTAAACTCCCGACCTTCCCAAGGCATTTGGCAGTGGTTTCCTGAATAGGGCCACAATGCAATGCCCCTGCTGGTGCTGGACAACAGAATCGGTGGGTCTGCAGGAAAGGAAAGGAACATGGTGGCCACATTGAGTCAATGATGTCATGAGCACCCACTCCCCTTTCTATACGTGGCGCTCTTGGGCAGGGAATCTGCCATCTGCATGTGGCCTAGCAATGACAGCTACCTTCTGGGTTTGGACTGAACCAGGGGCGGACTGACAACCCATGGGGCCCCCGGGCAATATGAGATTATGGGGCCCCCAGGCAATCAGAGATTATGGGGCCACACAGTATACAATCACACAGTATACACAGACATGTTTCTATTGGCTGAGAAGGTACTGGAGAGGTGGGGCAGCTATAATCTTGGGATTTTTAGACCAAAAGGATGTAAGGTAAGGGACATTTCAGAGACAGATGTAAACAAAACACAGATTTTTACATACTATCCCTGGTTTTACTGAGGCTGGCAACCCTGATGGGGCCCCCTAGTGGCCCGGGGGTCCTCGGGCAGTGCCCGAGTGGCCGAATGGTCAGTCCACCCCTTGACTGAACCCAGTCTCAACTCTAGTGACAATGTTTCGTGTTACATCCATATTTAGGGAGTAACTGCCCTCCCTCTTAGCAGAAATTCTGGGTTCTTCTCCCCTCAACATTGTGTACTCTTTTTCACTTCAGCACAGACCTGTGAAAGGACTACAAGTCCCATCTTTCACCACATCAGAGGAATTCATCAATATCCTATAAACCATGAATCAAAGGATTTTGTCCTGTCACTGTACCCATATCCCAAAATGATCAACAATATAAACACCCATAAATATAACCAGGGCTTTTTGAGGGGACATAAACAATAAATGTGGTAACTTTATAAAAAAATAAAATAAAATCTAAAAACACATTATTACATAATAACAATGATATAAAAAAAAACATGGAAGGTGGTCAATTCAATATTAAAAGTCCATACAATACACCACAAATATTTTCCATATTATATTGGTTGTAAAAAGCCCTCACTAAGGAATGGCAATTTCACATATAGAAGGACCCAACACGTTTCGAACACTTGTCTTCTTCAGGGGGTGTATATGATATATTAAATATTATAGGAAACATGAAGAATCTTGACCATTTGAATTAAAAATACACTGTCGCCTTAATGAAACCACAGAACCCCAAAAATCCTTAACCACTGGGGGACAGTCACAAGGGCTGCTATTGATGCCAACAATTGGACTTGAGAAATCAATCCAAGGGATCAAGGATTCTATAAATGTCAGTTTCGAACACTTGTCTTCTTCAATGGGTGTATGTGATACATTAAATATTATAGGAAACATGAAGAATCTTGACCATGTAAATTAACCGCTTCCCAACCGCCTCACGCAGATATACTGCGGCAGAAGGGCACGTAGAGGCAGATTAACGTACCTGTACATTGCCCCTTAAGAGGCAGCTTGTGGGCGCGCCCGTCGGGAGCTTCGTGAGCATGATCACGGGTCCCGCGGAATCGATATCCACGGGGATACCCGCGATCGTCTCACAGAGAGGAAGAACGGGGAGATGCTAATGTAAACAAGCATTTCCCTGTTCTGCCTAATGACGCTGACACTGATCACAGCTCCCTGTGATCGGGAGTGGTGATCAGTGTTGTGTCACACACAGCCCCTCCCCCCCAAAGTTAGAATCACTCCCTAGGACACACTTAACCCCTACAGCGCCACCTAGTGGTTAACGCCTTCACTGCCAGTCACATTTACACAGTAATCAATGCATTTATAATTGCACTGATCGCTGTATACATTTTCCCAAAATTGTGCCAAAAGTGTCCGATGTTTCCGCCATAATGTCGCAGTCCCATAAAAATTGCTGATCGCCGCCATTACTAGTAAAAAAAAAAATAATAGTAAACATGGCATAAAACTATCCCCTATTTTGTAGACGCTATAACTTTTGCGCAAACCAATCAATAAACGCTTATTGCATTTTTTTTCCACCAAAAATATGTAGAAGAATACGTATCGGCCTAAACGGAGGAAAAAAAATGTTTTTTATATATATATTGGGGATATTATTATAGCAAAAAGTAAAAAACAATGCGTTTTTTCAAAATGATCGCTATTTTTTCGTTTATAGCACAAAAAATAAAAAACGCCAAAGGTGATCAAATACCACCAAAATTAAGCTCTATTTGTGGGGAAAAAAATATGTCAATTTTGTTGGGGAGCAACGTCACACGACCGCGCAATTGTCAGTTAAAGCCATGCAGTGCCGGATTGCAAAAAGTGCTCTGGTCTCTGGCCAGCCAAATGGTTAAGTGGTTAAAAAATGTATACACTATTGCCTTAATGAAACCACAGTACCACAAAAATCCTTAGCCACTGGGGGACAGTCACAAGGGCTGCTATTGATGCCAACAATTGGAATCGAGATATCAATCCAAGGGATCCAAGATTATATAAATGTCAGTTATAAGTTTAAGGATAGCACATTTGATCACATGAGAAGGGTAGACACAAGCTCATATGACTAAGATAAAATACTTGTTTCGTCCATCGACATCAACAAGGGTGTCCACAGGCCTTTGGATCATTAAGGCGACTGTCCACATGGTCAAGATTCTTATTGGTCCCTATGTAATACATTATACCCCTGAAGAAGACAAGTGTTTGAAAGGTGTTGGGTCCTTCCACCCAGGGGCGGACTGACAACTCATGGGGCCCCCAGGCAATAGGAGATTATGGGGCCCCCAGGCAATCAGAGATTATGGGGCCACACAGTATACACAAATGCACACACACAGTATACAATCACACAGTATACACAGACATATTTCTATTGGCTGAGAAGGTACTGGACAGGTGGGGCAGCTATAATCTCAGGATTTTTAGACCAAAAGGATGTCAGTAAGGGACATTTCAGAGACAGATGAAAAAAAAAAAACACAGATTTTTACATACTGTCCCTGGTTTTACTGAGGCTGGCAACCCTGATGGGGCCCCCTAGTGGTCCGGGGCCCTCAGGCAATGCCCGAGCGGCTGAATGGTCAGTCTGCCCCTGCCTGCTAATATGCACTTAGCCAAATGACTCAACCGCTGAGGGATTCCCCAGCCAGGACTGAGATGAACAGTAATGCCGCATACACAAGACCTGACTTTCCGGCAGACTAGGTCTGACTGTCTTCCCGACTGACTTTTGAGCGGAGTTCCGATGGACTTCCGAACGAATGGACTTGGCCACACACGAATGGACTAAGTCGTTCGTTTTGAATGTGGTGACGTAAGACTGGACTAAAAAAGGAAGTTCAATAACCAGTAGCCAATAGTTTCCCTTGCGTCGTATCGGACCAGCATACAGACAAACGGTTTTCCCGATAGGAATTGAGTCCGTCTGGCAGATTTGAAACATGTTCTATTTCTAGGTTCCGTTGGATTTTTATTAAGGAAAAACGATCGGATTAGCCCACACATGATCGGATTGTCCGACAGACCGATCCTGTCAGATCTAGTCTGCTGGAAAGTTCAGTTGTGTGTACACGGCATTAGACAGAGGGGACAACCTTTACTGTAACCTGGAACTGCATTAAATTACACTTAGAGCTCCCCCTACAGGTGAAATTTGGTATTCTGACAATATTTACAAATAATGGTGCCATATGGCCAGAATTATATATGAACAGTCAGGCTTCAGTCTGTCAAGCATTGTAAACTACAGGGTGGGTTGTCTAAAGTTGCAAGGAGGCTACAATATATGGGGGACAAAAGTAGTTGGAAGATTTTTGCTTTGACTGTGCCTTTTAACACTCACTGAGAAGCCCACAATATGATTATGGAATGCCGAAATTACCTTTACAGCTACTGAAATTTGAAGCAGGCTTGGAAATTCCAGAACGCTTGCCAATTATGTAAGCACTGATAAAATGAGAGCTCCCTTGTACTCTTCCTGGACAAAATATTCTCTTGATATACTTCTGCCACATACACACGACCGGACTTTTTGACAGCAAAGGTCAGACAGAATGTCTGTTGGACAATACGATCGTGTGTGGGCTCCATCGGACCTTTGCTTGCCAAAAATCCAGCGCACTTTATAAATAGAACATGTTTTAAATTTTCCCACCGGAACTCCGCTGGACCGAGAAATCCGTTCGAGTGTATGCTAGTCCGACGGACAAAAACCAACGCTAGGGCAGCTATTGGCTACTGGCTATGAACTTCCTTATTCTAGTCCGGTCGTACGTCATCACATTCGAATCCGTTGGACTTTGGTGTGATTGTGTGTGGCCAAGTCCGTTCATTTGGAAAGTCAGTCGGAACTCCGCCGAAAGTCCGTCGGAGAGACCGTCGGACCTAGTCTGTCGAAAAGTCCGCTTGTATGTACGCGGCATTAGTGTTAGCTTGCAACTCGGATCATAGAAATATAAAAACCTATCATAAAAGAACATCAGATTAATGATCATTCTTTAGTTAATATTTAGTGTTATTATGAAATCCATTAAAAACTTTATTTTTTTATAGATATTGAAAAAAATTATACTTTGTTATATACTGCTACGTTGGCCCCTATCAATAAAAGACAAAATACATTGGAACTATTCCCATTTTCCTACAAATTACAACATCGCAAGATGTTTTTGTGAGGTTCCCCATTAGCATCTATACCAGACCCTCATCTACGATAACAGTCTACTTTGTTTACAAAAAGAAGTAAGCAGCTGGGAGCTGTCATTTATCACCAATTTAACCACTTGCCTACTGGGCACTTAAACCCCCTCGTGACCAGACCAGTTTTCAGCTTTCGGTCCTCTCACACTTTGAATGACAATTACTCAGTCATGTAATACTGTACCCAAATGAATTTTTTGTCCTTATATGCATACAAATAGAGCTTTCTTTTGGTGGTATTTGATCACCACTGGGTTTTTGTTTTTTTTGCGCTATAAATGTAATGTTGAAAAAAAAAATCACTTTTCTTAGTTTCTGTGATAACATTTTGCAAATTATTATTTTTTCTTCATAAATTTTGGTCACAATTTATACTGCTACATATCTTTGGTAAAAAATAACCCAAATTAGTGGATATTATTTGGTCAGTGTGAAAGTTAGAGTCTAAAAATCATAAAACATAGATCACACCTGATGTACTGGTGGCCTATCTCATTTCTTGCAACCCTAACAAGCCAGGAAAGTACAAATACCCCCCAAATGATCCCTTTTTTTTTTAAATTAGACATTTCAAGGTATTTAGTAAGATGCATGGTGAGGTTTTTGATGTAATTTTTTTCCACAATTCTTTGCAAAATTACGATTTTTTTCCCCCACAAAATTGTCATTGTAATGCCACGTACACACGAGCGGAATGTCTGACAGAAAAAGTCAGACGGAATCTTTTCATCGTATATTCCGATGTATGCCTCATCTGACTTTTTTTTTTTTTTTCGAAAATTCTGACAGACCTAGAAATAGAACATATTTTAAATATTTCCTACGGAACCAGTTCCTATCGGGAAAACCGCTCGTCTGATGGACCAAAAACAACGCATGCTCTGAAGAAAGTACAAGACGGAAGCTATTGGCTACTGGCTATTGAACTTCCCTTTTCTAGACGATCGGACTTTGGTGTGATCGTGTGTACCCAAGACAGTTTCAGCAGAATTCTGTCGGAAAAAGCTTGAGTTTATTCCGACGGGAAAACCGGTGTGTACAGGGCATAATAGGTTATTTCTCTCACATGGCATGTGTATACCAGAAATGACACCCCAAAATACATTCTGCTAATCCTTCTAATGCCGCGTACACACGTAGCAGACTATCCGGCGGACTTAGTCTGGCGGACTGTCCGCCGGACTTTCCAAATGAGCTACTTGCCCACACACGGCACTTTTTCAGCGGACTAATACGGCGTACGAAGTCCGCCGGAATATCCACCGTACTTTTGAAATGAACGGACTCGCCCAAACACGCGGAGGAAAGTCCACTCATTTTGAGCGCGTCTCCAGGTAGCCGGGGCCAGCGAAGGAGGTGTCGCTGGCCCCGTCACCTGGTATGGACTTAAAGGGGAACCCCTACGCCAACAAATCGGCGTGGGGGTCCCCCCCCCAGGTCCATATCAGACCCTTATCCGAGCATGCTACCCGGCCGGCCAGGAAGGGGGGTGGGGATGAGCGAGCGGCCCCCCGCCTCCTGAGCCGTACCAGGCCGCGTGCCCTCAACCATGCCCCATGGGTTACCTAAAGCCCCTTGTCCCCATGTTGATGAGGACAAGGGCCTCTTCCCGACAACCCTGGCCGTTGGTTGTCGGGGTCTGCGGGCGGGGGCTTATCGGAATCCGGAATAAGGGGGCCCCCGGATACCGGCCCCCCACCCTATGTGAATAAGTATGGGGTACAATGCACCCCTACCCATTCACCTGTGAAAAAAAATGTAAAAAAAAACACAACACACAAGGGTTAAAATAGTTTATTGCACAGCTCCAGGGTCTTCAGTCTTCGGGGGTCTTCTCACCGGATTCCTCCGCTATCTTCTGCTAGCTCTTTTACTAGCGGAGGAGCCCAGCTTTCTTCTTCGCCATCGCCCTCTTCTTCCGACTTCGGGGGTCTTGTCCTCCTCTTCGGTTCTTCTTGCTGGACCACCGAGCCTTCTTCTAGCTCTTTTACAAGCGGTGGCCCTGTCTTCTGTCGCCGCTGTCTTCTGGCCTTCTGTTCTTCTCTTCTGTTCTTCTCTTCTGTTATTCTCTTCTGGAGATGTTGCCTCGTCGCTCTCCCCACCCCCTTTCCTGGCCGGCCAGGTAGCGTGCTAGGATAAGGGTCTGATATGGACCTGGGGGGGGACGGGGCCTGCAACGCCTCCTTCGCTGGCCCCGGCTACCTGGAGACACGCTCAAAATGAGCAGACTTTTCTCCGGGCGGGAAAAGTCAGTTCATTTCAAAAGTGCGGCGGACTGGCACACACACGGCTGGATTGTCCGCTGAAATGCGAGTCCGGGAGACAGATTTGAGTGCAAAAATACTTTTAGTCCGCCGGACTTTTTTTTACCCAAAAGCCCACACACGGCGGGATTGTCTTTTCCACCGGATTGTTTGATCGTGTGTATGAAGTATTATTATGGCAATACCACATGTGTGGGACTTTTACACAGCCTAGCCACATAGAGAGGCCCAACATGCAGGGAGCACCATCAGGTGTTCTAGGAGCATAAATGACACATCTAATTTATTGACTACCTATTACACTTTCGAAGGCCCTGGAGCACCAGGACAATGGAAATGCCCACAAAACGACCCCATTTTGGAAAGCTAACACCCCATCGTATAATCTATAAGGCATAATGAGTCTTTTGAACACTTCATTTTTTTCAGAAGTTTTTGGAAAATGTGGAAAAAAATTTAAAGTGCATTGTTTTTTACACAAAGTTGTCCATTTATAAGATATTTCCAACACATAGCATGTACATAGCAAATATTACACCCCAAAATACATTCTGCTACTCCTCCTGAGTATGGCGATACCAAATGTGTGAGACTTTTACACAGCCTGGCCACATACAGAGGCCCAATATTGAAATAGCACCTTCAAGGGTTTTAGGGACATAAATCACAAATCTCATTTCTCAACCACCTATTACACTTTTGAAGGCAGATGGCACTGGTGAAAGATGGCAGTGATACGTGGCACTGATGACATATGACACTGGCAGATGGCACTGATACGTGACACTGATGAAACGTGGCATTGATGTGGCACTGATGACACGTGGCACTGATGAAACGTGGCACTGATGTGGCAGATGACACTGACAGGTGGCACTGACGACAGGTGGCACTGTGACACTAACAGTGATGAGCACTCTGGCACCAATGACACTGATGTGGCACTGTATGGACACTATTTGTGTTCTGATTTGTGTTTTCACTGTAAAATGTTGGCACTCACAGATCTGCAGCACAGCCCTCCCTCCTCACACACGATCTCAGTGTGAGGAGGGAGAGCCGGCAATTGGACATTGGACACTCAGATTGAGTGCTAAATGGCCGCTGTGATTGCACATTTAGCACGATCTGTGATTGGCTGCGTCCAACACAGAATTTCTTCGATGCGCACCAACGGCGGCGCGCAGAGGGGAAGTAAACAGGAGGATTTCCTGGGACGTCCTCTCGCCAATTGAGCGCCGCGTTGTAGCCATCTTTCAGCTATAGCGCGGACGCCTAGTGGTTACACACACTTTTTTCCTTGTAAATGTTGATTTTACTGCAGTAGGTTGTATACATTGTCCCAATAAAAAACTTCACAGGCAGGGTCAAGGTATCCCCCAGGCATGTTGTTTAACCACTTCCTGAGCACGCTATAGCTGAATGGCGGCTACTGCGTGGTTGGCCAGTTCTGGGAGGACGTCATATGACATCCTCCAGTGATCGCATCCGCTGCGGCACGCTCTGTGATCGCTGTGTCCTAGGGACACAGCTGATCATAGATTGGGGTAAAGAGCCAATCACAGCAGCCCTTTACCACGTTGTCAGATGTGTCCAATCACAGCTAATCATGCTGTAAACACAAGCCGGTTGTGGGAATTCCTTTCCTCACGCTGACCGACTAGAAGAGGTTTATTTACGGAAAAGGATTGAATATTGATCAATCGATTCACAAAAATTCCCTGAAACACTAGGCGCTGCTATAGAGCAATGTCTCTTTTCCTTTTTTGGCACAGACGTTCCCCATAAAACCTTTTGATGGGTCTAGGGATCATTTGGAATCAAGACCATTTTGAAAGGTGGCAAATATTAAATAACAAGGTTCTACAAAAGCTTCAGAAGAAGCCATGTTTGTGGTGAAACATGTAGAGGCAATCACACTTTTGTACCTTGACCACTGGGTCACTATGACCTAAATTTTATGAATTGTTTTATAATGTCTATGTAATAAAAATGTTTCTATTTTTTGTAAATTTTGCTCTTGATTGATCTTTCTGCACCTTCAATTTTGTGTGCTCTCTGGGTATATATTGTTTGAACTTTAGTAACGTTTGCTGATCCTGGCCCCAACCAAACCAAGGTATGTTTGACTCATCCCTAATGTGAACAAAAACAATAAGACATAAAGCAAATTGCCATATCAATGTGTTGGAACAGCAATGGGAAACACTGACCAATGCAACCCCCTGAGGTTTGGATGAACAAGCCTAAAGTATCTCATTAAAGATAATATTTAAAGGGTTCGTTCACCTTCATCAAAAAAAAATGAGTATGTAAAAAAAAAAAAACGTTGCAGCTCTAACTAAAGTTGAATAATGCCCTTCCTATAGGTGTAGGCCAGGCATATCCAAAGTCCGGCCCGTGGGCCAATTGCGGCCTGCGTTCCAGTTTCAAATGGCCCCACTGGTAATTTGGATATATATATTTTTTGTAGCCCCCAATGAATCCCCGAGTGCCACGGGGGCCACAAAGGATAAATACCCGTATTTATATGTGCCTCGGAGGGGACAGGGAGGGGGGCAGACGAGCACCGACAGAATACATACAATGAGAATTTACTATTTTTTTCTGTTTACACGTTGGCCTCTGTAATAGGAAGTCCTGTCTCCTGCACTGCCATTGGAAGAATGTTCTGTCTATCATAGAAGGCGGGACTTTGTATTAAAAAGGCTGTCGAGAAAACAGGAGATTCTCCTGTACGTAATCTGTCGGCGCTCGTCCCACCCCCTCCCTATCCCCTCTGAGGCTGCAGATGGGCATTGATCAGGCCGCACATCCATGCAATTGTAAGGCTGTATTTATGCAATGGTGAGCCTGCATTCATGCAATGGTAAGGCTGCATTCATGTCAATGGTAAGGCTGCATTCATGCAATGGTGAGGCTGCATTCATGCAATGGTGAGGCTGCATTCATGTCAATGGTGAGGCTGCATTCATGTCAATGGTGAGGCTGCATTCATGCAATGGTGAGGCTGCATTTGAGGCTGCATTCATGTCAATGGTGAGGCTGCATTCATGTCAATGGTGAGGCTGCATTCATGTCAATGGTAAGGCTGCATTCATGCAATGGTGAGGCTTAATTCGTGGCAATATTGAGGCTGCATTCATGCAATGGGGAGGCTGCATTTGAGGCTGCATTCATGGCAATGGTAAGGCTGCATTCATGGCAATGGTAAGGCTGCATTCATGACAATGGTGAGGCTACATTCATGGCAATGGTGAGGCTGCATTCATGGCAATGGTGAGGCTGCATTCATGGCAATGGTGAGGCTGCATTTATGGCAATGGTGAGGCTGCATTTATGGCAATGGTAAGGCTGCATTTATGGCAATGGTAAGGCTGCATTCATGCAATGGTGAGGCTTAATTCGTGGCAATGGTGAGGCTGCATTCATGGCAATGGTAAGGCTGCATTCATGGCAATGGTGAGGCTGCATTCATGGCAATGGTAAGGCTGCATTCATGGCAGTGGTGAGGCTTCATTCGTAGCAATGGTGAGGCTTCATTCGTGGCAATGGTGAGGCTTCATTCCTGGCAATGGTGAGGCTGCATTTGAAGCTGCATTCATGGCAATGGTAAAGCTGCATTCATGGCAATGATGAGGCTGCATTCAAGGCAATGATGAGGATGCAGATGGACACTGATTAGGCTGCATTGATGGGCACTGACCCTTATTTTGCTTCACAGTTCTTTATTTAAAATCTGGAAGACTTAGAATTGGAATTGGAAGACTGTTCTGTCTATCATAGAAGGCGGGACTTTGTATTAAAAAGGCTGCAGAGAAAACAGGAGATTCTCCTGTATGTAATCTGTCGGCGCTCGTCCCACCCCCTCCCTATCCCCTCTGAGGCTGCAGATGGGCATTGATCAGGCCGCACATCCATGCAATTGTAAGGCTGTATTTATGCAATGGTGAGCCTGCATTCATGCAATGGTAAGGCTGCATTCATGTCAATGGTAAGGCTGCATTCATGCAATGGTAAGGCTGCATTCATGCAATGGTGAGGCTGCATTTGAGGCTGCATTCATGTCAATGGTGAGGCTTCATTCATGTCAATAGTGAGGCTGCATTCATGCAATGGTGAGGCTGCATTCATGTCAATGGTGAGGCTGCATTCATGTCAATGGTAAGGCTTAATTCATGCAATGGTGAGGCTGCATTCATGGCAATATTGAGGCTGCATTCATGCAATGATGAGGCTGCATTTGAGGCTGCATTCATGGCAATAGTAAGGCTGCATTCATGGCAATGGTGAGGCTACATTCATGGCAATGGTGAGGGTGCATTCATGGCAATGGTGAGGCTGCATTCATGGCAATGGTGAGGCTGCATTCATGGCAATGGTGAGGCTGCATTCATGGCAATGGTGAGGCTGCATTCATGGCAATGGTAAGGCTGCATTCATGCAATGGTGAGGCTTAATTTGTGGCAATGGTGAGGCTGCATTCATGGCAATGTTGAGGCTGCATTTGAGGCTGCATTCATGGCAATGGTAAGGCTGCATTCGTGGCAATGGTGAGGCTGCATTCGTGGCAATGGTGAGGCTGCATTCGTGGCAATGGTGAGGCTGCATTCGTGGCAATGGTGAGGCTGCATTCGTGGCAATGGTGAGGCTGCATTCGTGGCAATGGTGAGGCTGCATTCGTGGCAATGGTGAGGCTGCATTTGAAGCTGTATTCATGTCAATGGTAAGGCTGCATTCATGGCAATGATGAGGCTGCATTCATGGCAATGATGAGGCTGAATTCATGGCAATGATGAGGCTGAATTCATGGCAATGATGAGGCTGAATTCATGGCAATGATGAGGCTGCAGATGGACACTGATTAGGCTGCATTGATGGGCACTGACCCTTATTTTGCTTCACAGTTCTTTATTTAAAATCTAAGTTTTTTCCTGAAACGTCCCTCTTAAAATGAAGGTGTGTGTCATACACCGATAAATAGAGTATATCCTAAATAACATGCCCGAGCTCATCCTTAGTGTTGAGGGGCGCTCAGGGATTCATTGGGGGACACAAAAGATTATATGTGTATTAGTGCTTGAACGAACACAGTTACAGTGCCTTGCGAAAGTATTCGGCCCCCTTGAACTTTTCAACCTTTTGCCACATTTCAGGCTTCAAACATAAAGATATAACATTTTAATTTTTTGTGAAGAATCACCAACAAGTGGGACACAATTGTGAAGTGGAACGAAATCTATTGGATAATTTAAACTTTTTTAGCAAATAAAAAACTGAAAAGTGGTGCGTGCAAAATTATTCGGCCCCTTTACTTTCAGTGCAGTAAACTCACTCCAGAAGTTCAGCGAGGATCTCTGAATGATCCAATGTTGTCCTAAATGACTGATGGTGATAAATATAATCCACCTGTGTGTAATCAAGTCTCTGTATAAATGCACCTGCTCTGTGATAGTCTCAGGGTTCTGTTGAAAGAGCAGAGAGCATCATGAAGACCAATGAACACACCAGGCAGGTCCGTAATACTGTTGTGGAGAAGTTTAAAGCCGGATTTGGATTCAAAAAGATTTCCCAAGCTTTAAACATCCCAAGGAGCACTGTGCAAGCGATCATTTTGAAATGGAAGGAGTATCAGACCACTGCAAATCTACCAAGACCTGGCCGTCCCTCTAAACTTTCAGCTCAGACAAGGAGAAGAGATGCAGCCAAGAGGCCCATGATCACTCTGGATTAGGGATGAGCTTCGTGTTCAAGTCAAACATACGTTCGACTCGAACATCGGCTGTTCGCCCGTTCGGCGAATTCCGAACGTTATGGGCCGTTCGCGCCAAATTCGTGTGGCGCTCACGGCCCACAATGCACTGCGATGGCGCAGTGCATTGCTGGCTCATGATTGGCCAAGCATGCACTGTGATCCCGCATGCTTGGCCAATCACAGCGCCGGCAGCGAGGAGAGCCATGATTGGCCACAGGCAGGATGCCTGTGGCCAATCATAGCTCAGGCTGTGTAGTACATGCCCCACACTATATAAGGCCGCCAGCGTGGCGGCCTTGTGTAGTGTGTTGGCGTCTGTAGCAGTTAGTGGGTGTTCTGTGTACCTTCAACACAGTATACACCGATCGTTATCGGCCGATTTTTCGTTCTTGCTCTTCTGTAGTGGTTGTTGTGTGCGTGCCCTGACCGCAGTATACACCGCTATATTCACCTATATAGCTAGCGATATATCTATCTTTTATAATAGAGCTTGCAGTCAGTGTTAGATTGTGCGTGCTGTCTGCGTGCTCTGAACCCAGTATACACCGCTATATCCACCTATATAGCTAACTATCTTGCTCGTTTTAAATAGAGCTTTCAGTCAGTGTTAGGAGATTGTGCGTGCTGTCTGCGTGCTCTGAACGCAGTATACACCGCTATATCCACCTATATAGCTAACTATCTTGTTGTTTTTAAATAGAGCTTGCAGTCAGTTGTAGGAGATTGAGCTACACATTAAAAATGTACCAGTTGAAAATTACAAACAGATTCAACTTAACACAACAAATCTACACAGTCCCTGTCTTGTTTGCACCGCCTGTATATTGCTGTTCTGAGTATATAGTATATAGGGCCTGGGGGGCCACACGTATTTCCTTTTTTTTAATATGGGTATGGGGTTCCCCTTAATATGCGTACAAGACCCAAAGGGGATGTTAATGGGCAGGGAGGGCTACCCATGCCATTTTTCTCAATGATTTTCAACCATATTGCAGGAACCATATATAACATTAAAACCGCAAGCAGTTTTAAATGACGTTATTTCCGTTAAATGTCATTTTGTGCAGGGACTGTTCTAAACACGGGAAACACGTGGCACTTTACAGGCATACTACTTTTTTTTTCACTTTAATCGTCATTAAAATAAGTGCTCCTGCCAAAACGGCCGTTTTTAAAACCTTTTTTTGCATTGACCCATGTCCCCTGGGGCAGGAGCCAGGTCCCCAAACCCTTTTTAGGACAGTATCTTGCATATTAGCTGTTAAAATTAGCACTTTTAATTTCGAATGTTCGAGTCCCATAGACTTCAATGGGGTTCTAACGTTCGTACGAATTTGGGGTCCGTTCGAAAGTTCTGGTGCGAACCGAACCGGGGGGTGTTCGGCTCATCCCTACTCTGGATGAACTGCAGAGAAGTACAGCTGAGGTGGGAGAGTCTGTCCATAGGACAACAATCAGTCGTACGCTGCACAAATCTGGCCTTTATGGAAGAGTGGCAAGAAGAAAGCCATTTCTCAAAGATATCCATAAAAAGTCTCGTCTAAAGTTTGCCACAAGCCACCTGGGAGACACACCAAACATGTGGAAGAAGGTGCTCTGGTCAGATGAATCCAAAATCGAACTTTTTACCCACAATGCAAAATGATATGCTTGGCGTAAAAGCAACACAGCTCATCACCCTCAACACACCATCCCCACTGTCAAACGTGGTGGCAGCATCATGGTTTGGGCCTGCTTTTCTTCAGCAGGGACAGGGAAGATGGTTAAAATTGAGGGGAAGATGGATGCAGCCAAATACAGGACCATTCTGGATGAAAACCTGTTGGAGTCTGCAAAAGACCTGAAACTGGGACGGAGATTTATCTTCCAACAAGACAATGATCCCAAACATACAGCAAAATCTACAAAGGAATGGTTCACAAATAAGCGTATCCAGGTGTTAGAATGACCAAGTCAAAGTCCAGACCTGAATCCAATCGAGAATCTGTGGAAAGAGCTGAAAACTGCTGTTCACAAACGCTCTCCATCCAACCTCACTGAGCTCGAGCTGTTTTGCAAGGAAGAATGGGCAAGAATTTCAGTCTCTCGATGTGCAAAACTGATAGACATACCCCAAGCGACTTGCAGCTGTAATCGCAGCAAAAGGTGGCATACAAAGTATTAACGCAAGGGGGCCGAATAATTTTGCACGCCCCACTTTTCATTTTTTTATTAGTTAAAAAAGTTTCAAAAATCCAATAGATTTCGTTCCACTTCACAATTGTGTCCCACTTGTTGGTGATTCTTCACAAAAAATAAAAATTTTATATCTTTATGTTTGAAGCCTGAAATGTAGCAAAAGGTTGAAAAGTTCAAGGGGGCCGAATACTTTCGCAAGGCACTGTATACTGTGCTGTAGTCTGACTGCAGACCGAAGCCCAGTTTCCAGGTGTTAGAATGACCAAGTCAAAGTCCAGACCTGAATCCAATCGAGAATCTGTGGAAAGAGCTGAAAACTGCTGTTCACAAACGCTCTCCCCATCAAACCTCACTGAGCTCGAGCTGTTTTGCAAGGAAGAATGGGCAAGAATTTCAGTCTCTCGATGTGCAAAACTGATAGAGACATACCCCAAGCGACTTGCAGCTGTAACCGCAGCAAAAGGTGGCTCTACAAAGTATTAACCCAAGGGGGCCGAATAATTTTGCACGTCCCACTTTTCATTTTTTTATTAGTTAAAAAAGTTTCAAAAATCCAATAGATTTCTTTCCACTTCACAATTGTGTCCCACTTGTTGGTGATTCTTTACAAAAAATAAAAATTTTATATCTTTATGTTTGAAGTCTGAAATGTGGCAAAAGGTTGAAAAGTTCAAGGGGGACGAATACTTTCGCAAGGCACTGTAGATCGAATTTTAATGGTTCAAATAATGTCAGGCAAAATGGGCGGCCCTCACGCATGTTCATGAATCCTGAGTGAGGGCATTGATAAAGCACATGCGCGCAAAACGCATAGTCATGGCAACCATACTGCTTGTCACGCTGGTTCCCGAGTACACGCAGCTTTCCGAGCACATTCGGCTCCCTTCAGCATTGGACACCACCCACACAAGCCTACCCAGTCTGACCTTGGCTCCCATCCTGTGGCCTCACCCGCTCCTTGTCAGTATACTAGCTGGCTCTGCAAACTGACAGGTGGGATATGGCGCTCCACCCCTCCATGGCCCATGGCCTCTCCCCACACCGAGCCTACGAGTCCAGGCTGCCCAACGAGTCTTTTGCCCGGTCGAGTGCAGCAGGGAGATTGGCCCCTCCCTCATTGTCAGGCTCACGCCATCTGTGGATGGCCCATTGAGCGCTGACCCCCTTGGTTTTGTTTTACTGTCACCCATATCTTCCAGTATGGTTATTGCCTAGCTACCTTGGATTTAGCCCCTATTATACCTGTGATCCCACTCCACATGACCACAGTTAAGCGCTGATGAAACTTTTTTTCCATTTTGAGTGAGGCCTAGTCATTACTGCTCACCTCAATCACAGAAGTGAGCTCTTAAACTCTGAACTCATAGCCACTGCATCAGGGAAGAGAGAGCATGTGAGGGGGTTTAAATCAGAGAATAATCTTACTCTGGAGATGGTGAAGGTGGGCAGTAACGACTAGGCCTCACTTAGCAATGTCCTAGCAACGTCCTGGGAGTATTCCATTTAGGTTTTCAGAGATATGTAAATGGACTAAACCTATAGCAAGGACATTATTCGACTTTAGTCAGAGCTGCACAGTTTGTCTATATCTTCAAATGTCCCTTATCTGTGTAGGCAGATTTTTGGTAAAGGTAGACTAACCCTTAACTTTGATGATGCACATGATTTACAACTGAACGCTAGACCAGTGGTCATCAACCCTGTCCTCAGGGCCCACTAACAGGCCAGGTTTGCAAGATAACTGAAATACATCACAGGTGATATCATTTGTTGCTCAGTGATTGCAGTATTCTAGTCTGAATCTCCCCAAAGGTAATACATAAAACCTGGCCTGTTAGTGGGCCCTGAGGACAGGGTTGATGACCACTGCGCTAGACAGATATACTGTAAAAGACCAGTCCTGCGGGAACGCATGGGAACGGAGTTCCTGTACTTTTTCCACAACAGGAACTCAGTTCCCATTAGCAGCCGCGTCCTGCAAGACTTTGAAGTATGCGAGCTGTGTGGCAGGTGCTACACCAGCAGCCGCTGACACAGCTCGCAATAGTAAGTGCCGCACACCTGACCATTCAGGCATTGCCAGTAAGGGGCCCCATGACAGCTTCCTCTTCGATCTACCTGTCAATCACAGCTAGCTGATGGGTAGATCAGGTCCCTGCTGCTAAGAGATTGTATTTAATCAGACCTCTCGTGATGCGCTCCTACCCGCCGGCCCCTCCTGATTTTCTGTCTCCTTATCCTCCCCCCCCCCCAGTCTCCTGCATACTTGCTCTGTGTGTCCCGATGAATCCCCCCCTCCTCTATCTTCAGTGCTATATGATGAGAGAACCCAGAGGAGGAGCACAGCTATTCTGCTCACAGGACATGCAGGGAGAGAGGTGAGCTGAGGGAGAAACATCAGTTTGGGGTGGTAAGCTGAGCACAATACCTGGCAAAGTTTAATGCCAAGAGGGAAGTTTATGTGGAAATATGTGAAGGGTTGGAATAGCAGCAAGTGGGTGTTGGAGCCCTGCAGAGTTTGCAGCCCCCCAAGCTAACATACATCTAAGCAGGAACACATCACTATCTCTCCAAGCATTCTGTCCAGATAATGTGCAGTTCATTTATGACCTTTCCGTTTAACCCTGTGTTATCCAAACTCTGTTCAATGAAAAGTGTAAACTCACCACATAAACACTCTATATACAAAATAACATTCCCCAGTAAAGATCAGAACGTGATGTTCACATTTGCATGGAAGCACAATTAAATGAATGCTGATTATTCAGAGAATTACCGTATTTATGTTTATTGAGGATTTTTTTTTTATGTAAACAGTTAAGCTTCATACACACAATATGAAAATTGGATGAAAAATACCACTTTTGAAGCGTTCGTGCATATAAGCGTATAATTTTTTATTTTTTTTTGGCGGGGGAGTGGATCTTGGGTGGGAGTTACCACACTTTTTTCTCCAGGACTTGACCCCTGTAAAAGACACAATTTAAAGTGATATTAACTGGTTGCCGACCAGCCGCCACAGTTTTACTGCGGCAGAATGGCACGGTTGGGCGAAACGACATTACCTTACGTCGATTCGCCTTTTCGCCAATAGGGGCGCGCACACTCCCGCAGCGTGTGCCCTGAGCCAATGCGAGTGCCCGGCAGGTGCGATGACCGCTGGGCACCAGCGATCGCTCGTGAGAGAGCGAGAACCAGGATCTGTGCGTGTAAACACACAGATCCTGGTTCTCTCAGGGGATAGGAGACAAATCATGTGTTCATACTAAGTATGTACACCAATCTCTCTCTCCTCCTAGACAGTCCCATCCCCCCTACAGTTAGAACACAGTTAACCCCTTGATCGCCCCTAGTGTTAACCCCTTCCCTGCCAGTGACATTTATACAGTAATCAGTGCATTTTTATAGCACTGATTGCTGTATAATGGTCAATGGTCCCAAAAATGTGTCAAAATTGCCCACCGCAATATCGCAGTCCCAATAAAAATCACAGATCACCGCCATTACTAGTAAAAAAAAAATAATAATAAAAATGCCATAAATCTATCCCCTATTTTGTAGACGCTATAACTATAATATATATAATATTATAGTTATAATATAATATATAAATATAAAACAATTAATATACGCTTATTGCGATTTTTTTTTTACCACATATATGTAGAAGAATACATATTGGCCTAAACTGAGGAAAAAAATTAGTTTTTTAGAAAAAAAATGTGGGATATTTATTATAGCAAAAAAGTAAAAGACAATGTGTTTTTTTTCAAAATTGTCACTCTGCTTTTGTTTATAGCACAAAAAATAAAAACCGCAGAGGTGATCAAATACCACCAAAAGAAAGCTCTATTTGTGGGAAAAAAGGACATCAATTTAGTTTGGGTATGTCACATGACTGCGCAATTGTCAGTTAAAGTGACGCAGTGCCGTATCGCAAAAAATGGCCTGGTCATTGAGCAGCCAAATCTTCTAAGTGGTTAAATGATGATTTTCCTGTGTTAAAATAAAAAAGAGGTTATACTTATCTGCTCTGATATTGCACAGAGCAGTCCCTTACCTCCTCTTTGGCAGACCTCCGCTGGTGTTGTCAGCTCCTCTTTTCTCCGGGTTCCTCCTCAGCAAGCCAGGTGCTATGGGGGAGGCGAGAGGGACCAGGGAGTGAGAGGAGCCAGGTAAGTGTTTAGCGAATGGGTGTGAGGTAGAGGGGGAGAGGGGGTTGGTTAAAACAGGTAGTGGGGCGTATTTAACCTTAATGCAGGAAATTTATTAACCACTCCAGAAGATTTACCCCCCCCCTTCATGATCAGGTCATTGTTTTCGATAGGGCACTTCGTTATTTTAAATGACAATTGCGCGGTCGTGCAATGTTGTACTCAAATAAAATTTTTGTCCATTTTTCCCACAAATAGATTTTTCTTTTGGTGGTATTTGATCACCTCTGCGGTTTTTATCTTTTGTTCTATAAACAAAAAAAGCCATCAATTTTGAAAAAAATATATATTTTTTACTTTCTGCTATAAAACGTATCCAATAAAATGTAAAAAAAAAAATCAAATTTCTTCATCAATTTAGGCCAATATGTATTCTGCTACAAATGTTTGGTAAAAAAATACCAATTAATGTATATTGATTGTTTGTACAAAAGTTATAGTGTCTACAAACTATGGGATTTTTTTTTACAAGTAATGGTGGCGAGCAGCGTTTTATAGCGGGACTGCGATATTGTGGTGGACAAATGGGACACCTAACTGACAATTTTTGGGGACCAGTGACACTAATATTGATCAGTGCTAAAAAAATATGCAGTCACTGTACTAACGACATTGGCAGGGAAGGGGTTATCATCAGGGGCGATCAAAGGGTTAACTGTGTGCCTAGCCTGGGCTTACTCACTGTGGGGAAGGTGCTTTGACTAGGGGAGGGTAAAGATCCATGTTCCTGCTTTGCAGAAGCACAGGATCATTACTTTCCCTTCTGACAGAATGACAATCTGCCTTGTTAACATAGGCAGATTGGTGTTCTTCCTGTGTCCCGTGCAGTTGGCAGGTACTGGCGCACATCAAGTCTGTGGTACCTGCTGCTTTTCTCCCAGTATGTGTGATCACCAGCGGCGCACGCGTTCCAGACCCAGAAGTGTCAGATCACGTACTAGGTATGTGATCTGGTGCACAGCAACTGCCCTGTCGCAGTAGATCTACGGTGGGCGGTCTTGAATCAGTTATAGAAAAAAACACTTTTTGGCTTTAAAACCACTTAAATGCAGTTCTGTAATCATTATTAGATCATATTATTTTTTAAATACAAGTGGTGTATGTACCTGAATTTGCTCTAGAATCAACCCCCCTGTAGTAACTGAACAATACAGCAGGGGCATGAGAGAAAGAAGTAGCACAAGGAGTTAATGAGTGTATGTGCTGACAAGAAGCATTCTGATAGGAAAAGAAAGCAGAATGACAGAGAGATGAGCTCATCACTCCCTGGCTTATAGTTTTATTGTCCAATCACTTGCTTGGGTCCAGGCATGCCTGGGCTCAGAAGAAATGGGTTGAATAATGCTGTCCATCAGACCGAGGACATATAGTGGCAGAAAAGGCATTGCAGAGTAAATCTCTGGATATAAGGTGGAAAAGCTGGCTTTTATTCGTTTGTATTTTATTGGGATATTAATTTGTATTTTGATATTTTGCAACCTTGCTTTTTTTGATGCTCTCCTGCAATTCCTACCTACCTAATTATAAAACAAGAGGAAGAAAAATACACATATATTACAATTGTAGCACCCGCTACCAATAGGTAGGTGCTAGTAAGGTTTATTTTACTAGGTTATCCAGCACAGGCAAATTTAGGCAGGCCTATGCTGCAAGCTAGGCCTGCCTGTTTTGATCTGGGGCTGTGAGTGTTTAGAGTAACAGTGAGTGTGACCACCTGTGCTCCAGTTCTGGGACGCCTCCCCTACTTCCAGGGAGAAGATTCTGGAAAAGGGACTGGGCCTGGAACTGGAGTGGCAGGCAGATCATGTGGGAGCCCTGACCAATCCCCAATCGGTATTAGCAGGGATCGGGCCTCCTATATAAGCTGAGGTGATATGACACTGGGGAGCAAAGTCGGCTGAATGAAGTGAGGAATGGCATGTTAAGCAGCAGCAGAAGGCCATCCCCATCTGGGGGGGGGGGGGGGGGTGCGCTGATCGCAGGAGGAGGCCCGGGGAGAACTGTGAGGGAACATTTCCTCTACACAGTCATTGGCAATGTCTCTGTCACCACACGGTGAGCAGAAGGGCAGGTGAAGCTGTTGGTACACATGGTCCAGTCAAAGTTCCTTATCAAGGACTCAGAGCTGTTGGAAGGTCCGTGAGTGTTACCACAGTGAAGGGCTGGAGGTGCCAAAGAGTCTATAAGGGAACTCTGCTATCACACGGTCGTTAGAGTCTCCATCAAACACACGGTGGATGATGGGGAGTCCTGAATCAGAAAAAAAACTTTAGGGATCTGTCTAGTCAATGTAGCCTCCGGACTCATGATTTGCAAGTTGGGCTGGCTGGGAACAGTAGTCCATTTTCCTAGAAAACATGCTTTTAAATACACTAGGCCTCCGGGGAAAGGTCTGCAGGCCTCAGGCTTATCGGCTGCGGGCAACCAGAGCCAGTATAGAGGCTTATTCAGAGTGGGCCCATTCTACCTAATAGAAGAGGATGCGTCATACTTCAGTTAGTAACTACAAGTTTTGGGCAGGAGGTAAAACAGATCTAAGAACATCGATTTTACACGGCCATTAGTGATGTCTCTGTCCTTCACACGGTGATGGTAAGAGAACTCTTATGCTGGGTACACATGACCGGACTTTCTGGCAGACTAGGTCCGACGGTCTTCCTACAGACTTTCGGTGAATTTCTGACAGACTTTCTGAATGAACGGACTTGGCCACACAGAAACGGACTAAGTCATCACCTTGTTCAAAACAAACAGACTTTTGAACGGACTTAGTCCGTTTGTTTTGAATGTGGTGATGTAAGACGGGACTAAAAAAGGAAGTTCAACAGCCAGTAGCCAATAGCTTCCCTTTCGTCGTATTTGGTCCATCAGACCAGCATACAGACAGTTTTCCCGATATGAATTGAGTCCGTCGGACAGATTTGAAACATGTTCTATTTCTAGGCCCGTCTGATTTTTTTTTTTGATGAAAAACAATCGGATTAGCCCACACACGACTGGATTGTCCGACGAACTGATTCCGTCGGACCTAATCTGCCGGAAAGTCCGGTCGTGTGTATGCGGCATTAGATGGAATAGTCTGCTGAGATTGAGAAGAGGAGGAATAGTCTGCTGAGATTGAGAAGAGGAGGAATAGTCTGCTGAGATTGAGAAGAGGAGGAACAACAGTCTGCAAGAAGATGCAGGAGATTCATACTTAATTCAATATGCACATTACATCTTCTGGCTCTAACTTGATCAGAATGTATTAAAATCATAAAAATGTGATGGTAATAACCTATTCTATGATTCATATCCCAATCCCTATCCAAGTTGTATCCCCCAATAAAAAAACAAAAACAAAACTCGCAAAAGACTGTTCATTGTCTCTGGAAGTGATGTATGAAGTCTGACAGTGGGGTGATTTGGCGGATTGTTTGTTACTAGCTGCAACACCATGGCTACATAATATATCCAAAAAGAAGCAGAATCATTCTTAGAAAGATTGTTAGGGAAGGAATCTAATAAAATAGGACACAGGGCACTAGGTGTGGGTATGAAATCTGCTGGACACAAAAGGCAGAATGATGGAGCGGAGTTTAAAATGATTTGAATGAGGAGGAGAATTGCTCTTGTGTTTGCAAAGCTGCTAAGGCTCCTATGACAACGGTGACGTGTTGGGACATGATCAGAAGTGCGATTTTCTGCCCCCTGCTGGAAAATTACTGGAAATTCATCTTCTACTGGAGCTCAAATCACTCTCAGAAAGCAGAGATAAGCAGAACTTGCTAAATCCACTCCACCGATTCGCCCTTGTGAGCCAATTAGTGATAAGAAACCCAGTTACACATTTTATGGAAAAGCAGAGAAAAGACTATGG
Source organism: Lithobates pipiens (assembly GCF_037356315.1). Classification (NCBI taxonomy): domain Eukaryota; kingdom Metazoa; phylum Chordata; class Amphibia; order Anura; family Ranidae; genus Lithobates; species Lithobates pipiens. The sequence continues at coordinate 53,232,546 of NW_027507903.1, read as the reverse complement.
GGTTTTCACCTTTAAAGTATTCGCCTTTAGGCTTCATACACACTGGACACTTTCACACCTGCTGTTTTTGGCTTTTGGAGTTTTTTTTATACTGCAAGTAAACCCCCCAGCATGTTATCCTATGTGTCCATACACACATAGGCTGTTATCAGCATTTTTTTGTCAGGGGGCGTTTTCTGGCTAGAAAAAAACCCCAGAACTAGTGGGATTTAAAGAGGAAGTAAAGGCAGTTGGAAAAAAAAAAAGCAACCTGCAAGGCAAAGGCATAATGAGCTAGTATGCATAGCATACTAGCTCATTATGAAGAACGAAGCCCCCGAAGCAGTCCTCCGTCTTCATGTTCGCCACTGCCATGTATCCCGGAGTGACTTCCGGGTCTCGCTGCTCCGGTGATTCACTGGAGCCGCGATGACATCACTCCCGCGCATGCGCACGGGAGCCGACACGAGCGGCATATCGCCGCGATCTGTGGCCTGCCCAGTGCGCCTGCATGCGCCGTAGACATCGGCGGCTGTCTTTGTAAATATCTCCTAAACCGTATAGGTTTAGGACATATTTCTTGGACCTACAGGTAAGCCTTAATCTAGGTTTACCTGTAGGTCAAAGTGGTTTGTAAGGGTTTACAACCACTTTAAGAGGAGTTTTTGAGCTGTAAAAACAGTGTTTTTGATCCCAAATCTTGTGTTTTCTTGCTAAAAACACCAAAACGTGGAAAACCACTAATGCAATAAAGCGGAAAAAGTTTTAATGTCCAGTGTGCATAAGGTTTAACAGAAAAATAAATAAAAGGTTAACCATACATCATCCCAAACCCCCTGCTGTACTTACCTCCAGGGATGCTAAACTGTCAGTGCCCCTACAGTGAGTCCAGAGGTCCGGGAATTTGAAATAGCTACTCTTCTCTGTGCAGCACTTTTGGGACAGATTACAGTGATTTTGATTGGTCAGTGCTATCACAGAGCAGCATCACTACTCTGATCTGTTCATAGAAGTGCTGCACAGAGAAGAGAGAGAGGATAGGGGATTTCAAATCCCCAGACTGCTGGAGCAGCTGCATGGGCACTAAGAGCTCATCATCCCCAAAGGTACAATAAGTACAGCAGGGATGGAGGGGGGGGGGGGGGGGGGGAGGGTGTACAGTGTAACTTTGCCTTTACAGTTTTTTCTCTAAAGGTGAACTGACACTTTAGGAGCTCATTTACATCAGATGCAGTTTTTAGGCAGTCCATGAGTGGCCACAAGTCTTGTTAAACTCCCTTTTGCGAAAAAGATTTATCCCTATTGTGGGGGTCACCAGTATGTTATTTGTATATTGAAATCATATCCCCTCTCAAGCGTCTGTTCTCCAGAGAGAATAAGTTCAGTGCTCGCAACCTTTCCTCATAACTAATATCCTCCAGAGCCTTTATTATCTTTGTTGCCCTTCTTTGTACTCGCTCCATTTCCAGTACATCCTTCCTGAGGACTGGTGCCCAGAATTGGACAGCAGACTCCAGGTGCGGCCGCACCAGAGTCTTGTAGAGCGGGAGAATTATCGTTTTATTTCTGGAGTTGATCCCCTTTTTAATGCAGCCAATATTCTGTTTGCTTTGTTAGCAGCAGCTTGGCATTGCATGTCATTACTGAGTCTATCATCTACTAGGACCCCCAGGTCCTTTTGCATTCTAGATTCCCCAGAGGTTCTCCCCCCAGTGTATAGATTGCATTCATATTTTTGCCACCCAAATGCATTATTTTACATTTTTCTACATTGAACCTCATTTGCCATCTAGTTGCCCACCCCAATAATTTGTTCAGATCTTTTTGCAAGGTTTCCACATCCTGCGGAGAAGTTATTGCCCTGCTTAGCATCGTCCACAAATACAGAGATTGAACTTTTTTACCCCATCCTCCGGGTCATTTATGAACAAATTAAATAGGATTGGTCCCAGCACATAACCCTGGGGGACCCCACTACACACCCCTGACCATTCCGAGTACTCCCCATTTATCACAACCCTCTGAACTCACTCTTGTAGCCAGTTTTCAATCCATGTACTCACACTATGGTCCATGCCAACGGACCTTATTTTGTACAGTAAATGTTTATGGGGAACTGTGTCAAATGCTTTTGCAAAATCCAGATACACCACGTCTACGCAACTCACCTCCTCATAGAAGGTTAGTGGATTGGTTTGGCAAGAACGATTCTTCATGAATCCATGCTGATTACTGCTAATACCGTTGATATTACTAAAATCTTGTATATAGTCCCTTATCATCCCCTCCAAGAGTTGATATACTGTTGATGTTAGGCTAACTGGTCTGTAATTCCCAGGGATGTATTTTGTGCCCTTTTTAAATATTGGTGCTACATTGAGTTTTCTCCAATCAGCTGGTACCATTCCAGTCAGACTGTCAGTAAAAATTAGGAACAATGGTTTGGCAATTACTTGACTGAGTTCCCTATGTACCTGCCATGGCCGTCCCCGGAATCCAGTTGGATATGGAAGGCCTGTTCACAGAATCCCCACGTTGAGAACTAATCAGTATCCATGGGCACGTGTTGGCGCGAACGGACGCACGCGTGTACGTGTTGGTACGAACAGGCGCACGCGGGTACGCGTTGTTGCGAACGAGCGCACGCGGGTGCGCGATGGAACGAACGGCGCACGCGGGTGCGCGATGGTACGAACGGGCACACGCGGGTGTGCGGGGTCACGAACGGGCGCACAGTTACACGCGGGCGCAGACACGCCATGCGGCCGTTCTTGGCGCCCAAAGGGCTACTTAAGGAACCTGTTACTGTGCCTCCTTGCTGTCCAGTCTACAGCGTGTCCGGTTATTCTGTCTTCTGCTACCTGATTGCCTCCGATTCCTGTTACCCGGCTTGTTCCTGACGACGTTTGCTTGCTGCCAGCCTTTGACCTCCGGCCTGTCTGACTACTCTTCTGCCTCTTCCTGTGTACCGTTGCTTCCCGCCAGTTACCGACCCGGCCTGTACTTTGACCCTGCTTCTGCCACCTGCTGTTCCGGCCTGACCGCCTGTGCCTGCTGCTGTCTGCCACCAGTTGTTCCAGCCTGACCGCCTGTGCCTGCTGCTGTCTGCCACCAGTTGTCCCAGCCTGACCGTCTGTACCCGCTTCCGTCTGCTGTCTGACCAGTCTGCCGGGTGTCTACATTCCAGCTCTCCTGAGGATCCTCCACTCCTCAAGGTCCGGACCAGTCCTTCACCAGTTCGGCACTTGTGCCCTCTGAACTCTTGAGTCCCTGTTCCCACTTCCAGGGATTCCTGAGCCAGAGGCTTACGAGAGGCCGCTCCCTGCATTCTGGGCTCCTATACCAGGTACGTGACAGTACCCTTGGGTGAAAGCCATCTGGTCCCAGTGATTTATTAACGTTAAGTTTCCCAAGTGTAATTTTAATTCTGTCCTCTGTTAACCATGGAGGTGCTTCCTGTGATGTGTCATGAGGATAAACACTGTTTTGGTTACTGAAGCCCCCCGATTCCCTTGTGAAGACTGAAGAATAAATTCAATATCTTCGCCATCTCCCCATCCTTCCTCATTCTTTATGGGGCCAATATGGTCTGTCCTCCTTTTTTACTGTTTACTTACTTAAAGCGGAGGTCCACCCTAAAGTGGACCTTCCGCTCATCAGAACCCTCCCCCCCTCCGGTGCCACAATCGGCACCTTTCAGGGGGGAGGGGGGTGCAGTTACCTGGATAATCCAGGTAACTGCACCCACTTCCGGGATAGCTCTCTGCGGAAAGGGGCGTAACTTACGCCCCTTTCCGCAAGTGCCCGCCCCTTCCCGCAAGTGCCCCGCTGCCTGCTGGGAAACACACAGATCCCAGAGGCAGCGGGGACCGTCCTCATTGCGCAGCGCGGCTCGCGCATGCGCAGTAGGGAATCGGGAAATGAAGCCGAAAGGCTCCATTTCCTGATTCCCATACCCAAGATGGCGGCAGCAGCACTCGAGTGTCGATCTAGAGATCGGCTTCGGGTGCCGACATCGCGGGCGCGCTGGACAGGTAAGTGTCACTATTTTAAAAGTCAGCAGCTGCAGTATTTGTAGCTGCTGGCTTTTAAAAAAAAAAAAAAAAAAAAACGCGGAGTCCCGGTGGACTCACGCTTTAAAGAACTTCTTGGGATTTTTTTTGCTCTCCTCCGCTATGTGTCTTTCATGTTCTATCTTAGCCGTCCTTATTGCACCCTTACATTTATTGTTGCTTTCTCTGAATGCTGATGATGATCCCTCAACCTTGCATTTTTTGAAGGCCTTCTCCTTTGCTTTTATATGCATGTTTACATTGGAGTTAAGCCATCCAGGACTTTTGTTCGCTCTTTTAAATTGATTACCCAATGAGATGCATTGGCTAATGCCCTTATTTAATATGCTCTTAAAGCAAACCCATCTCTCCTCCACGTTCTTTGTTCCTAAGATTTTATCCCAATTTATGCCTTCTAGTAAGGTTCGTAGTTTAGGGAAGTCAGCTCTTTTGAAATTCAGTGTCTTTGTATTCCCCTTATGTTTCCTATTGGTGTGATTTAACCGGAAGCCAATCTGTGGTCGCTGTTGCCTAAATTTCTCAGTATTTCCACATCCATGATCAAGTCTGTATTATTGGTAATCAGTAGATCCAGTAAAGCTTTATTTCTAGTTGGTGTGTCTACCAACTGACCATAAAATTGTCTTACAAGACATTTAGGAAATGGCGAACCTTAGATGAATGCGCAGTTCCCTCTGCCCAGTCTATGTTTGGATAATGAAAATGCCTCATTGTGATAACACTTCCCATACTTGCTGCTAATCCAAATTGTGATAGGAGATCTATCTTCCCTTCCTCCCTCAGGTTAGGGGGTCTATAGCATACTCCCAGTATTATTTTCCCCTTAGCTTCATCCCTTTGGAGCTGGACCCATAAGGATTCCGCCTCCTCCTAGCTCCCTTAGTGATGTCATCTCTCACATTCACTTGTACATTATTCTTGATGTATAGGCATACCCCTCCCCCTTTTTTACCCTCTCTATCCTTGCGATAAAGGGTATACCCTTGAATGTTTGCCAGCCAATCATGAGAGCTGTTGAACCAGGTATCTGGAATTCCCACAAAATCCAAATCCTCCTCGTACAATGGTATCTCTAGTTCACCCATCTTGTCCGCCAGGCTCCTGGCATTGGTGAACATGCCAAGCGCTTTAGAACGGTTGCATATTATCCTCTTATTGGGTGTTCCAAGACTGCAACTAGGACTTGCTACTATACTTACCTTGGGTTTATGTTCTTTGGTCAACCTACCACTAATGCCCCTAATACTACCCTCTGGAATATGTTCCACGCTGACTATCTCTACCTCTGGACCCCCCCCCCCCCATCGCCTAGTTTAAAAACCCCTCTAACTTTTCGGCCATCTTCATTCCCAGCTGATCTGCACCCTCCTCAATTATGTGCAGTCCGTCCCTTCTATAGTACCGGTTATCAAATGAGAAGTCGTCCCAGTCCTCCAGGAATCCAAACCCCTCCTTACTATACCAGCTCTTCAGCCACTTGATTACTTCCCTAATCTCCCTCTGCCTTTCTGGTTTGGCTCGATGTACCGGTAGTATTCCTGAGAATACTACCTTGGAGGTCCTTTTCCTCAATTTAGCTCCTAAGCCCCTAAAATTGTTCTTTAGGACACTCCATCTGCCTCTGACTTTGCCATTGGTGTCAGCATACACCCCAGCCCCTCCCAGTAATCTGTCTACCAGATCCTTTGTACAGTGTAACTTTGCCTTTACAGTTTTTTCTCTAAAGGTGAACTGACACTTTAGGAGCTCATTTACATCAGATGCAGTTTTTAGGCAGTCCATGAGTGGCCACAAGTCTTGTTAAACTCCCTTTTGCGAAAAAGATTTATCCCTATTGTGGGGGTCACCAGTATGTTATTTGTATATTGAAATCATATCCCCTCTCAAGCGTCTGTTCTCCAGAGAGAATAAGTTCAGTGCTCGCAACCTTTCCTCATAACTAATATCCTCCAGAGCCTTTATTATCTTTGTTGCCCTTCTTTGTACTCGCTCCATTTCCAGTACATCCTTCCTGAGGACTGGTGCCCAGAATTGGACAGCAGACTCCAGGTGCGGCCGCACCAGAGTCTTGTAGAGCGGGAGAATTATCGTTTTATTTCTGGAGTTGATCCCCTTTTTAATGCAGCCAATATTCTGTTTGCTTTGTTAGCAGCAGCTTGGCATTGCATGTCATTACTGAGTCTATCATCTACTAGGACCCCCAGGTCCTTTTGCATTCTAGATTCCCCAGAGGTTCTCCCCCCAGTGTATAGATTGCATTCATATTTTTGCCACCCAAATGCATTATTTTACATTTTTCTACATTGAACCTCATTTGCCATCTAGTTGCCCACCCCAATAATTTGTTCAGATCTTTTTGCAAGGTTTCCACATCCTGCGGAGAAGTTATTGCCCTGCTTAGCATCGTCCACAAATACAGAGATTGAACTTTTTTACCCCATCCTCCGGGTCATTTATAAACAAATTAAATAGGATTGGTCCCAGCACATAACCCTGGGGGACCCCACTACACACCCCTGACCATTCCGAGTACTCCCCATTTATCACAACCCTCTGAACTCACTCTTGTAGCCAGTTTTCAATCCATGTACTCACACTATGGTCCATGCCAACGGACCTTATTTTGTACAGTAAATGTTTATGGGGAACTGTATCAAATGCTTTTGCAAAATCCAGATACACCACGTCTACGCAACTCACCTCCTCATAGAAGGTTAGTGGATTGGTTTGGCAAGAACGATTCTTCATGAATCCATGCTGATTACTGCTAATACCGTTGATATTACTAAAATCTTGTATATAGTCCCTTATCATCCCCTCCAAGAGTTGATATACTGTTGATGTTAGGCTAACTGGTCTGTAATTCCCAGGGATGTATTTTGTGCCCTTTTTAAATATTGGTGCTACATTGAGTTTTCTCCAATCAGCTGGTACCATTCCAGTCAGACTGTCAGTAAAAATTAGGAACAATGGTTTGGCAATTACTTGACTGAGTTCCCTATGTACCTGCCATGGCCGTCCCCGGAATCCAGTTGGATATGGAAGGCCTGTTCACAGAATCCCCACGTTGAGAACTAATCAGTATCCATGGGCACGTGTTGGCGCGAACGGACGCACGCGTGTACGTGTTGGTACGAACAGGCGCACGCGGGTACGCGTTGTTGCGAACGAGCGCACGCGGGTGCGCGATGGAACGAACGGCGCACGCGGGTGCGCGATGGTACGAACGGGCGCACGCGGGTGTGCGGGGTCACGAACGGGCGCACAGTTACACGCGGGCGCAGACACGCCATGCGGCCGTTCTTGGCGCCCAAAGGGCTACTTAAGGAACCTGTTACTGTGCCTCCTTGCTGTCCAGTCTACAGCGTGTCCGGTTATTCTGTCTTCTGCTACCTGATTGCCTCCGATTCCTGTTACCCGGCTTGTTCCTGACGACGTTTGCTTGCTGCCAGCCTTTGACCTCCGGCCTGTCTGACTACTCTTCTGCCTCTTCCTGTGTACCGTTGTTTCCCGCCAGTTACCGACCCGGCCTGTACTTTGACCCTGCTTCTGCCACCTGCTGTTCCGGCCTGACCGCCTGTGCCTGCTGCTGTCTGCCACCAGTTGTTCCAGCCTGACCGCCTGTGCCTGCTGCTGTCTGCCACCAGTTGTCCCAGCCTGACCGTCTGTACCCGCTTCCGTCTGCTGTCTGACCAGTCTGCCGGGTGTCTACATTCCAGCTCTCCTGAGGATCCTCCACTCCTCAAGGTCCGGACCAGTCCTTCACCAGTTCGGCACTTGTGCCCTCTGAACTCTTGAGTCCCTGTTCCCACTTCCAGGGATTCCTGAGCCAGAGGCTTACGAGAGGCCGCTCCCTGCATTCTGGGCTCCTATACCAGGTACGTGACAGTACCCTTGGGTGAAAGCCATCTGGTCCCAGTGATTTATTAACGTTAAGTTTCCCAAGTGTAATTTTAATTCTGTCCTCTGTTAACCATGGAGGTGCTTCCTGTGATGTGTCATGAGGATAAACACTGTTTTGGTTACTGAAGCCCCCCGATTCCCTTGTGAAGACTGAAGAATAAATTCAATATCTTCGCCATCTCCCCATCCTTCCTCATTCTTTATGGGGCCAATATGGTCTGTCCTCCTTTTTTACTGTTTACTTACCGTATATACTCGAGTATAAGCCGAGATTTTCAGCCTCTTTTTTGAGGCTGAAAGTGCCCCCCTCGGCTTATACTCGAGTCATCGCTGTCTGCCCGCTCGATCAGCGTGTCGAGCAGACAGACAGCGGCCATTCTATTCAAAAGCCGCGCCTCCGGCTCCGCCTTCGCCTGTGATAGGCGGAACACTGAATTTCCCAGCAGCCTGTGTTCCGCCTATCACGGACGTCGTATCATCCTCGTACTACGGACGAGGATGATACGACGTCTGTGATAGGCGGAACACAGGCTGCTGGGAAATTCAGTGTTCCGCCTATCACAGGCGAAGGCGGCGGCGCAGCTTTTGAACTTTACAATGGCCGCCGACGAAGAGGGCACGGGACGGCACGGCACGGGACGGGACGGGACGGGGGCAAGGCAAGGCACGACACGGGACGGATGCAAGGAGGCAAGGCACGGCACGGGACGGAGGCAAGGAGGCAAGGCACGGGACGGAGGCTCGGGACAAAGGTAGGCTGGACACACACACACACACACACACACACACACACACACACACACACACACACACACACACACACACACACACACATGGATGGAGACACACACAGGGATGGATGGATGGATGGATGGAGACACACACACACAGGGATGGATGGATGGATGGATGGAGACACACACACACAGGGATGGATGGATGGATGGATGGAGACACACACACACAGGGATGGATGGATGGATGGATGGACACACACACACACAGGGATGGATGGACGGACACACAGGGATGGACGGACACACAGGGATGGACGGACACACAGGGATGGACGGACACACAGGGATGGACGGACACACACACAGGGATGGACAGGCATGTCTCACCCTCGGCTTATACACGAGTCAATAAGTTTGCCAGTTTTTTTGGGGGTAAATTGGGGGCCTCGGCTTATATTCGGGTCGGCCTATACTCGAGTATATACGGTACTTAAAGCGGAGGTCCACCCTAAAGTGGACCTTCCGCTCATCAGAACCCTCCCCCCCTCCGGTGCCACAATCGGCACCTTTCAGGGGGGAGGGGGGTGCAGTTACCTGGATAATCCAGGTAACTGCACCCACTTCCGGGATAGCTCTCTGCGGAAAGGGGCGTAACTTACGCCCCTTTCCGCAAGTGCCCGCCCCTTCCCGCAAGTGCCCCGCTGCCTGCTGGGAAACACACAGATCCCAGAGGCAGCGGGGACCGTCCTCATTGCGCAGCGCGGCTCGCGCATGCGCAGTAGGGAATCGGGAAATGAAGCCGAAAGGCTCCATTTCCTGATTCCCATACCCAAGATGGCGGCAGCAGCACTCGAGTGTCGATCTAGAGATCGGCTTCGGGTGCCGACATCGCGGGCGCGCTGGACAGGTAAGTGTCACTATTTTAAAAGTCAGCAGCTGCAGTATTTGTAGCTGCTGGCTTTAAAAAAAAAAAAAAAAAAAAAACGCGGAGTCCCGGTGGACTCACGCTTTAAAGAACTTCTTGGGATTTTTTTTGCTCTCCTCCGCTATGTGTCTTTCATGTTCTATCTTAGCCGTCCTTATTGCACCCTTACATTTATTGTTGCTTTCTCTGAATGCTGATGATGATCCCTCAACCTTGCATTTTTTGAAGGCCTTCTCCTTTGCTTTTATATGCATGTTTACATTGGAGTTAAGCCATCCAGGACTTTTGTTCGCTCTTTTAAATTGATTACCCAATGAGATGCATTGGCTAATGCCCTTATTTAATATGCTCTTAAAGCAAACCCATCTCTCCTCCACGTTCTTTGTTCCTAAGATTTTATCCCAATTTATGCCTTCTAGTAAGGTTCGTAGTTTAGGGAAGTCAGCTCTTTTGAAATTCAGTGTCTTTGTATTCCCCTTATGTTTCCTATTGGTGTGATTTAACCGGAAGCCAATCTGTGGTCGCTGTTGCCTAAATTTCTCAGTATTTCCACATCCATGATCCATGATCAAGTCTGTATTATTGGTAATCAGTAGATCCAGTAAAGCTTTATTTCTAGTTGGTGTGTCTACCAACTGACCATAAAATTGTCTTACAAGACATTTAGGAAATGGCGAACCTTAGATGAATGCGCAGTTCCCTCTGCCCAGTCTATGTTTGGATAATGAAAATGCCTCATTGTGATAACACTTCCCATACTTGCTGCTAATCCAAATTGTGATAGGAGATCTATCTTCCCTTCCTCCCTCAGGTTAGGGGGTCTATAGCATACTCCCAGTATTATTTTCCCCTTAGCTTCATCCCTTTGGAGCTGGACCCATAAGGATTCCGCCTCCTCCTAGCTCCCTTAGTGATGTCATCTCTCACATTCACTTGTACATTATTCTTGATGTATAGGCATACCCCTCCCCCTTTTTTACCCTCTCTATCCTTGCGATAAAGGGTATACCCTTGAATGTTTGCCAGCCAATCATGAGAGCTGTTGAACCAGGTATCTGGAATTCCCACAAAATCCAAATCCTCCTCGTACAATGGTATCTCTAGTTCACCCATCTTGTCCGCCAGGCTCCTGGCATTGGTGAACATGCCAAGCGCTTTAGAACGGTTGCATATTATCCTCTTATTGGGTGTTCCAAGACTGCAACTAGGACTTGCTACTATACTTACCTTGGGTTTATGTTCTTTGGTCAACCTACCACTAATGCCCCTAATACTACCCTCTGGAATATGTTCCACGCTGACTATCTCTACCTCTGGACCCCCCCCCCCCCCCCATCGCCTAGTTTAAAAACCCCTCTAACTTTTCGGCCATCTTCATTCCCAGCTGATCTGCACCCTCCTCAATTATGTGCAGTCCGTCCCTTCTATAGTACCGGTTATCAAATGAGAAGTCGTCCCAGTCCTCCAGGAATCCAAACCCCTCCTTACTATACCAGCTCTTCAGCCACTTGATTACTTCCCTAATCTCCCTCTGCCTTTCTGGTTTGGCTCGATGTACCGGTAGTATTCCTGAGAATACTACCTTGGAGGTCCTTTTCCTCAATTTAGCTCCTAAGCCCCTAAAATTGTTCTTTAGGACACTCCATCTGCCTCTGACTTTGCCATTGGTGTCAGCATACACCCCAGCCCCTCCCAGTAATCTGTCTACCAGATCCTTTGTACAGTGTAACTTTGCCTTTACAGTTTTTTCTCTAAAGGTGAACTGACACTTTAGGAGCTCATTTACATCAGATGCAGTTTTTAGGCAGTCCATGAGTGGCCACAAGTCTTGTTAAACTCCCTTTTGCGAAAAAGATTTATCCCTATTGTGGGGGTCACCAGTATGTTATTTGTATATTGAAATCATATCCCCTCTCAAGCGTCTGTTCTCCAGAGAGAATAAGTTCAGTGCTCGCAACCTTTCCTCATAACTAATATCCTCCAGAGCCTTTATTATCTTTGTTGCCCTTCTTTGTACTCGCTCCATTTCCAGTACATCCTTCCTGAGGACTGGTGCCCAGAATTGGACAGCAGACTCCAGGTGCGGCCGCACCAGAGTCTTGTAGAGCGGGAGAATTATCGTTTTATTTCTGGAGTTGATCCCCTTTTTAATGCAGCCAATATTCTGTTTGCTTTGTTAGCAGCAGCTTGGCATTGCATGTCATTACTGAGTCTATCATCTACTAGGACCCCCAGGTCCTTTTGCATTCTAGATTCCCCAGAGGTTCTCCCCCCAGTGTATAGATTGCATTCATATTTTTGCCACCCAAATGCATTATTTTACATTTTTCTACATTGAACCTCATTTGCCATCTAGTTGCCCACCCCAATAATTTGTTCAGATCTTTTTGCAAGGTTTCCACATCCTGCGGAGAAGTTATTGCCCTGCTTAGCATCGTCCACAAATACAGAGATTGAACTTTTTTACCCCATCCTCCGGGTCATTTATGAACAAATTAAATAGGATTGGTCCCAGCACATAACCCTGGGGGACCCCACTACACACCCCTGACCATTCCGAGTACTCCCCATTTATCACAACCCTCTGAACTCACTCTTGTAGCCAGTTTTCAATCCATGTACTCACACTATGGTCCATGCCAACGGACCTTATTTTGTACAGTAAATGTTTATGGGGAACTGTGTCAAATGCTTTTGCAAAATCCAGATACACCACGTCTACGCAACTCACCTCCTCATAGAAGGTTAGTGGATTGGTTTGGCAAGAACGATTCTTCATGAATCCATGCTGATTACTGCTAATACCGTTGATATTACTAAAATCTTGTATATAGTCCCTTATCATCCCCTCCAAGAGTTGATATACTGTTGATGTTAGGCTAACTGGTCTGTAATTCCCAGGGATGTATTTTGTGCCCTTTTTAAATATTGGTGCTACATTGAGTTTTCTCCAATCAGCTGGTACCATTCCAGTCAGACTGTCAGTAAAAATTAGGAACAATGGTTTGGCAATTACTTGACTGAGTTCCCTATGTACCTGCCATGGCCGTCCCCGGAATCCAGTTGGATATGGAAGGCCTGTTCACAGAATCCCCACGTTGAGAACTAATCAGTATCCATGGGCACGTGTTGGCGCGAACGGACGCACGCGTGTACGTGTTGGTACGAACAGGCGCACGCGGGTACGCGTTGTTGCGAACGAGCGCACGCGGGTGCGCGATGGAACGAACGGCGCACGCGGGTGCGCGATGGTACGAACGGGCGCACGCGGGTGTGCGGGGTCACGAACGGGCGCACAGTTACACGCGGGCGCAGACACGCCATGCGGCCGTTCTTGGCGCCCAAAGGGCTACTTAAGGAACCTGTTACTGTGCCTCCTTGCTGTCCAGTCTACAGCGTGTCCGGTTATTCTGTCTTCTGCTACCTGATTGCCTCCGATTCCTGTTACCCGGCTTGTTCCTGACGACATTTGCTTGCTGCCAGCCTTTGACCTCCGGCCTGTCTGACTACTCTTCTGCCTCTTCCTGTGTACTGTTGCTTCCCGCCAGTTACCGACCCGGCCTGTACTTTGACCCTGCTTCTGCCACCTGCTGTTCCGGCCTGACCGCCTGTGCCTGCTGCTGTCTGCCACCAGTTGTTCCAGCCTGACCGCCTGTGCCTGCTGCTGTCTGCCACCAGTTGTCCCAGCCTGACCGTCTGTACCCGCTTCCGTCTGCTGTCTGACCAGTCTGCCGGGTGTCTACATTCCAGCTCTCCTGAGGATCCTCCACTCCTCAAGGTCCGGACCAGTCCTTCACCAGTTCGGTACTTGTGCCCTCTGAACTCTTGAGTCCCTGTTCCCACTTCCAGGGATTCCTGAGCCAGAGGCTTACGAGAGGCCGCTCCCTGCATTCTGGGCTCCTATACCAGGTACGTGACAGTACCCTTGGGTGAAAGCCATCTGGTCCCAGTGATTTATTAACGTTAAGTTTCCCAAGTGTAATTTTAATTCTGTCCTCTGTTAACCATGGAGGTGCTTCCTGTGATGTGTCATGAGGATAAACACTGTTTTGGTTACTGAAGCCCCCCGATTCCCTTGTGAAGACTGAAGAATAAATTCAATATCTTCGCCATCTCCCCATCCTTCCTCATTCTTTATGGGGCCAATATGGTCTGTCCTCCTTTTTTACTGTTTACTTACTTAAAGCGGAGGTCCACCCTAAAGTGGACCTTCCGCTCATCAGAACCCTCCCCCCCTCCGGTGCCACAATCGGCACCTTTCAGGGGGGAGGGGGGTGCAGTTACCTGGATAATCCAGGTAACTGCACCCACTTCCGGGATAGCTCTCTGCGGTAAGGGGCGTAACTTACGCCCCTTTCCGCAAGTGCCCGCCCCTTCCCGCAAGTGCCCCGCTGCCTGCTGGGAAACACACAGATCCCAGAGGCAGCGGGGACCGTCCTCATTGCGCAGCGCGGCTCGCGCATGCGCAGTAGGGAATCGGGAAATGAAGCCGAAAGGCTCCATTTCCTGATTCCCATACCCAAGATGGCGGCAGCAGCACTCGAGTGTCGATCTAGAGATCGGCTTCGGGTGCCGACATCGCGGGCGCGCTGGACAGGTAAGTGTCACTATTTTAAAAGTCAGCAGCTGCAGTATTTGTAGCTGCTGGCTTTTAAAAAAAAAAAAAAAAAAACGCGGAGTCCCGGTGGACTCACGCTTTAAAGAACTTCTTGGGATTTTTTTTGCTCTCCTCCGCTATGTGTCTTTCATGTTCTATCTTAGCCGTCCTTATTGCACCCTTACATTTATTGTTGCTTTCTCTGAATGCTGATGATGATCCCTCAACCTTGCATTTTTTGAAGGCCTTCTCCTTTGCTTTTATATGCATGTTTACATTGGAGTTAAGCCATCCAGGACTTTTGTTCGCTCTTTTAAATTGATTACCCAATGAGATGCATTGGCTAATGCCCTTATTTAATATGCTCTTAAAGCAAACCCATCTCTCCTCCACGTTCTTTGTTCCTAAGATTTTATCCCAATTTATGCCTTCTAGTAAGGTTCGTAGTTTAGGGAAGTCAGCTCTTTTGAAATTCAGTGTCTTTGTATTCCCCTTATGTTTCCTATTGGTGTGATTTAACCGGAAGCCAATCTGTGGTCGCTGTTGCCTAAATTTCTCAGTATTTCCACATCCATGATCAAGTCTGTATTATTGGTAATCAGTAGATCCAGTAAAGCTTTATTTCTAGTTGGTGTGTCTACCAACTGACCATAAAATTGTCTTACAAGACATTTAGGAAATGGCGAACCTTAGATGAATGCGCAGTTCCCTCTGCCCAGTCTATGTTTGGATAATGAAAATGCCTCATTGTGATAACACTTCCCATACTTGCTGCTAATCCAAATTGTGATAGGAGATCTATCTTCCCTTCCTCCCTCAGGTTAGGGGGTCTATAGCATACTCCCAGTATTATTTTCCCCTTAGCTTCATCCCTTTGGAGCTGGACCCATAAGGATTCCGCCTCCTCCTAGCTCCCTTAGTGATGTCATCTCTCACATTCACTTGTACATTATTCTTGATGTATAGGCATACCCCTCCCCCTTTTTTACCCTCTCTATCCTTGCGATAAAGGGTATACCCTTGAATGTTTGCCAGCCAATCATGAGAGCTGTTGAACCAGGTATCTGGAATTCCCACAAAATCCAAATCCTCCTCGTACAATGGTATCTCTAGTTCACCCATCTTGTCCGCCAGGCTCCTGGCATTGGTGAACATGCCAAGCGCTTTAGAACGGTTGCATATTATCCTCTTATTGGGTGTTCCAAGACTGCAACTAGGACTTGCTACTATACTTACCTTGGGTTTATGTTCTTTGGTCAACCTACCACTAATGCCCCTAATACTACCCTCTGGAATATGTTCCACGCTGACTATCTCTACCTCTGGACCCCCCCCCCCCCCATCGCCTAGTTTAAAAACCCCTCTAACTTTTCGGCCATCTTCATTCCCAGCTGATCTGCACCCTCCTCAATTATGTGCAGTCCGTCCCTTCTATAGTACCGGTTATCAAATGAGAAGTCGTCCCAGTCCTCCAGGAATCCAAACCCCTCCTTACTATACCAGCTCTTCAGCCACTTGATTACTTCCCTAATCTCCCTCTGCCTTTCTGGTTTGGCTCGATGTACCGGTAGTATTCCTGAGAATACTACCTTGGAGGTCCTTTTCCTCAATTTAGCTCCTAAGCCCCTAAAATTGTTCTTTAGGACACTCCATCTGCCTCTGACTTTGCCATTGGTGTCAGCATACACCCCAGCCCCTCCCAGTAATCTGTCTACCAGATCCGTGATGTGCCGAACCCGATCGTCTGGTAGACAACATACTGTTCGGCGCTTCAGGTCTTTGTTACAGATTGGCCTCTCTGTCCTAAGAACTGAGTGCCCTACCACGAGAATCTATCTTTAACTGCTGAAAGGCATATTATATTCTGGCTTTATGGAAAAGCTCCACCCTACCAACCAGGAGCACTGAGATCCAGGAAAATGGAGAATCTTACAATGGCGCTGAAAGGCCAAGATGAGAAATATTGTGAAATTTGGACTCCACACTTTATTTACAGAGAACGGCCACCCTAACCTCTCAGCAGTAGCCTCTCTATGATTTTGGATCTAAAGAGCTTCTCCTGTGCGCCACTGAGGTGGGGAGGCTTGCGGTTGATCAGGACTCTCCCATAATATTCCCCCAACCCTTTTTTTATCTCTTTCTTTTCTTCTATGCATCTACCTAGCTTCTCTCTTTGCTTTTTCCAGTTTGGAACAGGTTAGGTCCTTGAGTTTAAATCGCCTCCAGCCCGCCGTATAGACAAATAATGGCAGAGTGGGGCAGCTCTGGGACACCGTCATATGACGGCACCCAGTCTCGGTATGCAACGTGGCAATCCCTGGGACACAAGGTGAACTGGATCTCGGTAAAGAGTCGCAGCTCTTTGGCCATACGATCAGCTGTGTCCAATCACATTCGGTTACATTTAAACAAGGAAATGCTGTTAATCATCTCTTCTCCTCACACTGACAGATGGAGGATAAGAGCCGATCAGCGGCATCATCTCACAGGGGAGACCTGTATACGTAGTCAGGGCAATGATCATCAGTGCCCTGATTACAGTAAAGCCCCAACAGTGCCCATCAGTGAGGCCAATTTGTGCCCAGTGAAGCCAATCAGTGCTGCCTTTCAGTGCCCACTAGTGCTACCTATCATTGCCCATAAGTGCTGCCTATCAGTGCCTCCTCATCAGTGTCACCCCATCAGCTCACATCAGTGGAGGAGAAAAATTAGTTATTTACAACTATTTCTGACATAAGCCAAAAAAAAAAAAAAAATCAGAGAGAACCTCTGCTTCCAATCACCCAGGCAGTCTAAGTATAAGCAGGTACCTGTCAAAATGAGGTACCCGCCCCCCCCCCCCCTTCACAAATTGGAGTGGGGGAAGAGGCCTTAAAGGATTAACAGTGTTGCCTGCCGACGAAAGCGGCATTAGTCAAACATAATGTTCTGTATGCCAATTGTATTAAAGAATAGATGTGTACTTAGGAGCGCAATATGTGGGCCCTACAAATACACTGTATTTTTCAAATTGTAATGGATATGACTTGTCATTTGCTTTCTGGAATGGTGATACCGTTTTCATTATATATAATAAAAAAACAACAACAACAAAAAAAAAATGCAAGGGTTTCCAAACTTTTCAGTGGAAGGGCCAAATCATATTTTACAAATATTCACATGCTGAAAAACATTAGTTTAACCACCTCCCGCCTGCCGTCATTCAGCATGTGAATAATAGTTCATATGACATTGTCCCAGTCTCACAGTGCCTGATCTCGGTAAATAGCTGATGACATGGCACTTTACCCATGTGATTGGCTGTGTCCAATCAATCAAATCTCTATTTGTGTGAACAAAATTGTAAAAATGTAATATGGGTACAGTGTTGCATGACGGCGCAATTGTCTATCAAAGGATGACAGCGCTGAAAGCTGAAAATTGTCCTGGGCTGGGAGGGGGTTTAAGTGTCCAGTAAGTGGTTAAAGGGGTACATTGGAACTTTTTTTTTTTCTAACTTGTCAGGTTGCTTTAACTGACAACATATAAAGATAGAAGTTCATCCCTTTGATGTACAGATAAATGAGATTAGATACAAAAGTAACGTTTATAAACACTGCGCCACTGGATCCTTTCTTTTGACAGCAGCAGCTTCTATATTTACGCAGCAACTGTCATTATGAAGGCTGCTCCAGCAAGTGAGAGAAGGGACTACACACCCCATACATGTTGATAACATTAAGGCTACTTTCACAATGGCTAGTAGCCAGGGATTACAGGGGAAAGGATCCCACTGAGAAGAGACACAGGCGGACCAAGCCTGATTAAATAATGCCAGATCTTGCATCACGACAGACGCTCCATGCGTCACGGACAGGGCTGTCTTTAATATTGATTGGACCCTGGGCAACAAAATTTTTTGGGGCCCCACCCCTCCATGTAGTTTTGCTCTCCACCTGCTTTGAGACATATCATAAAAAGCAGCAAGACTCAAAATCAGATTACTGAATTAGATCAGACAGCAATTGCATTTGGTTGCCAGAGGTTACAGTGTATCATTACCACTCACTGACTGGTTGCTAGAGGTTACAATTTCTGCTTGTTGATTGGTTGCTAGAGATTACTGTACATCATTACTTCTTACTGATTGGTTGCTAGAGGTTACAGCACATCATCTCCTCACTTCCTGCACACCATGGACTGGGGAGATGAGGGGGCCCATTAATAGACATTAAACTCCTAGGGATCTTAGGACTCTCTGGCTCAGTGGCAGTGCAGACTTTCAAGCATGCCCCTTCACCTCCCCAGTGGGCAGCATTCAGCATAGGTGATGGTGGATATGACCTCAGGGGGGCATGATATACATATGAATACCGCCTCTATTTACATATGAATCCTGGCGGTCTTCCTCTATTTACATATGAATGTCGTCACTATTTACATGTCAATGTCAGTATTTACATATAAGCACAGGGTCTGCAGGTGAGTCATCTGTACACAATAGGGCAGAGCTGGGCAGCATTAGTAACAGAACTTCACACTGAGATATCAGGACACAGCATGGGACTAAAACCTCAAGGAACAAGGGAATTTAAACTGGGATAGTTGCCAATTATGAGGCAGCTGCTTTGGGCCCCACAACAACGACAGGGCCCAGGGCAGCTGCCCCTTTTGCCCTGCCTTAAAAATGGCCCTGGTCACAGATGATGTACCACATCACGCTTGCACATGCACAGTCGATTGATCAAAGCTAACGGCAATCATCTTGGCTGAGGTGAGCAGACGGTGGACCAGAGGACTCAGTACAGCAGTACAGAGCTGAAGGAAATCACTTTCTGGAGCCCCACGGACCCTGCTCTGAAACAAAACATACAGGACAGCATACATAGCATCCATCTGGACTGTAACCATATCATTCCATACATAGATGGGTAAGCGGACCTTTGGTCCTCCAATTGCTTGGTTTACTTTCCCCCTGGTATTTTGCTATACCTCAGCCTGTGTTAGCCTGCTTTACAATAGTGTCATCTTACTATTGTTATCCAATGATGGAACTTGCAGTGAAAGTATCTAATTCAATCCTGGATTATTGTATACTTGTACCTCTGGGCTAGCCACAAACTATGGATCCTTTCCACCCCTTTACACTGGCAGCTTTACCTAGGTACAACTTCAATCAATACTGTTCCTGTGGGACTAGCAATTTCACTCAACTATTAATCCTCTAACCAAAGCTATGCCCCGAAGGAGATTTACCTAATTAAACAGAATGGACTTTTTCTCCTATGGTGCATGTCACTGGGATTTCTAGTCTAGTCCAACAAATACTATTCACTTTAATTAATCACTGCTTGGGTTATAGGTAAGGATGAGCTCCGGCGTGTTCACACACCCCACGTGTAGAGCCCGCCAGGAAGTCAGCACTGCGCTGCGCTAATCACAGGCAGCGAGACATTTCCCGATCTCTGCAGCCGCGCATTGGGACAATGTCTCACTGCCTGTGATTAGTGCAGCGCAGTGCTGACTTCCTGGCGGGCTCTGCATGTGGGGTGTGCGAACACACCGGAGCTCATTCTTAGTTATAGGTGTGTGCATGCATAGTGAAAGCATGATGCAGCTGCTCTTAAACAGACAACGTTGTCTAATTTTAACATGATCTTGGTGTTGGTGATGGGTACCTGGTCTTGGCATTTTTTTGTATTAAATAAATTTTTGTAATAAATGTATTCCCTTATTAAGCAGCTTGGTCCGCCTGTATCTCTTCTCAGTGGGATCCTTTCCTCTGTAATCCCTCTTTTTATAGTTATTGTATTTAGGCACGGAGATCGCACCATATACTGGTGAGTTTGCAATTTTTAGGGACACCACACGGGCATCTTTGATCACTACCCAGTGTTGTGATAACAAATAGTGATTATTGATCTTCAAAAAAAAAAACCTTACTTTTATACTTTCACACTGGGGCATTGGGGGGCGATAAACCATTGTTTTAGCTGTGCTATTTGGCCACTAGCGGGCCGCTTTTAACCCCCGCTATCGGCCAAAAAAAGGTACTGCCCATTGATCCTCCTACAGCACTACAAAGATGCTGTTTGCAGGACTATTTTTACCGTCCTGCAAGCGCACCACTCCAGTGTGAAAGCACTCTGGCTTTCACACTGGAGTGAGAGGAGAGGCTCTTCACATGCGCTATGCATTTGCTATTTTTAGCGCTATAGTGCCTGTAAAGCGCCTCAGTGTGAAAGCAGCCTTAAGGGCATGTACAGTATGTCCATGGTCCACAACTGGTTAAAGGATTGTGTTTGGATAAGTAACTTATTTGCTATAGTTAATCTGGTCACAGGTTTTGTGTGTGTGTGTGTGTGTGTGTGTGTGTGTGTGTGTAATGCATTGGGGGTGTGGCTTGGCCGAGGCTGTCATTTAACACATTCACAGGGTCTTGCACGGATGTTAGGCGCACAGGACCTTTATTGTCCGTTCCATCACAGAGATACATGGTGGTTGAAGGCAAGATGTGAGTGAGTATCATTGGAGTTTCGGCTGCTAACTCTCTGATAGAGATGGAAAAGTGCCAAGCAAGTGTAGCACTAACCCCCAAAGGAGCAGCTGATTTGATTGGGCTTACCGTTACCTTCTTGACCTCGTGTATGTCTAGGGGTTTCCAGAGCTATATGGCCCAAGAACTGCAGAGACTGACACCAGATCTGCTTAAGGGATTTTTATTTGCAAAGAACAGTAAACGAAACAAAGTCTCTCACAGTAGAAAAGATTCTCTCACATTAGGAAAATCCAAAGAATAGCCATTCACAACTGGATCCTCACCCTTATCGGATAGTCCTGAAATCCCCACAATCATTCTCTGGGACTTCAACATCCCTATTAATACTAACACTACTGCCCCTTCCAAACTTCTCAGCCTAACCTCCTCCTTTGACCTGAAGCAGTGGATACATGATCCTACTCACTCTGAAGGCAATATCCTTGACCTCGTTTAATCTCACCTTTGCACTCCATGCAACCTCTCTAACTATCCATTCCCTCTCTCTGATCACCACCTTATTAGTTTCACTCTCTCCCTCTCCACCTCCTCTCCCTCCAACCGCATTAACTTTACCCGCAGAAACCTACGTCATCTCAACCCTTCACTTCTCTACTCTACTCTACTCTACTGTCGACAACCTCTACGACAAAATCTCACCCCTATCCTGCACCAACCTAGCCACTTCTGTCTACAACGCTTCACTTCTAGCCTCTCTGGACTCACTGGCCCCCCTCACTACACACAAAATCAAGCCCCGACCCCTTCAACCTTGGCAAACAACTGTCACTAGAAGTCTGAAAGAGACATAGTCGTGCCTATGAGCGCCTGTGGTGCAAGACCAAGTCTCAGAGATATTTCAACCAATATAAATCTGCCCTCCAAAAATACAATTCCAGCCTCCTCTCTGCCAAGCAGAACTATTTTATCACTCTCATCAGCAACCTATCATCCCGTCCCCCTCAACTTTTCTCTACTTTCAACTCTCTACTTCGTCCTCCACCGCCTCCACCCACCAACTCACTCACTGCCCAGGAGATTGCCAATCACTTCAAACAGAAGATTGATTCAATTCGCGCAGAGATCTCTACTGTTCTGATACCCTCCACGCTTTACACATCATGCCCACAGGCACAATCATTACTTCCCTGTTTCAACCCCACCACTATAGACGAAGTTGCTAAACTACTTGGTAATGTCCACCTTACCACCTGCCCTCTGGATCCTGTTCCCTCACAAATGCTACGTTCACCCTCTGGCTCTATGCTACACTCTCTAACCCACATCTTCAATCTCTCCCTCTCTTCTGGCATCTTCCCCAACTCTCTAAAACACGCACTTGTCAAACCCATACTTAAAAAACCCTCACTGGACCCATCCAATCCCAACAACCTATGCCCCATCTCCTTGCTCCCCTTCTTATCCAAACTCCTCGAACGTCTGGTCTACAACCGACTGAGTGTCCACCTTGCTGATAATAGCCTTCTTGATCCCCTTCAGTCTGGATTTCGTCCTCAACACTCCACAGAAACTGCTCTCCTAAAACTAACAAACGATCTACTAACGGCCAAAACCAATCGACATTATTCTGTACTCCTCCTCCTGGACCTCTCTGCTGCCTTTGATACGGTTGACCACCCCCTCCTCCTCAAAAAACTCCACACCTTTGGTCTCCGTGACTGTACTCTACGATGGTTCTCTTCCTACTTATCCAACCTAACCTTTAGCGTTTCTTACAACTCTACTTCCTCCTCTCTTCCTTTTTCTGTTGGGGTCCCCCAAGGTTCTGTTCTTGGACCACTCCTATTTTCAATCTATACCTCCTCCCTGGGTCAACTGATAGCCTCCCATGGCTTCCAATACCACCTCTATGCTGACGACACCCAAATCTATTTCTCTACCCCTCAGCTCACTCCCTCTGTCTCCTCACGTATCACTAATTTACTATCGGATATATCAGTCTGGATGTCACACCACTTCCTCACACTCAATCTATCCAAAACTGAACTTATAATTTTTCCTCCCCCATATGCCCCTTCCCCTGATCTCACTGTCAAAATCGATGGCACAACCATAAGCCCATCCCCTCACGCCAAGGTTCTAGGTGTAGTCCTGGACTCTGAACTCTCCTTCAAGCAACACATCCAATCACTGTCCAAATCCTGCCGCCTCAACCTCCGCAACATCTCAAAAATACGCCCCTTTCTAACCAATGACACAACAAAGCTCTTAATTCACTCGCTGGTCATCTCCCTCCTCGACTACTGCAACTCCCTTCTCATTGGCTTACCTCTACATAGTCTATCACATCTTCAATCCATCATGAATGCCGCTGCCAGACTCATCCACCTTACCAATCGCTCTGTGTCTACCACTCCTCTCTGTCAATCCCTCCACTGGCATCCGCTCAGCCAAAGAATTAAATTCAAAATACTAACAACTACGTACAAAGCCATCCACAACTCTGCCCCCAGCTACATCACTAGCTTAGTCTCTAAATACCAACCTACTCGTTCTCTTCGTTCATCTCAAGACCTCCTGCTCTCTAGCTCCCTCATCACCTCCTCCCATACTCGCCTCCAGGACTTTTCCAAAGCCTCTCCAATCCTATGGAATGCCCTACCCCAATCTCTCCGCCTATCTCCTACTTTTAGACGATCCCTGAAAACACTTCTCTTCAGAGAAGCCTACCCCACCCACACCTAACTGTATTTTCATTTTCTCCATCAGCTCATCCCCCACAGTTATTACCTTTTGTTTCAACTTGACCCTCCCTTCTAGATTGTAAGCTCTAACGAGCAGGGCCCTCTTATCCCTCCTGTATTGATTTGTATTGTAAGTGAATGAATGAATGACTTATATAGCGCACAATGCGAACTGAATCGCCTCTAGGCGCTGTGGCAAGCTTTGATCATCTGCTAAAAGAGGAAGGTCTTGAGTTTTTTCCTAAAAGCCAGGTGATTTTCTTCCAGGCGGATGTTGATTGGTAGAGCATTCCATAGCCGAGGCCCTTGGACAGCGAATCTCCGATCACCCTTGGATTTATACCGGGCTTTGGGCACGAGGAGGAGGTTTTTGTTGGCTGATCGAAGACTGCGGTTTGGTGTGTAATGATTTATTTTCTCCATTAGGTATTGCGGAGCTTCTCTATGCACGCATTTGTGGGTGAGGCAAAGGGTCTTGAACCTGATCCGATTTTTTACGGTTAGCCAATGTAAGCTCCTCAGTGAAGGAGAAATGGATTCCCAGGGTTTTTTTCCTGTTATCAGCCTTGCCGCCGTGTTTTGGATCAGTTGTAATCGCGCAAGTTGATATTGTGGTAATCCTATGTAAAGCGAGTTTGCGTAGTCCAGTCGTGAATTAATGATTGTTCCAACTACCACTGCTTTGTCATTCTTTGGGATAAAAGGGATGAGTCTGCGAAGCATGCGCAGCAGATGGTGAGATCGACTGACTACAGATCCTATTTGCGCATCCATTGACATTTGTGCGTCTAAAATAACCCCGAGACTCTTCGCTTTGGTCTTTGGGGAGATAGTCTGCCCAAAGACGGTTGGTGGAGACCAGGAGGTTTTGGTTGTGGGCTTATGATTTGGGTGTAAGATAAGAAGCTCTGTCTTTGATTGGTTCAGCTGGAGGGAGTTGGTGGTCATCCAGTCCTCTATTGATAAGTGTACTGTCTGCCCTCATATTGTAAAGCGCTGCGCAAACTGTTGGCGCTATATAAATCCTGAATAATAATAATAATAATAGTCCTTCTCTCACCATGCCTAGCAGCCGATAGAGTGCTCAAACAAAGCGAAGTCTCTGCCACAGACTTGCTATAGGACATCTGAATAAAGTCTCTGCCACAGACTTGTTGTAGAACACTTGAATAACTGAAAGATGTAGACAACTTAGAGAACCCTCGTACGGTACCAGTATCTTGCAGCCGGTCCGGCGATACCATACGAGATCACATTCGCTTGAGGTCTTTCAACTAAGCCTCCAGGCCCTTTCTGAGAAGCCAACCTTTGCATGGCCTTCTCCCGAAGAGTCCTCCCCTTGATGCTTCTCCAGTTGCTGGGCCTCTCCACAAACCGAGACAGCATCGGACCACCTCCGAATCCTTCCTTCAGTTACTTTGCCTCGGGCCAGCCAGCCCCAAGACTTGGAGTCTGGTGGATCCGCACCCCAGGCCATGAGAGCCCTGGGGGCTGGTCAGGAGGACCAGGACCAAACAGACAGAAAGCACTTCTGGACCGGAACCCCAAAGCACGTGATATCAGCACCTTAAGTACCCCCTCCCAGAATGCACAGCAAGACTGACACTCCCACTGGACTGGTTCAGAGAGAGAACTGGCACTCAATGCACCTAACTGGACTGCGTTCTAACACCTGCCAGAGATGACAGCGTCCACTTATGGTCAAGCAGAACACAATGCAATCCAGCTAGACTGGTACTGAGGCCAAAATTTTGTGTAATTGAACCCAAAACCAAACTGCAGTTCCAGGAATATTAAATGACAAAACACATAGCGCGTGCTCTTCAGGAGCCGGCGCTACACAAGATAGATTCGGATGGGTGTAGAGGTGTACTTGGTATGGAAGGTCATCACACTTGAGCTTGCTTTTAAAAAAGTTTATTGAAATTCACGGTTCACAAGTGATGACAGGAGCCAATGTGTTTCGGGGGAAATGCCTCCCCCTTCGTCTGGGCTATGATGGTTGGAATTGGTCTGGACTTGAATGTCAAATACAGTTCTCCTTCATTTTACAGCACATAAAAGGCTCCATTCTTATTTGACAACATCAACAACAAAAGTCCTTGGTGCACAAATGAATAATCCCTTTGTGGAAAACGCTTATCCATATGTTAAGATACTCGTTATTTCAAAAGATGTCCTGTAATTGGTCTCAATGTGCAGCTGCTAGACCACTTTGGACACAGTGGGATAAAAAGCAGAGATTAAACAATCAAAAAACAGCGCATCAGATTAACTCGTGATATGATGTGAAAAAACACATAAAAATTATTTATTAAATAAAAAACATCTGATCCTTCTGGGATCTTAAAAGCATTAAATCAATCAATCACAACAATATAAATCGACAGATGCTTGGTAATCAGTTACCCCTGGAGTCTTCTATTTGTGACTTTAAGATGATAACAGGGCTGCACTGCCAACAGTCAACTGCACATATGAACTTGGTGACTGAGTAATCCTCTCCCAAAAGCAGCCACTTTAACCGCCTGGTTTTACCCCTCACCCCTCTGGTAGTACTTGGGAATTAGCTCATTTACATCTGCAGTGTATTGGATTTTAAACTCATCTTACACACATTTTGGAAGCATTAAACTCTATAGCCTGGTTCACACGGGGGCTTGAGTTTGTATAAGAGCAGCAAGCGTTGACAAATCATTTGCAGAGCTTTCAGCGAGCTTTGTTGAAACTTTTAAAGTGCCGTTCAGATCCAGTTTGTAAATGTTGAACACAGATCCTAATGGGAGTGCTGATTGCCATTTTAACCCCTCCATCCTCCCCTGCGTGGCTCTTACGTCCCACTGGGAGGCCCGAGCGACCAGCTGGAACATCCTTCGGCTGGCCGGAGACCCGAACAAAGCCATAATCAGATCTAGTAACCTAGAAGCAATGTCATGACATCTCTGCCTGTTTAGTGGAGCTTAAGGGCACCACAATTAAAAAAAAAAAAGAAAAAAAATGACAGTATTCAAAACTGGCAAACTTGGCAGTTTTAAGTGCAAAAAGCAAAGGAGGGATTTGGGGTCTTTTGACCCCCGATCCCTGCATAAAGAGTACCCGTCACTGCCTGTTACTGTCACAAAGGATGTTTACATTCCTTGTGACAGCAATAAAAGTGATCAGAAAAAAAACAAACAAAAAAACCCCAGCATCTCATCCCTCCGCGCTCACGCGCAGAAGCGAATGCATACGTAAGTATCGCCCGCAAATGTAAACAGTGTTCAAACCACATGTGAGGTATCGCAGTGATCGTTAGAGTAAGAGCAATAATTCTAGCACAAGACCTCCTCTGTAACTCTAAACAGGTAACCTGTAGAAATTTTTAAAGAGTCGCCTATGGATATTTCAAGTACAGTCATTTGTCACCATTTCACGTGTGCACAATTTTAAAAGTGTAACATGTTAGGTATCTATTTATTCGGCGTAAAAATCATCTTTCATATTTTATTTTTTATTCATGAAAGTGTATTTTTTCCAAAAAAATTGCATTGGAAAGACTGTTGCGCAAATACAGTGGGGGTTATTTACGAAAGGCAAATCCACTTTGCACTGCAAGTGCACTTTCAAGTGCAGTCGCTCTAAATCTAAGGGGTAGATCTGAAATGAATGGAAGCTCTGCTGATTTTATCATCCAATCATGTGCAAGCTAAAATGCTGTTTTTTATTTTCCTTGCATTTCCCCCATCGGATCTACAGCGACTTTACTTCCAAGTGCACTTTCAAGTGCACTTGCAGCGCAAAGTGGATTTTGCGTTAGTAAATAATCCCCAGTGTGACATAAAATATTGCAACGATCGCCATTTTATTCTCTAGGGTCTCTGCAAAAAAATTTTTTTTTAAATAATATACACACACAATGTTTGGGAGTTCCAAGTAATTTTCGAGCAAAAAATACTGGTTTTAACTTGTAAGCAAGTGTCAGAAAAAGGCATAGGCATGAAGGGTTTAAGCAAGCTTCTGCAGGCTTCAGAACGTCTTGAAGCTTGCTGAAAGCCTGCTAGCAGCTTGCTTAGCTACTCCGCAACCTACAGTGCACTTGTACAGTTCTGGGAGGGCGTCCATGGATGTCCTCCCAGAACCCCCTGGGGAGACGCATCCGGCACGCTCTGTGATCACAATAAAAGGGACAATCACAGCGGCCCTTCACCATGTGATCAGCTGTGTCCAATCAAAGCTGATCACATGTAAACAAACTTACCGGTTGCGACCAGAAGTTTTGACCTGGTGCCTGGGCTGCTCCCCACACCCTGCTCGCACCCCCTCTGCTGTGTATCCCGGGCTCCGCTTGCCCATCTGCAGGCCGGCGACTGGCATAGCGAGAGCCGGAAAGTAGAGAATCGGGGGAGGGAGGAGAGCAAACACACGCCCTTTCTACTCCCCTTCTAATTGTTGTTCCCATTGGCAGTTTCGCTAGCCATCAAGGCTGTGAAAGAATGTAATGCAGTGCGATGCGTATTGCAGTACACTTAGTGGAGCACAGGGTAGACATGCTGGGTCTTTAAGACCCTGATAGTCTCATTGAAGAGACCCTGTCACCAAAAAATTATCACATAGAGGACTTTTTCTCCCCTATGTGATGGAAAAACAAAATACAATTTTTAAATTGGAAAAAATTTAAGTTACACATAAAATCCACCACATATACACACAAAAAAACGTAAACGCATGTGGCTGGGTGCCTATGCCTAGAAAAGTCAATTGCGATACACATTACCGCACGTCGGAATGAGAGCAATAATTACAGCACCAGACCTCCTTCATAACACTAAACGATTACCTATTTTTTAAAATTTTTATTTAATCAAAGAGACAAGACCTACAGGGCCAATATAATGAAGATACAGACGCAAATTATAATCCATGAACGTATGTGGTGCTACACCTCAAAAGTTTGTAATATTACAGAAGAGGAGAGATTAAATTGATTTCCAGAGTTTATAGTACGATAGATCGTCTTGATATATAGTTCTACTAGGCATAGTATGCACTCCCTTACCCTATGGGAGCGTATTTGTATGTGTGGTGAGAAAATACAGTGCTATTCCATATTCCATGAGTCTCGCCTCTTACAGTTTTCCCTACATCTGAAGTAATAAGAGTAGAAAGAAATAGCTTTGGACAGTAGGTGGGGAGAAAAAGAAATCAGAAGTGGGGAGAAGATGGAAAAAAAAGGGGGGGGGGGAGGATGGGCTCTTAAAGCGCCACCTATGGAACATACTAAAAAAAAAAGTACTGACCTGTTTAAGGTTCGACATGTTGGGGGTATCCATTTACTCAGTGCAACCTCAGCTTTTATATTTTACCAAAGATGTATTGTATTTTGCGGCAATATTGTGTGACATAACAAAATTGGAACTACACTATTTTATTCCCTAAGGTGTCTGCTTTCAAAAAATATATCATGATTGGGAGTTTTACATAATCTTCAGGCCTAAAATTATTATATTAAAGATGTGCAGAAAATTGCTCTGGTAATGAAAGGATTAAAGGATAAGTTCACCTTCAGGAACATGTTACATGTTCTACCCATGAGATTTATTAGACTGCCTCTTAACTTTTTCAGCTGACTCCTAGATTCAAAGCAAATCTGTCAAGCCCTGATTTACACTGATAATTAGTGCTCTGATTATCAGTGCAGCCCCATCAAAGCCAATCAGCGCACATCAGCGATGCCTCATAATGCCCATCACTGCAGCCTCATTTCATCAGTGCCCTTCAGTGCAGCCTCATCAGTGTTCATCAATGCAGCCTCAGTGTCCATCAGTGCAACCCTATCACTGCTACCTCATCAGCTGCACAACAGGGCCGCCCCATCAGCTGCACAACAGGGCCGCCCCATCAGCTGCACAACAGGGCCGCCCCATCAGCTGCACAACAGGGCCGCCCCATCAGCTGCACAACAGGGCCGCCCCATCAGCTGCACACCAACGCAGCCCCATCAGCTGCACACCAACGCAGCCCCATCAGCTGCACACCAACGCAGCCCCATCAGCTGCACACCAACGCAGCCCCATCAGCTGCACACCAACGCAGCCCCATCAGTTGCACACCAACGCAGCCCCATCAGCTGCACACCAACGCAGCCTCATCAGCTGCACACCAGTGCCACCTCTTCAGCTGCACACCAGCGCCGCCTCATCAGAATAAAAATAATACTTATTTGAAATTGAATATATATATTAATAGCACAGCACAGCCCCGCCCAGCCCCTCCCTACTCCACACCACACCATTGGCTGGCAGAGGCTGGACCTGCTTCTTTCCCTGCCCACACTCCGGGGCAGCCTGTGTGCTGTCTGTGAAGAGGATGTGTGGGGCGGGAAAGTTCAATCTGCGCAGTCCGCTGGAATCCAGTGAGGCTCCTGGGAGGCTGAGACCATTCAAGTAAGTAAAGCTCCTCCCTCCCCCTCTCTGCAGCCAAAGAGTTTTTTTTTCCTAGCAGCCTGAGCAGTGCCTCCTAGGTGGTATTATGTGCGCTCACACTGGCATGCTGCGGTTTGGCTGCAGTGCTGGTGTCCTGGCAGTCTTCCTGCATGTTGCCCCCGGTCCCATAAAGGTTGCACATTTTTACTGCATGTTCTGAAAGTGCACAAAACATCCTGCATGCTGCTTCTTTGGTGCAATTCCAGAAAATGCAGCAAAAATGTGCACCCTAAAAAAAGTGTGAGGGAAGTCTGGGGGACTGTGAAAGCCGCCAGTACACCCGCACTGCAGCACACTAAAGGCTTGTATTCACTTGCAGCAGCCACTCCTCTAAAAAGTAATCCATGCTCAGGTCACTTTTCAGAGGCATTTGACAGGCAGTGAGGAGTTGATATTACATTTCATCCCTGCCTGTTTTAACCCTCTAAATGCCAATCCCTGCAGGTAAAGATACGGTTCACTTTGAACTCATTTCCATTACTCTCTGTAGGCACCAGATGTGCTCTCAACTTATTGTTTGCACATCTAATATCCAAGGATACTTTCACACTGGGGCAGTATGGGCAGTAGTGGTAAAGAGCTGCTCATTTTAGCGGCGCTAGCAGGGCACTTTTAACCTCCGCTAGCGGCTCAAGAAAGGGTTAAAACCGCCTGTGTTGCTCATTTCAGTGGGCAGGGCACCTCTCCCAAACCGCCCCAATAATGCTGCTTGCAGGACTTTTCAGAATGTCCTGCAAGTGCACCACCCCATTGTGAGAGCATTCGGGGGCTTTCACATTGGGGTGGCATGAGAGGCAGTTTACAGGCGCTATTTTTAGCACTAAAACGCCTGTAAAGCGCCTTCAGTGTGAAAGGACCCTGAAAAGATTTCTGGAAATAAGGGGGAGTTACACCTAAGTGGAGCCCCCCTTTGAGAAGATTTGAGGACATTATTAAACAGAGACTGGTGGACTTAGGCCACCATAGACAGATTGAAATTCTGCCTGATCAGCAGAAATTTCAATCAATCTATGTGTAGACTGGTTGCACAGAATTCGATCTATCAACTTACAATACAACCAGCGTGTCTTTATTCTTTTGCAATCACTGCTGGCTGCTAAGCTATATTCTGATGGCTTGAAAACTTTCATTTCAGAGCGCACTCCCACACACGACTCTTATGGATGCTTAGTAAATCAAGTGCCGGGCTTCCCTAGCATTACACCTGTGTGACTGCGACCAAGTCTGGGCACAAGCTAGCACAGGCTCCTGGAAACATGGGAGGGTGGCCAGTAAGAGGAGAGCTGGGATATGACATTACTTGCCTCATATCCCTGCCACTCCTAAACCTGCTCCTCTGCATCACCAGGCCCACGATGCCCTTAATCTGACTGGTGCTCCGGTGTGCACCTGCATGTGCTTTTCTCACTACCCGCAATTGACACAGGAGGAGCCTGCACCCTGGTGAATCTGGTGGTCATGCCGGCGAGAAAGCAGGACTTGCGTGCTTAGTCTGCTGAAATCGCAGTGACTCTCGGCTACTCTGCTGGCTTGGCTTGCCGAGTGGTGTGGTGCTCACTCACCAGAGAAGCGCCACACTCCACAGGTAGCACTTAGTGTGGCGGCAGTGACAGCACAGTCTTTAGTCTTCATCTTCCTGTAGTCTTATTGGTCTTTGATATTTAAAATAGAACAAATGTGTATCTATCACAGGGTGGTGTCTGTGGATACACGGATGAATAAAATGCCACGTCCTGGTTATCACTTTGTGAATGTAAATATTGACAAGGAAAAGGGGGAGTAAGGGAGAAAAATAAAAAATAAAAATAAAAGAACCTTCACATAAAAGACCTCAAAAGAAAAAATGTGGGTTCAGTTGGACTTTTTAGGCATAAAGAAAGTTGTAGACACAACCAGTATATTCAAAAAGAATTATTTCTATTTATTTTTAAATTTTTAAAAAACAGAAAATAAAAACAGAAGATAAAAAGTTCAATTTCCTTTTTACACACAAAAAGGAAATGTTTCCTCCTTGTAACTACACATTTAAGACCTAATTGACATCCTATCAAAAACAGTAAGATCCATTTCAAATTTCCAAGAAGGAAAAGACAAAATATGTATCTATATAAATATAGGATTAAGGATATCAACCATACAGTCAGCAATTACATATATTTTTTTTGGTTTGGTGCTCTACATGTTTCGCGTCTGCGATGACGCTTCTTCAGGAGCTGATAACAGTGTTCTAAATTATAAGGAGAGAATATAAATAAATAAAAAAAGAAAAAAACATATATATATAAAATATACTAAACAACACATATATAAGCATACATTAAAATACATATATCCAAATATATATAACATATTTCATTATATCACCCATCAGTGTACTGAGGTGTTTCAAAAAAGGGGGGGGGGAGAAATAAGGGAGAGGGAAGAAAAAAAAAAAAAAGGGGGGGGGGAGGGGGAAAAAAAAAAAGGGGGATTTTTCTGGAACCACAATGTGGGGGCGGATATAACATTCCTATTTCATATCATATAGTGTCAAGCCATCGATACTTACATTCCTTCATAGAGTGTGTCCCATATAGAGAGAACAACATTTCCGAAGGAGACTGGGGAAGTTGGTACGATTGGTTACACAACCATTTCTCCACAAAGGGAAAAAGAGTAATTGTTGAGCAAAGAAATGTATATAGGTATAGGTTTTGAGCTTAATCACCTAAGAGGTGTATTGGGCTCATGAGGTTTCAAATCTTCAGTGTTTAATAAATATTCTTGAGACGTAAGTAAAAGGAGGTAGGGTCGGTGATGGAAACTGTTTAGTATCCCCTAAGCTGTATAGATAAAAGAAAAAACATAAAAGTGGGGATTTTTAGGATTTTATATAGATATCCAAAGACATAAATTTTTTTTATATATATCCTTAAAAAGTGAGAGAGAATAAAGGACCCATTATTTTAGGTGAAGCGCCAATTATTTAAATAACAAAAAAGGAGAGGGCCAGCAAGAAAAATTGTGCAGTGTATGCTGAGACTAAACTATTAATAGTGCTTTAAGAAACCCACCATAATAGTTAAAAGGGATGAAAGAAATATATCCAGTGAAAATAAGAGAAGGATATATAAGGTTATATAGACCAATTACCTCAAGGTGCAATGAAAACGGACCAAGTTCCCACTGGGTAAAGAAGGAAGGTAAGAGGGGGAATCAAAAAGGCAGACTATTCAGCCCATTCACCCCTATCATATTGTTTGTTGTGTACAAGATGGCCGCCATTCATGGACACCAGCCACGTGTGTCCTTTTATATACATCCGTTCCGGTAGTGACGCCACTCCGCACTAGACGGAAGTGACGTTCATTTACCCGACCAACGTCTCCTACGATGCGTTCGGTCGGCCACGACGCTACACCCGAACGTGCGGCGTCCTCGCATAGGACACGTGTGTACGTTCGTGTACCAAAACAGAATGTCTGGCCACCATAACAAACAGACGTGCACCGGATATAGGAGGAACACCTCAAAGGTTCCTCCCCGATCTGCAGAGATGAATAGAGGGGCCACGTTCCGATACATCGGATGGAGACAATACCAGAGGGGACCGTGAGGACAACCCACGGGTCCCTATGGTGGAGCGCCAGACCCCACATCCCCAATGGAAAGCCCATGGGATCATTGGGGGTTGCGCTTACGTGGTCGCACATGGTGGTCAGAAAAAAAAAAAAACACCTGAGCATTGATGAGGTAATAATTACAATAAACCATAAATATGCATAAATGTTTATAAACAAATTAAACTATTACAAAGAGGCAGATCAGATTCGAATTGATCAGCCATTAATCAGTCCAATCATTAATTATTAATTACATCCCGATGCGATATACATACAATTCAAAACAAACAAAATGAACATCCATATATTCAAAAGTATTTAAATTTCGCATCAGGTTATTGTGTATATAAGCGAGAGATAAGAGAAAAAAAATAAATAAATAAAAAAAAAAAAAAAAAAAAAGGGGGGGGAAAGAGGGGGAGGGGCAAGTGTACTTTACAAGAAGGATTTGTATGATTGAGTCTCATTTAAGCCAGGGGCTTGGGTAGTATTGAGTTTCTCAATCCAAATTGTTTCACGTTGTAAAATGCGTTTGTCCCAGTTTCCTCCACGTGGGTCCTTTGGAAAAATCTCTAAGATACTAAAAAGGACACACGTTGCGTCAAAAGCATGGCATAAATCAATGTGTCTACTCACTGTTGTTAACATTTTCCCATTGGAGGATACATATACATGGTCCTTAATGCGTTGCCAAAGACATCTCATAGTCTTTCCGACATAGAAAGCTCCGCACACGCATGTCATCAAGTAAATTACACCTTGTGTTTTACAATCTGCCCTGGATTTTAGATAAAAGAACTCACCATTAGGAAGTGCGTCTTCTGCACCCTGTTTTACCCAGGGGCAGAAGTCACAGGTTCCACATTTGTACAAACCCCTGCCGTTTTTGATCTCTTGTCCTTTAGGTAAATAAAAACTTGATACCAAATGGTCTCTCAGCGAGGTAGTGCGTCTAAACGTCAGTTGGGGTCTTTTTCCTATGTATTTCTTAATTACCGAATCTTGGTGTAGAATATGCCAATGATTTGTAAGAATATTGCGGACCTCTTCATGTTGAGATGAAAAGCGTGCTATCAATCTTGTGTTTGTTTGTATTTTTTATTTTTTTTCTCTTATCTCTCGCTTATATACACAATAACCTGATGCGAAATTTAAATACTTTTGAATATATGGATGTTCATTTTGTTTGTTTTGAATTGTATGTATATCGCATTGGGATGTAATTAATAATTAATGATTGGACTGATTAATGGCTGATCAATTCGAATCTGATCTGCCTCTTTGTAATAGTTTAATTTGTTTATAAACATTTATGCATATTTATGGTTTATTGTAATTATTACCTCATCAATGCTCAGGTGTTTTTTTTTTTTTCTGACCACAATGTGCGACCACGTAAGCGCAACCCCCAATGATCCCATGGGCTTTCCATTCGGGATGTGGGGTCTGGCGCTCCACCATAGGGACCCGTGGGTTGTCCTCACGGTCCCCTCTGGTATTGTCTCCATCCGATGTATCGGAACGTGGCCCCTCTATTCATCTCCGCAGATCGGGGAGGAACCTTTGAGGTGTTCCTCCTATATCCGGTGCACGTCTGTTTGTTATGGTGGCCAGACGTTCTGTTTTGGTACACGAACGTACACACGTGTCCTATGCGAGGACGCCGCATGTTCGGGTGTAGCATCGTGGCCGACCGAACGCATCGTAGGAGACGTTGGTCGGGTAAATGAACGTCACTTCCGTCTAGTGCGGAGTGGCGTCACTACCGGGACGGATGTATATAAAAGGACACACGTGGCTGGTGTCCATGAATGGCGGCCATCTTGTACACAACAAACAATATGATAGGGGTGAATGGGCTGAATAGTCTGCCTTTTTGATTCCCCCTCTTACCTTCCTTCTTTACCCAGTGGGAACTTGGTCCGTTTTCATTGCACCTTGAGGTAATTGGTCTATATAACCTTATATATCCTTCTCTTATTTTCACTGGATATATTTCTTTCATCCCTTTTAACTATTATGGTGGGTTTCTTAAAGCACTATTAATAGTTTAGTCTCAGCATACACTGCACAATTTTTCTTGCTGGCCCTCTCCTTTTTCTTTGTTATTTAAATAATTGGCGCTTCACCTAAAATAATGGGTCCTTTATTCTCTCTCACTTTTTAAGGATATATATAAAAAAAATGTATGTCTTTGGATATCTATATAAAATCCTAAAAATCCCCACTTTTATGTTTTTTCTTTTATCTATACAGCTTAGGGGATACTAAACAGTTTCCATCACCGACCCTACCTCCTTTTACTTACGTCTCAAGAATATTTATTAAACACTGAAGATTTGAAACCTCATGAGCCCAATACACCTCTTAGGTGATTAAGCTCAAAACCTATACCTATATAAATTTCTTTGCTCAACAATTACTCTTTTTCCCTTTGTGGAGAAATGGTTGTGTAACCAATCGTACCAACTTCCCCAGTCTCCTTCGGAAATTTTGTTCTCTCTATATGGGACACACTCTATGAAGGAATGTAAGTATCGATGGCTTGACACTATATGATATGAAATAGGAATGTTATATCCGCCCCCACATTGTGGTTCCAGAAAAATCCCCTTTTTTTTTTTTTCCCTCCCCCCCCCCTTTTTTTTTTCTTTTCTTCCCTCTCCCTTATTTCTCCCCCCCCCTTTTTTGAAACACCTCAGTACACTGATGGGTGATATAATGAAATATGTTATATATATTTGGATATATGTATTTTAATGTATGCTTATATATGTGTTGTTTAGTATATTTTATATATATATGTTTTTTTCTTTTTTTATTTATTTATATTCTCTCCTTATAATTTAGAACACTGTTATCAGCTCCTGAAGAAGCGTCATCGCAGACGCGAAACATGTAGAGCACCAAACCCAAAAAAATATATGTAATTGCTGACTGCATGGTTGATATCCTTAATCCTATATTTATATAGATACATATTTTGTCTTTTCCTTCTTGGAAATTTGAAATGGATCTTACTGTTTTTGATAGGATGTCAATTAGGTCTTAAATGTGTAGTTACAAGGAGGAAACATTTCCTTTTTGTGTGTAAAAAGGAAATTGAACTTTTTATCTTCTGTTTTTATTTTCTGTTTTTTAAAAATTTAAAAATAAATAGAAATAATTCTTTTTGAATATACTGGTTGTGTCTACAACTTTCTTTATGCCTAAAAAGTCCAACTGAACCCACATTTTTTCTTTTGAGGTCTTTTATGTGAAGGTTCTTTTATTTTTATTTTTTATTTTTCTCCCTTACTCCCCCTTTTCCTTGTCAATATTTACATTCTTATTGGTCTTTGTACTGGGTGTGGGGAAGGGGCAAGCTCTCTTTCTCAGTCTCTCTGGGGCAATCATGCAGTCTCTCTCTGAGAGACTGCTCCAAAATGATTGCCTGCACAGGGAGGGACCGCTTCACACTGCCTGCACAGAGAGTGACCGCTTCACACTGCCCGCGCAGAGAGTGACCGCTTCACACTTCCCTCACAGAGAGTGACCGCTTCACACTGCCCGCACAGAGAGAGTGACCGCTTCACACTGCCCGCACAGAGAGAGTGACCGCTTCCCACTGCCCGCACAGAGAGAGTGACCGCTTCACACTGCCCGCACAGAGAGAGTGACCGCTTCCCACTGGCCGCACAGAGAGAGTGACCGCTTCCCACTGGCCGCACAGAGAGAGTGACCGCTTCCCACTGCCCGCACAGAGAGAGTGACCGCTTCCCACTGGCCGCACAGAGAGACTGACCGCTTCCCACGACCCACACAGAGAGAGTGACCGCTTCCCACTGCCCGCACAGAGAGAGTGACCGCTTCCCACGACCCACACAGAGAGAGTGACCCCTTCCCACTGCCCGCACAGAGAGAGTGACCGCTTCCCATTGGCCGCACAGAGAGAGTGACCCCTTCCCACGGCCCACACAGAGAGAGTGACCGCTTCCCACGGCCCACACAGAGAGAGTGACCGCTTCCCACTGGCCGCACAGAGAGAGTGACCGCTTCCCACTGCCCGCACAGAGAGAGTGACCGCTTCCCACTGCCCGCACAGAGAGAGTGACCGCTTCTGACTGCCCGCACAGAGAGAGTGACCGCTTCCCACTGCCCGCACAGAGAGTGACCGCTTCCCACTACCCGCACAGAGAGTGACCGTTTCACACTGCCCGCACAGAGAGTGACCGGCAGTGTGAAGCAGTCTCTCTTTCTCTCTCTCTGGGGCAATGTGGAGCAGTCTCCCTCCCTCTCTGTATGGGGAATGTGGTGTAGATGGATGGTGAGCTGATTCGGGGGTTCAATGGGCCACTTGACTGGACTTGCCCCCCAGGCCTAAGGCTGCCAGCCCTCCCCTGCAATCTAGGATGGCAGAGACCTTCTGGGGGTCCATCTTGATGCCATCTGTGGATAGGATAAGGCCCAGGAACTGAATACTTAAGCACTCAAACTCACACTTTTCAGGTTTTGCGTATAAGTCGTGCTGTCTGAGTCAGGCCAAGACCTTTCTGACATATCCCCGATGAGCCTCTAAGGAGTAGAAAAAATTTAAATATCATCTAGATATAGATACACAATAACAAATAAATTGAAATAGTCCCAGAAGACATCATTAATAAAGTGCTGGGGCATTGCAAAGTCCGAAGGGCATTACTAAATATTCAAAATGTCCAAATCGGGTATGAATAGCTGTTTTCCATTTGTCACTTTCACGAATACGTATCAAGCTGTATGCCCCACATAAGTCTCTGAAACAGCTCTGTCACCAAAGGTAAAGGATAACGATTCTTAATCATTATTTTATTGAGGTCCCGGTAATCCACACACGGGCAAAGGGAATGATCTTTTTTTGTCGACAGAGAAAATCCCATCTCCGGCTGGGGACGTGGAGGGATGGATAAAT